>NC_090389.1:82087740-82718053 GCF_036365525.1 Heterodontus francisci | reverse complement strand
CTGAACATTTAAATGGAAATTTAAAGTGACTTAAAAAATTTATAAGGAAAAGCCGAAGTGGTTTTTGTGAATATTATGTGATAAAGTTTATTTTAGGAAGAAATAAATTGAACATGCCTATCTGTCCAACAACACATTCAAATTCGGCATAATTTTGAAGAAAATATCGGTGTGACTTAGTAAACTACTCTTAAGTAAAAAGTGTCAAACAAGCAAAATATGGTTAATGCCTGGAATCAAATGGGAATATTTGATTTCTGGTTGGAAATAGATGAGAACATTGTATTGGATAGTAAAGCTACTGAAATAGAGTAAGAGAATCCAGTAAGGGTACAGCAGGGGGAACCTGGGATGAAATAGATGGGAGGCCACACCAAGGGTACAAACCAGGAAGAAGTTGAAGGTCATCACTCTGCTTGGACAGATTTGAACTGTCTGGTTCGGGGACAAAATAAATTAAAGGCACACATAAACTTAATGGTGGAGTTGAGGCTTGGGGCACGGTTCTGTATTATGTGCCCTTGGCCCAAGCCAAGGCTAGTGACTTTGATGTGGGAATACAATAAGGGAGAACTGAAAGAAGCATCTGATTCAGTGCAGTACAGCTACACTACAGCCATCACCATTTGCTGGACCCAAACGTAGAAAGAATAGGGTGTGTACACATGTGCTCCTATACAAGGACCGTACATTTGGGGCTCGTTGCCAGTAAGGTTATATTGTCCGAAGAACTGCCTTTGTCACCACCCGCCAGACGTAAGCAGCCACCTCCTAGCCGCAATGATAGTCAGGCAGTGGACTGTCCCAAACACATGCCTGGCCCAAAGAATGGTCTAGTGTTAATACCTACTGGGAGAATATTGTGTCATGATGTACACCATGAGGTGGTATCGGTGATGTTGAACTTAACAGGGATAGGATTACCAGACTGGTGTGGTAAAAAGACATGGAGTCTGTATGAGCGACTGTTGGAACAAGTGCTGGACCAAGCCATTGGCCTGGAGACGAGGTTAGTGGGTTGGAGACAGTACTACAAGTCTTCAGGGAATGGGACTAAATCAAGGGGGGAAAAAAAAGGGGTTTAGCCAATGATGCTGCATGGTATTTAACATGGGTACATCACTAAAGGGAATACCCATCTAGGATTTTGAGCTAAAAAGAGGACCAAATTATGACTATTCACCCGAGAAGGGTGGTGGAATAGTTGGAGAATCATACCAGGACTATCAATAAATTCATCCAGGAGGAAAGAAATGTCTTTGTGAGGCTGCCAGAATTGATGTGTGTGTTGTATATGGCTCCTGGTTGGTAGACATGAGACAAATTTACGAAGGGGAAGTGCCCTCATGGGTTACTCATGACCGTTTGAAACATTGACTAAATATGCCATCAACATCAGTGTGTGTCAGCTCACTGTGGTACAGGTATATCCTGTACAAATAGATTGTAAAACATAAAATTTTGCCTGTGTTGATCAATGTATTAGGTATCCGGATGCCAGAGTATTGTTCAGAACAGGCTAAGACTATGTATAGTATGTTAGCCACTGTAATAGTGCGACAAGCTGCTGACGCCATAGGGGCCACAAGGATAAAGGGGCGTAACCCATTTCATAGATACAAAGGAAAAAAATATTAAATGATGAAGTAACAGGGATCAATACTGGGACTTCTTTAATCAATTCTTTACATACACAAGCGGTAAACGAGAATGTGGAACGACTCTGGAGGGTTATAAAGGAGCTCACAATTCAAGCTGAGGGGGCCCAATCAAACAGGTCTGGGGCAGAGAACAATGGAAATACAATTAGATGGAATAGCGGTTCTGGAGGCCCATGCCAAGACTGTGCCACACGTATGGGCTGTGGATGGTGGAACAAATGAGACAACCTTGATCAGCTCCAAAGGGGGGAGGTACCAGATTGGATCGACAGGGCAATACCTCCCACCGATATTATCTGACAGAAATCTTGCAAGGTCGGGGTACCAGGGAAATGGAAAGTACTGCGTTTCCACCATCGAAACATCAAACTGCTATGGAAGTTGACGCTGTCCCATACCATACCCAGACTTCTGTTTTACCCCTCAACAACCAGTCACTATAGGACTAGCCTGGATAGTTTATATCGAACAGCGGGGGCTGGAAACTGTTAATGCAACTGATCAGCTCCACGATCACCTCCAGCATTATAAAGAGTCAGAGCAAGCCCCAATCCCACACATAGATGAGAAATTGAGCGGATTACGGGACAAAGTAGGTCACTCAGTGAAGCTTTACCATCAGTTAAAAAGAAAGTTAAAGGTTCTCAAGGAAAATAATGAACAGGAACTTCAAAGTACAAACTGGCGGGAAAGCTAGTGAAAGTGTAGGAATGTTCTTAGAAGATGAAAATTATACACTTAAATCGTGGATGCTGTAAGCCAATGTATTATTTTACCTTTTAATGTACTATCACCTTTTAACCATGTAACTTTCTTTTATTTCTTTTGTATTAATGAATGTAGACTGGTTGTGGCGGAGTCCTGTGTGTGTGGAGTCTGTCTCACTGTGGCAACCTGGAGCATCGAAGTATACAGACCGAAGGCATCCAACGAACTTTATTGCGGGCTTGAAAACACAAGGTGGTCAATTCTGTTCATGACAGTGCCTTATCAGAATTAATGAGGTGTGCAAAACTAATTAAATTGCAAAAGTGCTAGTATCCGGGAAGAGATCCAGGCCTTGCTCGTTAAGAGCTAAAAAAAAAAGTCTGTACCAGTCAGAAGATTGATAATCATGCTAGAGATAACAAAGCAGAGAAACTGTCTTTGTTTTCTAAAGCAGTGAGACATGAAATTCCTACATGAGGCCCAAGCCTGCAGCCATATACCTTGTTTTTCCAAAGGCCAGTGAGGTAATTGCAGACCAATTGAAGGAGTTGAAAACAGGTTTTATCTTATATGGAACAGGGCCATAGCAAAAAAAGATAGAAAGAGCCCACAGGAGCATATTTGCTGTAGTGGTTAGGGTGGCATGGTCGGCGGATTGACCATCGGGACGGATTCCGGCTTGCAGGACAGCTAAGCAACTGGTATTATCGCAAGTATTGCTTAGTGGTATAATAAAGGTGTACCACATCTAGTGGAACAATATCCAAGTTGTTGTGTGCCATTGATACTCAGAGTAAAGGCTAAAACTTTTAGACCAGATAGAGGGTCTTACACAGCCCAACAAAGATGTAAAACCAAATACCTAATTCACCTCTGAAACACCTCCTGCCTTAAGCATCTAAACCTGGCAGCTCATTCCTTACCAATCCCGTCACTACCAGAAATAAAAACAAACAAAATTATGGAAAACACACAGGTCTGTCAGTCAGCATCTGTACATAGAAGCAGACGGGTTATAATGTTTTGGACTGACTGCCCTGCTGTGTATATTCAGCATTTTCACAAATATATCACAGAAATGCTACAATGCAGAAGGAGGCCATTCGGCCCATCATGTCCACACCAGCTCTCCGAATGAGCAATTCACCCAGTGTCACTTCCCCACCTTCTCCCCGTAACCCTACACATTCTTCCTTTTCAGTTAACAGTCTAATTCCTTTTGAATGCTTCGACAGAACCTGCTTCCACCGCACTCTCAGGCAGTGCATTGAAGACCTTAACCACTCACTGAGTGAAAAAGTTTTTCCTCCTGTCACTTTTGCTTCTTTTAACAATTACTTTAAATTTGTGCCCTCTCATTCTCGATCCTTTCACATGTGGCAACAGTTTCTCCCTATCTACTCTGTCCAGACCCCTCATGATTTTGAATACCTCTATCAAATCTCCTCAGCCTTCTCTTCTCCAAGGAAAACAGTCCCGACTTCTCCAATCTACCTTCATAACTGAAGTTCCTAATCCCTGGAAATATTCTCGTGAATCTTTTCTGTACCCTCTCTAACGCCTTCACATCCTTCCTAAAGTGCAGCGCCCAGAAATGGATGCAATACTCCAGCTGAGGCTGAACTAGTGTCTTATACATAACCTCCCTGCTCTTGTATTCGCTGCCCCTACTAATAAAGCCTAAGATATTGTATGCTTTATTAACCGTGCTCTCAACCTGTCCTGCCACCTTCAATGACTTATGCATATATGCACCCAGGTCCCTCTGCTCCTGCACCCCGTTTAGAATTGTACCCTTCATTTTATACTGTTGCGCCATGTTCTTCCTACCAAAATGAATCAGTTCATATTTCTCCACATTGAACTTTGTTTGCCACCTGTCCGCCAATCTAACCAACTTGTCTACGTCCTTTTGCAGTTCTACACGATCTCCCTCACAGTTCACAATGCTTCCAAGTTTCGTATCATCTACAAATTGTGCCCTGTACATCAAGGTCTAGGTCATAAATATATATCAGGAAATGCAAGGGTCCCAACACTGGCCCCTGGGGAACTCCACTACAAACCTTCCTCCAGCCCGATAAACATCCCTTAACCACTACTTTTTTTTTCTGTCACTCAGCCAATTCCATATCCATGTTGCTACTGTCCCATTTATTCCATGAGCTATAACTTTGCTCACAAGTCTGTTGTGTGGCACTGGATCAAACGCCTTTTGGAAGTCCATGTATACTACATGAACTGCATTACCTTCATCAACCCTCTCTGTTACCTCCTCAAAAAACTCCATCAAGTTAGTTAAACATGATTTAAGGAATCAAAGCTGGCTATCTTTAATTAATCCGCATTTGTCCATGCGCCAATTAATTTTGTCCCGAATTAATCTTTCTACAAGTTTCTCCACCACCGAAGTTAAACTGGCTGGCCTGTAGTTGCTGGGGTTAATTTTACACCTTTTTTTGAACAAGGGTGTAACGTTTGCAATTTGACAGTCCTCTGGCCCATCCCCAAGTCTAAGAAAGACTGAAAAATTATATGTCCAATGCCTCCACAATTTCCACTCTCACTTCCCTCAGTATCCTCGGATGCATCTCATCCGGCCCTGGTGCATTATCCACTTTAAGTACAGACAGCCTATACAACACCTCCTTATTTCCACATTTCTGTTTCATTTGCAGTTTTACTATTTATTTTCAAAGTGACTCCTGACAACGCAGCGACACGCTGACGTCATCAGAGTGTGCCAAGCTGCGCATATGCAGCCAGGGAAGTGTGGGGGGGGAAGCGAGTTGCCGAGGGGGGAGCGAGTAGCTGCGTTCAGCTGAAATCAGTCCTGATCAGTCATATAAACAAATCACAATAACGAATTGGCAGCACATTTTATACTCTGCCCGATTTTCTTTTCCATCGATCAGGGTGCCAATTCACTATCTTCCAATGGAAATTCAATCATAAAATTCCTTTTGTATTTAATAGGATTACTGGAATTTTAAATGGATCTGAGGATTATAGTTAGTATCCTATAACTAAATAGTAGCATATACTGGGATTCCATCCAACTTAATGTGAGGTTAGTTTGCTAGAACGTTCTAGCCATAAGCATTTCCTGTGATAAATTGAGCAGTGCCATCTTTAATCCTGGCAGCTGCCTGAACGTCGCAGACACTGACGTTCCAGTTGAAGAGCCTGCATTTGCGCATGTGCAAGTACTGTGCCACCTATTGGTTGCGTTGTTAGCAAACACAGCCTTTTATTTTACTGTCACCACCTTTATACTCCTCACTCCCTTGGGCCTCATGTTTCAAAATAAGCTTTCCCTCCGACACCTTTCTGAATCTCTGATGAGCCTCGACTCATACCCTGTTGATGACATTCCATCCCAGCCTGATACAACACCACTATCTATTACAATACGCTCAGCCTCACCCTTGAGCTGTTTTTTTCAATCCGTCGTGGAATGTGGGCATTACTGGCCAGGCCAGCATTTATTGCCCATTCCTGATTGTCCTTGAGAAGGTGGTGGCGAGCTGCCTTCTTGAACCACTACAGTCCATAGGGTATAGGTACACCCACAGAGGTGTAAGGAAGGGAGTTCCAGGATTTTGACCCCGTGACAGTGAAGAAACGGCGATGTAGTTCCAAGTCGGGATGGTGTGTGACTTGGAGGGAAAATTGCAGGTGGTGGTGTTCCCATGCATTTGCTGCCCTTGTCCTTCTAGCTGGTAGAGGTTGTAGGTTTGGAAGGTGCTGTCGAAGGAGCCTTGGCGAGTTGCTGCAGTGCAACTTGTAGATGGTACACACTGCTGCCACTGTGCGTTGGTGGTGAAGGGAGGGAATGTTGAAGGTGGTGTATGGGGTGCCAATCAAGCGGGCTGCTTTGTCCTGGATGGTGTTGAGCTTCCTGAGTGTTGTTAGAGCTGCACCCATCCAGGCAAGTGCCTAACTTGTGCCTTGTAGATAGTGGACAGGCATTGGTGAGATAGGAGGTGAGTTACTTGCCGCAGAATTCCCAGCCTCTGACCTGCTGAGAGTAATGCAAAGGGAGATGTACCTATATATTTTCTTCAGCAATGAGGTTTCTTTTAAGAGATTATAATTTACAAAATTCAATTTCTCAAGTAAGTGAATAGAAGCACAATTTCAGAGAATTAGAGACGCGTTGTACGTTCAATAACAACTGAACTACGCAAATTTTCATAAATATTTATATGCAGTAAACATATATATCCTTCGCTTCAAACGAGGACCATTTTTTGAATCATAAAACAGCTTTACTTACCAGCCCCCAGAGGGCTCCTTCCGTGGTAGCAACAATGGTAGCAGCTCTTGGAGTGTTGTACATCAGTGCCAGCTCACCAAAGCTGCCATGATTGTCATATTTGCCAACGAGTAGAGGCTTCCCATCTTTTGTTACATAAATATCATATGTACCTCTGTCAGGAGAGATTTAAAAGAAAAAAGTTGAGAGCTTTGGCAAACTCAGATCTTGCACATTTCATCCCTTAAATAAAGGTTAATTAGGCTCCAACATTCAAAACTTTGAGAGAAGCCTTTTTATTATCATTACAACATTAGCTAACTTCTTGCAGGTATTAGATCTATGGCGATGGTGGCCATTTGTTTTACTGGGGTTCACTAAAATCGCCTATTAAATTTTTGAGGAAGGTCTTCCAATGGCTCAGTTTAAGTTCAACGTCCAACATTGATCAGGGCCATACAGACCAGGGAAGTCCCAAATTCAACATTCACTCTGTTGAGTTAACGAATCTCAGATGGGGTTGGCAGTAGGATCCTCAGTGCATGTGCTTGTAGAGAGAAGCTGGCTGAACAGTGTACATCCAATTTGGTGATTTGGACGAGGTGTCTGTCAATACACATGGCACCATAATGCAGCCAACAGCAGATGAAGGACGAAAAGGCAAAACAGCATTCAGCAGGCAAAGATAATGCAAGAAAGTGAAATTGTGTAATTGCACAGAATGTGGGGTCACCGTCATGAGGAGATTTGCTAATATAAAACAAGTCTTAAAGTAGAACTGGCTGATAAAATATTAGCCTCATCTTAGTTGTTCAAGGGGTCTGTTTGGATGAAATGTTAGGCTTCGGTCAGTAATAAGAGATGTTATTTCTAACTAGTTAGTTCAGTGAGGCTGTTCTAGATTTATGGCAACACCAAATCATAACTATTTGAAATACTCAACTTGAGGAAGGAAGCAACTTTGAACATGATCTCTGAACACATTGTTAAAAGCTCTTCAGACGAACGGTACATAATAATGTTACGAAGGGGTATGAAGTTTCACCATGTAGATCAAAAAAATTTGATCAAACATGAACAACTAGTATTTATACCTGCGTTAAGTTTTCACATTTTTCCATTTATTTTCTACCCTTCTTTTACTGGGCTAGTTCCACACCTTCAAGTACCTCACCTCAAGTTACCACCCTTTATGCCCGAGATAAATGTCAGCAGGCTTTTAATCACAAAGGGTATTCACAGCTGAGCCAGATCCTTCATTCATAAGACATCCACACAAGGACCTTTTTCAGTACAGTCACTAGATGGAAAATTAAGAATGAGAATCTTGGGTGATCTTTTTACACTCCTCCCCAAATATCCTGCTTTTTCACAGGTGAGGAGTAAAACTAGTGACCTATTGGTCTGTATGGCTTAGTCCAATACCAGAAGGGCCTTTATCCACTCAGCCACAGAGAGCACTACATTAATGCTCTTCAGAAATATATACATCAGCTACTCATCAAAGGATTTTTCCCCTGCATTGACGAGGGACATTATTTTGACAGGGCTGCCAGCATCTCTGTTAGCTTCTTAGTTCTAAATGAAAATATTCAGTCAAAAGTCAACAGCATTCAGCAGGCAAAGATAATGCAAGAAAGTGAAATTGCGTAATTGCACAGAATGTGGGGTCACCATCAAGAGGAGATTTGCTAATATAAAACAAGTCTTAAAGCATAAAGGATGGTAACTTGAGGTGAGGTACTTGAAGGTGTGGACCTAGCCCAGTAAAAGAAGGGTAGAAAATAAATGGAAAAATGTGAAAACTTAACCCAGGTATAAATACTAGTTGTTCATGTTTGATCAAATTTTTTTGATCTACAAGGTGAAACTTCATACCCCTTCGTAACCTATTGCATGATTGTCAATCAGAAAGCTTTGGGATTTGAATGGGTAGAAATGTAGCTTTGGGGCATTACGCACAAAATGGATAATGACAGCAAGAATAGATCAGAATATTTGAACTTTATTTTTGTGTGTGTGTGTGTGTGTGTGTGTGTGTGTGTGTGTGTGTGTGTGTGTGTGTGTGTGTTGTAGAGAATGAAAAGATAAAATATTGATAGACTACGATATGTTTGACAGTGTTACAACCAAGGCAGGAGGATGCACTGTCTTTTCTAGCTCCATTTCTCCACAGGTCACAACATATATTTTAAAAAATGTTAACCCAGTTACCGATGCAGTCCATCATATACTCTACTCTTTATCCCAGAATAAAATATACCAACCAGGTTTCTTTAATAAACAACAAAATTATCTGTTTGTCAAACAAGACTTATCCATTAACACACAGATTGAAATATGAAAGTTCCCCTTTTTAAATTCCCCACATACAAACTCACACTCACAAGGAAAAAATACAGAAATTCTCTCTGCAGAGGTCTGTTACAAAAAAAGGACAAAAATACTTCGGCAAAATACTTGATAATTCTTGAAGAAAAAGGAGAAGATATGGAAAGATGTCATTTGTCCCTTTTTGGTTTGGTGTCCCAAATATGCATAGATGGCTGTCACTGGGATCTTTCTAGAGCAGTTCCTTTCAGGCAACGTTGAGGATCAGTTTGGCAGGCTTTTCAGAAGAAATACAACAACAGTTTCTCTATTTCTCACACTCGATTCTCAGGAAGTTCTCAAAGAGATGGAAGAGGATGAGCTGATGGTGGCTGCTTTCTTGGTTGATTTTCTCCAACTGTCTTCAAAATAGTTCACACCCCAACACACTGTCCAAAACAACATCTCAGTGTCCTTTCAATGAACTGTCAACAACAAAGCAAAGTCCAGCTTCTATGAAATCTTCAGCCTTCTCCACAAATCCATCTCCACAATTTAAATACGAGTCCTCAAAAACATATATTTAAAAAATATATGAGCACTTTGTAACACCATATACATTTATAATAATCAAAACAGAAGAGGAGTGAATGGCAGAGGTTGGGGGGAGGAAGAAGGACAGTAAGGCTAGAGTGCCAGAATTTCATTTGTTAAAATTCTTACTCTAGTGGTTGAAGTACTAACATTACTCCAGTCAGTGAACTAGCTTTTACCACAGTAATGTTGTTTCATCGAATGAGAGCTACAAACTTTGAAAGTTGGCTGGTTCAAGGAGCATGGATTTTCCAGTAGCTAGGGGTAAAAAAATCATTTTGCAGATCTCTAACTTGAGAATTTATGTATCAATGGTCTGCTTCATGACGACCATACACAAATTGAGTATGCACTCTCCAGTAGGTCAAATTAAAATAAACACCATCATTCAGGGCCAACTGAGTACTACCAAAGAATCTTTATTTCAGCTTATATCAGCACACATGTTATGTTAAGTTACATACTGAATTTCCTCAATATTCACTAGTGGGAGCAAAAAATCTACTGCAGATATTGATCCCCATTAATTAATCTTCTGGGGTGTTGCTCATGATAAATGTTAAATTAGGATTCGCTATGACAATTAACTGCTGTACAAATGTATTTCTTTTAATTCTTTTTATCTCATTGCTCAACTGCAGACTGTTATGTTTCATTAGCTTTTGTTTAATCACTTGCCATCTTTTCTCTCCCGGCATCTACGCTCCAACACTCTGCTCCTCACCTGAAGTTAAAGACCAGTTCTACGAGGAACTCCATAATATTATTAGTAGCATTCCCAATATCGAACATTTGTTTCTGCTGGGGGACTTTAATGCCAGGGTTGGGGCCGACCATGACTAACGGCCCTCCTGCCTTTGGCGCTATGGCATTGGGAGGATGAATGAGAATGGACTGAGACTACCGTGGAATCTCCCTGCTCAGCATAGTGGGGAAAGTCTTCACTCGAGTCGTTTTAAGCAGGCTCCAGAAGCTGGCTGAGCGTGTCTATCCTGAGGCACAGTGTGGCTTTCGAGCAGAGAGATCCACCATTGACATGCTGTTCTCCCTTCGCCAGCTACAGGAGAAATGCCGCGAACAACAGATGCCCCTCTGCGTTGCTTTCATAGATCTCACCAAAGCCTTTGACCTCGTCAGCAGACACGGTCTCTTCAGACTACTAGCAAAGATCGGATGTCCATCAAAGCTACTAAGTATCATTACCTCATTCCATGACAATATGAAAGGTACAATTCAGCACAGCGGTCCCTCATCAGACCCCTTTCCTATCCTGAGTGGCATGAAACAGGGCTGTGTTCTCGCACCTACACTGTTTGGGATCTTCTTCTCCTTGCTGCTCTCACATGCGTTCAAGTCTTCAGAAGAAGGAATTTTCCTCCACACAAGATCAGATGGCAGGTTGTTCAACCTTGCCCGTCTAAGAGCGAAGTCCAAAGTACGGAAAGTCCTCATCAGGGAACTCCTCTTTGCTGACGATGCTGCATTAACATCTCACACTGAAGAGTGTCTGCAGAGACTCATTAACAGGATTGCGGCTGCCTGCAACGAATTTGGCCTAACCATCAGCCTCAAGAAAACAAACATCATGGGACAGGACGTCAGAAATGCTCCATCCATCAATATCGGCGACCACGCTCTGGAAGTGGTTCAAGAGTTCACCTACCTAGGCTCAACTATCACCAGTAACCTGTCTCTCGATGCAGAATTCAACAAGCGCATGGGAAAGGGGTCCGCTGTTATGTCCAGACTGGCCAAGAGAGTGTGGGAAAATGGCACACTGACACGGAACACAAAAGTCCAAGTGTTTCAAGCCTGTGTCCTCAATACCTTGCTCTACGGCAGCGAGGCCTGGACAATGTATGTCAGCCAAAAGCGACGTCTCAATTCATTCCATCTTTGCTGCCTCCAGAGAATCCTTGGCATCAGGTGGCAGGACCGTATCTCCAACGCAGAAGTCCTCGAGGCGGCCAACATCCCCAGCATATACACCCTACTGAGCCAGCGGCGCTTGAGACGGCTTGGCCATCCGCATGGAAGATGGCAGGATCCCCAAGGACACATTGTACAGTGAGCTCATCACTGGTATCAGACCCACCGGACTCCATGTCACCACTTTAAAGACGTCTGCAAATGCAACATGAAGTCCTGTGACACTGATCACAAGTCGTGGGAGTCAGTTGCCAGTGATCGCCAGAGCTGGCAGACAGCCATAAAGACGGGGCTAAACAGTGGCGAGTTGAAGAGACTTAGCTGTTGGCAGGAAAAAAGACAGAAGCACAAGGGGAGAGCCAACTATGTAACAGCCCCAACAATCAATTTTATCTGCAGCGCCTGTGGAAGAGTCTGTCACTCTAGAATTATCCTTTATAGCCACTCCAGGCACTGCTTCACAAACCACTGACCACCTCCAGGCGCTTACCCATTGTCTCTCGGGAGAAGAAGGCCAAAGATGAAGATAAAGATGATCTTTTCTCTCTAATTTTTCCTTTATCTTCATTGAATACAAACTTGAACAGAATTAATGAAGATCTACCTTCTGTCATTTTCAAGATTTTGGTTTAGGAATAATTATGAATGAATTTGTATCATGATATCGCTATTAAACTAAATATAACCCCTGCCCCTCCCCGCCCCAAGCAGTTAACTCACAGCATTAAAGTTAACTGGGATTGTTGATCAGGTCCATGGGTTGCAAACAGATGAAATGGCTAACTGAACTAGGTGCAGGGTCAAGAAATGGTTTGCCAATCATCCTTTCTTAAAAAAAAACAGTAAAGCAAGACACAGAATCTTAAAAGGGAAGATTTGGAAAAATGTTTTGTTTACAAAATCAAATAATCAACGTGAAACAAAGATCCTTCTGTGACATGTTTGACCACGTCATTCTCCAACGCCTCTCCACTGTTGTCCAGCTGGGTGGGACTGCTCTCACCTGGTTCCATTCTTATCTAACTGTAGCCAGAATATCACTTGCAATGGCTTCGCTTCACACTTCCACACTGATACCAGAGGTATCCTTAAGGATCTATTATCCTTGGCCCCTCGTATTAATCATCTACATATTGCCCCCTTCGTGACATCATACGAAAACATTAGTTTTCACATGTATGTTGCGGTTGTTGGACGTCAATCATCTCAGCTCCAGCACATCACTGCAGGAGTTCCTCAGGGTAGTGCCTGAGGCCCAACCATCTTCAGCTGCTTCATCAATGACCTTCCTTCAATCATAAGGCCAGAAGTGGGGATGTTCGCTGATGATTGCACAATGTTCAGCACCATTTGCGACTCCTCAGATACTGAAGCAGTCCGAGTAGTAATGCAGAAAGACCTGGACAATATCCAGGCTTGGGCAAGTAACATTCGTGCCGCACAAGTGCCAGGCATCTCCAACAAGAGAGAATCTAACCGTCTCCCCTTGACATTCAATGGCATTACCATCGCTGAATCCCCCACTATCAACATTCTAGGGGCTACCATTGAGCAGAAACTGAACTGGAGTAGCCATATAAATACTGTGGCTACAAGAGCAGGTCAGAGGATAGGCATCCTGCAGCAAGTTACTCACCTCCTGATTCTTCAAAGCCTGTCCACCATCTACAAGGCACAAGTCAGGAGTGTGATGTAATACTCTCCACTTGCCTGGATGGGTGCAGCTCCAACAACACTCAAAAAGCTCGATCAGGACAAAGCAGCCCGCTTGATTGGCACCCCATTCACAAACATTCACTCCCTCTACCACCGACGCACAGTGGCAGCAGTGTGTACCATCTACAAGATGCACTGCAGCAACGCACCAAGGTTCCTTAGACAGCACCTTCCAAACCCACAACCTCTACCAACTAGAAGGACAAAGACAGCAAATGCATGGGAACACCACCACCTGCAAGTTCCTCTCCAGGTCACACACCATCCTGAGTTGGAACTATATCACTGTTCCTTCACTGTCACTGGATCAAAATCCTGGAACTCCCTTCCTAACAGCACTGTGGATGTACCTACCTCACATGAACTGCAGCGGTTCAAGAAGGCAGCTCACCACTAAATTCTCAAGGGCAATTAGGGATGGGCTATAAATGCTGGCCTAGCCAGCGATGCCCAAATCCCATGAATAAAAAAAACACAGCTCTATCTCACCACCACCTCACTCGACTCCTCCACTGTTGCTAAATTATCAGACTGCTTATCTGTCATCAAGTACTAGATGAGCAAAAATGTTCTCCAATTAAATATTGGGAAGACTGAAGCCATTGTTTTCAGTGCCCTGCTCCAAACTCCGTTCCCTAGCTACCGACTCCATCCCTCTCCCTGACAACAGCCCGAGATTAAGCCAGTCTGTTTACAAATTTGGCATCACGCGATCTCATATTCGCACCATCACTAAGACCACCTATTTGCACCTCCGTAACATCACCTGACTTCACCCCCGTCTCAGCTCAGCTTCTGAAAAAAACCCTCATTCATGCCTTTATTACTTCTAGACTTGACTATTCCAATGCTCTCCTGGCTGGTCTCCCACATTCTACCCTCCATAAACTTGAGGTCATCCAAAATTCTATTGCCTGTACTTAACTTGTACCAAATCCCGTTCACCAATCACCCTTGTGCTCGCTGACCTACATAGGCTTCTAGTCAAGCGACATCTTGATTTTAAAATTCTAAATTTTAATCATTCCACCACTGATGGCCACGCCTTCAGTTGCTTGGGCCCTAAGCACTGGAATACCCGCCCTACACCTCTCTGTCTCTTTACCTCACTTTCCTCCTTTAAGACACTCCTTAAAACCTCTCTCTTTGACCAAACTTTCGGTAATCTGACCTAATATCTCCAGAAATAAAAAAAGAAAGTGCTGGAAAAACTCAGCAGGTCTGGCAGCATCTATGGAGAGAGAAGCAGAGTTAACGTTTCAAGTCAGTGACCCTTCTTCAGAACTGGCAAATATCTCCTCATGTGGCTCTGTGTTATATTTTGTTTGATCATGCCCCTGTGAAGTGCCTTGGGTAATTTTTTTATGTGAAAGGAGCTATATAAATATAAGTAGTTGTTGTTGATGAAATCACTTCAGTTTCTGCATTGTGGTTTTGGTCAATACACTAGTATATTTTTATTTATTTATTTAGAGATACAGCACCGAAACAGGCCCTTCGGCCCACCGAGTCTTTGCCGACCAACAACCACCCATTTATACTAATCCTACTTTAACCCCATATTCTCTACCACATCCCCACCATTCTCCTATCACCTACCTACACTAGGGGCAATTTACAACGGCCAATTTACCTATCAACCTGCAAGTCTTTGACTGAGAGAGAAAACCGGAGCACCCGGCGGAAACCCACGCAGACACAAGGAGAACTTGCAAACTCTGCACAGGCAATACCCAGAACTGAACCCGGGTTGCTGGAGCTGTGAGGCTGCAGCGCTAACCACTGCGCCACTGTGCGAAACTTCAATATAAATCTTCAAAGCAAGAACTGCTGTGTAATGAAAGCATAGAGCAGTTTTACATTAATAGAGGTGCTTTTAAATTCAGTAATTTTACTGGTTTCAGCAATGTCTAATCTACCCGCTTTATACAGCATGACAGATTTGATAACGGGTGTGAAGGCACAGTAATGGAAAATTAAATTTGCAACTTTGCAATCTGACTGCTGGTCTTCCTCAGCTCAGTTTAAAGGTCTGGACAAACCAGCAGAGAGGAAAACGCATGGCTGGTCTGTATGAACCAGTGGAGGGGTCAGCTAACCTGCAGCCAGGCCCCAGCATGGCATATAGCAGACCTGAACTTTGTGCCAACGACACTAACTGTTGATATTTGCCACCACTGGATAGGATAAGGTGGTTGAATTCTTGACCAGTCAGCAAAGAGCAAAGGAGTAGGACTAATTGAATCGCTCTTTCAAGAGCTCAAAATGCCATGTGACCTCTTCTGTGCCGTATGGTTCTCTGATTACAGATTTTGAGAAAGCAATGAGGTACACTTTAGAGAAATTGAGTCCGGAGATGATAAAAGGCAAAGGAGAACAGTTTCAGCAAATAGAAAGGCTAAAAATGGGTTGGAGGCAGACAAATCTGTGGAGGCAGAATAAGCAGACTTGTTAATGAATAGATGTGAAGTTCAGCTCAGAATCGAACAGGATGTCAAGATTTCACACAATCCAAGTTAGGTCAGAGGAAGTGCGTGAAAACCCTATTCCAGAAGGTTGTCATTGTCTCCAACTTAAGGAACTGGAGAGTTATTCATACGACAAGGTCACCACAGACGGTGCTCTTGACGTCACTGGCAATTTAGTAGCATAAAGGCAGCAATAAATGAGGTGCAGCTGTCTTTAACACTACTCTTGGAAATTAAAAGATAACACCTTTACTCAAATTGGAATTTTACATTAACTGTTGTGTGCATCAGCAATGGTTAGCAGAAAGAAAAGCTGCTCTCCTCACATCCAGTTTGACAAACTCATGCCATCTTAATGAGGTAATGGCTAATTGGCCAAATGTGCTGCTTTTTCCCACTTCACAAGTGTCGCTCTCAGTGAAACGCTCATGAGGAATCTTACACAACTGACAGCCAAGATTCACTGTGGCTTTTATTTTCTTCAAAACATAAAACAGAAGCCACTATGGTGAGGAACATTGGAGCTGAACAAGACACCAACTTGCCTTTATGTAGCACCTTTAACCTAGATGATGTCCAAATGTACTTTGCAGAGCAGGGAGAAAAAAAAACATATCAGGAAAAATACATCGAGACATGAGGGGAGACGTTAGAAAGGGTGGGTCACCAAAAGTTTGTTCAATAAAACTGGTTTTGAGAGTGATTTTAAAGATAGAGAAAAGAAAAGGCTTAGGGATACAGAGATCCAGAGTGGGGTTGAAGGAACTGAAAGCTTTATCACCAGCATTTGGATGAAGGTTGATTGGGAGGGCAGGGGTCCACTGAAAGCCAGAATTGGAGAACTGAAGGATGCATGAGAAGATGAAACTTGAGTAAGGCCAAACCATGGAGATACTTAAAGACAAGGATGAGAATTTTAAATGCAATGTTGAGAGCCAATGGCCAGCGATAGGCAAGTGGGACTTAGCTCAGAACAGAAACCAGATGCCTAACTAAGTGGCCAGGAACGAGGAGGGAGTCAGTAAGCAAGGGAATGAAGTGCGCAGCAAGAGATGAAAACAATGACTTCAGTCTCCCTGATGTTTAGTTGGAGCAAGCTGTTCCTCATCCAAGACTTGATATCAGACAGGCAGTCTGACAGCACTGAAGTAATAGGATCGAGAGAAATGAAGAAGTGGATATCAGTATGGAAGGGAGGAGGAGGAGAGGGTCAGAGATTAAACACCAGGGTAATTCAGAGGTGGCGGCACAAGGTGGGATGAGAAGTCATTGCTTGACAATGGAGGATAGATGTTGGAGAAGGATGGCGCACTTGAATGCAATGTGAGGGCAAGGATGGAAAATGTACCACAGCCACAGAGGTATAATTCCTGACTTGGCCTGCAGCAGTCCTGATGTCGTGAGGAAGATCACAGATGGGCAAGCAGACAGAGAGGTGGATTAGCAATTTAAATATTTTAATGAGGCTCGCAACCTCTGATTTGACCTGTTTTGCAGCTTTTAGAGTACCAGTCAGATTTCCACAGCCTCAGGTAACCCTGCAGCTGATGTGAGGCGAGGACAGCTCTGGGAGAAGCTAAGTGCCTTCACAGCACTGTTTGAGGGTTACGCGAGGCATGAGTGCTTCCCCCCCAGCCCCAAGCACCCTGCCAACAGACAGCACCCCATGCAAAGGCCTCTGGGGTTGGGGATCAGATTTTCCTGGTCCTGCAGCCTGCTCAAGAATTCTCCCCACCTGACTGGAAGCCAATCCTGTCAATTAGGGCCAAAAGACTCATGTTGGGTTTCCACATAGAACTCAAATCTATTCCACCCACTGCCCCCCAATCCCCACTCCTCTATTTACCCTGCACTTGTTATTATTCAGGCCAAGTACTTGAGTGCCAGTTTGGAAGAATGTTTGTAATAATCTGTCAATAGGCCAGGTAGCAGAGAAAAGCATTACGAAAGTTCAAAATTCAGTTATTAGGGTATTAGAGGGCCAAGTGTTGATCAGCTAAATGAGCTTTTATTGTCCTTACATTGCTTTTAAATGTTCTTCTTATGGATTAGACAGAGTTAGTACCCATTTATTTTAGAGCAGGTTGCCCCGTTTTGCAATGGGCTATGTAGAAATTTCTCAAATGTAAACAGAATGCTAAGTTTTTGAAAAAAAACTGTGTCTCATAACATACGAGTATTAGTTACTGGCATTTTCAATTAATCTTCATAAACAAAGCAAACTTGAAAACTTCAGCAATGATTCATATCTCCGTCCAGTTTGAACTGATAAAAACCTCGGGTTCACATCCAGTACTAATCAAACAGCTTAACTTGCTTTTCAATTTTGCTAGTCTACATTCCAATCACACAGAACTCTCAAGGATTTCCATGAAGGGTGGACAAAGAAGACTGAATCACGGAGGCAGGAAACAAGAGTCAGGATTGTTTTCAGGTCAGGAATCCGCATCCAGTGGGAAACTGATTAAAGTTCTGATTTTCACAGGGATGAGCCCTTAATTGATACGGAGACAGGTTCCCTGTCCAATTAGAGCCAGTTGGGGCAGGAATGAAGGTGGGGCAGATGAAGAGGAGGAGCGATTTAGACCCCCCCCCCCCCCCCAAGGTAGCCATCACCAAGGTTGTTGGTTGTCCGAAGGGAGAAATCTGCTGATTGTGTCAAAGCCTTCCACAGCACCAGAGGTAAACGAGATGTCACAGGAGAGCCAGAGGCCTGGCAGCCAGGGTAGGGCTGCCCCTCACTTCACTGATGCCAATCTGGATCTATTGTTGGAGGCTATGAGGGAAAGGAGGGAGGTCCTCTTCCTGGAGGGTAGCAGCTGAAACCAAAAAGAGGCCTGGGTGAAGTGGCAGAAGCAAGGAGAAGATCCTGGATTCAGTGCCGTGAAAATTCAACAACCTCATACATTCTAGCAAGGTGAGTGCAACCCCCGACCCTCTGGACAGGTCTCAGGGCTTACACCCTCCAGCAGACACACCACCTGAGGAGCCTCAGGGAGCATGCTGCTCCTGAATGTGGGAAGGATGTGTGTCTTGACGACTTACTCATCCCTCAGAATGGCTCACACACACAGTGCTGCTGAGGACCTGTCACCACTGTGACTTGCAGTTCCTAATGGATAGGGGCAGATGACATTGCACACAGAGGACAACAGTGCCTTATTCTCGCTCTCTTGTATCTTTGCAGGATAAAAGGGTATACAATATCCAGGAAAGGGTCCTGACAGAAGGAAGGGTGCCGTTCCTCCACCATATCACCCCAGTGGAGCAGACAGCGATGGCAATAGCCAGGATAGTGGAAGAGAAGGCAACTGGGCCTGGCGAGTTGGGAGCTCATGGTGAATCTGGTGATTACAGAGGGCAACGTGATCATTAAGGGGGTGCAGTGCACTCTGCCCATCCTATAGTGTGTCGTTCACCGAATAACATTGGGTAGTCTCAGCGCTGCAGTGGTTTCTACTCTCCGAACATCACTCTCATCATCTGTTCTTCCTTCTCCCACAGCTGCAGACGTCCGACCCAGGGCAGCAAGGAGGAAATGAAGAAGCATAGTCATATCTTACGAACGCACCGTCCATCCGCGCTGATACTCTAACCTCGTGTAGGTCCTCGCGCGCATGTAGATAGGGTGTGGCACAGGGTGATGATCACAGTACTAGCGGGCAAGAGGAGGTTCCAGAGGCAGAGGTAGCTGTGGTCAGTTCCCCTCGGAGGAGGGAGGACAGACACTGCACTGCTCAGCTGGGCACAGATGCAGGGCCTTAGGAATCACTGGAAAGGAGGCTTTACCTTGAACAGCAGTAGGAGATGTGCTTCCTGCATATCAGAGTTCACTGAGGCGGTGCTGGATTTTGGATAGAGGATGGAGGAATCCATCCAGCTCATGTGCGCCATAATTGCTCGGGGCTATGAGCACATAAGCTCTTCCAGAGAGAGACTGGCCAACCTCTAGGAGAGCCATATACGCATTACTCGGTGTGCATGCAGAAACTATGCAGACATCCACAGAACGCATGAGACGCTGTGTAGCATGGACTGGTCAACAGCGCTCGTGGTGCAGAGATCTTTGGAGGGAGGAGGAGGATGAGGGTGCAACTGCTCACAGGGCACCCTCATCATCCTTCGCCTCCTTGGGCCTTCCAACTGAGGGATCATCTGTGCAGCAGGGCCAAGTGACGGAAGCTGCTCCTACAATGATGCAGGTGCCGCAGCCTTTGGAGATGCACCACAGACGACCGCCACATGCATCTCATGCGCAAGCCAAAACAACTGAACAGACTGGCTCCACCTCCCCCGAGGCCACAAGGGGAGCACTGCATAGGAGTAGTCGAGAGGGGAGGCCACCGCATCGCACTGAACACTAAATGGGTTGCTGGGGGTCTCTCTGTCTACTGTTTTCCTCTCTTTGCACTGTATAAATGATGATACATTAAGCCAGACGTCTGGGACCCTTTTTATTGCTGCCATGACAGGAAAAGTGGTATGATGTGGTGAAAAATATAATGGGATCCTCCACGGTGAGGGCAAAGCCTCTGGGCAGATGTGCTTTCTTCGTTGGCAGTAAGCAATTAGATATTCCAGGCTGCATCTTCCATGCAGGTGTTAGCACAGCTATCTCAGACTCCCTTCCATGCCATGCCTCTCAACTTGGGTCAGAGGGGCTTGGTTGAAATGTTCTTGAATCAGGAGATCCCTGACATTCACGACATCCTCACGAGCCCTTTGTGCCCCAAGCCATGTCTGGCCACATGTGCAGCAGGGGCAACTCTCTGTTCAGAATCATCTAGCGCCACTCCAATTCCTCCTCCTCTCACACGTCCTGCTCTTCCCCGGATGAGATGTCTCTTTCCAGGGCCTCACCATCCTCAAGGTTCACACCCTTTTGGAAGGCCACGCTATGGAGAGCGCAGCAGACCACCAAGATGACCAAGACCCTTGCAGGAGGGTATTGCAGGGCACCACCCAACTGGTCCAGGTACCTGAAGCACATCATCAGAATCCTAATGGCCTCCTCAATGGGGTTCCTAGTGGGCAGGTAGTTTTGGTTGTATTGCCTCTGTGCCCCTGTCTGGGGTTCCTGTAGAGGGGTGAGTAGCCATGTCTTCAAGGAATATCCCTGGTCTCTGAGGATCCATTCACACACTCTGGGGGTTGGAGTGAAGATCTGAGGCAGCATAAACTGCTGGAGGATGAAGAAGTCATGGCAGCTGCCAGGAAAGTGAGCGCACACATGGTGGAAACTCTTGTTGCGGTGACATGCCAGTTGGACATTAGGAAATCCTTCCTGTTGATGGATATCACTAGCCAGTCTCTGGGTGCCTTGATGGCCACATGGGTGCAAATCGATGATGCCCTGCACCTCAGGAATACATCGAAGGCAGCGAAACCCAATGCCCTCTCTCCCTGCGAGGCTGCGTCTCTCGCGAAATGAATGCACTGTCATGGCTCCGGCAAGGAGGGCATCAGTAACTGCGAGATGCAGTAGTGTGCTGCCGTTTGAGAGATGCCCTTAAGGCCCACAGCTGATTCTTGGAAGGAGCCAGAAGCAAAAAGCTCAAGGCCGCAGTGAATTTGACAGCTATTGGCAGGGCATGGTGACCAGTGCCGTGAAGTGTGAGGTCTTTGACGACGAGGTCACAGATGTCTGTGACGATCTGCCTGGAGAATGAGAATCATAGAATAGTACAGCACAGGAGGAGGCCATTCAGCCCATCCAGTCTGTCCCAGTTCTTTCAAAGAACAATCCTGTTAGTCCCACATCCCCTCTCTTTCTCCATATCCCTGCAATTTTTTTTCTCCTTCAAGGATTTATCCAATTCCCTTTTGAAAGCTACTATCGAATCTGTATCAAACACCCTTTCACAGTGAATTCCAAATCCTAACTTCAAGAACATAAGAACTCCTGTGGCATTGGGTCTCGGTCATCTTCAGGTAGCTCTACATTGGTGGTAAATCTTTTGGTGAGGGTATGGCCTCCATTGCCTTACTGCCTCTCTTGCCTCTCCCGTGCCCTCCTACGGCTCAGGATTCTGCCCTTCCTGCAGAGAATGTTGCCTCTCATGGCCACTGGGCCCAAAATCTGACAGTCATGCCCACAATGCCAGCCTTCCTTTTGGACTGGTGGCTGCCCTATTGTGATTGGCAGCCTTGCCTCTTGCTCTTCTATCTCAGTGATGTAAAGAGGGCGATGACCCTGTTCAATGCCTTAGCGCTGAATGCCCACTCTCTCCACCACCTACATAATGCCAAGGGCACCTCCTTTCCAAATGCCAAGTCCCCCTTTCCCCAGTAACCCTCTTATGGGGCTAGGTTAATACCCTAGGGCAGGCATGACTGGCTCTCCATTCCGTAACCGCCTTTCTTCAGCTGGCTAGCAACAGACAGCATGTGAAACCTGTGCGGCTCCTTCAAAATTTGAACCACCACCTCTAACAAGCTCTTAATGAGCTGCTTAAGTATTATAATGGCCTCAATCGGGTGGCGGATGTGATTGCTATCCTGCGCTCCCCCCACCCTGGTGAACATTGCTGGTGCCAGGAACGCTGCCTCAAAACTAACACACTGGCCAGCGTGGTATTTTCGCGACCCCCACCCCCTCCCGCCTCCATTTTCAACCTAGGGGGGTCCCAAAAATTCAGCCCAGAAAGCATGTTGACCTGTGCCAGCAATAGTTCTGGCACCTTGGTGTGCAAGCATGAGTGATCAAAGAAGCTTTGCTTGGTGACTAAAGTGGTCCGCCAGGATTCACACGAGACTACAAAAGCATTTAAAGTCAGGTGATGCTGTTTAGCCAGAACTGGTCATTGTGCATTTTCCGAAGGGCCTGTTTCTGTGCTGTATAAATCTATGATTCTATGACTCTATATTTGAGAAAATGCTGGGAACCAAGAATATTTGGTATATGTATTATCCACAGCGATAAATTACTGCTGACCTTTCAGTATTAATGCGCAGCTCAAGTGATGGCTAAAATAATCAACATGACACCACATGCCACCAGGCATTTTATCTGTCAGATAGGGACTTTTTTCTTTGACCTGAAGTGACATTACAGTCCAAAATCCTGACCACAAATAAATTGATTGTTACTAAGAATGATTTTTCTCCCTCAAATTTTGTATAAAAGGTGCTTAGAAAAGTAACTTTCATTTTAGTTACAGCACGTGCAGACTTTAAAAACATTCAAATCATTAACAAGAGCATCATAGCTCCCAAATGGCTTTTATATTGGAGGGGTACAAATGATAGCAACGGTACAGCTATTATGCCATCTGTTGCATCCCAAATACTTTTGTTATTTGTTTTCAGGATATGGGCAACACTGGCAAGGCCACATTTATTGTCCATCCCTAGTTGCTTTGAGGTTGTGATGGGCCACCCTCTTCAACCACTTCAGTAAACTGAAAGCACCGCAGACTCTCAAAAATGCTACTGTATCAATAACATCTTGCTGCACAAGTTAACCGTGATGGCTGGTTTCACATGTCTTCAGTACTTTACAATTGGATCTCTTCGCTACATCGCCAAGCTCAGCAATGTAAAAATCTGAATGAAGGAATGGATGAGGAGGAGAATTGAGAAGGTAGAAATGAGGTTGAGGACAATGACATGCCTTCAGACTTATTGCAAAACATGCAGAGAGCTTATCCACGCTTTATGAACCTAACCCGCTGGATTGGAATGTGCACCTTAAATGGCCCAAATTCATCAAAGCTGTCACACTGGAGTTAAGCAAACATTCTTAATGTAGCCCAGAGTTAACCAGTGGAGGTTCAGTTGGACTCGTGCACAGGATCCTGATCGTGAGCAAGGGGGCAATCTTTGCCAATACGTTCAGGCACTAAAGAGCCTCCCAGGTGGCCAAGATGTGGTCTTGAGCTGAAATGCCGTTTAGTCCGTGTTTAGTGCAAGGGGCTATCTTGGTAAAGGAGATGAAGCCTATACTAGGAAAAATGTCCAGAGGCTCATTAAGAGTCTGATTTCCACTTAAAATGTCTGCTAGCACTCATTAAGGAGACTGCATGGCATTTTGGTGGGAACACTTGGCCAACAACGACCATCTGTTTGGGAGTAAAGTTAGCATTGATGTGGATTTCAAAAAGATACTCACCATTTCATTTTCACTTGCTGCTGGAACTGTGAAGAGGGCCTCAAAAGCACATTAGGAGACTTCCTGGGACACTTTATCAAGACTTTTCTAACATTCCAGCAGCATTTATTCTGGAAATACTTGGAGCACTTCACCTAAAAAGAGCAAGTGCTATTCTACTTTACAGCAGTTACCAGGAGAAAGTGAGTGCTTGGTCATGAGCATCTTACTAGGGTCCCTACTTGATTTCGATCAGGAACATGAAGGAAGGCACGAAGCCAGGCAGAGCAGCACCAGCTGCCACAGGAAAGAGGGACAGAAGGGTGTGGTGTCATCCTTCCCCACTGCAGGTACAGGATATCCCTCCTCCTCTGGACCTCCTCCACCAATGTTCAGTGCCGTGACCGCAAACCTGTCTGCCCTCTCCCTCAGTCCCTAATCCATCCGAAAACCTGCCCTGTGTACAGCCAGCATACTCCACACCTTCAGCGGAAGTGGGTACGAGAAGCCCATGTATGGTGCTCCACGAAAATTATATACAATCACCACTTGAGTACAAAACCTGCAGGTGTCTGGTTTCACACCTTGAGGCAAGTCTAAATTATGGTAATAGCAATTATTGTGTGCTAAATCCAGGAATGTAAAAACAGGAATAAATACAGGAGTGTCTCATGTGCACTGCACCCATTTTGCACCTGTTCTCACCCTTTTACCAAAATAACCCCCACCCAAGAGTTTTCCAGTCATCCTAATATGATTTGAAGGATAGTGCAGAGCAGGTAATATCCTTGCCCATTCTTCACAAGAAGTACTTTAAGGTGTAGATTCTTTCATTCGAAACTGAATATATTAAATGTCCATGAAGTCAAACACTCACAAAGTAGGAACAGTTCATCAATGATATGTGAAATTAAACATTTTTTTTTATTCATTCATGAGATGTGGGCGTCGCTGGCTATGCCAGCATTTATTGCCCATCCCTATTGTATTACAATATATTCAACTTTTTAAATTTTAAGCAGCCATATTTAATTCAGTACTCAATTTCTCAATGCAATTTCTGCAGTTAGTATCAACTGTCAGTCCTCTACTGCCACCACATTGGAGATATTTTGACATTCTACTTCAGATAACATAACTTTTTTTGTTTTTGATCTGCTTAAAGCCTGAAATGAGAGGGTCTCATATCCCTCCCCTTCAGAATTAGATGAGGGCCTGACTATCACTTTTACTAATTACAAAGCAGAAATCACTTGCACATTACGTTTTTCACTGTGTTATTATTTGTAAGCTTTAGATAACATTAAGCCATGACACATAACTCAAGGTAGGTTAACTGAATACAAGATAAGATTACTGGCTTGTAATCTTTAGGGCACTCAGAGCTATCTTTCATTATATTGTTAAATACATTAGATTGCTCCATTACCTATCTAACTGTCCCATCTGACATTACACCTCCGTTATCGATCGTTTTCCCTGGCTCGACACCTTTAAGGTCTCAGTAGCTAAGGAACATTCATGTTCCACATGTCACTTAATTATCACTATCTACATTAATTCTAGTAACCTTTGATTCTAATTCTAACCAGACATTAATCAAGATGAAGATCTCAGTCAACACAGCATTAACTGCTCCAACTGGGAGTCCACTGCATATATCCAACACTCTTTAGGACAATCATTCCTCCTCATCTCCAGCTTGTTTGATGGTCATTGGTTTTCAGCTCATGAGCTCTAGTTGCACAACACATTTGAAATTAAATAACTGGCTTGTGTCCATGTTATCCATTCCTTTCAGCACATTAAAAAATAGATCATTTGCTCTCAATCACCTTTGCTGAAAGCAAGTTCAGATCTTACTCATTTAATGTCCCAATTCACAGATCATCCTCATCATTCCTTGTATTTTCTTCAATGAATCAGTGCCCTTTTGAAGATCGGATGCCCAAAAATCACCAATGGTCTAACGTGAGAATGATTTGTTTCTATTTACAGTCCAACACCCTGAATTTGTACCCTGAGGCACCATTAGCCTCACTGACAACAGCTTCACAGTGTCCAGACACTTTCAATGAATAGTTAATAATATCACTCGAATCATTTTATGGGTTTGCTAATTGACAAGTCATTGTGAATACCATTCCAATATGCATAACCTTACGTTTATCGTCATCTGCCTACATGCTTAAATTTTAACAATTATGGAGTTTTGTATCTTTGGCTTCAAAAGGCTTTCAATTAATGCGGAACCTATAAATTAAGCATATTGGCAAATATATCATCAACAAGTCAACTAACCAGACCCGCTGAGTACTTAAGCACATTGGCAAATATATCAACAAGTCAACTAACCAGACCCGCTGAGTACTTCCAGTATTTTCTGTTTTTATTTAAGATTTCCAGCATTCACAGTATTTTGCTTTTGAACTAATATCAGGAATTGATTTCACAGTGATGAGTTTCTATAACTAGGCTGCAGAATGAGTTAAAAAATGGGTATCACAGTTAAGAAGATGAGTTGTTACTCCTTGGCTCTGTACAACCAGAAAGTAGTTCCAAGCACCGCCAGTATCTCCCAGTAGTTTACATTCTTCCAGGAACTGCTGCTTAGTGTAACCATAAAAGGAATACTCCCAATGAAAATGATAGCGCAAGACAAATGGTTGCATTATAGCACTCACTTACATGATGTCTGTGTTTTCAATTTACAGGCAAATGGACATATCCATTAACTCATTGAATCACAATGTCAGCTCAATACAAGAAATAAAAACCTCAATGCCACGACAGAATTTAGGGAAATGGTTGAACAGTTTGAGTCAGGATTTAACCAAACAAAGCAAGAGGGTGACTATTTCTACAACACATCCTATATATTTCTAATATTTTCAGAAGGGATCACCTACATTTTAAAAATGTAGTCAGCTTCCTTCCTAAGACTGTACTAAACAGCTCCACAGTTTTACACTATAGGAACGAAATACACTTAAAACAAAACTCCGAGGAAAGGTTTTGAAAAGAAAAATAATCTTTTTAAATTATTGTGTATCGATAGGAAACTGAATTTATGATACTAAACAAATGTTTTTTTTTTAAATGGTTCTCAAAAAAGGTACCTGCCCACACGAAATAGATTTTTCTTACAAATTTTACTAGTTCAATATGTAGGGTATGCTGTAGACACTTGAGGAAACAGTGGCTGTGAAGAACTTGATGTTTTGTGGAACAGTGAAGATCAATTTAAGATGACTCAACCATGTATAACAGAATGGAAAATTTAAGAATTTATCATACATTTCCCAGCAAAAACCGTACCATTGGTTATTTGATTCCCTTAACCAAGTAACCCTTATTTTCAGAGGAAGCACAACATAAACAATGAGAAGTAAAAGACTCTCAGGTTCGGTATTAAATGTTGGATATACTAATATACCATAGCTTATAAAACCAAGAGGACCTAGATCATGGCACTAGTCCAACACATTTTTATGGTTTTGATGAACTCAGGATCTGAAGGTTTCTAATTGTAATTCAAAAGACCTGCACTCTGTGCAAAGGTTTATAGCTCAGCACATACTTGTCACCAGCCTCGTTAACAAATCAGATCTGACACACTATTTCAAACTGCACATCACCCATTGTGATTGGACAGTGGCAGAATACATTATCTGTCCTACTTCCACTCCACTTCATTTGGCATCAGGCCTACAGCACAGAAGGTGAAACTTACCTTTACTGGTCAGTAAAAGTGAAACTGCTCTGTAAGATGTCGTGATTATAGAAAGGTTTCACCTTTGCTAAAGACTAGGGATACAATCTTCTCAACTGGCTTCAAAATGATTCTCTCAACTTGTAATAGAATCATGGAATGATACAACACAGATGGAAGCCATTCAGACCATCGTGCCTGTTGGCAGCTCTTTGAAAGAGCTATCGAATTAGTCCCACTCCCCTGCCCTTTCCACATGGCCCTGCAATATTGCCCCTTCACATATTTATCCAATCCCCTTTTGAAAGATATTATTGTATATGCTTCTGGGTACATATAAAGGAAACAACGAAAGAAAAAATTTGGGGGGGGGGGGGGAGGGGGAAGGGGGAGAAAAGCAAAAATAATGAATTGAAGAAAACAAGTAATTTGTATGCTGAACAATATCCAACACTACATTTGACCAGAACAGTAACATCTGGTAAGACTCCTGATTTATTTGCTATGAAGCACCTATGCCTACTTTCAGGTCCATGTAAAAAGTGTACTTTGTATCATCAGCTACAGACTTCAAGAATATTACAGCTTGGAATATTCTCATTCATTGTTTATATTTGAAAATGGGGACTATAAGAGTAGTGTTAATCTTTCCTCATGACAGCTGCTCAGCCAGGAAGTAACACAAGGAGGTACACTCTCCACCTCAAGTTGTCATCCTCTGCTTATTGATAAATGATCTAATGGTTCTAAATGAAACAAGTGCTTGGGCTGACTGACATTATTCATCCAGTCAAAAACAGGTGAGCACCCTACCCACAGCATCCAAGTGAAAGTTTTTTTTTTAAGAATGTACTGAAATGAGCAGACTTCAACACCATGGTACAATTCAATTCTGAAGCACATTCCTTTGGTCCAGATCAGAATGTAATCGAGATTTAAAAGAACAAAAGTCTCATCTTTCTAATGGTTGCAAAACGTCACAAGTGAATTTGGTAGAATGAATCCAACACCTAGTGCATACATGTCCGCATCACAATATGTACCAAACCCAGAATAGGTTTGCACACTTATTCCAGTAGACTCACCAGGCATCCAATAATGCCTGTATCTCAGTGAGGAAGGTTACTGAGGCGACTAGGATATACTAACAAAATACCAAAATCCAATTACCCATATAATGATGTTATAAAAAAAATTAACTCACAAAATACATTATCGGTAATACAGTTTATATTCTTTGCCAATTTACTGTCAGTGAAGCATGCACATAAATCCTGTTTTGAGATTTGCACTTGAAACATGACTACAGACCCAACACCTTACTTATACTTAAAACTGTGACCTGGAATGCACTGCCCCAAAAAGTTGGTGGACGCAGATTCAATAGGGACTTTCAAATAGGAATTTGAAAAATACTTGAAGGGGAAAAACGGGGCAACAGTGTGGAAGTGGGACTACTCGGACAAATCTATCAAAGAGCTGGCAAGGCTTGATGGGCCGAATGGCCTTCTCCTGTGCTGTATCGTTCTTTGATTTTATAGTAGAAAACAGCTGCAGAATCAACATTGGAATGGATTCCTTTTTGCCATTAGTAGGGGATTCCTGAAAGTCTTGCACTGCAGAAGTAATTTTTTTGTCCAGTAATATATATGTTTAGTTTAGTTTAGTTTAGAGATACAGCACTGAAACAGGCCCTTCAGCCCACCGAGTCTGTGCCAACCATCAACCACCCATTTATACTAATCCTACACTAATTCCATATTCCTACCACATCCTTACCTGTCCCTATATTCCCCTACCACCTACCTATACTAGGGGCAATTTCTAATGGCCAATTTACCTATCAACGTGCAAGTCTTTGGCATGTGGGAGGAAACCGGAGCACCCGGAGGAAACCCACACAGACACAGGGAGAACTTGCAAACTCCACACAGGCAGTACCCGGAATTGAACCTGGGTCGCTGGAGCTGTGAGGCTGCGGTGCTAACCACTGCGCCACTGTGCCGCCCTCATATGGCTATATCCAAGCCCCAAACTTCCCCCCCCAACATCCCCCACCCAATTTCTTGTCCATACAAAAAATTTAAAAAAATTTGCAGCTCTTACTGAGTCTTGTACAAAATAGTATGAAACTAGCTCATTTAAAATAGAGAAAAGCGTTCTTTAAATATTTGCAAATATGTCAACATGTTGTATGCACAGTAGTTGATGGATAGGTATGTTTTATTTTACCTAGAATCTACAAATCAGAAACAGGCCATTTGCCCCAGCTGGTCTACGCCAGTGTTTATGCTCCACACAAAACTCCTCCCACCCTATTTCAGCTAATCGTATCAGCATTACTTTCTATTTCTTTCACCCTCATGCGTTTATCTAGGTTCCCATTAAATGCATCCAAGCTATTCACCTCAAGTAGTGAGTTCTACATTCTAACCACTCTCTGGGTACAGAAGCTTTTCCTGAATTCCTTACTGGATTTATTAGTAACCAACTTATATTTATGATCCCTAGTTCCAGTCTCCTCCACAAATGAAAAAGACATCTCGCATCTACACCATCAAACCCCTTAATAATTTTAAAGACCTCTGTTGGATCACCCCTCAGCCATCTCTTTCCTAGAGAAAAGAGCCCCAGCCTGTTCAGTCTTTCCTGATGGTTATAACGTCTCAGTTTCTTTTTACGCTTGAACCATTATATTGAGGGATGCATCACCCATAACACCAATAACCAATGAGCCCTCCTGGAGAAAAAAAGCTCTATAGTTCAGTTAGGAGAATGCAGGAGGCAGTCTGACTGACACTGCTCGTTGTTGTTTCCACTCATCAGAAAAAAAAAGTCTGAGCATGCTAATTTCATTAGAAGGGCAAAGCTGCAAATTTAGAGCTGTTTTTGGATACAGCTCTCTCTCTATGCAGTAAAAGAATTAACCATGCTGGGAACTTAAGTTGAAGCTTCGCATAGCACTGAAAGTATGTTGCACTGTTGGAGCTGCCTATTTATTTTTTGGATTACTTGCAAAACTAAAATCCCATCTGCCTGTGCTTTTACCTGTAGCGACATTTGTAAATACAGAGCATTTGCCAGGCACCCAACCAATATTATCACCAAAAAAGAAACCAACTAATCTGGTCATTCATCTGATTTTTGCATTGGGTGGGGTCTTGCTGTTTGCTTATATAGTAATTATTGCATCAGAGTAATTAAGTGTATATTCTGTAAGTACTTCTGAGAAGTTTCTGAGATGTATGAGAGGATGCAACAGAAATGCAAGCCCTAGTCTGCTGGAATTTGCTTTCAGTCTTGAGATTTTTAATAAATAACTTGGTTCACTTTTTGTGACGTGCGTAACTTCTGATTGATTTGTTTTAGAGTCATAGAGAGATGCAGCAGTTCTGCATGGAAGATTGCCGTAAGGATTTTATCATTTGCAAAAACCAGCAAAAAAAGTAGCCTGCTGGAAACGTGATTAAAGACATTTAAATCAACACGACTGTTACGACTGAGGCGGGAGGAGTGCACTGTTTATTCCTGTTCTACTTCTCCATGGGTCACAACATATATTTACATTTTTTCCCACTTAACAATATGGTCAATCATAGACTCTATTTTTATCCCAGAATAAAACACACCAACCAGGTTTCTTTAATAGACAACAAAATTATCAGTTTATTATAAAACAAGTCTTAACCAGTAATGAAGTAAAGCATAAACACACAGATTGAAATATTAAAGTTTCCTTTTTACCTTAGCCCCTCACAATCACACACACACACACACACACAAAACATGGTTATTTAGAGCTCTGTTACAAAAAAATATAAAAATCACTTCGGCTGACTACTTGCTCATTCTTGAAGAAAAAACAGATGAGATATGTTGTGTTCCAAAACTGGCCAAAACGTTTAAGAGGCATCTTGACAAATACATGAATAGGATGGGAATAGAGGGATACAGTCCCCGAAGTGCAGAAGGTTTTAGTTTAGGCAGGCATCAAGATTGGCGCAGGCTTGGAGGGCTGAATGGCCTGTTCCTGTGCTGTACTGTTCTTTGGCATACAGTTTATCCTCCGAATACACATTGACGGGTCACTGTGATCTTTTAGAACAGTTCTTTTCAGGTGGCATTGAGAATTAATTTAGCAGGCTTTTCTTCAAAGACAGGCGACGAGAGGAATTGACACAGTGGACTTCTCGGTCTTTTAGAGAGGTGCTGGAAAGCTGAGCTGGGTTGTGGTCTTCTCTCCTTCCTTGGGAGTTCTCTGCTTTCCTTGGGAGTTCTCTTTTTATACATTTCAACCCCAACTCAAAACAATTCAAAAGAGAAACCGACAACCTTTTGACCTCCATCAATCTTGACCTGTCACTTCTTTGTAAACAATTTCTCCAGGTGTCCAAAGTTCTCTGTTGTTTATTGAACAGCAATTGAGTCAGGTGGTTTCCCAGAAAGGCTGGTTGTTGTTGCTGGAAGTCAGGTGGTTTTCTAGAAAGGCTCGTTTTCCTCAAGACCTCTCAGTGCCCCTTTTAAAAAACATTTCCAGGGACTATTTTTCAAAGTCAAGTGGCCTTTGCATGACCCCCTTATAAAACCCCAAAGTTTAAAATGTCTTCAATCTTTCAAAAATGAATCATCAAAAAATATATTTAACAAAACACAAAGGGACCTTTGTAACACTACGTCGATCTTACAATGAAATATCATATCATGTGTTTTAACCTCAGAAAAATATTTTCCTTAAGTTTGCTGAACATTCAAATTTATTTTAAGGCAGCAGCAAGTAACAAAAACAATTAAAAAGCGTGATGAATAAACATCACTGGATAAAATATTAGGGATGAAGCAGATAATAAATGCACAGCAATTTATTTTATGGCACCAAATTGTGAAATAATATTTTATGCCACTTTCGAATGAGTCATTCCATATATGTTAGAGCCTGACCAAATTCACGGTCAAATTTTACAAATTTCAGAGTCATGGAATTTTAGGAATCGTGAATTTCATGATTTCACATAATTAAATTGTAAATTTCACGGTGTTGCAACAAACCGTGAAAACGACCTATTTAAACCAAAAAAACAGACAAGGGAAATTTCTGGCTTCAAATGGCATTTATTGTATACTCAAAAACTATTGTTAAAAAGCTGACTATAAACAGGTCACATTCTTTACTCACTGAAGTCAGTGGTTGAATGTGAGCAAGGAGACTCACATGCATTAATCTGAGACTTCATCTCCTCACAATGTGAAGCAAAAACCTTTGGTATGTGGCCCTGTCGTAGTTTATTTGCACTTGGCAAGCAACCACCATTTTATAGATTACGTTGAATAAATACCCACAGCTGTGGCCGCAGTTTTTCCAATGGTATGTTGGCGCTTGCAAAAGAATCCAATTACCATCCAACTAACAATTTTATGAGCTCTCTCTCAACTTCTTAAAAGGAGACAAAAATAGTTGCTTTTTTTTGCATGTTTGTTGTTTTCCAGCAGTGTGGTGTCGGATGCTCTAAAGTGGTGCTGAACCGATGCCCATGTGTGTGATCCAATGAAACATTTCAGCTTGTACAAAACAGTATTCCACCATTGGCAAGCAGAATTTGTCTTCCAAATTCTTTCACTAAATGTGCTGCAGTAATGGTTGTGGCCACTTTTGATTTGCTCATTCTGGCATTCTCACATGTCTGCTAATATTTGAGACTGTTCTCTCAAAACTGCACCAGAGGCCCTCCCTCTTCTACCAATTAGCGAGTTGAGCCTACTGTCAAATCACTAAAAGTACTTTGTACTGAACATTATTATTGTGACTCTTCAATGCAGTATGCCTTGTTGCTATGTAACCTATTCCTTGCTTTTTTAAACATTGTTACGGCCAAGGTGGGAGGAGTGCACAGTTTTTTCTAGTTCCACTTCTCCACAGGTCACAACATATATTTAAACGTGTACCCAGTTACCGATGTGGCAATAACAGACTCTATTTTTATCCCAGAATAAAATCCACCAACTAGGTTTCTTTAATAAACAACAAAATGATCAGTTTATTATAAAACAAGACTGAACCAGTAACGAAGCAAAGCATTAACACACAGATTGAAATATGAAAGTTTCCTTTTTATCCTAGCCACACAGACACACACAGGTTAACCAAAAAATAGAGATTTTTTCTTTAGAGCTCTGTTACAAAAAAAAGACAAAGAGAATACTTTGGCAAAATACTTGTTATTTCTTGAAGAAAAAAACAAAGATATGGAAAAATGTCACTTGTTCCTTTTTGGCTTGGAATCCCAAATATGCATAGATGGCTGTCACTGGGATCTTTCCAGAACAGTTCATTTCCGGCGACGAAGATCAGTTTGGCAAGCAACAGGGATTAATGGCAGGCTTTTCAGGAGAAATGCAGCATCAGTTTCTCTATTTCTTACACCTGATTCTCAGGAAGTTCTCAAAGAGATGGAAGAGGCTGCTGATAGTGACTGCTCTCTTGGCTGGTTTTCTCCAACTGCCTTCAAAACAGTTCACACCCCAGCACACTGTGCAAAGCAAAACCAAAAACAATACCTCAAGAGTCAAGCCTCCTGACCCCTATAAATCTTGACCTGTCACTTCTCTGTAAACATCATCTCCAAGTCAAAAAGCCCCTCAGGGGATTTATCTGAAGACAGGTGACTTCCAGTAAGGGTTGTTTACAAATCAAGTCCAAAAGACCTTCCAATGATCCCAGTGAAAAGAATATACATGGAATCCTTTTCAGTTTTCCCAAATAAAATAATCTCCATATTCTAAAATACATGAGTCCTAAAAAATTTTTAGTAAATAATATAGAAGCACTGTCATAACAACATACTGCTAGTCAATCTCTAATGGAACTTCACACAGGAAGCCATGACAAAATACAGCCTTCAGGTCAAGCAGGGTGAGAGAGCTGGGGTGGGTAATTACCAGGATGTCAATATCAGAGTAAGAAATACCTCAGCAGAATTCCCACTGCAGGAATGGGGGCAGAGGAAATAAACACAGATGGGGAGAAAGAGGAGAGAGAGCAGGAAAACCAACTCATCAGGAGGGAAGAGCAACATTAAAACTACTTTAACTAGGTAGGAAGGAAGGAAAAACAAGAAAGCAGGTAAACCAAATCAGCTTGCTTGCAGCGGGGTAGGTAGTGAGGGGAATGCCAGTAGCAATATAAGAGGGGGTTGCATCAGTCTGGGGAAGAGCATGGAATACTCAGCGGGTGGAAATCTGGAAACACTATCAGGGGTGGCACAACAAAAATAATTCAGTTAGAGGCAATTTGCACTGGTCCAAAGTTTTTCGAAATTTATTAAGGAACAGATTACAAAAAGGTCCACTTTTTAAACTACTTTAAACAAGGTGCAATTTAATGGATTTTCAAGAAGCCCCTGAATTTGCCCTTTCTATGCAGGCTATGATTAACCGTGAACTACAGAGATAGATTTCTTAACTTCTATACAAGCAATGATAACGAATCAGGATATCATATAATATTAGCTCACAGCTCGACATACAGGCATTTCTTAAGAAATAAGCAGGACTAGGCCATTTAGCCCTTCAAGCTTGCTCCATCATTCAAAAAGATCATGGCTGATCTTCCACCTCAACTCTGCTTTTCTGTACTATTTACATATCGCTTGATTCCCCTGGTATCCAAAAATCTATTGATCCCCGTCTTGAATATGCTCAACAACTGAACATTCACTGCTCTCTGGGGTAGAGAGTTCCAAAGATTCACAACCCTTTGCGTGAACATGTTTGTCATTCTCTCTGTCCTAAATTCTGAGACTGTGACCCTGAGTTCTACACCGCCCAGCCAGGGAAAACATCTTCCCAGCATCAACCCCGCCCAGCCCCTTAAGAATTTTTTATGTTTTAATTAGATCATCTCTCATTCTTCTAAATATAGGCCTAGTCTACTCAATCTCTCCTCACAGGACAATCCCCTAATCCCAGGAGTTGTTCTGGTGAACCTTTGTTGCACTCTCTCTAAGGCAAATATAACCTCTTTAGGTAAGATGACCAAAATTGTACAAAGCTAATAAAAATCAACTGCTCACTGTACTAGCGTGTCAATTTTTTGTGATTTGTATAGAAGGACACCCAACAATCTCTGAACACCATCTCAGTCTAGGCTCTCCCATTACATTACCTCACAGCTGTTCAGCCATCACATACCTTAAGCTCCCAGTATGACCTAAGGGTGTAATACGTTATGCAATGCAATATGGTGTCCCATTTACTGAATCAAATATATATTAGATCAATTTATATTATATTTTGATACTTAAAGTGGCAATGTGTTTCCTTAGACCAGATTGGTCTTAAGAGCTTTGAGCACAAATGAAACTCTGAAATATGAATCTGAAACAAACAGCAATAACACTAGTCAGTTGCAGATATCAACAGCAGAAAACAACAGTGCAGTCCACAAAGTCTCAGACAACAGAATGGAAGGAGATCACCTGATTGAGATGGATGTGCATGGGGCAGACGTGCTATTTGGATTTAACGACAGAACAAACCTAGATGAAATGGAATTTGTTGCCTATATTGCAGTAGTGAGATATACAGTGTAAAAAACTCCCAGAGTTTATGTCCAGTTTTCCTCAACACAGGCAATATACAAATCAAAGGCAGCAGCACGTAATTGATTCTTTTTTGCATCACAATACCTTTTTTATGATAAATATCCAGTCATATTACTGTGGTTTTGTAGTGTAACATTAAACTTACATTGCAGGGTTGAAAGAAGCAGAGTGCTCAAGGACAAGTACAATATTTGTTCGTCAGGACCAAAGGCAGTGATGTTGGAAAAAAAGCCATGTCCATGACCATTTTATTCTCAAAAATACAAGCTTTAATGATAAATAGTTAAAAATAAAAGGTCAATGGTTAGACCTGAAAGTTAACCATTAACTAAATTCTACTAACCTGGAAAGCAATCTATTTTAAACAATGCATTAACAAGGATGTCATTGTTTTACATGTACAGCAGTTTTCAATTATAACATTCTGGTGAAATCCACCCAACATTGCTCATCAAAGGGGTTCTTCATTTCACAGGGATATTAAAAAAAAGTAGAAATTAAAATCCTGTACCAGAACAGAGTTTAAAATCCTTACCGTTCTATTACATAGAAATTGTCTCCATCATCATCTTGGTCAATGACATGCTCTGAAGGCTCAACTTTCCTCTCGAACATTGCATCAAGGATTTGATATATTTGTTCCTGTAAAAATAATGGGATATCATCAGTTGGTACAATATTTTTTAAACTTATATTTCCTCTCTTTTCTGAAATGTTCCCATCATCTGCAAGTGAAAATAAAGCCTAACAAATGGAGTTTAGGTACCATGATAAAATGGCAGGTTTTGGTAGGATGAAAAAGATTATACATTTTTACCTAATACTCAAATCTTCCAGTAACAATGATTATCTAGTGTATTGGTGCAATGTTCTATTATCGAACATCATTCAAACTTGAAAAGGCATTCAAAAACAACTATTATTTTAAAGTGAATTTGTATATGGTTACCTTGCATTACCACTGTAATAAAATGAAATCAGCACAGATCTTCACACACACTGGCCGTAATTTTACACCCCACCAAAGAGCGGGAAGGTGGCGGGGACGGAGTATTAAATGGAGTGGTAGGCTCGGGGTGGAGCCCTTCCCAACCTGCTCCTGGCTCCGCCGCCCATTTAGGCGGGACCTGCTGCCACAAGCGGGTGGAAGTCCCGCCTCAGAACAATTAAAGGCCGGAGAACAGCAAAATGTGGGTCAGATCCCCAGGCCAGGCAGAAGCAGGCTCGCCACTGACTTTTCAGTCGATGGACGGCTCCTGTCTGCTGAGGGAAAAATCCCCACCATTACGTTCACTTGTAAGGTCTTACACATAGTTTGATCTTCCTGTATCACTTACTTCCTGTCACACTTTGTTGTATGATAGAATAAAGCACCAGCAAATGGAAAGCAGCCAGCATACTGCCAGGAGCTACTACTCAGGATTAATGAATACTACCATTGCTGAATTGCCAGTCTGGAGAATGACCAAGAAAGGTGATAAAGAACAAAATCACTTTCTGGGAGAAAAAAACAATCAACATGTATTTACCTCAACTGACGACATTTTCAATGTCCAAAACAAGGTTTTAAGCAAAATGAAAACATCACAACTTTATATAGTTTACAATAACATGAATATGTGTACCAAATATCATTTGTGTTTTTTTCCATATCTTCATTCATGCTTTAACTTCAAGACCATAGCCTAGCTCTGAAGTCAAGGCTTCAACTAGAGACTTTTTTCCACCCAGAACAGCTGAAGGGAGTTAATCAGCCACATTTATGCATTATGAGCACAAACAAGTGGCAGGAATTCCCAGCACTTAACTGTAGGTTTCTTTGACTTTGTGTAGAAGGATTTGATGGCTCCCCCCCCCAATACCCCCCACACCCACCCCTGCCACGGAAACAAACTGGAGATCGAACTGCCAAAGCTTCAGTTCAGGAAAGTTTTACAACTATCATAAAAGCAAAGTACTGCAGGTGCTGGAAATCTGAAATAAAAACAAGAAATACTGGAAATATTCAGCAGGTCTGGCAGCATCTGTGGAGAGAGCAGAGTTAACGTTTCAGGTCAGTGACCCTTCATCAGAACTGGCAAAAGTTAGAAATGCAATAGGTTTTAAGCAAATACAGCGGGGGTGGGGCAAGAGATAACAAAAGGTAAGGTTACAGAGTAGGACAGAGGGTCAGAGAGAATAACTGACCAGAAGGTCATGGAGCAAAGGCAAAGGGTATGTTAATGGTGTGCTGAATGACAAAGCGTTAGTGCAGAGAGTGTATTAAATGACAGAATAATGAATAGCCCTGGCCAAAAGCACAAACATGAAAAAAAACAGTGGGCAGACACATGGTAAAAAATGAAACAAATTAAAATAAAATAAAAATAAAACATAAAAAATAAAACTAAAAATAAAAAAAGGGGGGCCACGACAGGGTTCCACCCCACCAGCCTCCACATCCAAAGGATCATCCTCTGCCATTTCCACCATGTCCAGCATGATGCCACCACAAAACGCATACTCCCCTCCCCATCAGCATTCCGAAGGGATCATTCCCTCCGCGACACGCTGGTGCACTCCTCAATTATCCCCGACACCTCGTCCCCTTCCCATGGCCCCTTTCCATGCAATCACAGGAGGTATAATACCTGCCCTTTTACTTCCTCTTTCCTCACTATCCAAGGCCCCAAACACTCCTTTCAGGTGAAGCAGTGATTTACTTGTACTTCTTTCAATTTAGCATACTGTATTCGCTGCTCACAATGTGGTCTCCTATACAATGGGGAGACCAAATGCAGATTGGGTGACCACTTTGCAGAACAACTTCGCTCAGTTCAAAAACATGGCCCCGCGCTTCCTGTCGCTTGCCATTTCAACACCTCCCCAACCCCCCCCACCCCCGCCCCTGCTCTCATGCCCACATCTCTGTCCTGGGCTTGCTGCAGTGTTCCAGTGAACATCAACACAAGCTCGAGGAACAGCAGCTCATTTACCAATTAGGCAAGCTACAGCCTACCGGACTGAACACTGAGTTCAATAATTTCAGAGCATGACTGGCCCCCCTTTTCTATTTTTAGTTTTTAAATATTTTTTATTTTCATGTTTTTGGACAAACGCTTTGTCTTTCACCACACCATTAACATATCCTTTGCATTTGCTCCATGACCTTCTTGTCAGTTATTCTCTGTGACCCTCTGTCCTATCAACACCTTCCCTTTTGCCCCATCCCCGCTTTATTTGCTTAAAACCTATTACATTTCTAACCTTTGCCAGTTCTGATGAATAGTCACTGACCTGAAACGTCAACTCTGCTTCTCTCTCCACAGATGCTGCCGTACCTGCTGAGTATTTCCAGCACTTTTTGTTTTTATTTAAGCCAAATAACTTTTACTGGCTCGCCCACCAACACACACCAGAAGGGGTAGAAGACTGCCTGACCAAAAGAGCAGTTTCCTGATATGAATTTTCTGCATCACTGATGATAGCAAATTTATAACAGACTTAAAAAGTGGATAAGATGTTCATATTTCAATTGGGATCTATTTTACACTGGAAAAACTGACAAACAAGTTGCATTCCCTGCATTTCAGCTAACTAAATTGAAGACGACAGTTTCCGTAGAGAAATATTTTCCGCCTGTGGTGGCTGTCAAGTTACATCAGCACTCAAGATTAAGTCTACAGAACTTCCACGGTGTTCAAATATAATTACTTAAATCATCATGAATGTTAACAGGCCACAAAACCCACAGAAAATTTGGCACCATTTGTACTTTAAGCAGAAGCTATCAGTCGAGGAGAAAATAAAGCGCAATGCAGTACCAGTTTAATTAATGCAGCTGCTGGGCAGGTGCTTCTTCCAGCCATGAACTATATATTCCACTTCAGTTATTTTGCTGTATAGTTCAGTGCTTTGACATACGAATGCACCACTGAGTGGTGGAATATACATTGATGCTGAGATTTTCTCAGAATGTTCTTGAGCAACCTGTCTAAGAAAGTTTCGATCAATGCTAATTTATAACCTTTTTCAGTGTATTAACTTGTATGGCTTTTGCATAGCATAGGCTGCTCTCTCAGCTGGAGAATGAATCATAGGGAAACCTGCAAAAAGGCACAGAAAATAACAATTGTACAGAAAAGTAAAGAAGTATTTAGCATGAGCAAGATCATTCTTGTAATTAATTTCATAGAGCTTCCGTAATTAATTATCTCACCTCTAATAGAAAGACAACTCTAAGGAAATACATGGCAGAACTGTTGAGAATCAATTACCTCACGATACAACGGTTAAAAGTTGGCCACAGTTGGTAGCACTTGCCTCTAACAAGATTGTGGGGTTCAGTCCCACTGCAGTACTTGAGCACATAATCTAAGGTTCAATGCAGTGCTGAGGGAGTGCTGTGTTATCAGTAAGTCATCTTCAAAAAACAGCAGGGAGTTTCTTCATTGCCATACAATAACATAAGAAATGGGAGCAGGAGTAGGCCATACGGCCTGTCGAGCCTGCTTTATCATTCTTGGGCTTCAACTCCACTTTTCTGCGCTTCCCATATCCCTGAATTCCCGGAGAGACCAGAAATCTGTCTATTCCAGCATTAAATATGATCAACACCCCAAAAAACAACAGATTAACTGATCACTCATCGAACTTGTCGTTTCTGGGAAGTTGCTGGATAAAAAGTGGCTGCATCATTTGCCTACATAACATTTCAAGAATAATTTATTGATATGTCCTATGTACATTTCAGATTTAATTGCATCTTAAAATATTGCAAATGTGCCTGATATGCAAGTTATTTTCAATCCAATGCCATCCTTCTCAGAGATAAACATGACTGAGAGGTTGCATTCAACATTCACAGAAGTCATGCATTCTGAAGACCTCAGAGCCTTGAAATTTTGATCTCTCATCTTTAACACAGGGGATTTTTTTTTCTCCATCATTGAAGATGCAATTGCATAAACCCATCATTTTTCAGGGCCAAAGCTTCAACTTATTCTGATTATTTGCAGTTCTGATGAAAGGTCATTAACATGAAAGAGCGAGACCAGTGGGGAATTAAAACAGCAGCGGGAAGGAGTGAGAGACAGAGAGAGACCAGCGGGGAGTTAAAAGAACGGTAGCAGGAAGGAGCAAGAGGGAGAGCGAGACCAGTGGGGTGTTCAACAGAGCAGCGGCAGAGAGAGGCAGAGTTATCCTATCCAGTCCAGTCCAGTCCAGTCTGTGGCTCCAGTTCTGAGAAAAATCAAAGTGTGACATTACAGGAAAACAGGTAGTTGATTGGTTGGTGAGTATTTTTCTCATTCATCTTTCAAAACTTGGTAATTTTAATAAGTGTATGTGTTTATTAGTAGTAGTAAGGTTTACTAATAGCAGTAAAGCTTATTAGATTGGCTGGGATTATTTCCTAGTTATTATTGTTGATAAGGTTTATTACTATTGGTGAGGTTATTTATACTAGAACAAAGAGAACAAAGAACAAAGAAAATTACAGCACAGGAACAGGCCCTTCGGCCCTCCAAGCCTGCACCGATCCAGATCCTCTATCTAAACATGTTGCCTATTTTCTAAGGGTCTGTATCTCTTTGCTTCCTGCCCATTCATGTCTCTGTCTAGATACATCTTAAAAGATGCTATCGTGCCCGTGTCTACCACCTCCGCTGGCAACGCGTTCCAGGCACACACTACCCTCTGCGTGAAGAACTTTCCACGCATATCTCCCCTAAACTTTTCCCCTCTCACTTTGAACTCGTGACCCCTAGTAATTGAATCCCCCACTCTGGGAAAAAGCTTCTTGCTATCCACCCTGTCTATACCTCTCATGATTTTGTACACCTCTATGGTAACATTTTAGTATTGGCAGGGTGTACTAATAATGGTAAGGTAGATTAATATTGGTTAAGTTTATTATTAACAATAGTAAGCTTGTTACTATTGGTAGGGTTATTAGTAGCAGCAGGTTATTTTAGTAGCAGGGTTTAGTTGTAGTACCAAGGTTTATTATCTAATAGATAGAGGAATGGCAGGGCTGCACCAACCTCTGGACTGCACATCCTGTGCTATGTGGGAACTCCAGGATACTTCTTGTGCCCTGGATAACCATATGAGCAGGAAGTGTCATCAGTTATAGCAGCTTGAGCTCCAGGTTTTGGAACTTGAGCAGCAGCTGGCATGACTGCAAGTGTATCCGTGAGGTTGCGAGTTTTGTGGATAGGTTTATAGATGGGGTCATCCCACAGCTTAAAAGTATGCAGGCAGAGGGGGAATGGATGACCACCAGACAGTCAAGAACAAACAGGCAGGTAATGCAGGAGACCTGAGTGCATCTCACACTCCAATATAAATACAGAGGAATGTGATGGTTCATCTGGGGAGTGCAGCAAGAGCCAAGGCCATGGTACCACGGATGGCTCAGCTGTACAGGGGAGTACAAGGAAGACTGCAAGAGTGATAGTGATGAGATTTGATTGTCAGGGTAACAGACAGGCGGTTCTGTGGCTGAAGATGTGAATCCAGGATGGTGCCTTGCCTCGCTCGTGCCAGAGTCAAGGATGCCGCTCAATGGCTGCAAAGCACCGAGGGGGGAGGGTGAAGGCTGAACAGCCAGCGGTCCACATTGGTATCAACGACATAGGTAAGAAGGAGGATGTGGTCCTGCACAGAGTTTAGTGAGCTAGGTAATAAATTAGAAGCAGGACCTCAAAAGTAGTAATCTCCAGATTACTCTTAGCACCACACGCAAGTGAGTATACAAATAGGAGGACAGAGTAGATGAATGCTTGGCTGTAGAGATGGTGCAGGAGGGAAGGCTTTAGTTTCCTGAATCATTGGGTCTGCTTCTGGTGAAGGTGGGATCTGTACAAGTTGGATGGGTTGCAACCGAACCGGAACGGAACCAACAAGCTTGCTGGGAGATTTGCTAGTGCTGTTGGTGGGCCGGGGGGAGTTGAAACTAATTTGGCAGGGGGATAGGATAGAGTGGAGGTACAGTAGGGGTGATGCACAGTCAAATATAGAAGAGAAACTAAATCAGTCTGGAAGGCAGAGCAAATATAGACCTGTTTAGGCACAAGTAAATAATGCAAGGCTGGATTGCATCTATTTTAATGCAAGCAGTCTTACTAGTAAGGCAGATGAATTGAGGGCATTGATTAACACATGGGAATACGAGATTATTGCTATCACAGAGACATGGTTGAGGGAGGGGCAGGACTGGCAGCTCAATATTCCAGGGTATAGAATCTTCAGGCATGGCAGGGGAGGGTGTAAAAGGAGGTGGCATTGCACTTTGATCAAGGAGTCAATTACTGCAGTAAGGAGGGATGACATCTTAGAAGGTTCCTCAAATTACGTCATATGGGTAGAACTTAAAAACAAAAAGGGGGCAATCACTTGACTGGGAATGTACTACAGGCCTCCAAACAGTCAGGGAGAGATAGAGGAACAGATATGTAGGCAAATCTCAGAGAGGTGTAAATATAGTCAGGGATTTCAACTTCCCCAATATCAACTGGGATAGTCTTAGTGCAAAAGGCTTAAAGGGGGCGGAATTCGTAAAATGCATACAGGAGAGCTTTTTGAGCCATCACGTCGAAAGTCCTACAAGAGAAGGGGCGGTACTGGACCTAATCCTAGGGAATGAAGCTGGACAAGTGGGAGAAATGTCAGTGGGGAAGCATTTCGGGGATAGTGACCATAACTCTGCAAGATTTAAGGTAGTTATGGACAAGGACAAAGAGGGACCGAAATAAAAGTACCGAATTGGGGGAAGGCCTATTTCAATAGGATAAAACAGGATCTGGCCAAAGTGGACTGGGAGCAGCTACTTGTAGGAAAGTCTACACCAGACCAATGGAAGTCATTCAAAAAGGAAACAGTGAGAGTTCAGGGCCAACATGTTCCTGTAAAGGTGAAGGGTAGGACCAACAATTCCAGGAACCCTGGATGTCAAGGGATATAGAGGATTGGATAAGGAAAAAAAAAGGAGGCTTATGGCAGATTCAGAGTTCTGAAAACATCAGAGGCACTAGAGGAGTACAGAAAGTGTAGGGGGGTACTTAAAAGTTAATTAGGAGAGTGAAAAGGGGGCATGAAAAAACACTGGCGGGCAAGATAAAGGAAAATCCCAAGGCATTTTATAAGCATATTAAGGGCAAGAGGATAACCAGGGAAAGAGTAGGGCCCATTAGGGACCAAAGTGGCAATCTACGTATGGAGCTGGAAGACGTAGGTGAGGTTTTAAATGATTACTTCTCATCTCTGTTCACTATGGAGAAGGACGATGTAGGTGTAGTGATCATGGAGGGGGATTGTGATATACTTGAACAAATTAGCATTGAAAGGGAGAAAGTATTAGCTGCTTTAGCGGGCTCAAAAGTGGATAAATCCCCAGGCCCGGATGAGGTGTATCCCAGGCTGTTATGTGAGGCAAAGGAGGAGATAGCAGGGGCTCTAACACAAATTTTCAAATCCTCTCTGGCCACAAGAGAGGTACCAAAGGACTAGAGGACAGCGAATATGGTACCATTATTCAAGAAGGGTAGCAGGGATAAACCAAGTAATTACAGGCCAGTGAATCTAACATCAGTGGTTGGGAAACTGTTGGAAAAAATTCTGAGGGACAGGATTAATCTCCACTTGGAGAAGCAAGGATTAATCAGGGATAGTCAGCATGGCTTTGTTCGAGACTAGATGTGTAGATAGGGGCAAAGCAGTTGATGTAGTCTACATGGACTTCAGTAAGGCGTTTGATAAGGTCCCACATGGGAGATTGGTTAAAAGGTAAGAGCCCATGGGATCCAGGGCAATTTGGCAAATTGGATCCAAAATTGGCTTAGTGGTAGGAGGTAGAGGGTGATGGTTGAGGGTTGTTTTTGCGAGTGGAAGCCTGTGACCAGTGGTGCACCACAGGGATCGGTGCTGGGACCCTTGCTGTTTGTAGTGTACATTAATGATTTAGACGTGAATATAGGAGGTATGATCAGTAAGTTTGCAAATGACACGAAAATTGGTGGTGCCGTAAATAGTGAGGAGGAATCCCTTAGATTACAGGATGATATACCACTGACCACCTCCAGGCGCTTATCCTTCGTCTCTCGAGATAAGGAGGCCAAAGAAGATAGATGGGCTGGTAAGATGGGCGGAGCAGTGGCAAATGGAATTTAATCCTGAGAAGTGCGATGTGATGTTTTTCGGGACGACTAACAAGGCAAGGGAATATATAATGGATGGTAGGACCCTAGGAAGTACAGAAGGTCAGAGGGACCTTGCTGTACTTGTCCATAGATCACTGAAGGTAGCAGCACAGGTAGATAAAGTGGTTAGGAAGGCATATGGGATACTTGCCTTTATTAGACGATTATAAGAGCAGGCAGGTTATGATGGAGCTGCATAAAACGCTAGTTAGGCCACAGATGGAGTACTGTGTACAGTTCTGGTCACCACACTATAGGAAGGATGTGATTGCACTGGAGAGGGTGCAGAGGGCATTCACCAGGATGTTGCCTGGGCTGGAGCATTTCAGCTATGAAGAGAGTGGATAGGCTAGGGTGAGAAACATAGAAAATAGGAGCAGGAGTAGGCCATTCAGCCCTTCGAGCCTGCTCCACCATTCATTATGAGCATGGCTGACTGATGAGCCAACTCAGTAGCCTGTTCCTGCTTTCGCCCCGTACCCTTTCATCCCTTTAGACCCAAGAGCTATATCTAATTCCATCTTGAAAACATACAATATTTTGGCCTCAACTGCTTTCGGTGGCAGCTAATTCCACAGGCTCACCACTCTCTGGCTGAAGAAATTTCTCCTCATCTCAGTCCTCAAAGGTTTACCCCGTATCCTTAGACTATGACCCCTGGTTCTTGACTCCCCCACCATCAGGAATATCCTTCCTGCGTCTACCATGTCAAGTCCCGTTAGAATTTTATAGGCTTCTATGAGATCCCCCCTCACTCTTCTGAACTCCAGCAAATATAATCCTAACCGACTCAATCTCTCCTCATACATCAGTCCTGCCATCCCAGGAATCAGTCTGGTAAACCTTCACTGCACTCGCTCTATAGCAAGAACATTCTTCCTCAGATAAGGAGATCAAAACTGCATACAATATTCCAGGTGTGGCCTCACCAAGGCCCTGTATAATTGCAGCAAGACATCTCTGCTCCTGTACTCGAATCCTCTTGCTATGAAGGCCAACATAACATTTACCTTTTTTACCGCCTGTTGCGCCTGCATGAACACCCAGGTCTCGCTGCATATTCCTCTCTCAGTTTATAGCCGTTCAGATAACAATCTGCCTTCCTGTTTTTACTACCAAAGTGGACAACCTCACATTTATCCACATTATACTGCATCTGCCATACATTAGCCCACTCACTCAACTTGTCCAAATCATCCTGAAGCCTCTCTGCATCCTCCTTACAACTCACCCTCCCACCCAGTTTTGTGTCATCTGCAAATTTGGAGATATTACATTTAGTTCCCTCATCTAAATCATTAATATATATTGTCAATAGCTGGGGTCCTGGCACCGATCCCTGCAGTACCCCACTAGTCCCAGCCTGCCATTCAGAATAAGACCAATTTATTCCTACTCTTTGTTTCCTGTCCGCCAACCAATTTTCTATCCATCGCAATACACTACCCCCAATCCCATGCGCTTTAATTTTACATGCACCACATCCACTGGCTCCCCCTTATCAACTCTACTAGCTCCATCCTCGAAGAATTCTAGTAGATTTGTCAAACATGATTTCCCTTTCGTAAATCCATGCTGACTCTGCCCGATTCTACCACTGTTCTCCAAGTGCTCTGCTATAAAATCTTTGATAATGGACTCTAGAATTTTCCCCACTACTGACGTCAAACTGACTGGTCTATAATTCCCTGCTTTCTCTCTACCTCCCTTTTTAAGTAGTGGGGTTACATTAGCTACCCTCCAATCTGTAGGAACTGGTTGTTTTCCTTACAGCAGAGAAGGCTAAGGGGAGACCTGATTGAGGTATATAAAATTATTAGGGGCATTGACAGGTAAGATAGGAAGAAACATTTCCCTTTAGTGGAGGTGTCAATAACCAGGGAGCACAGATTTAAGGGGCAGGATGTTTAGAAGGGATTTGAGGAAAAAAATTTTCACCCAGAGGGTGGTTGGAATCTGGAACACACTGCCTGAAGGGGTAGTAGAGTCAGGAACCCTCACAACATTTAAGAAGTATTTAGATGACTACTTGAAACGCCATAGCATACAAGGCTATGGGCCAAGTGTTGGAAAATGGCATTCGAATAGACAGGCACCTGGCCGGCACAGACACGGTGGGCTGAAGGGCCTGTTTCTGTGCTGTATAACTCTATGACTCTATGACATTTAGAGAGGTTCGAGTTAATAAAGGATAGCCAGCACGGATCTGTAAAAGGCAGAGCTTGCTTGACTAATCTCATTGAATCTTTGATGGGGTAACAGAGAAGGTTGATGAAGAGAAGGTAGTGGATGTCGTTTATATGTATTTTAAGAAAGCATTTGATAAGGTACCACATAAGCGGCTGGTTAAGAAAACTGAAGCTCATGGAATAGGAAGGTCAGTATCTAAGTGGATAAAAAATTGGCTTATGGACAGAAAACAGCGAGTCATAGTAAATGGTTGCTTTTCAGACTGGAGGATGGTAGATAGTGGTGCTCCCCAAGGGTCAGTGCTGGGACCACTGCTTTTTTGATAAAAATCAATGACTTGGATCTTGAAATACAGAGTACAATCTCAAAATTTGCCAATGACACCAAACTTGGAGGTGTGGCAAAGTGAGAACGATATGAACCACCTGCAACAGGAGGCTAGCAGAATGGGCAGAGAGGTGGCAAATGGAATTTAATACTGACAAGTGTAAGGTGATGCAATTTGGCAGAAGGAATCGGGAGAGGCAATATATCCTTAATGGCACAGTTCTAAAGAGTGTGCAGGAACAAAGGGACCTGGGGGTGCATGTTGAGCAATCTTTGAAGGTGGCAGGACATATTGAAGGAGTGGTTAGTAAAGCATATGGGATCTTGGGCTTCATAAATAGAGGCACTGAGTACAAAAGCAGGGAAGTTATGCTGAACCTTTAATAAAGCTCCGGTTAGGCCCCAACTGGAATATTGCGTCCAGTTCTGGTCACTACACTTCAAGAAGGATTTGAGGGTCCTTGAGAGGGTGCAGAGGAGATTTACCAGAATGCTTCCAGGGATGGAGGATTTGAGTTACAAGGTTAGGTTGGAAAAGCTGGGTTTGTTCTCCTTAGAAGCAGAGACAATCAATGACTTCAAGAGGAAATTGGATGGCCACCTGAGAGAAATAGACTTGCAGGGCTACGGAGATCGAGCCAGGGAGCGGGACTGACAGCACAGCTCCGTAAAGAGCTGGCATGGACTCAATGGGCAGAATGAATGGAAATGGGTTGCGAGTTTGCAAGGACAGAGGGGTCTAAAGTGCTTTTTTTCCCAGGAATGAGGTGATGACGGCAGTTTTGAAAAGAAGGCGGTTTTGAAAGAAAAGGAGCAAGAAACGATTCACAATGCTAGCAAGTATGGGGACCAAGATGGGTAGTTGGATGATGAGCTGTGTGTTGGGTTTGGGGTCAACAGAGCATGTTTCAGATCTCATGGACAAGTCAATCTCAGAGAGGGCAAATGGGGGTGGGGGAAGGGTGGAATAGGAATGAAACTAGCAAAAGACACAAGTTTAGAGTCATGGAGAACCTAGGAGGAGGTTTGGCTTGCTGGGCTAGATAACAAAGGCAGCTGAATGGATGATCTTAATCTTAATGTCAAAGAATTCCTAAGATGATTCAGGAGTAGAGAGCAGTTTTGGCAGAGGGCAGCAAGGCACAACAATGCTTATTATGGTCTAGCTAGATCTGGCAATGGGTGGTTTAGCCAATTATGTGCTAGATAAATTGAAGTCTGTGTCCCCTGGATGTGAGAGTGAGAAGATTGGGGCCATACCAGAGTGAATGACCAATGTGGGAGCGAGCAAGGGTTTTTACTGTGGAAAAGGGCTTCAAAGATGGAGGTGAAGGTGTGATTGAATAGGTTGAGAGCTGCTTCATAGTTCAACGTGGTGAATGGATAGCTAAAAGCCAGACAGTTCAGAGTTCATCTAATTTCTCTGCACTTCCTCACCCTCCAAAAAATTTCTTCTTTTTCTCTAATTGGCCCTACCCTTCCATTAACCATTCTTTTGAATGTTTATAAAATCCATGTTGCCTGCCAAAACACCTTCAGCTTTTCCAATTTTTTTGTTTTTCATCCCTATTTTCTATTCTTCCTTTGAATTTCTTTGCGATAAGCCCGGGATTTGTCATATGCATCGACATATTTGTTTAATCTCTCTACTCAGTCTGGCTCATCGTATCTGCCAATATTTCTTCCCACTTTATTTTGGAAAGTTCTCTTTTGTTGAAATTTGTTATTCGCACTCAATTACCTTAACATTTTACCATACCCTCACTATCAATTTTTATATAAAACCTAATTATGCCATGTCACTGTTTCTTGGATGTTACCCTACTGTTACGACCAAGGCAGGAGGAGTGCACTGTTAATTCAGTCCCACTTCTCCACAGGTCACAACATATCAATAAATTTTCCCACTTATCGAAACAGTCAATTAGATACTCTATTTGTCCCCAGAATAAAGCACACCAACCAGGTTTCTTTAATAAACAATATTATCTGTTTATTATAAATCAAGTCTTAACCAACAATGACGTAAATAGATACACAAATTGAAATATTAAAGCCCCTTATTTTTTATCCTTGCCCTCATACACACACTCACATACTCAACCGGTTAACTGGGAGAAAAAAAAGATTTTTGTTGACAGCTGTTACAATGAAATAGAAGGAATTAAAAAAACTTACACTGCAGAGAAGATATGGAAGGAAGTCCTTTGTTTTGGCAAGGTTCCCAAAGTCGAATAGGTGGCTGCCACTAGGAATCTTTCCAGGCGTTGTTGATGAACAATCTATTTGGGTAACCGTTCAAAGAAATTCAGCTTCAGAAGGTTTCACATAGATCTTACATCAGGTGTGCAGCAGCAAAGGTTTCAGGTCTCACACATTCGATGCAAAGTTCTTTTTCAAGATGCAAGGTTTCTGCAAACATTCAGGATTTCTTCAAAATACAGGAGGCAACAGTACAACTTCATACAGGGTTTGCTTTTCAAGAGCAGGAATTCTTCAAAGAGAGGTAACAGCGGTCTAGATTTTCATCTGAGCGCCTGGCAGGTCAATAGTCAAATTCCAACTGCCTCTCTTAGTCCAAAAACCAGCTGGCTTTTAACAGTTCAAAATGAAACCAACCTTTTTCCAGACAAGTCCTATGATAATCATAAATCATGTCTTGTCAATACAAAATAGCTCTTAAGTCAAACTGTCCACTATGTTTGAAATCATGTGCTTTCCAGTACTTGTTTACTGGTCCACCTTTTGTTGACCTTCCTTTTAAAAAAAACACCCAAAGTTCAGCAATCTCCAGGTGATTCAATGTCCATGAAATCCTTTAAAGTTTTTAAAAATATAGATTCTCAAACTTTAGCAAAAAATGGAAACCTAACACTACCCTTACATAACTTACTTCCCTTTCTTCACTTTGTACAAGATACAGCACTGCTTCTTCCTTTGTTATACTAAAACATAATGATCTAGAAAGTAGAAACCCCTCCCATTTATTTTTTACGTGCATTACATATTATCCAAGGATAACGAAGTTACCAATTTTGTAGCCCAGTTATTTCTGCATACTTTCCAACCTGTGTACATTTCACTGCCTATTTCCCTTCCCAATGTTCTGGAATCCATACTAAACTAACAAAACAGTACCAGCTTCTTTCTTATTGCTTATCTGTAACTAAATAGATTCCAGATTTGTACCATCCCTATATCATGCTCACTTGCTTGTTTTGTAACGGTAGCTAAGCCGCTGCCACCCATCCCTGTTTTTTTTCCTCTTCTTTGCTTCGGGAATATTTCATAACTAGGAATGTTTAGCTCCCAGTTCTGCCTTAGTCCAACCCAAGTCTCTTCAAACTTTTAAGTCAAATCCAGCCCTGCCATAGCAATTTGTGCCTCTCACTCACCAAGCTTATTTTGAACATACTTTCCGCATTCCGCATTGACCTGTATGTCAAACCTACCTCTCCACATCTGACAATTTTGCTCGCTTTCCTTTTCTTTCTGACCTGTCCTTAATCAGTTTTCTGCTTATCTCATGCTTCAAAGACCACATGCTTTGCTTTTGTCTCTATTTTTAAGTCTTATTTTTCATCTTCCCTCCGTTCATAGTTGCACTCAGAAAGCATGCAAAGTAGTACTGCACAGGTAGTTAACATTTTGAGTCTCTGCATCTGTTGTACTTCTTTTTGTGAAAAGTCAGCAGTACCACTGAACTTGGACGTGAATCTGTGGAAATTTGGGGCCATCTGTTCAGCGTTACAAGCATTAGATTTTTGCAAACCAGCACTTAAGTTGTGGGAGCTTTTGTTCTTCTCTATCTTAAAGTCCAAGTTCTCAAAGGGTAACTGATTTTCAACGAAAACAAATTGCTCCAGATAAAAATATATACAAACCATGATTGCTAATTTAAAGAATAAGTCAAAAGTTTTTGCCACATTAAAAGTACTAATTGTTCAAAGTTGGAGACCAATAAAAAGTGGTTGCTGTTGATCACTGATTGCTTCGTATCGGCATCAAGCCACGCAGACTGTATCAACTTCTACAGTCTCAAGAAAGCACCTCATAAAACACTGAAATGGAAAGTTAAATCCTTCCATTAACCTATCACTGACGTGCCTAGCCACGCTGATCACAGATTAAAATCTGCATTCCTCTACCAGACACAGGCACAAGAGGCTCCATTTTTGGAGCAGCAGTATATCTTGGCAAACACAAAAGCTATTGAGCTTGTGTCCCAATAATCTCCTTTTTGAAAAACATCTCTCTCCCATACAGCATTCCTAGGCCTTTATAGATCAACATTCTTTAAAGTTGGTCACCAGAATCAGTGCAAGTAGCCCAAGGTGACAAGGTTTATTTTTCTTAACATGCGGAGAAGCTCATGTCCTCTGCTTGATCCCTCTCCAAACAGCTCAATCAGGCAGTCAAATGGAAACTCATAGGCAAAAACAACAGGCTACCATTATACACAAGGGGACCAATCCATTACATCACTCAACGTACACAATTAAAAATTCCAGGACCCACCCCCCCACCCCCCACCACATTCAAATTGTCCAAAATGAGTAAGAAATAAAAAGAAGCACCAGCTTCTTTACCTCCTTCTTATTGCATAGTTCAGTGGTTCTCAAAACATTTTTGGTTGAAGGGCCCCTTTTCAAATGGATTAGTAATCATGCTCTCTATCTAAATTATAATATATAATATTCATTATGTTAAAGTACTGCACGTAAAGAGCATTTCAATAATGCTTTCAAGAAAATAGGTATTTACTTACTTATAGATTACTTCCATAAAACGGTCTTTATGCCACTCTCAGCACTCCTCCACGAATGCTCACCTCCTGGATGAGACAGCCACCCCACTCTGCACTGCACATCTGGCATCCATACTCCACTCCTGCCTTGTACCAAGCCTGTCCATCCGTAAGGTTGGCTGTGCTCGGTAAAGGCCTGCTCAAGTCACAAAAAAAAACCCGACCTGAACCCGACAGAACCACATCAGACCCGAGCCCGACCCGGCCCGAGTCCCTCCATTTTCCCCCCCGAGCCCAACCTGACCACCGCAATATTCCCTTTACTTACCTTCCGATTCCCAATCTTCGGGAAGCTGCAGCATGAGTGTGATGACATCACAGAGATGCTCACACACTCACTGCGCAGACTCAGTTTCCCTGCTTGACATCCCGGACTCGCAGCTCAGTTAAGTTTTTAACTTTTAACACTTACCTGCAATTCTTGCTGTGTGTGTCCGACCCTGACCCAGCCCGACCCAAACCCGACACATGTTGTCGGGTTCGGGTCGGGTAGCAGGCCTTTAGTGCTCGGTGTAACACTTGCCCATCATTTTATGGACCCCTGGAGGGGGTCCCAGTTTGAGAATCACGGGCTCTGCAGCTATATCTATGCCAATGAGACAAGCACATTTTCTGGCTTCTTGCCAAAAATATGCAAAGGGAGAGGATAGAAGGAGGATGATATTCATTTGGGACCCTATCTTTGGATGGTTCTCCTTTATTAAAAGCACTACATAAATGCAAGCTGCTGTTATAATATTCATCACCATCAGCCACAATGGTTACGATAAGTTTGTATGATGATAAGCATTAACTCAATTATTTTCAATGGGTTAACCACCTCCATTTATAGTAGATGAAGGACCAAACATACAAATGTACTAAGCATTCGTCAACTAAAGTTGCCAATAATACTAGGCTCCAATGTTCCCTCTAATTTCCCTTTGGTGTGCGGCCAGTTTGTTGCACTGCGTGGCTCCTTTAAGATTACTGCACGGTCGTGCATGCATACATCTTAAAGGGACTGCTTCTTGTGCACCGTGTGTTAAGTTCTGGACTGTTGCATGGCTGTACACCCGCGCAGCTTACAGGGAACGTTGCTAGGCTCTGGTCTACCCTACAGATATGAAGTCAACCTTGTTAAGCCAAACAATGTTTTTGATGGAAAGGAGATAAAACAGACAGCAGGCCACATAGGGGTCCAAGTCTTTCCCCTTCCTGTTCCCAAGGATACTCCGACATAGTCAATGTCAGAGCAAAACCATCACTGAGATGGGTCTAATTTTAAGCAACACCAAAAAAAATTATCTGATCTGGCACAATGCAACCTTGCCATAAAATAAGAAAATTAGATGAATTGAGAGAAGCACTTGTACTTATGCTGATAAGCATTAACTCAATTATTTTCAATGGGTTAACCACCTCCATTTATAGTAGATGAAGGACCAAACATACAAATGTACTAAGCATTCGTCAACTAAAGTTGCCAATAATACTCGGCTCCAATGTTCCCTCTAATTTCCCTTTGGTGTGCGGCCAGTTTGTTGCACTGCGTGGCTCCTTTAAGATTACTGCACGGTCGTGCATGCATACATCTTAAAGGGACTGCTTCTTGTGCACCGTGTGTTAAGTTCTGGACTGTTGCATGGCTGTACACCCGCGCAGCTTACAGGGAACGTTGCTAGGCTCTGGTCTACCCTACAGATATGAAGTCAACCTTGTTAAGCCAAACAATGTTTTTGATGGAAAGGAGATAAAACAGACAGCAGGCCACATAGGGGTCCAAGTCTTTCCCCTTCCTGTTCCCAAGGATACTCCGACATAGTCAATGTCAGAGCAAAACCATCACTGAGATGGGTCTAATTTTAAGCAACACCAAAAAAAATTATCTGATCTGGCACAATGCAACCTTGCCATAAAATAAGAAAATTAGATGAATTGAGAGAAGCACTTGTACTTATGCGCTTGACACATTCTTATTTACATCACAAATACAATTAAAGTGGATATCTGTAAACTTGTGGATAAAACGCAACTGTACGCTGATACTGGCGACATAAGAAATTTCTATGACGCACTAAAATCTGTCTATGGACCAGCACATCAAACCCAAACCCCTCGAGAGCCCCGATGGCAAGACCCTACACACTGATAAGGAGTCAGTCCTGGATCACTGGTCGGAGCACTCTGAAACTCTCTTCAGCGCCTAGTGCACAGTGCATGATACTGCCATTAATCACATTCAACCACAGCCCGTCAAAGAAATAGATGACAGCCCAACTCTGGAGGAAGCTGTGACCGCGATCAACCAGATGAAGAGCAACAAAGCCCCCGGAGTCGATGGAATTCCAACCGAAGCCTTGAAGCATGGTGGCCCTGCCCTATACACCAAACTCCATGAATTTTCCACGGCCCGCTGGGAACAGGGCAGGATTCCACAGGATCTTCGTGATGCCATTATCATCACCTTGTACAAAAATAAAGGAGAAAAGACTGCTCCAACTACTGTGAGATCACCCTCCTTTCTATTGCTGGGAAAATCCTGGCTAGAATACTTTTGAACAGGCTTGAGCCTGCCATTGTGGAAGAAAACCTCCCAGAGAGCCAGTGTGGTTTCAGAGCAGAGGCATCACAGACATGGTATTTGAACTCAAGACAATTACAAGAAAAGTGTCGTGAGCAAAACAAAGGCCTGTATGTCACTTTCACAGACCTCACCAAGGCATTGTCCAAAGATGGACTTGTCCATTCAGCAAGTCCAAAGATGGACTTTGGAAAATCCTTGTAAAACTTGGATGCCCAACCAGGTTCCTGGCCATGCTGAAGCAGTTTCATGAAAATCAGTATGTCAAGCAAAACAGCGACCTCTTCAGTCTCTTCCGAATCTCCAATGGCGTGAAGCAGGGATGTGCGCTGACCCCAACCTTATTCACGATCTTTTTCAGCATGATACTGCAGCAGGCAACAGAAGACCTTAAGGAGGGAGTTTACGTATGCTTCCGGAGGCCTTTTCAACCTCGGGCACCTTCAGGCTCACACAAAGTGACAAGAAAAACTCATCCATGAACTTCTTTTCGCCGATGACTGTGCTCTCCTGCCCACAGTCAGTCAGACCTGCAACATATATCAACACATTTTTCTGAGGCAGCACAACTCTTTGGACTAAAAATCAGTGTCAAGAAAACAGCCTGCATCAGCCTGCACCCCAAGAAGAATACAGACCACCAAGCATTGTCATCGAGGGAACCGAGCTGAATGCCTTCAAGCAATTTACTTATTTGGGAAATGTCATCGCGCTTGATGCCACTTGAGACAAGGAAGTGGACAAGAGGCTCTCAACAGCAAACAGTACATTCGGGAGACTCTGCAAATGAGTGTGGAGCAATCACAGCCTCAGCGCACAGACCAAACTCAAAGTGTACAAAGCCGTAGTCCTCACCACCCTTCTGTATGGAGCCGAGTCATGGGCCCTATATTGCTCTCATGTACGCCTTCTAGAGCGCTTCCAGCAGAGTGCCTCCACAGTATCCTCAAGACCTGCTGGCAGGACTGCATCACAAACACTGAAGTTCTGCAAACAGGCAACATCATCAGCATCGAGGCCATCCTCCTGCGCATGGGATTGGGGTAGTGTTTTGCAATGGATAGAAAATTGGTTGGCAGACAGGAAACAAAGAGTAGGAATAAACAGGTCTTTTTCCAAATGGCAGGCAGTGACTAGTGGGGTACCGCAGGGATCAGTGCTAGGACCCCAGCTATTCACAAAATATATTAATGATTTAGATGAGGGAACTAAATGTAATATCTCCAAATTTGCAGATGACATAAAACTGGGTGGGAGGGTGAGTTGTAAGGAGGATGCAGAGAGGCTTCAGGGTGATTTGGACAAGTTGAGTGAGTGGGCAAATGCATGGCAGATGCAGTATAATGTGGATAAATGTGAGGTTATCCACTTTGGTAGCAAAAACGGGAAGGCAAATTATTATCTGAACGGCTATAAACTGAGAGAGAGGAATATGCAACGAGACCTGGGTGTTTTCGTACACCAGTCGCTGAAGGTAAACATGCAGGTGCAACAGGCAGTAAAAAAGGCAAATGGTATGTTGGCCTTCATAGCGAGAGGATTCGAGTACAGGAGCAGGGATGTCTTGCTGCAATTATACAGGGCCTTGGTGAGGCCGCACCTGGAATATTGTGTGCAGTTTTGGTCTCCTTATCTGAGGAAGGATGTTTTTGCTACAGAGGGAGTGCAGCTAAGGTTTACCAGACTGATTCCTGGGATGGCAGGACTGACGTATGAGGAGAGATTGAGTTGGTTAGGATTATATTCGCTGGGGCTCAGAAGAGTGAGGGGGATCTCATAGAAACTTATAAAATTCTAACAGGACTTGACAGGGTAGAGGCAGGAAGGATGCTCCTGATGGTAGGGGAGTCCAGAACCAGGGGTCATAGTCTAAGGATACGGGGTAAACCTTTGAGGACTGAGATGAGGAGAAATTACTTCAGCCAGAGAGTGGTGAGCCTGTGGAATTAGCTACCACCGAAAGCAGTTGAGGCCAAAACATTGTATGTTTTCAAGAAGGAATTAGATATAGCTCTTGGGGCGAAAGGGATCAAAGGATATGTTGCAGAAAGCGGAAACAGGTTACTGAGTTGGATGATCAGCCATGATCATAATGAATGGCGGAGCAGGCTCGAAGGGCCAAATGGGCCTACTCCTGCTCCTATTTTCTATGATTCTACGTTTCTAAAGCCATCTGCGTTGGACGGGTCACATTGCCCGGATGGACGATAGTCTCCTGCCCAAGATAGTGTTGTATGGAGAGCTGACCACTGGTAAAAGGAACCGAGGGGCCCTATGCAAATGTTTCAAGGACTTCCTGAAGAAATCCCTCTGTGTGCCACATCGACCATCGCCAGTGGGAAGCGCAGACCATAGATCGTGCTGCCTGGAGATGCTACATCAGGAAGGCTAGACACCTTTGAGACTGAGCGAAGAACCAGCATGAAAGAGAAAAGGAGGAGAAGGATAGGTCCATTTGCCCCCAGCAGAGACTACACCTTCACTTGTACCCAGTGTGAGAGAATCTGCCAGTCACGGATAGGCCTGACTAGCCACCAGCGGGCCTGCAACCGATGAATACAACCTTCCCAAAATCTTCATCCGCGAAGAAATGCCAGGAGAGAGAGCGTGGCATGAATTAGGAATTTATGAACAGAGAAGTTACTTATTCCTTCATTCACTTAACCTATATAATCGTGATTATTGATGTAGCTTCTGCCTCAACCACTAACCCTGGAAGCAAATTCCACAGCCTGAAAATTCTCAGTGTAAAGAAGTGTCTCTTGCTCTCTGTTCTAAATTTCTTAATTTAATTTAATCTTGTATCTAGGATCACTCAAATACTGGAAACAGTCTGCTTCCATTACCTTGGTTCGTCTTTTCCTAATTTTAAGCACTTTTAACATATTATCCCATAATCTTAATTGTTCTAACAAATTCAGCCCCAATTTTCCAAGTCTTTGAGCTGGATTTTACCAAGCCAACGACATCAGGCTCCATGACGGGGCGGGGGGGAGAGGGGGGCTGGAAGATTGTTCAGGCAGAGACCCGCCACGAGGGCCCAGCCCAATGCTCCCAACGGCGGCGAGGCTCCGTGCTGGCCCACCCTGCCGCTGGGCAATGGGAACTAAATTACAAAATTTAAATGTACAGGATGATGAAATTTAAGTAAACTTATCCTTAATCTTCCCGGCCTGCTGCGATCCTCAGTGCGGCGGCCAGCACTCCCGCTTCTTCAATTCCCCGTCTGGGGAATGCCGGCGTAACACTGGTGGGGAGGGGGGAGGAGTTAAGATTTTCAGTGCGGGGAGCAGGGGCAAATAAACGTAATGGATGTAGGGGATGGTGGGAGGGGGTAAACTTTAAACTTTGAGCAGTCTGGTGTTTGCGGAGGGGGTGGGGGGGGGGGATGTGGCGCGGGGATGGTCAGATTTAAAAGGTAAGTGTTTTGGGTGGAGAGGGGGAAGGACAGATAGTTAATGTAATTGTTATTGACTGGTGGAAAAGGGGCATTAAAAATTGATTTGATAAATTTTGGGGCATGTGTTTCTTTAAAAATTTAAATGTGCCGGCAGGGCTGCCTGCCCTTTAAAAATGGCACCAACGCCTGCACACAGGCAGTTGACACCATTGATGGCTTCGGACAGCCCACCCCCTCCACGTCACTGCAAGGCGGGGGGTCCGGCTATTTAAATGGGCCGCTGCACAGGAGATCACAGCAGCAGAACGCCATTTTTTGAGCTCACCGCCGGGCTCTTAAAATCCAGCGCTTTATGTGTATATTTATTTCCTCATAAATTTGCATTGCATCCTACCTGAGGCCTCAACATCTGTCCAAAGGTGTGGAGCCCAATATGGCACAGAACTCCAAGTTTTATAAATTATTCACTTTGCTTCAATGGGCTGTGCTTGAGGACACAACCACACACCTAACTGATCAGAGTTGATTGCTGAAGTTGAGGCTCCTCTCTCTGCATTCATCTGTATAGTTATTAGATTTATTCTCAGTGTCGGGAGGCTACATATGATTTGAAGAATCAAAACCTTTGTACAATACACAATGCCTTGAATCTCTGCCTTAGCTGAACAGGACAAAACCCTGGATGCCCTTTGCAAAAAAAAAATCAGATCAGGTCATGTGTTAGTTTTCTTTAAAATAAACATGAGTGGTTATCATTTTAGTAAGATATTCATATTGTGAGATACCAGGGGTCTGGTATTTAAAACAACCAGATTTTTTGTCAGCTCACAACTAACAGAAACATCTGATCGCAAGTTTTATAATGTTGGATTTTTCAACAGCAACCATTATGACAAAATTTAATTTTTTTTAAAAAACATCAAATTCATTAATGTTAATTACGCTAGCCTCTGTTATGTGTCTGAGGTGGCGATTCCACAGAAATTACAACCCTCTATTTTAGTAATTACTAGTTGATACTTAAACATTTGACACTTCTGACTGTTAAAAACTACAATTAAGGGGGATTCCCAATAGTGAAAAAACACACAGGTCATTCAGCCCATCAAGCCTGTGCAAACCCTTTGAAAGATCTAATTCGACCCACTCTCCTGCTTTTCCCTGCACTCTATAAATTTTCCCTTTAAGTACTTAACCAATTCTCTTTTGAACGTTGTCCTTCAATGTGTCCCTGCACAGACAACTAGAAGGCCTGCAAGACTTTTCCACTCTCTTGGAAAACACTTAGCTTTAATTCAACAGCTGCTGGGTAACCCAACTGATTTGACAAATTCATCACATGGGATATTGTTAAGGAGCTATGCCCCTGTTACTTTGGGGAGCAAGCACAGAAACCACATCACTTTGTAAAACTGCTGACCAAAAATTGTAAATCAAGTACTGCAAAGGTAGACTACTCAATTGCTTTTGATTCAACAAAGAACAGTACAGCACAGGAACAGGCCATTCGGCCCTCCAAGCCTGCGCCGATCTTTATGCCTGCCTAAACTAAAACCTTCTGCACTTCTGGGGTCCGTATCCCTCTATTCCCATCCTATTCATGTATTTGTCAAGATGCCTCTTAAACGTCTCTAAGGTACCTGCTTCTATCATCTCCCCCGGCAACACGTTCCAGGCACTCACCACCCTCTGTGTAAAGAACTTGCCTCGCACATCCCCTCTAAACTTTGCCCCTCTCACCTTAAACCTATGTCCCCTAGTAACTGACTCTTCCACCCCGGGAAAAAGCTTCTGACTATCCACTCTGTCCATGCCACTTATAACTTTATAAACCTCTATCATGTCGCCCCTCCACCTCCGTCGTTCCAGTGAAAACAATCCGAGTTTATCCAACCTCTCCTCATAGCTAATGCCCTCCAGACCAGGCAACATCCTGGTAAACCTCTTCTGTACCCTCTCCAAAGCCTCCACGTCCTTCTGGTAGTGTGGCGACCAGAATTGCACGCAATATTCTAAGTGTGGCCTAACTAAAGTTCTGTACAGCTGCAGCATGACTTGCCAATTTTTATACTCTATGCCCCGACCGATGAAGGCAAGCATGCTGTATGCCTTCTTGACTACCTTATCCACCTGTGTTGCCACTTTTAGTGACCTGTGGACCTGTACGCCCAGATCTCTCTGCCTGTCAATACTCCTAAGGGTTCTGCCATTTACTGTATACTTCCCACCTGCATTAGACCTTCCAAAATGCATTACCTCACATTTGTCCGGATTAAACTCCATCTGCCATTTCTCCGCCCAAGTCTCCAACCGATCTATATCCTGCTGTATCCTCTGACAATCCTCATCACTGTCCGCAACTCCACCAACCTTTGTGTCGTCCGCAAACTTACTAATCAGACCAGCTACATTTTCCTCCAAATCATTTATATATACTACAAACAGCAAAGGTCCCAGCACTGATCCCTGCGGAACACCACTAGTCACATCCCTCCATTCAGAAAAGCACCCTTCCATTGCTACTCTCTGTCTTCTATGACCGAGCCAGTTCTGTATCCATCTTGCCAACTCCCCACTGATCCCGTGTGACTTCACCTTTTGTACCAGTCTGCCATGAGGGAACTTGTCAAAGGCTTTACTGAAGTCCATATCGATAACATCCACTGCCCTTCCTTCATCAATCATCTTCGTCACTTCCTCAAAAAACTCAATCAAATTAGTGAGACATAACCTCCCCTTCACAAAACCATGCCGCCTCTAGCTAATAAGCTCGTTTGTTTCCAAATGGGAGTAAATCCTGTCCCGAAGAATCCTCTCTAATAATTTCCCTACCACTGACGTAAGGCTCACCGGCCTATAATTTCCTGGATTATCCTTGCTACCCTTCTTAAACAAAGGAACAACATTGGCTATTCTCCAGTCCTCTGGGACCTCACCTGTAGCCAATGAGGATGCAAAGATTTCTGTCAAGGCCCCAGCAATTTCTTCCCTTGCCTCCCTCAGTATTCTGGGGTAGATCCCATCAGGCCCTGGGGACTTATCTACCTTAATGCTTTCAAGACACCCAACACCACCTCCTTTTTGATAATGAGATGACTGAGACTATCTACACTCCCTTCCCTAGGCTCATCATCCACCAAGTCCTTCTCCTTGGTGAATACTGATGCAAAGATTCGCATTACTTCAACACCCCACCTCAAACTCTGCCAACTTGCACTTCTGAAACCTGTTTCATCCAATACTATCAGAACATGGCCATGCATTTCTCATACACCACATGATTTTGTCTCTTTAACCATAGAAGTTAAAGAGAGTCAAATAAAACATATATTGCTATAAAGCAAAGCAATACAACAATCGTCTGTGGAGAAAGAAGCAGAGCTAACGTTTTAGGTCTGTGACCTTTCATCAGAACAGGAAAAAAAGTTAGAAAAAGTAGTTCTGATGAAAGGTCATCAATCTGAAATGTTAACTCTGTTTCTCTCTACACAGATGCTGCCAGATCTGCGTATTTCTATTGCTTTCTGTTTTAATATTACCAAAACAAATTAATTTTGTATTTATTTCACTGCTGTTTGTGCAACCTTGCTGTGCAAAAATAGCTACTAGGTTACACAAATTTTACAGCACAGAAATAGGCCATTCAGCCCAACTGGTCTATACTGACATTTATGCTCCACACAAGCCTGCTCTCGCCTTACTTCATCTCAACCATCAGCATATGGTTCTTTTCCTATCTTCCTCATGTCTTCAACCAGATTCTCCTAAAATAGATCTCTGCTATTCACTTCCACAGCTCCATGTAGTAGCAAGTTCCAAATTCTCACCACTCTTTGGGAAAGGGCTTTCGCCAGAATTTCCTATTAAGTTTATTACTGACTATTTTATACTTATGACCTTTGTTTTGGATTCCTCACAAGTGGAAACAGCTTCTCTACGTCTACCCTACTGAACCCCTTCATAATTTTCAAATCCTCTACCAAGTCACACCCCATCCTGTTCAGTCTTTCCTGACAGTTATAATCTCTCAGTTCTGTACAGTAGGATGCTGAATGATACCCTTAATTCCCCCCAATTGCTGGGGCCCTTCCCCAATTCTCCCCATTTGCTGGGAGCCCTCCCACATCTACATAACAACAGTGACTACATTTCAAAAGCAATTTGGTGTCTGGGAAGTACCTTTAGACAGCCATGCTGAACATGTGAAAGGTGCTATGGAAATTCAAGCTCTTTCTCCAATTTAGAAACCACCAATGAAACGGTGTCTGTGTGAGGATATATGTTGAGGTAAGGGTGAACACCTCAGTTTTGTGCAGTACGTTTTTTTTATTCATTCATGGGATTGGACATCTCTGGCTAGGCCAGCATTTATTGCCCATCCCTAATTGCCCTTGAAAAGGTGGTGATGATCTGCCTTCTTGAACTGCTACAGCCTATGTGGGGTATGTACACCCACAGTGCTATTAGGAAGGGAGTTCCAGCATTTTGACCCAGCCAACGTGAAGGAATGGCGATATAGTTCCAAGTCAGGATGGTGTGTGGCTTGGAGGGGAACTTGCAGGTGGTGGTGTTCCATGCATTTGTTGCTCTTGTCCTTCTAGGTGATAGAGGTTTGGAAGGTGCTGTCTAAGGAGCCTTGGTGCGTTGCTGCAGTGCATTTTGTAGATGGTACACATTGCTGCCACTGTGTGTCGGTGGTGAAGGGACTGAATGTTTGTGGATGGGGTTCCAATCAAGCAAACTGCTTTATCCTGGGTGGTGTCGAGCTTCTTGAGTGTTGTTGGAGCTGCACCCATCCAGGCAAGTGGAGAGTATTCCATCACACTCCTGACTTGTGCCTTGTAGATGGTGGACAGGCTTTGGGGAGTCAGGAGGTGAGTTACTCTCTTCATAGCTTAGGTCGTTGATGAAGCAGCTGAAGATGGTTGGGCCTAGGACACTACCCTGAGGAACTCCTGCAGTGATGTCCTGGAGCTCAGATGATTGACCTCCAACAACCACAACCATCTTCCTTTGTGCTAGGTACGCCTTCATTGTTTTCCCCGGTTCCCATTGACTCCAGTTTTGCTAGGGCTCCTTGATGCCATACCCAGTCAAATGCTGCCTTGATGTCAAGGGCAGTTACTCTCACCTCACCTCTTGAGTTCAGCTCCTTTGAACATGTTTGAAGCAAGGCTGTAATGAGGTCAGGAGCTGAGTGGTCTTGACAGAATCCAAACTGAGCTTCACTGAGCAGACTATTGCTAAGCAAGTGCCATTTGACAGCACTGTCGACGACACCTTCCATCACTTTACTGATGATCGAGAGTAGACTGATGGGGCGGTAATTGGTCAGGTTGGATTTGTCCTGCTTTGTGTGCACAGGACATACCTGGGCAGTTTTCCACATTTCCCGGTAGATGCCAGTGTTGTAGCTGTACTGGAACAGCTTGGCTAGGGGGGGGGGGCGGCAAGTTCTGGAGAACAGGTCTGCAGTACTATTACCAGAATGTTGTCAGGGCCCATAGCCTTTGCAGTACCAGTGCCATCAGTCATTTCTTGATATCATGTAGAGTGAATCGAATTGGCTGAAGAATGGCATCTGTGATGCTGGGGACTTCAGGAGGAGGCCGAGACGAATCATCAACTCGGCACTTCTGGCTGAAGTTGTTGCAACTGCTTAAGCCTCATCTTTTGCAGTGATGTGCGGGGCTCCCCTATTATTGAGGATTTCGTTGTTTAATTGTCCACCACCATTCACGAATGAATGTGGCAGGACTGCAGAGCTTAGATCTGATCTGTTAGTTTTGGGTTCGCTTAGCTCTGTCTATCACATGCTGCTTATGCTGTTTGGCATGCAGGTAGTCCTGGGCTGTAGCTTCACCAGGTTGACACCTTATTTTGAGGTATGTCTCCTGGCATGCCCTCCGGCACTCTTCATTGAACAGGGTTGGTCCCCCGGCTTGATAGTAATGGTAGAGTGGGGGTATGCTGGGCCATGAGGTTACAGATTGTGGTTGAGTACAATTCTGCTGCTGCTGATGGCCTACAGTGCCTCATGGATGCCCAGTTTTGTATTTCTAGATCTGTTTGAAATCTATCCCATTTAGCACGGTGGTAGTGCCACACAACACTTCCACTAATCAAACTAAAGTTACAAAATCATCAACACAAGCCCCCGTCGCATAGAGTGGTTGTACAGCAGCATTGGAGAAGGTTGCGTGCTTGTCCTCTGCCCTGCATGACGTTATGGTAGAGGAGAATACAAAAACAATTACTTTTTTCGCAGGGAGTATGTGGAGAGGTAGAAATGTTGAAAAATTATGAGTATGCAAGGAACTTTTTTGTTTTAGCAATTTGGAATGCATCAAAAATGAATTTTCCCCATCCACTTAAGCACAAAGCAGTAGTGACCAAACATAGCCATTTCCAAGATTGCCAAGACTTAATATAACTGAGAACAGTCACCATGAATGACTGCTTGAATTAATTACTGTAAAATGGTAAACAAATTATCTACTGTAGAAATAGTCTTGCTCAATTTTGAAATAAGTTCAACCTCTATAATATTTAGGATTTACTGTCGTCCATCAGGTGTGATAACCTAGGTACACTGCTCCTTTTGGAATTTCATACTTTGGTATTGTCATTTGGTCAGATGATCTTCCTTAGCGATCTCATAGTGAAAAGTACCCTTACGTCTTTGACCATAGCAAATCAGCATTGATCAACTGGCAACACAATCAGTTCAACGAAAAAAAAATCAAATTTAACAGCTCAAAGTAGCATTGGTTCAAGGACACAATTGCAAAGTTGATGGGATCGGTACATTGTGAAAGGAGGCTGATTTCTTTTGAAATATTTAAATGACCAGACATATTATTAGGTAAACAACATCTTCGTCCTAACATTTCAAATTTAGAACACCTAAAAAAGCCAGATTAGTTTTCACTATTGCCTTCAGAACCCAAGGTAAATTTACAGTCCACCTTGCTACATAAATGCAAACTGTGTCAATTGCTATCCATGCTTCAAGCTAAGTGGCAAGTTTGAGACTTCTGAAGCCAAAGACGAGGTTGTCAGGGTATCTACATATACTTCACTCCCCACCCCCACATACTCAGAAATAATTTTTTCTTAGCTCCTTTGTGAACATTCAGGGACGAAACGATGGCTAATGGATTCAACTTCTCCCAAAACAATGGATAAAAACTGAACATAAATGCAACAAACAGCCTGAGAGGATGCCATCAATATCTCTACTACGCATTGTTACAGCCAGGTGAGGAGGGGGTCTCAGGCTCCCTTCTTGCTCTTACTCTTATTTGACCGCAACAGAGTTTATTCCTTTTAAATAGTGGTTGTGCTTACCACCTCTGTAAGTGCTTTACCTTTTTCCTTTACTATGATCTTGAAAGAACCAAATCGGACAGATTTTTTTGAGTTTAAACAAGAAAGAGGTAAGTTTATTATACTTAACACTCTAACCCTGATTTAAAAACACTAAAAAAAAATGCTACACATTCACATGAGAATCACACACACACAAATAGATTACAGAGGGAAAAATAGATTTGGTGGTTGGATTAAAGTCCAGAATAAATGGAACTTAAGTACACAGTCTATGAAGTGGGTGATCTAGTTGTCCTCTGGTTGCAGCAGTGTTCTTGAAGTCCTCACTGGTCAAAGTGCACTTTGGCCTGCTTTGCTCACGGTTTTCTTGAAGGCAGAACTGTAGTTAGCACTCTTCCCCTGGTCTCTGGCTGTAACAGTCTGGAGGCTTGGAGGGTCCACAGTCGCAGACGGTTTTCAAACTTGATGTTTTCTGGGACAGAGAAAGAGGGAGAGAAAGAGAAGCCCACAGCTTTCTCTGCTGCTGCAGTCTCAGTTTCTGCTTGTCTTCTCTGAGTGAAACAAAACTTCTGTTTTTTCAGAGATGGACAGATGGTCACATGGCTCTTTCAATCTCCTTTGTTTTTAAATGAGGTCCAAAGTCTAAAACTCAAAAGCTCTCAGGTGGGGTTGTCAATGTTTACCCCTTGGAGGGATGTCTCCACTTATGAATGCCTCAGGATGACTTTGCTTGGCCTGCTAACGAGGATAATATGGGTAATCTACTCAGTTAGCCAAAGCATTGTTTCAGCTGGGCTTCTTGTTAAGACTTTTGTCTCCAGTTCAATCTCCTGGTATTTCAGATGCAAATCGCAATGGACAGCTCAGCTGCTGTTTTTTTTTTAAAACTTACTGTAGGATTTTTTTCCATTAAAAGTCTAATGTAAGTTTTCAACTGATGAAATTAATATTTCTCATTTGGCATATGGGGTTTTCTTGACAGCATGCACCTCTGTAACAGTCATCTGACTTCAGCTAAAAAATTGACAGAAAATCTAAGAATCTAGGTGATGATATTCTAACAGTCTCACAGCACAGTGTTACACTTGCAAAACTTTTGTGTGATGGAAACTGGCTGACATCCATGAATATCAAAATGATTACGTTCTTGATCTCAAAATATCACTTAAGATATTTGAATTTAGACAATGACAACAAAATCCATCACTGACTGAATAAATCCCAATGTTCCTTCAAAGACTAGAACGTTGTTCCAAGAGATATCAAGAGTATTCATTAATGAGCCTTTTTTCCAAGTATAACAGGGTGAATTCATAACTGAAAACAAAATATTTAATACAAAAGGTCAACTGTGGAACATTTCTGACAGTAACTAAAAGTGCTTTTCCAAACAGCCTCTACAACTCTAACAGAATTGTCAAATAATTTCTCATTTGTTCCAGTAAATCTCCAATTTCCAATAACTAAGCAACTTCACCCTGTTAGGAAGGCTGTAATATTTCAACTATAAAAGTAATGGAACAAAGTTCTGATTTTATTCAATGATACTGTGAGCAATGACCTACATTTATAAAGCATCATTCACATGGAAAATATCCCAAGCGGCTTTATAAAGGACAAACCAACAAGCAGCTGTGGAGGCGTTCAGTGAAATGAGTGAAAACATGGCCAAAAAGTTAAAGCCTGAGAAGGTTTTCAAAGGCCTGGGGAGAGATTGCAAGGCAAAATGGTTTAGGAGAAAACATTTCAGTCGAGTTAAAGTAGCTGAAAGTAGGGTTTTACAAATGAGGATGAGGTTTAGATACGAGGTATTGGTGGGATACGGAGCCAATGAAAGTCAGGTTTCAGGCGGATTGAGACCCAATATGGAAAAGGAAATTGGAGAGAAGGGAATTTAGCAGTGAGGCAAATCAAAGGAAAATCCTTGTGGTTTAGATATTTGCTCAATTCAGATTTGCCATGTTCAGCATTTCAATTCCTGGAGTACTTACACATGCATTTTATGAAAATTACCAGGGAAATTCAGTATTCAGTTAGTGGGAATACTGGTACATGCACAGCAACAATAACTTAAAAGGTAGATCTTAGGGTGTACGATGAAATGAACCTTCTCTATAAGAGATATAAGAAAAAGGAGCACCATATGGCCCCTCAAGTCAGCTCTGCCATTCAGTAAGAACGCAGCTGATCTTCGACCTCCACACCGCCGCCCGATCCCCATATCCCATTCCTTTCTGTTGTACAAACTAACTGAAACATCAGCTTTGCTAATATTAAAATTTACGCTCGGTTCTCTCAAATATCCTTGCAAGAAATGCACAGCATCAGAAGTTTTTATTAAAAACATCTGCTTTTTTTTTTGTCTTTCTTTTCCCCTTCAGGTGCTGAGCAACACTGCTTTTCTGGCATTTTCTGATTTTAATTCACATTTCCAACACTCATGGATTTTCAACCTACTCAATTCTTAAAGTTAATTTCAAATACAATCCTAACAATATACTATTCTCCCTCCTCCACACAGCTAAAACTAACATTGGAGACACTGAGGGATGATGTCTCACAACCATGTTTCCAAGTGTCTAGTTTGACTGTGCTGTTGCATTGATCTGTGGATAGTTGACATGGCAATCAACAATCATTTCTGTTGATGATACATTTCTGCACAAGCATACACAGAAACTGCAAGTAGCAGAGTGGAAAAGGTATCTACATTTAGAGTAGTTCATTGAAACCCCTACAAGTTGTTGGCATTCGTTTAGTTCAATCTCAAGAATACAGCATTCGTGAATCCATGGCCTTGATTTTAACCCCAGCCGCAGCCAGCAAGAATGGTGCATGGAGGGGTTAAGATAAAGCTAAGTGCATATCGGCCTCAGATCATTCCGTTCCTGCTCAGTGCCATTTTATCTTTGTTGACTTTGAAGTTGGCTGAGGCAGGGGCCTATATTAAATTTAAACATCACAGGCCAATGACATTATCAATGCCACGACTTGATCTTAACATCCAACCAGAGGAAGCCCCACATTGTGCGTAACCCAACAGCCAAGCTGTGGCAGGAGGTGTAACCAACCAGAGGAGGACATGATACATTTTTAAAAATTACTTTTCTTGGAATGCCTTGTGGGCCGGGAGGAGCAGGGTGTCACCCCAAGGCCATGCAAGGAATTCCTGGGCCACCCGAGCCCTGGCCTCCCTCCACCCCACCCAATTGCAATTGCCGCTGCAACACACCCATGTTCAATTCCAGGCACCCCCCCATCCCCCACACCTGACTTCCGGGGATCATTCCCACAAGTCTCCAGCTGCAGCCTTGAGCTGCCAAGTTCCCACTCTCACCCACCGACCAGGAGGCAACTTTGGCTCCAGGATTGATAATTGTGTGTTTTGGAAATGAAGAAAAAATATTAAGTGACCATCTGCACCAATAGGAACAAATAAAGTCCTTTCAAGATGTCAATATTATTCCAGACATATGAGAGACCAACAGCTCTCTCACACCCTTGAACACAACATGAAGAAAAATATTGCCCAATATCTGATTATTCTCCCCACTCCAGCCACTTTCTCCTTTTCATCAGTGCTAGTATGGTCAGTGCTCATCTGAAATTTCCTGTTCCTCTTCCCGAACAAGAAATGGTTCTTCCTCTTCCCTCCATACAAAATGGATTGAAATTATTGCTTCTTTTATATTGCACTGTCATGCCAGTGCTATCAATGCATCATTCTTAAACAACTGGTGTCTTCCATCAATTAACCTTTTGAAAATGCAGTGTTTACTTTGGTGCTGGCACTGGCTTTGTAAGATCCACATGTTGCAATTGCCATGACTCTAAAACAATGTAAATGCAGCTCAAAACTCATTACACTATTTTCTACTCTATCTCATTCTTTCCAGGACGTCAAACTGTGGAACCCGTTACCTTTTCTACCTCCTAAATTTTGTTTATGTTAAGAAAGCTAAGTGTCTTCTACTCTTCTTAACCTGCACCATGGACCTTGGCACTTCAATTAGCTTTCTTAATACAAACAAAATTTGTTTAGGCCATGAAATAGTAAATCTTCCAAAATACCTTACAACAGTTACAGGTTTTAAGCTATCCTTTCACCTCTCGCTAGTGATATGATTCTGTGTCAGGGTTTTAGAAACTATGTTAGAGCACAGAAACAACTCAATCAATCAAGTTAACACTAATGTTTTCCTCCATATGAACCATCTTGTCCAGACCCATGCTCCTGTTCATTCCCTACAATCTTTAATGCTCTTTTTCAAGGAACTATCAAATCCTTTTTAAAGGAATTAATGGGGGCTGCATCAACCATGGTTTGTGGTAGAGAATTCACATTTTAATGACATTGTGTAAAAGAAATCTTTCTGATGTTGATTTTATTCTTTTTGTCTTAGAACTGTGCCCCATCAAACAATGGAAACAATTCATCACTATTTACTCCATCGTAACACTTCATAATCTTCATGCCCTCTATCAGGTCACCCTTTAACTTTCAGAGCTCTAGTGTAAAAGACAGCTACCCATGAGCCATTTTAAAATCAAGTAGGTGCAAAAATTCAGTTCCATGGCTTTCTAATCACAGCTGATCCAAAAAGGAAGCTAAATGGAAGCAATAACAGGAATCACAGAATGGCTACTGCACAGGAGGCCATTCGGCCAGTTGATTCCGTGTCAGCTCTCTGCCAGAGCAACTCACCCAGTCCCATTCACCCGCCTTTTCTCTTCAGATAACTGTCCAAATCTCTTTTGAAAGCCACGACTGAATCTGCCTCCACCACATTCTTAGGTAATGCATTCCAGATCCTTGCCAGTCGCTGTGTAAAAATGTTTTTCACCATATCGTCATTGCTTCTTTTGCCAATCATCTTAAATTGGTGCCCTCAAGTCCTCTAGTTCTCGATCCTTCTGCCTATCTACTCTGACCAGATCCCTTATCATTTTGAACTAGTAAATTTCTTTATCCTCTCTTCTCCAAGGAGAACAGATTGGAGAACAGCTTCTCCAATCTATCCATATAACTAAAGTTCCTCATCCCTGGAACCATTCTCGTGAATCTTTTCTGCACCCTCTCCAGTGCCTTCCTAAAGTGTGGTGCCCAGAACTGGACACAATACTCCAGTTGAAATCAAAACAGGGTTTTATACAAGTTAATCTGAACTTCCTTGCTTTTGTGCTCTATGTCTGTACTTATAAAGCCAAGCCATATGCTTTATTTACCACTTTCTCAACCTGCCCAGACACCTCTAATGATTTGTACACATGCACCCCCTCTGCTCCTACACCCCCTTTAGAATTGTAGCCTTTATTTTGCCTCTCCTTGTTCTTACTGCCAAAATGAACTACTGGCAAAAGAACAAACCCAGTTTAAACTAGGACGTAGCATCATCCAAAAGCCACACAAGACTGGTGATGATAAACGTTTCCATGCCACATTCAACCTCTAGAATAGAAAGATGTTGCTTGCTTGCCACTTTCTACCAAGATTAAAACCAGAGCAACATCACAGTAGTTTCCAGCACTTATAACCACCACAATTATGCTGAGGATACAAGGGCTACAGCAGCTGCATTTAAACATTTTGCATACTGTACATAGTGTTATAGCTTGGATCACTACCCCTTGCATGTAACGATATAAATGTAAGTGTAGAGTGATAGCTATGCCAAAGAGGCCGTCTTCCTTGGAAAGAAAAATCCAGACCTACCACTTTGGAAAGCAGTATGGATTGCTCTGTGAAATAAAGTGAAATTTATCCAGTTAAATCATGGCTCTGCCTATAGTACTAATGCATTAATGTTTTAAATGTAAATTAATCTGCCTAAAGACAGAGGTGACAGCAAGAATTCAGAAGCATTTACAATGTCTATAAAAGGAATTTTATTGTTTTGAGTTTTCCCTTAATCTGTCCCAAGCATTTGCAACGACCTTCAGCCAGAAGTGCTGAGTTGATGATCCATGTCGGCCTCCTCCTGATCCCCAGCTTCACAGATGCCAGTCTTCAGCCAATTCGATTCACCCTACATGATATCAAGAAACAACTGAAGGCACTGGATACTGCAAAGGCTAGGGGCCCAGACAACATTCTGGCAATTGTACTGAAGACCTGTGCTCCAGAACTTGCCGTGCCCCGAGCCAAGCTGTTTCAGTATAGCTACAACACTGGCATCTAACTGAAAATGTGGAAAATTGTCCAGCTATGTCCTGTACACAAAAAGCAGGGCAAATCCAACCCAGCCAATTATCGCCCAATCAGTCTTCCCTTGATCATCAGTAAAGTGATGGAAGGTGTCACTGGCAGCGCTATCAAGCGGCACTTGCTCTGCAATAACATGCTCAGTGACGCTCAGTTTGGGTTCCGCCAGGGCCACTCAACTCCTGACCTCATTACAGCCTTGGTTCAAACATGGACAAAAGAGCTGAACTCCAGAGGTGAGGTGAGAGTGACTGCCCTTAACATCAAGGTAGCATTTGACCAAGTATGGCATTGAGGAGCCCTAGCAAAACTGGAGTCAATGGGAATCAGGAGGAAAACTCTCCGCTGGTTGGAATTGTACCTAGTGCAAAAGAAGATGTTTGTGGTTATTGAAGGTCAATCATTTCAGCTGCAGGGTATCACTGCAGGAGTTCCTCTCAGGGGAATGTCCTAGACCCAACCATCTTCAGCTGCTTCATCAATGACCTTCCTTCAATCATAAGGTTAGAAGTGGGGATGTTCGCTGACGATTACACAATGTTCAGAACCATTCGCGATTCCTCAGATACTGAAGCAGTCCGTGTAGAAACACAAGACCCCCTGGACAATATCCAGGCTTGGGCTGATAAGTAGCAAGTAACATTCGTGCCACACAATTGCCAGGCAATGACCACCTCCAACAAGAGGGAATCTAACCACCTCCCCTTGACATCAACAGCATTATGATTGCTGAATCCCCCACCATCAACATCCTGGGGGTTACCATTGACCAGAAACTGAACTGGAGTAGCCATATAAATACCGTGGCTACAAGAGCAGGTCAGAGGCTAGGATAAAGCCTGCTCAGATCAGGGGGGAGAAACCCGATCCAAACCCAACAGGACCACAGCGGACCCGAGCCCGACCTGGCCCGAGTCCCTCCAAATGTTCCCATGCCCAACCCGACCTGAGCCCGACACAACCACCGGAATGCTCCCTTTACTTACCATGTGACTCCCACTCTTCAGGAAGCTGTAGCATGAGTGTGATGATGACATAGAGACGCTCACGGCGCAGACTCAGTTTCCCTCCTTGACGTCCCACACTCCCAGCTCAGGTAGGTTTTTTACTTTTAACTCTTAACTGCAATTCTTGCTGTGTGTGTCCGACCCGGGCCTGACCCAACTTGAGCCCCAAAGCCAGACCCGGAAGAGTGACCCGACCCGAACCCGACACAAGTCGTCAGGTCCCCTCGGGTTCAGGTCAGGTAGCAGGCCTTTAGGCTAGGAATCCTGCGGCGAGTAACTCACCTCCTGACTCCCCAAAGTCTGTCCAGCATCTATAAGGCACAAGTCAGGAGTATGATGGAATACTCTCCACTTGCCTGAATGGGTGCAGCTCCAACAACACTCAAGAAGCTCAACACCATCCAGGACAAAGCAGCCCACTTGATTGGCACCCCGTCCACAAACATTCACTCACTCCACCACCGAAGCACAGTGGCAGCAGTGTATACCATCTACAAGATGCACTGCAGCAACGCACCAAGGCTATTCAGGCAGCACCTTCCAAACCCGTGACCACTACCACCTAGAAGGACAAGGGCAGCAGATACATGGGAACACCACCACCTGCAAGGTCCCTTCCAAGCCACAAACCATCCTGACTTGGAACTATATCGCCATTCCTTCACTGTCACTAGGTCAAAATCCTGGAACTCCCTTCCTAATGGCACTGTGGGTGTACCTACCCCACATGGACTACAGCGGTTCAAGAAGGCGGCTCACCACCACCTTCTCATGGGCAATGAGAGATACGCAATAAATGCTGGCCTGGCCAGCGACGCCCACATCCCATGAAATGAATAAAAAAACATTTTTTTTTTTAAAGTAAATAAAGATTGTTTGAGAATGGCATTTTAACACTGCACTATGGTCTCAACTGAGAAACCAAAACATGTACAGAAGATAGCTGCAGAGTAGGTCAATTAACTTCTGTCATATACAGCAAGTTAACTTATCATGTCAGAGTTCAGACTGCTGTATTGCAACTTTCCCTGTGCGTTACAATTGCCCTTAATGCAAGTTATAATAAGTACTCTACTAGATGTAGCTACTGGGCCTATGCTTAACTTTGGCCTGAAGAATTTATACAGTACCCAAAGAAATAATTGCTTCAAAAGCAAATTTAATTAAAGAGGATTAAAATAAGATTATTGTTGGCCTCTCGTCTTTAATTATTCTGGTTTAGCATGATGTGATGACAATGCAGCCAACTGAGGCCAATAATAAGATGTGCATTACCAAAGCCATTAGGAAATTACTTGAATACGACACTGACAATTGGTTCAACGGTATTATCACAGCTTCTCAACAAAACAATCCAGATGACCTTAATCAGGCCTGAATTTAGTCTGCACTTCATTTAACAAATCTCTTTAGGTTGCCGACGAGTAGTCTGTGGCGTAGAGCATGACTGATGTTTAGTTGCAAAGATGAAACTATGTTTAACCTGGTCTGTCCCACTCAGAGCAGTTTGCAAGTATTCACTCTGCATAAGCAGTCTAAATAGGCAAGTTCAGGTAAATACACTAAAATAAAAGCAAAATACTGCGGATGCTGGAAATCTGACTTCTCCGCTCAGTCCGCAAGCAGGACCCTGAGCTTCCGGTTGCTTGCCATTTCAACACTCCCCCCTGCTCTCATGCTCACATCTCTGTCCTGGGATTGCTGCAGTGTTCCAGTGAACATCAACGCAAGCTCGAGGAACAGCATCTCATCTACCGATTAGGCACACTACAGCCTGCCGGACTGAACATTGAGTTCAATAATTTCAGAGCATGACAGCCCCCCACTTTACTTTCATTTTTAGTCATTTTTAGTTATTTTTTCTTCCTTTTTTTTTTTGCATTCCTTTCTACATTTTTTACAATCTTTTTTTGCATTTATTTCATTTCATCTTAGTTTGTTCAGTTTGCTTACCCACTGTTTTTTTCAGGTTGTTTTTCTTCAGGTTTGCACTTGCTGATGTTCAATATTCAGTATATTCACACCTAATCTGTACTAATGCTTTGTCTTTCAACACACCATTAACATATTGTTTGCCTTTGCTCCGTGACCTTTTGGTCAGCTATGTGGCCTGGTCCAATCTGCACCTTCTCCTTTGTTATCTCTTGCCCAACCCCCACCTCACTTGTTTATAATCTGTGACTTTTCTAATATTTGTCAGTTCCGAAGAAGGGTCACTGACCCGAAACGTTAACTCTGCTTCTCTTTCCACAGATGCTGCCAGACCTGCTGAGTGAATCCAGCATTTCTTGTTTTTGTTTCAGGTAAATACAGCTATTTGTGAATTCTTGAGCTCACTCTATGTTGTATCTGTTTGTAAATTACTGATTCTGGGTCAGAAAAATCTAACAGAACTGGATTTTATTTCAGATGCAACAAGATTGTGCCACTGTGAAATGCAATATAGAGACAGAAAGAGAAAGAAAAAAGAGAGCATGTATATCTCCCACTGAATAGTTCATGGAAAAGTTGGAAACAAGTCATTTTATAATGAAAGTAGTGTCATACCAAGTACATACGAACATACGAATTAGGAGCAGGAATAGGCCACTCAGCCCCTCGAGCCTGTTCTGCCATTCAATAAGATCATGGTTGATCTGACTATAACCTCAACTCCACATTCCTGCCTACACCCGGTAACCTTTCACCCTCCTTGTCTATCAAGAATCTATCTACCTCTGCCTTAAAAATATTCAAAGACTCTGCTTCCACCGTCTTTTGAGTAACAGCGTTCCAAAGATTCACGACCCTCTGAGAAAAAATTTCTCCTCATTTCTGTCTTAAATGGGTGATCCCTTTTTTTTAAAAAACGTGACCCCAAGTTCTAAATTTTCCTACAAGGGGAAACATCCTTTCCACATCCACCCTGTCAACTCCCCTCAGGATCTTATATGTTTTAATCAAGTCGCCTCTTACTCTTCTAAACTCCAGTGGATACAAGCTTAGCCTGTCCAACCTTTCCTCATAAGACAACCCTCATATCCCAGATATTAGTCTAGGAAACCTTCTCTGAACTGCTTCCAACACATTTACATCCTTCCTTAAATAAAGGAGACCAATACTGTATACAGTACTCCAGATGTGGTCTCACCAATGCCCTGTATAACTGAAGCATAACCGCCCTACTTTTGCATTCAATTCCCCTTTCAATAAATGTAACATACAATTTATTATATCATTCATCTTCATGGCATTGTTCTGAGCAATGCTCCCTTTTCCTATAACTGACTCTATGCTTCCTTCTCTTTTCAATCCTTCGTGGCCTACTTTGTGTCTTCCACCCTTTATCTCTCTCTGCATAGCTGTCGCACATTTCTTATCGGTGTATCTTTGTCACTCTGTCCAACTCTTTCTCATTATTATTTCATGCTCTAACTGTGCCTTCCAAAGAGTCAATCCATGCTCACTTCAAAGTTCCTCTTAGCTAAGCACATAATCTAGGCGGATAATTGTGCAGTACTGTCGGACTGTCCACGTCTCCGCTTTAAAGACATCTACAAACGCGACATGAAATCCTGTGACATTGATCACAAGTCGTGGGAGTCAGTTGCCAGCGTTCGCCAGAGCTGGCGGGCAGCCATAAAGACGGGGCTAAAATGTGGCGAGTTGAAGAGACTTAGTAGTTGGCAGGAAAAAAGACAGCGGCGCAAGGGGAGAGCCAACTGTGCAACAGCCCCGACAAACAAATTTCTCTGCAGCACCTGTGGAAGAGCCTGTCACTCTAGAATTGGCCTTTATAGCCACTCCAGGCGCTGCTTCACAAACCACTGACCACCTCCAGGCGCGTATCCATTGTCTCTCGAGATAAGGAGGCCCAAAAGAATGAAAAAAAAAAGAACTGTCGGATATGCTGCCTTTCGGATAAGACGTTAAACTGAGGCCTCATCCGCCAAGGGGTAATGCTGGAGAACGGGATTTGGGTTTGCTGGGGCTGAAAACGCTCAGTAGGTTGTTGCCTTGGTTCTGGGGAGGACTAGGTCGCTTGCCTGTCTGACAGCAAGCCTAGATAAGTCACAACTTCCTTCAGGCAAATGTCAGAAGAGTAAAGCCATTGTTCTTGGTGCCTGCCATAAATATTTCTTCAAACACGAGTTTCACCCTCCACAGCCAGGCTGAAAAAGATTAAGCATAAACTTTACATTCTGTTTGAACCTGAGAAGAGCTCCAAGCCCCAAATCTTCAGGCACCAAAATCACTTACTTTTTCCTTAGTAACACTGCCTGCCACCATCACCACTGAAACAGTTATTCGCGTTTTTGTCACCTCATTCTCAATTGTTCTAATGCGCACCTTTCTAATTGGCCAGGTTTCATTATACGACCTTGTCCAACATCCAGTTGCTCATAATCTGTCCTATACAAAGCTCTACTTGCTCATTACTCTCTTCTTCATGGACCTACACGAGCTCCTTGACCCCAAACATCTATTTTAAAATCCTCGGCCTGGATTTTACATTGCCGCTGCCGACTGGGAAACTATGGTGGTCTCCACGTATGGACCGCTTGCCGCAGAGCCGCCGCGATATTAAACGCGGTGGCTCATTTAAATGTCCAAGGCGGACCCCCTCACCCCTCTGCAAATGATGTGGAGGGGGCGGGCGGTGTGCCCCTGGCAACAGCTTCAGGCGCCGATGCCATTTTTAAAGGGCTTTGAGCCCCACAGTAGAACTTAAATTTTAAAGGGATGTCTTTTTGAAAAAAATAAATTTTCTGATCTGGATCCTCTCCCAGCTCCTCCCCAGCAACTGTACCTTTAATTCCTTGCCTTCTCCCCCTCCAAAATACTTACCTTGTGTACCTGACCTTGCCCCACCCCCGCACCCCACTCCAAAGTTTATAAACCTTTACCTTCAACCCCTTCCCACCATCCCCTCCACCAATCAGACTAATTTGACACCCCTCCCACCCCCAGCACTGAAATACTTACCTGCTCCCCCCTCCCCACCAGTGCCCCGCACCGGATCTCCAAATGGAGATCCGAAGGTGTGGGAATGCCGGCCGCCACCACCAATATGGCACTGGAATGGACGGCGGAAGCGGGTAACTATTTAATTCTTTAATTTAACTAAATTTACACATTTAAATTTTTGTCCCGTCGCCGATCAGCCGGGGGGGGGGGGGTGTTGCTGTCACAAGACGTCGCCACCGCCGACAATATCGGGCCAGGCCTTCCTGGCGTCGAGTCCATAGCAGGCCTCTCCCAGAGACATTTTCTGCCACCCCCGTCCACCACCACCACCACCACCACCACCACCACCACCACCACCACCACCCCTGATGTTGGGAGGGGCCTGTAAAATCCAGCTCCTATCTCCAAATCCTTTCGTAAACTTTTTTCACCCTACACCTGTAACATATCCCAGGCTTTCTTTCCCTCCTGGGTTTTTGAGCTCTGGCCTTGTGGGCATCCTCTCTTTCAACTACCTAGCCCCAGCCCTCTGGACCTCTCTCCTTAACCCTTCCACCCTCTCTACCCTCTCTACCTCTCTATCGTCTTTGAAAAGCTTCTCAAAACCCATCTTTTCATCCAAGCCTCCAATCACCGTTCTCTAGCTTACAATTCCATTCCTCTTACTAATACACTCTTAAAATACCTTAGAACACTATATATGTTAACGTCAATGTATGAATAAAAGTTGAGATATTAGTTCTCTTCTTTCACCTCTCTGCAGACTGGGAAATAACCAGACAAGCAGGTTGGGAAGATAAGCAAGCAAGCACTTGGAGGAGGCAGGTATGCAGACAGATTGGCAAACAAGTGGCTGATCAGGCCAAGCTAAGAAGTACTCAGGGTGGAAACTCAGAGCAGATGAGCCCAGGAACACCTGGGCTCGGTAAATGAGCGAACAGGTGAATTAATAAGTACTCAGGCCAGACTGGAAACCACCTAGGCTAAATTAGTAGGCAAACAAGCATGCTCTGGGTCAGAAAATTATGGGCTCAGATCTCACACAATTTGTGTGGAAACAGCGAAGTCGCCAAGTGAGCGGAAGCCGCTGCCACCACACAAACTTTCCCCACAACTCCGGCTCGGCTCCTGGATCCTGATCCCAGTAGCAGTACATCATTGTAAAAAGGGACAATGGTGGGAGCTGATGAAATGTTTGATTACCTGCACCCCCTCCACGGCTCCCAGTTCACCCCCTTGCACCCCCTTCCCCCCCACCCCCCTCGCATCATCCTCCCCTCGCACCCCCTTCCCCTGCAACCCTCTCCCCTACCCCTTGCAGCACCCCCTCGCACCCCCTTCCCCCCACCTCCTCCCACCAGCATCCACCTACCCCTGTGTAGGGGCCCCAACAACCCCACTGCCTTGTGGGCATCTCGGTAGAGACCAAGACTAAGGGAGTAAACCCTAAAAGAAAATTTGAAGCGGAACCCCGAAGGCGGTCATGTGTCAACTTTGGCATGTTTCCGGCAGTTCCTGCAGCCATACCGGTGCCAAATATCATGCTCTGCACTCCTTTGGACCCCACCAGGAAGGCCGAGAGGGGGGTTTTGACGCTTGGGCAACTCACAACCTCCATACATCCGCCCAGGCATGCGCCATGGAGAGATCACTCCATAGTCGCCTCACAGCGACCAAATCAACACGGAAGGCAGCAGTTACAGGTTATAAGTCCAGCTCAATTGGTATAGAGATTGGGCGCCACGGGTTGCCTTTGTCGGTGGGAGAGGTCATCGCATCTCACTGGACAGCTACCGCCCACCTCAAACCGGGCCGCCCCCGGTCAGTAAGGTTCTGTCCCACCACAGTCCACCTGCTTCAATGGGTGCTTGGAGCTCACAGTCATTGCCCGACAAGTGGACTGTAACACCGCACCAAAAACAGCACGACCAAAAAAGGAAAGAAGGTACCAGCCCTTCGTTTTGCAACCTGGAATGTCAGAACTGTGTGTCCTGGCCTGTCGGAAAACCTTACACAAATCAACGATTCTCGGAAGACCGCCATCATCAACAACGAGCTCAGTAGACTCAATGTGGACCTTGCAGCACTTCAGGAGACACGCCTCCCTGCGAGCGGACCTCTAAGAGAGCAAGACTACACCTTCTTCTGGCAGGGTATGGATCCTGAAGAACCACGACAGCATGGAGTGGGCTTTGCCATCAGAAACTCTTGGTTCAGCATGATAGAGCCAACCTCAAATGGCTCGGAATGCATACTGTCCATCCGACTGTTCGCCGCCTCTGGTCTAGTACACCTACTCAGCATCTATGCTCCAGCACTCTGCCCCCCACCTGAAGCTAAAGACCAGTTCTATGAGGAACTCTATAATATCATTAGTAGTATCCCCAACACACAACACCTGTTCATGCTGGGGGACTTTAAAGCCAGGGTTGGGGCCAATCATGACTCATGGCCTCCTGCCTTGGGCGCTAGGGCATTGGTAGGATGAATGAGCATGGACAGAGACTGCTTGAGATGTGTACTTATCATAACCTCTGCATCACCAACTCGTTCTTTCACAGTAAACCCTGTCACCAGGTTTCTTGGAGGCACCCAAGATCACGTCGTTGGCACCAGCTGGACCTCATCATCACAAGGCGAGCCACTTTAAACAGCCAGCGTTCAAATCACATGCAGCTTCCACAGTGCGGACTGCGACACCGACCACTCCCTGGTGAGCAGCGAGGTTAGCCTCAAACCAAAGAAGCTGCATCACTCCAAGCAGAAGGGCCGCCCGCGCATCAACACTAGCAGAATTTCTCATCCACAGCTGTTATGTAAGTTCCTAAATTCACTTGAAAAAGCCCTTCAAAACACTCCCACAGGGAATGCAGAGACCAAGTGGGCCCACATCAGAGACGTCATCTATGACTCAGCAATGACCACCTATGGCAAACGTGTGAAGCGGAATGCAGACTGGTTTCAATCTCACATTGAAGAGCTGGAACCTGTCATAGCCGCCAAGCGCATTGCACTGCTGAACTACAAGAAAGCCCCCAGCGAGTTAACATCCGTAGCACTTAAAGCAGCCAGAAACACAGCACAAAGAACAGCCAGGCGCTGCGCAAATGACTACTGGCAACACCTATGCGGTCATATTCAGCCGGCCTCTGACACCAGAAATATCAGAGGAATGTATGATGGCATGAAGAGAGCTTTTGGGCCAACCATCAAGAAGATCGCCCCCCTCAAATCTAAATCAGGGGACACAATCACTGACCAACGCAAGCAAATGGACCCCTGGGTGGAACACTACCTAGAATTGTACTCCAGGGAAAATGTTGTCACTGAGACCGCCCTCAATGCAGCCCTGTCTCTGCCAGTCATGGATGAGCTGGACGTACAGCCAACAAAATCGGAACTCAGTGATGCCATTGATTCTCTAGCCAGTGGAACAGCCGCTGGGAAGGACGGCATTACCCCTGAAATCATCAAGAGTGCCAAGCCTGCTATACTTTCAGCACTGTACGAACTGCTTTGCCTGTGCTGGGACGAGGAGCAGTACCACAGGACATGCGCGATGCCAATATCATCATCCTCTATAAGAACAAGGGTGACCGCGGTGACTGCAACAACTACCGTGGAATCTCCCTGCTCAGCATAGTGGGGAAAGTCTTCGCTCGAGTCGCTCTAAACAGGCTCCAGATGCTGGCTGAGCGTGTCTACCCTGAGGCACAGTGTGGCTTTCGAGCAGAGATCCACAATTGACATGCTGTTCTCCCTTCGCCAGGTACAGGAGAAATGCCGCAAACAACGGATGCCCCTCTACGTTGCTTTCATTGATCTCACCAAAGCCTTTGACCTCGTCAGCAGACGTGGTCTCTTCAGACTACTAAAAAAGATTGGATGCCCACCAAAGCTAAGTATCATCACCTCATTCCATGACAATATGAAAGGCACAATTCAGCATAGCGGCACCTCATCAGACCCCTTTCCTATCCTGAGTGGCGTGAAACAGGGCTGTGTTCTCGCACCTACACTGTTTGGGATCTTCTTCTCGCTGCTGTTCTCACATGCGTTCAAGTCTTCAGAAGAAGGAATTTTCCTCCACACAAGATCAGGTGGCAGGTTGTTCAACCTTGCCCGTCTAAGAGCGAAGACCAAAGTACCGAAAGTCCTAATCAGGGAACTCCTCTTTGCTGACGATGCTGCATTAACATCTCACACTGAAGAGTGTCTGCAGAGACTCATCGACTGGATTGCGGCAGCCTGCACCGAATTTGGCCTAACCATCAGCCTCAAGAAAATGAACATCATGGGACAGGATGTCAGAAATGCCCCATCCATAAATATCGGTGACCACACTCTGGAAGTGATTCAAGAGTTCACCTACCTAGGCTCAACTATCGCCAGTAAGCTGTCTCTCGAAGCAGACTTCAACAAGCGCATCGGAAAGGCTTCCTCTGCTATGTCCAGACTGGCCACGAGAGTGTGGGAAAATGGCGCACTGACACGGAACACAAAAGTCCAAGTATATCAAGCCTGCGTCCTCAGTACCTTGCTCTACGGCAGCGAGGCCTGGACAACGTACGTCAGCCAAGAGCGACGTCTCAATTCATTCCATCTTCGCTGCCTCCGGAGAATCCTTGGCATCAGGTGGCAGGACCGTATCTCCAACACAGAAGTCCTCGAGGCGGCCAACATCCCCAGCATATACACCCTACTAACCCAGCGGCGTCTGAGATGGCTTGGCCATGTGAGCCGCATGGAAGATGGCAGGAGCCCCTAGGACACATTGTACAGCGAGCTCGTCACTGATAGCAGTCCAACCAGCCGTCCTTGTCTCCGCTTTAAAGACGTCTGCAAACGCGACATGAAGTCCTGTGACATTGATCACAGGTCGTGGGAGTCAGTTGCCAGTAATCGCCAGAGCTGGCGGGCAACCATAAAGGCGGGGCTAAAGCGTGGCGAGTCGAAGAGACTTAGCAGTTGGCAGGGAAAAAGACAGAAGCGCAAGGAGAGAGCCAACTGTGTAACAGTCCCGACAACCAATTTTATCTGCAGCATCTGTGGAAGAGTCTGTCACTCTAGAATTGGCCTTCATAGCCACTCCAGGTGCTGCATCACAAACCACTGACCACCTCCAGGTGCTTACCCATTGTATCTCGAGACAAGGAGGCCAAAGAAGAAGATCTCACACAAAATGCTGCATTGTCAGATGTACCATCTTTTCAATAAGCCACCTGCCAAATTAGGTAGGCGTTAAGCATCCTGGCATTACCTGAAGAAGAATGTGGATCTCCCAAATTCTGATTACATTTCTCCAATTCATACACCAAAACTGGTCATTTATCTCACTGCTACAAGGTGCAATAAAGGGCTAAAAGAATACCTCTTTCTGCATCACTAAAGGATCAGTTGATATCAACCTACTTACAGCCAAAAATAAACTTTTTAAAAAAAAGTTTACTCTGAATGTAAACTTCCTCCTCCAATGCTGTCATACCACCTTAAGTCGCACAAGAGACCTGATCCCTCGTGAAGCATGAGAAACATGCTTCACAGTGGCGCAGTGGTTAGCACCGCAGCCTCACAGCTCCAGCGACCCAGGTTCAATTCTGCGTACTGCCTGTGCGGAGTTTGCAAGTTCTCCCTGTGTCTGCGTGGGTTTCGTCCGGGTGCTCAGGTTTCCTCCCACATGCCAAAGACTTGCAGGTTGATAGGTAAATTGGCCATTATAAATTACCCCTAGGATAGGTAGGTGGTAGAAAAATATAGGGACTGGTGGGGACGTGGTAGGAATATGGAATTAGTATAGTATTAGTATAAATGGGTGGTTGATGGTCGGCACAGACTCGGTGGGCCGAAGGGCCTGCTTCAGTGCTGTATCTCTAAAAAAAAAAATAATACATGGTCTAAGTCCCATTTCCATAAGACCAGGCGCCCTATGGATTTATCGGTATCAGTAGATGTGCTGATAAAATTGGAACAAATGTTTTCGATAAATACTATATCACTTTTATTTCCAGTTGAAATACACAAAGCATGATTTTGTACCCAAAGTAAATGCAAGACAAATCAGAAGTCGCAACCTTATTCTGAATAGGTTTTGAAATTCCACACGGCAGTCACACATTGTTGCCGATGTAAACAGTGCAAAAAGAAGTTTAGGGAAATTAGATATCAGTAGGTCCTTCCTGCTACAAAGTCAGCACAAGACAAAAAATATTTTTTTGCTAATTTTCTGCACTAAATTTCAAAGAACTGTAATATTTTTCTTAAAATTACAGCCCGAATGTTTTCTGAAACTTTTGGCAGAAAGGGACATTTTGCATACTACTATCTTTGGTACAAATCTTTAAAACATGTAAGACGACACTGAATCATTACATCCGGCTATTCTATCTCAGTGAAGACAATGGGAGTGCATAATGTTTAAGCAGTCCACATGAAAGAGTAAGTGATGTTAATGAACACAATACTCCAACTGTTTCCAGCAAGTCACTAGCTAACAAAATTAATTCACCAGTAATGTGACCTTGGGCAAATGGCTGAATACTTCGAAATAAAAACTGTATGAAGTTACTTAACAACTTTGCCTGGCTTATAGAGCTTACTTTCAGGTGCAAAAAGATTCAACCAAAAGTTTTCAATTCTGACTTCCATTGAATATGCAAAGCTAAACTAGCCATATTTTCCACAAAACCTGCTACAGCTAATTCACAAAATTTTAGTATAAGAAGAATGCATATGTGTGTCTATATATATTATATACACACACATAATTAAAGGCAGCATTCTTATTTGGCAAAATTTTTTTAAAATTGCGTACTCCAATTTCAGTTACAAAAAAAGACTGATCCCTAGTGGCTGAGCTGGTTTAGAGATGAGTGGCTGAGCCACACAGATCAGGTAACTCCAAGTTTCAAATGTCAATCTGTGCTGGGTTAGCCAATCCCAGTAATTGCAGCTCAAGATGTGTTGCTTTTGGCCTCAAAAATTCTGGATTGGGAACAAGAGATAAAAGAAACCAGCTGGGGCACCCACTCCCAATCTCAATCTGGCAATCCCTGGAAATGGTGCACGCATGTGGACACAGCTAGATTCAACTCTGATGCAATTCATGGATCTAATAGCTTTCCAGCAGTCACTGTCAACAACAGCAACAACTTGCAGTTATATTGCAACTGTAATGTTGTAAACCACCCCAACGCCATACACAGGTATGTCATTAAACAAAATTTGCCAACAAGCAATATGAAGTTATTTGAACAGGCAACCAAAAGCTTGATCAAAGAGGTAGGTTTCAAGGAGTGTCTTAAAAGGGGAGTGGTAGAGAGGCAGGGAGGGAATTCCTGAGCTTAGGGCTAAGGCAGCTCAAGGCACGAGGAAATGGAGATGCCAAGAAGTTGATGATCCTTCTCGGCCTCTTCCTGAAGTCCCCAGCATCACAGATGCCAGTCTTCAGCCAATTCGATTCACTCCGCTTGATATCAAGAAATGACTGATGGCACTGGATACTGCAAAAGCTATGGGCCCTGACAATATTCCAGCAATAGTACTAAAGACCTGTGCTCCAGAACTTGCCGTGCCCCTAGCCAAGCTATTCCAGTACAGCTACAACACTGGCATCTACCCGGCAATGTGGAAGATAGCCCAGGTATGTCCTGTACACAAAAAGCAGGACAAATCCAACCCGGCCAATTACCGCCCAATCAGTCTACTCTCAATCATCAGTAAAGTAATGGAAGGTGTCACTGACAGTGCCATCAAGCGGCACTTGCTTAGCAATAACATGCTCAGTGATGCTCAGTTTGGGTTCTGCCAGGGCCACTCAGCTCCTGACCTCATTACAGCCTTGGTTCAAACATGGACAAAAGAGCTGAACTCCAGAGGTGAGGTGAGAGTGACTGCCCTTGACATCAAGGCAGCATTTGACCAAGTATGGCATCAAGGAGCCCTGGCAAAACTGGAGTCAATGGGAATCTGGAGGAAAACTCTGCGCTGGTTGGAGTCATACCTAGCGCAAAGGAAGATGGTTGTGGTTGTTGGAGGTCAATCATCTCAGCTCCAGGACATCACTGCAGGAGTTCCTCTCAGGGGAGTGTCCTAGACCCAACCATCTTCAGCTGCTTCATCAATGACCTTCCTTCAATCATAAGGTTAGAAGTGGGGATGTTCACTGATGATTGCACAATGTTCAGAACCATTCGCAACTCCTCAGATACTGAAGCAGTCCATGTAGAAATGCAGCAAGACCTGGACAATATCCAGGCTTGGGCTGATAAGTGGCAAGTAACATTTGCGCCACGCAATTGCCAGGCAATGACCATCGCCAACAAGAGGGAATCTAACCATTTACCCTTGACATTCAATAGCATTACGCTCACTGAATCCCTCACTATCAACATCCTAGGGGTTACCATTGACCAGAAACTGAACTGGAGTAGCCATATAAATACCATGGTTACAAGAGCAGGTCAGAGGCTAGGAATCCTGCGGCGAGTAACTCACCTCTTCACTCCTCAAAGCCTGTCCACCATCTACAAAGCACAAATTAGGAGTGTGACGGAATACTCTCCACTTGCCTGGATGGGTGCAGCTCCAACAACACTCAAGAAGCTCAACACCATCCAGGACAAAGCAGCCTGCTTGATTGGCACCCCATCCAAAAATATTCAGTCCCTCCACCACCGGCACACAATGGCAGCAGTGTACACCATCTACAAGATGCACTGCAGCAATGCACCAAGGCTCCTTAGACAGTACCTTACAAACCCACGACCACTACCAACTAGAAGGACAAGGGCAGCAAATGCATGGGAACACCACCACCTGCAAGTTCCCCTCCAAGTCACACACCATCCTGACTTGGAACGATATTGCTGTTCCTTCACTGTCGGTAGGTCGAAATCTTGGAACTTCCTTCCTGACAATACTGTGGGTGTACCTACCTCACATGGAGTGCAGTGGTTCAAGAAGGCAGTTCAGCACCATCTTCTCAAGGGCAATTAGGGATGGGCAATAAATGCTGGCCTAGCCAGCGACGCCCACATCCCATGAATAAAAAAAAAGAGGCCAGAATTAGAGGAGCACAGAGATCTTCGAGGCTTCTAGGGCTGGAAGAAGTGACAGAGATAGGAAGGGATGAGGACATGGAGAGATCTGAAAACTAGATGCCATTTTAAAATTGAGGCAATATAGGTCAGCAAGCACAGGGCTATATGGTGAATAGTCCTTGGTGAGAGTTAGAACTTTGGATGAGCTCCAGTTTACAGAGGGTGCATAAGGAAAGAATTGAGCACTTGAGTTAGATAACAGAGAGTGCTTGTTCAACAATGGACTACCAAAACATCAATGCTTCCATGGGATGGGGTGTGAGGGACACAGAGCAAGACAGAAATTATACAAATAAAATTACTTTGCTTTCTTCAGATTGTTAGCAGATTGGTGTTTTCACTGCCTCAAAGCAGCACACTTACTATCAACTCATACAGTTGAAACTGCAAAAAAAAAATTATAACATCAGTGCCAGTATACAAAAACATTTATCTAAACTACATTATCCTTGGATGAATGAATTATATCAACGTACATGGAGACAACTGATCATCTCTAAAACAGACAACTGGTCTCATTTTTCATATGCTTCTCTGCAAAGATTCTGTAATTTCCTGTGAAGAAATCATTATCATTATAATCTTGTTCCGAATGTACTTCAAAACCGAAGGGTTGATATACCAAAAGATAATCATCAGACAGAAATTCAACTTCATAACCACATCAAATTACATACATAAAATTACACTTTGTGTTGGTATTTACTAGATATTACTTCTCTTCTGGAAAGTAAGTACAATGTAATGCTAGCACTTTGTGACAAACTCAAACACAAACTAGAAGTTGCACACAAACCAAGTCTAAAACAGACCTTAAATCATTCATAACCAGGAACTCTAAATAGGTCTTCTGCATGATCGAAATGATTACATTTAGTAGTCAGTCAGTGTTGAACGCAGTGGGATCTCATTTTCCCAATCAAACACAACATGCAATCTCAGCAGATTTATCTCTTTTTCAGTCATAAAAGTGAATGCTCAACTAATATTTCAACGTCCTGTGTCTATAGGCTACCATGCCCCCATTTATGAAACAGAATTACTACAGAAGCTTTCTCCTGTTTGATAAAATCACAATGTTATGACATAGAATAATGTTATGAGGGCAGTTTTAGCAGCAGCCAAGAAAAATCACCATCACCAGCATAAACAGACAAACTCCTTTCCTTCCCCCGAACCCCTGGAGCACTCTCCCACATCCACCTCCTTTGGTTTCATTCAAGCTTACAGTATGGTGTTTAACCATCACCATTAGAAATAGACATGTTCAACAGGAATAAATTAAGAGGAGACTTGAAGTTACATTACAATATAAATAAATGATTATGGTGGTGAAGGAATCGGAAAGAAACACAGATCTTGATGCAATACCTCCTTTATCCCAAATATAGTATTTTCTGTTTTCACTCAAGTACCCAAATCACAAACATTATTGTGTGTCCTCACGTACTTACTTAAATATAGTTTTTACCTTTGATAGGCATAATTTATATAATGTTATGTGCATTTGCACAGCAAACTGTTGGCACATTACAAAAGAACGTATTTCAAACAATAATCATTTCTGATGATAAATCTAACACTGAATTCTGGTGCAATATGAGGACACTAAATGTTGGCACATTATACTCATCTTCTTGTCCAATCAGCAAATTTGGATACATGACACTTGGTCCACTCATCTGCCACTGAACAGCAAACGCTGAGAGACTATTAAAGTGAAACCCTATATGGAACACTACCAATTCCTCTTCTCTCATCATTAAGGTGCCTCAAAGTATTTCCAACATAGTTGAGGTTGGCATATTTCCATTTGGGTGGGATGCGTCGGTAGCTAAGTCCCAATTCAAGCTCGGGTGTCTCAGCTCCTGATCTGCATGCAGTATGTGGTGCAATCAGCCCGTGCCATGCGAAAGGTTCGTAAATATCACAAAATATCCTCAAAATTGCATATGGATAAACAGCTGAGATTTACTCAGAGCTCAGACCATCACATAAAACCAAGATAAGCATGATAAATTATGACTAACTCACCTGGTCAAGACTTTTGAACAGAACGATATCCTTACAGGCTTCCTGTAATCTAGCTCGTTGATCATCTGATTTTGGGTAAACGACCTGAAACAGAAGTAGCAATACGTTTAGAAAAGTAAAGATTTTTTTATTCATTCATGGGAAGGGGGCATCACTGGCAAAGCCAGCATTTATTGCCCATCCCTAGTTGCCCTGGAGAACGCTGTGGTAAGCCACCTTCTTGAAGTGCTGAAGTCTGTGTTAAAGGTACTCCCTCAGTGCTGTTAGAGAGAGTTCCAGGATTTTGACCCAGCAACGGAAAGGCGATAAATTTCCAAGTCAGGAGATAGTGTGTGACTTAGAGGGGAATTTGCAGTTGGTGTTCACATGCACTGCTGCCTTTTCCCTTTGAGGTTGCGGGCTTGGGAGATGCTGTCGAAGAAGCCTTGGTGAGTTGTGGCAGTGCATTTTGTAGATGGTACACACTGCTGCCACAGTGCACCAATGGTGACGTGAATGTATCAGGTGGTGGATGGGGTGCCAATCAAGCAGGCTGCTTAGTTCTGGATGATGTGAAATTTCTTGAGTGTTGTTGGAGTTTCCCTCATCCAGGCAAGTGGAGAGTATTCCATCACACTCTTGCCTTGAACCTTGGAGATGGTGGAAAGGCTTTGGGGAGTCAAAAGGTGATCTTTCACTACAGAACATTCAGCCTCTGACCTCTCTTGTAGCCACAGTATTCACGTGGCTGATCCAGTTAAGTTTCTGGTCACTGGTGACTTCTAGGATGATGATAGTAGGGGTATTTGGTGATGGTAATGCCATTGAACATCAAGGGGAGGTGGTTACGTTCTCTCTTGTTAGAGATGATCATTGCCTGGCACTTGTGTGGCACAAATGTTACTTGCCACCTGACAGCTCAAGCCCGAATTTGTCCAGGTCTTGCTTCATAGACTGCTTCATTTTCTGTTGCAAATGGAACTGAACACTGCAATCACCAAATGTCTCTTCTTCTAACCTTATGATGAAGGATGAAGCAGCTAAAGAAGGTTGGGCCAAGGACACTATTCTGAGGAACCTCTGTAGTGATATCCTGGAATTGAGATGATTGGTCCCCAACAATCACAACCATCTTCTTTTGTGTTAGGTATGACTACAGCCAGTGGAGAGTTTTCCCCGATTCCCAATGACTTCAATTTTACTCGGATGCCTTGATGCCACACTCATTCAAGTGCTGCCTTGGGATCAAGGGTAGTCACTCTCACCTTACCTCTGGAATTCAATTCTTTATCCATGTTTGGAACAAGACTGTAATGAGCCATGGTGCCAAGTGGTCCCGGTGGAACCCACACTAAGCATCAGTGAACAGGATATTGGTGAGTGTGCCACTTCATCGTACTATCGACAACACCTTGCAGCACTTCAGTGATGATTGACAGCACACTAATGGGACAGTAATAGGCGGGATTGGATTTGTCCTGCTTTTTGTGGACAGGACAGTGCTGGGTAATTATCCTTATCCATTTTGGTGGGCAGGTGACAGTGTTGTCGATGTACTGCAACAGCTTGGTTAGAGGCAGGGCTCGTGCTGGAGAACAAGTCTTCAGCACTACAATGGGAAGTTGTCAGGACATGTAGCCTTTGCTGTATCTAGTACACTCAACCATTTCTTGTATATCACATGGAGTGAACCGAATTGGCTGAAGACTGGCTTCTGTGATAATGGGAACCTTGGGTGGATGCCGAGATGAATCATCCACTCAGCACTTCTAGCTGATGCTGGTTGCAAATGCCTTGTCTTTTGCACTTGTGCTGAGCTCCACCATCATGAGGATGGGGATGTTTATGGAGCCTCCTCTTCCTGTCAGTTTTTTTAAATTGTCCACCACCATGCACAACTGGATGTGGCATGATCTGTAGGCTGTGGGATCACTGAGCTCTGTCTATAGCATGCTGCTTCTGCTGTTTAGCATCCGGTTCACTAATGCCCTTTAGGGAAGGAAATCTGCCGTCCTTAGCTGGTCTGGCCTACATGTAACTCCAGACCCACAACAATGTGGTTGACTCTTAACTGCCCTCTGAAATGGCCTAGCAAGCTACTCAGTTGTCAAGGGTAATTAGGGATGGGCAACAAATGCTGGCCTTGCCAGCGATGCCCACATCCCATGAAAGAATAATAAAAAGCATGCATGCAGTGCTGTGTTGTAGCTTCACCAGGTTGGCACCTCATTTTGCGGTATGTCTGGTGCTGCTCGTAGCAAACTCCTCATTGAAGCTGGGTTAGTCTCGTGGCTTGATGATAATGGTGAAGTGAAGGACATGCTGGGCCATAAGATTACAGATGGAGTACAATGCTGTTGCTGCTGATATCCCAGAGCACCTCATGGATGCCCAATTTTGCGTTGCTAGGTCTGTCTGAATCTATTCTACTTAGCATGGTGGTGGTGCCTCAACACGATGGAGGATGCCCTCAGTGTGAAGACAGGACTTCGTCTCCACAAGGACTGCAAATAAGGATGCATAAATGAGAAAGGTAAAAGAGAACACTGGAACTTGCATTTCTACAGCACGGTTGTTCCTCAAAGCATTTTACAACTAACAGATTACCCTCTAATTTCAGAGTCTATGTCCTTTCTAGATGGTAAAGCTAAGATGTAAATCTGGATTTAGGGCTCCAACTTCTGGAACAAATCAATGAATACACACCAAGTTTGGTCAAAATACATACTGCAGCACAGATGCAAAAACAGTTAAGTAATACATGAATAAGCACAGTTTTTCATTTATTTAGATATTATGATCCTGTAGCTTTTTTTTACTTTTCCAGGATGTATGCAGCATGCCTTTGAGGCTGGAAAAGGACCAGTACTGCTTTAAGTCAACAAGTACCAGGGGCTGTGAGTCAAAGAATGCATTCTTGTTGCTGTAGGATACAGCCACTCAGAGACTGAGGTTAAATACACATTGTTGCCAATTGACGTTTGAAGCTAGCTGAAAAGATTGGCTTTTGAGATACAGTTAACAGACACACAGACAGCTGGACCAGCATGAACCTAACTCTGATAAAGAGTTCTCTGATAATTTAAACTGAAGGAAGGTGAATTTTAGACTGATCACTTTTTCACCCCTTAAAATTCAAATTGATTCATTGAAGTATTTGCGAGTTGTTGATCGACTGAGGTCATCGCTAAAAGAAAGAAGAGTTGGAGTTTCAGATGTTGGGCATTCCCCCACCACCCCCCACCCATCGGACGGCTGTGAGGACTTCAAGCAACCTGTTCCACATTGGAAGATTTCACTTCGGCAGGAGCGTAAATCTGCAAGGACACTAATTTTTCTATTTTTATAAAAATGTTGTTTATATCTTCGTAGTGTTTAAGAATTTAGTTTTTCTAATTAAACTGTTAATTTATTGACCTGGTTTGGTTCGCCTCATTCGGGAGTTAATAGATGATCAATTTGGCTGTGGTTTTCTTTAATTTGGAAAGTTTAAAATGATATGTTAGGGATCTGTGGAGAGGCGGGACTGAATCAACAGTGCATTTCTCGCACCATAATCAGAATCATATATTTTGATTGGAGCTTTGTCTTGAGCAGTTAGTCGTAACAATATACAGGATGACATTTTTAAAGGGGCAGACAACCTACAAAAAAAAAGCACAGTGGTGAAGGTGAAACACATGTATATAAAAAAAATGAGTACTGCAAAATCAAAAGGGCAGAAAAGCCATCAACAATTGGGAAAAGGGGGTAAACACAAAATAGGAAATATCCCAATTCCTTCCTCAAAGTAGTCACAAGGGCAGATGGTGACAACATGCCCCTCCCCAGAGGTAACACAAGTAAACTCAAAGTATTTGACATAAATGTTCTAAAGATGCTAAAACAAATAAATTGTAATCATATCTCAGAGTGCTAATAGGGGCCAGAAAAGAGATTTGTGAGTTTCTGACAATTATAGTGGAGGGGTGGCTCTGTTAATTAATGATGGTATTAGCACAATAGAGAGGGATGACCTACGTTCAGGAGACCAGAATGCAGAAGCAGTTTGGGTAGAAATGAGAAATGATAAGGGCAAGAAGTTACTTGTGGGAGTGGTATACAGGCCCCCGAACAGTAACCAAATGGTCGGACAGAGTATAAAGGAAGAAATAATGGGAGTTTGTCAGAAAGGGACGGCGATAATCATGGGGTATTTTAATCTACATATAGACTGGAAGAATCAGATAGGCAAAGGTAGCCTAGATGAGTTCATAGAATGTTTTTGGGATAGTTCCTTAGAACAGCACATCTGGAGCCAACCAGACAGCAGGTTATACTAGACCTGGTATTGTGCAACGAGATAGGATTAATTAATGACCTCATAGTGAAGGCGCCTCTAGGTAGCAGCGATCATAATATGGTGGAATTTTACATTCAGTTTGAGGGAGAGAAGAGTGGGTCTAAGACTAGTATTTTAAAGTTAAATAAGGGCAGTTATGAGGGCATGATAGCAGAGCTAGAAAAGTGAACTTGCAAATTAGGTTGCAGGATAGGTCAATAGACTTGCAGTGGCAGACATTTAAGGGGATATTTCAGAATACAGAGCATAGATACATTCCAACAAGAAAAATTCATGGTGAACAAAAAAAGTGAAAGATGGTAAAGAAAATAAGATAATTGCGCAAAGATAGGTGGCAGGTCAGAAGATTGGACAGAATATAAAAAGCAGCAAAGAATGACGAAAAGATTAGTAAGGAGGGAAAAATTAGAGTACGAGAGAAGGCAAGCTACAAATATAAAAACATTTAGTAAGAGTTTCTATCGATATTTTAAAAAAGAAAAGTTAACAAAGTGAACATTGGTCCTATAGAAAGTGAGTATGGGGAATTAATGGAAAATAAAGAGATGGCAGATGAATTGAACAGGTATTTTACATCAGTCTTCACTATAGACGATACAAGTAACATCCGAGTAATAGCTGTAAATCAGTAAATGAAAGGGAGGAACTCAAGAACATTACAATCACCAGAGAGGTTGTACTGAGCACATTGTTGGAGCTGCGGACTGATAAGTCCCTGGGTCCTGATGGTCTTCATCCTAGGGTCTTAGGGCAGCACAGTGGCGCAGTGGTTAGCACTGCAGCCTCACAGCTCCAGGGACCTGGGTTCAATTCTGGATACTGCCTGTGTGGAGTTTGCAAGTTCTCCCTGTGACCGCGTGGGTTTTCGCCGGGTGCTCCTGTTTCCTCCCACAGCCAAAGACTTGCGGGTTGATAGGTAAATTGGCCATTGTAAATTGCCCCTAGTGTAGGTAGGTGGTAGGGAATATGGAATTACTGCAGGGTTAGTATACATGGGTGGTTGTTGGTCGGCACAGACTCGGTGGGCCGAAGGGCCTGTTTCAGTGCTGTATCTCTAAATAAATAAATAAATAAGTGACAAGTAAGACAGTTGATGTGTTGGTTTTAATTTTCTAAAATTTCCTATATTCCGGGAAGGTGCCATTAGATTGGAAAATAGCCAATGTAACTCCTTTATTCAAAAAGGGAGGGAGACAGAAAGCAGGAAACTACAGGCCAGTTAGCTTAACATCTGTCATAGGGAAAATGTTAGAAGCTATTCAAAATATTATAGCAGGGCACTTCATAAAATTCAAGGTAATCAGGCACAGTCAACACGGTTTTGTGAAAGGGAAATCATGCCTAACCAATGTAGGGGAGCTGTTTTAAGAAGTAACATGTGCTGTGGATAAAGGGGAACCGGTGGATGTATTGTACTTAGATTTCCAGAAGGCATTTAATAAGGTGCCATATCAAAAGTTATTGTGAAAAATAAAGGCTCATAGTCATGGATAGAAGATTGGCTAACAAAAAACAGTAGGCATAAATGGGTCATTTTCTGGTTGGCAAGATGTAACAAGTAGCGTGCCACAGGGATCAGTGCTGGGGCCTCGACTTTTTACAATTTATATAAATGACATGGATGAAGGGACCGAAAGTATGGTTGCTAAATTTGCTAATGACACAAAGATTGGTAGGAAAGTAAGTTGTGAAGAGGACATAAGGAGGCTACAAAGGGATATAGATAGGTTAAGTGAGTGGGCAAAGATTTGGCAAATGGAGTATGATGTGGGAAAATGTGAAATTGTCCATTTTGGCAGGAAGAATAAAAAAGCATATTATCGAAATGGTGAGAGATTGCAGAGCTGAGATGCAGAGGGATCTGGGTGTTGTTATGATCCTGTAGTTTTTTTTCAGGAAATATGTGGTGTGGCTTTAAGACAGCAAAGGATCAGTACTGCTTTAAGAACAAGCAAGCCTCGGTAGTTACTGAGAAGGTGCATTTTGGTTGCCGTTGGATAAAACCATATGGAGAGGGAACCAACCAGTTTCAAAGAATGCATCCTGGTTACCTGGCAACAGCCATTCAGTGACCTAGGACCGGATATACAATGTTGCAATTATCTTTTGAACTGGCTTTTTAGTTGAGACAGACTGTTCTAACTGGAGAAACAGACAGACAGCTATGTGTTAGCACCTGAAAGCAGTGCTCTCAGACCATTTAAACCGAAGGAAGAGAATTTAGTCTGTTTATTTATTATTCTCTCTCAAAATTCTAAAAAGTCAAGCCAAAACAAATTATCTCTGATAATTTAAACTGAAGGAAGGGAAGTTAGACTGTGACAATCTTTTATCCCTCAAAAATTTTAAAGCCAAATTGATTCATTAAGAAGTATTTGCAAGTTGTTAGTTGTTGAAATTCATTGCCGGAAAAAAGCAACAATTTCAACTTCTGAATTAGACTACGGACTGTTCTATTGTTGAAGAATCTTATTTTTTTTCCCCATCAGACGGCTGTAAGGACTTTAGCAACCTTGGACTGTTCCACATCTGGCAGGAGCATAAATATGCAAGGACACTAATATTTCTATTTTAAATGTTGTTTCTATCTTAGTAATGTTTAAGAATTTAGTTTTTCTAATTAAACAGTTAATTTGTTTATCTAAAGACACCTGGTTTGGGTAGCCTTATTTGGGGGTTAACATAGAAGCATAGAAAATAGGAGCAGGAGTAGGCCATTTGGCCCTTCGAGCCTGCTCCGCCATTCATTATGATCATGGCTGATCGTCCAACCCAGTAACCTGCTCCCGCTTTCCCCCCATATCCTTTGATCCCTTTCGCCCCAAGAGCTATATCTAACTCCTTCTTGAAAACATACAATGTTTTGGCCTCAACTGCTTTCTGGGTTAATAGATGGTACAATTTGGCTTGGTCTTTCTTTAATTTGGAAAGTTTAAAAATGATATGTTAGACGATCTGTAGAGGGATGAGATTGAATCAACAGTGCGTTTCTCCCACCACAATCAGAGTCGTATATTTTGACTGGGGGCTTTGACTTGAGCGGTCGGTCGTAACAGTGTCCGAGTGCCTGAATCGTAAAAGCTTAGTATGCAAATACAGCAAATAATTCGGAAAGCTAATAGAATGTTATTTTTATTGCGAGAGTGATTGAATACAAAAGTAGGGAGGGAATGCTTCAGTTATACAGGGCATTGGTGAGACCACACTGGAATACTGTGTACAGTACTGCTCTCCTTATTTAAGGAAGGATGTAGATGCGTTGGAAGCAGTTCAGAGAAGGTTTCCTAGACTAATATCTGGAATAGGCGGGCTGTCTTATGAGGATAGGTTGGACAGGCTAGGCTTGTATCCGCTGGAGATTGTAAGAGTAAGAGGCAACTTGATTGGACCATATAAAATCCTGAGGGGTCTCGACAGGGTGGATGTGGAAAGGATGTTTCCTCTTGAGGGAGAATCTAGAACTAGGGATCACTGTTCAAAAATAAGGGTTAGCCCATTTAAGACAAAAATGAGAGGAAATTCTTTCTCTCAGAGGGTCGAGAGTCTTTGAAACTCTATTCCTCAAAAGGCCAATCCAGTGTCGGGGATGGGCTCTGCGACCCTGGTAATGGCGTCAGCTGCCTCTGACACCACTTTTAAAGGGCTGCCAGGCCTGCGGTGACAGATGGAACTTGTTCCCCACCACCCCCACAACTGCAACAAAAAAATAAAGTTTGACCCACCCACCTACCCCCCGACTACTCCAGGAAAGCCCAGATTAACCCTTTTCTATCCCAACTGTACTAAGTGCAGAGTTGACCCCTTTCACGCCTCCCCCCACCATGCCACTGACCTAAGTGCAGAATTCAACCCTTCTCCCCCACCACTACACTGAAAGTGCAGAGTTGACCCATTCCCACCAATCCCCACTTCACTACAATGCACAGTTTCCCCCTTCCCCATCTTTGTGGCGCCAGCTTTCCCTGGACAGGAAAGCGAAGGTGCGGGAGTGCAGGCCGTTGCTTGGAAGATCGCGGACAGCTGACAAGATCGTGGTAAAAGGTATGTAAATATCTGCATTTCCTTTATTTAAGCATGTAAAGTTGGGTCCCATGGCCAAGTGGCCGGGGGGCGCCACCACGGAGCCTCACTGCCGCTGCCTGGAAGACTGGGCCTGGTAATCCTGTCGTCGGGCTCCGTGGAGGTCCGCTGCCAGTGCAATCTTACAGCAACCCCCACCATGGAGCCTGACGTCGGGACCTGAATAAAATCCCGGCCAAAATTTTTCACCCAGAGAGAGGGTGGTTGGAATCTGGAACACACTATCTGAAGGGGTGGTAGAGGCAGGAAACCTCGCAACATTTAAGAAGTATTTAGATGAGCTCTTGAAACGCCATTGCATAGAAGGCTACAGGCCAAGTGATGGAAAGTGGGATTAGAATAGCACCGATCAAGGTGCTTGATAGTCAGCACAGACACGATGGGCCGAAGGGCCTGTTTCTGTGCTGTATAACTCTATGACTCTAAAATGTGATCTCAATGATATTCATCACAGGTCTCCTTTATAATGGACTAATATAGTCCACAAATTCCATTTTATGTTCAGATATTCTTGATAGCTGTCATTTCATTGCACAATTCACCTCTCTCTTTCCCTCCCGTAAAGCCCTTTTGTTATGTCAAAAGCACTATAAAGTATAAGTGGCATCTGAGTGCCTAAGCTACTAGCATGGCTGTACAGTAAACTCGAGTCACAGTACTCAAAGTCTGTACATTTCTGAATTTGTTTTACAAGCAAGCAATCATGGGTAAAACATGAGTCAAAGTCCCATAGATATCTAAGGTTCTCTGACCAAACTTTCATCGAACAAGCCTAGACTTTAACTTGCTACTGAGATTTTATAGTTTTCTGCACTTAGTGCAGGCTGAACTGCCATTCAAATCAGAAACATCTCTCTACAAAAGACTTCTTTGGCAATCCTTATGAATTTGGGATGAGACTGTAAACAACCCTTTAAAGCTTAGCTGACAATAATTCAAACAACTCAGTGCTAACTTGATCTTGTGTGGCATCTTTTGTATCCAACTCATTGGTAGAAAATTAATGTCACAAGAACAAGGCATCAGCTTTCATAACAGAGACAGAAGGAATGAAGCTACACAATCATTGCAGGATGTCTACCCTGAAGAACAGCTAATTGGCACTGGCTCACCAGTGTTTCCACTAATCAATTAGATTCCCAATCCCTTTATCCCTAAAGTAACAATAATTATTTAAACTAAAACAATGGGTGGGAACTAACTGGAAACATTAATCTCTAATGCCCACTTTACATTCAATCAATACCTTAATAAACAACACATACAGAACACACAGACTCAATTGACACTTTTCCAATACAGATACAATATTTAGCACTAAACAGAACATGAAAGTAAAACAGAAAACGCAAGTAAAATTCAAGTCCTGCAAGATATTTCCCTGCCAATAATATTTAACTTTTTGCACTTGAGGGATTTAAGGCTTTCAAAATGATTAAATGATCCATTTAGAAATTTGAAATAGGTCAATAGCTCAATTTCTGCAACAAAATTGTCAAAATATATAAACATAATTCTGCATTATGTAATAGTTTCAAGGTTGCTTCAGTACTGTATCGGCCCCTCCAGCAAAAAAACATACCATAATTGCAGAATGGCCTGACTAGAGTAATGAATGAAAAATATGCATTCTATTGTCCTAGCTGACTAAAATTATATGCCAAAAATTTTGGTTAATTCTGCCAGGACATTTTGAACCTGTCAAAATTTTGAACACAAAGAATCTCATCTTAATCACAACAGTGATGCATCAGTTTCCAAATCAAAAGTGTTTTTTTTAAAGCAACAGTCCTCTGCAGCTTCTAATGCGGCAAATCAAGATTATGTGCAAAGTTACAAGTCCCTGCAAATGTTTTTTGATTGCTAAACAAAACCAATTCTTGCTTCATTTTTTATTGGGGGTACTTGAAGACCGGAACATTTCCTACACCCAGACCACCCCAGTAGCTAGCAGTCAGAAGGTCACCAGGGACTGCCCAAGCTTGATTCTGCCCTTGAAATTTCACTCCCTTTCTGCAAATGCCACAGTGCAGATTAGGAACTGAGTGGGGAAAAAAGTTGTAATATTAAAGTTTTGGCAGTTTACAGACTCCATTTTTATCAACTAAGATGTTGCAATTGAAGATCTTACCCTGGGTTCTGTATCTTCCTCATCATCATCATCTGGGTTGAAAGCTTCTGCACAAACTGTTAAAGAATGAACAACAAAATAGGAATCAACCAAAGCATAACTTGCAAGCATATACTTTAAATGCAATGGTTCCAGGGTTAAACCGTTTTTTCATTAAACTAGAATAGAGGCAAAATAAATACAAGGGAAAAAGTGCAAAACACAAACAGCATCTAATATTCAGTTACTCTCATCCACCCCCTTCCTTTATTTTTATAATAATGGTTATTATTTAAAACCACTATCGATGGGTCAAGCAAAAACATTTTAAAGCTAGTCAAAGTCTATGAAAGGTTAATTTTTAAGTTTCATATTCAGCTAGTAGCAGAAAGAAAAGATGTACTCCAGACATACATTTACAATATTTTTGATGTAAAAGATTCAATATTTTGGGAGTGATTTGAGTTACAGTGGGTTAAGTCACTTAACTTTTCAATTTCTCTGACTGGAGGCACAAATTCAACCCAGACTAGTGGGATGAAAGAATTTTCTCCATTGGAGTCTAAAATGAAATGAGTTTGCAGTCTCTGTCCAGTTTTCACTCGACTTGAATCCAAAAACTTAGTGGCCCCCAAGTTCAGCACAAATTCAGTTGGTAGTCTCACTCCAAGTTACAAAGGTGGATGATGCAGGAAACTGATCAGTGGGCGGAAAAGCGTATATTGGGCAAGGGGAAATATGAGATGATGCTCCATTCCCAAGAGGAACTAGATGGGCCAAATGATTTATGGTACATATGTCATCACTAATAGTAGGGCACATTGCTCTCTCCTTTATAATGGAATTGTGTACCTGTCCATGGCATGCACAGCATATCTTCATTCCAGGTGACTAGTTCATTGGACTGCTGCTAGATAATCAGCCATTGATTTGAGCCTTGCCATTTTTCAGAGAGTAAAAAAAAATCAATCCTGGTACATCAAAGATTTTCCCATTGCCCACCTTAAGATGCCATTTTGTTTAAATTATATTCCCTACACCTTTATTTGGAGGTCATGGACACCATGGGCCAAATGGCCTCCTTCTGTGCTGTAAATTTTTCTGTTTCTATGTTTAGAAGGTCTTGATTTGAACTATAACCTAATTTCTCTGGCAGAAAAGGCTCCCATGACAATCTAACAGAAACTATAAACACAAGAGCTTGCGCCAGATATCACGTGCATATGGGAGGGAGAGAGATCGTTCAAGAACACGCAATTGAAAGTGAGTGCTCACAGTACAAGCAGATAAGAACGAAAGAAAAATCAAGAATGTTACAGCGAGCTCAAACTCAACTGCTTGCAACATTAAGGCGCCAAAATTCTGGGTCAAAGCATGTAAATTGTTACTAGCAGATGGTTTGCAAGTTAGAGGAGAAAATTTTAGGCTGGTCTACAAGCAGCTACAGCACAAGTAGAATAACTTTATTAGAACAAAGAACAAAGAAAATTACAGCACAGGAATTGGCCCTTCGGCCCTCCAAGCCTGCGCCGATCCAGATCCTCTATCTAAACATGTCGCCTATTTTCTAAGGGTCTGTATCTCTTTGCTTCCTGCCCATTCATGTATCTGTCTAGATACATCTTAAAAGACGTTATCGTGCCCGCGTCTACCACCTCCGCTGGCAACGCGTTCCAGGCACTCACCACCCTCTGCGTAAAGAACTTTCCATGCATATCCCCCCTAAACTTTTCCCCTCTCACTTTGAACTCGTGACCCCTAGTAATTGAATCCCCCACTCTGGGAAAAAGCTTCTTGCTATCCACCCTGTCTATACCTCTCATGATTTTGTACACCTCAATCAGGTCCCCCCTCAACCTCCGTCTTTCTAATGAAAATAATCCTAATCTACTCAACCTCTCTTCATAGCTAACGCCCTCCATACCAGGTAACATCCTGGTGAACCTCCACTGCACCCTCTCCAAAGCATCTACATCCTTTTGGTAATGTGGCGACCAGAACTGCACGCAGTATTCCAAATGTGGCCGAACCAAAGTCTTATACAACTGTAACATGACCTTCCAACCCTTGTACTCAACACCCCATCCGATGAAGGAAAGCATGCCGTATGCCTTCTTGACCACTCTATTGACCTTCACAACCAGTTATTGTAGGGCTAGGGAATAGATTCTATTATGCAAGCAGCTGATCTCTGCTTACTGACAGGTTTAATTTAGATTTTGCTCCCACTTACAACTGTTGTTTTTCTGAGTTCTCCTACTCCTTTCAAGGTAGAAATTAAAACACAATGTGGTAAATATGCAATGCACTTAAGGGATGCTAGATCAGTGGTTCTCAAACTGCGGCCTGTGGAGAATTTAATGTGAAAGCGTTTACCGAGAAGGGCCAGCCTTATGGGCGGCCAGCCCGAGGTAGGCTTGATGTGAGCCGGGAAGTGGGAGCAGAGTGCACCTGCACAGCGCAGTGTGGGCTGGTCTTCTCACTGAGGAGGGGAGCGCATAGGGCGGAGTGCTGAGGGCAGCAAGAATATCACTATGTCAGTAAGTAAATACTTCTAAGTAAATACCTGTCTCCCTAAAAGCATTATTAAAACACTTACTAAATGCATATTTAGAGTATTATAATTTAGATTTGTGGGTCCGGGGGTGATTACTAATCCTTTTGAAAAGTGGTCCTTCGAGCAAAAAAGTTTGACAACCAGTATGCTACCTAAACACATGAGGGAGAAAGGTGTAGAAGGTTATACTAACAGGGTCAGATATCGGAGCAATTTCACATGGAGCATAAACACTGACATGAACCGATTGGTCGAACGACCACGTCTGTGCTGCACATTCGATGTAGTTCTATATAAAAATACAGCAGTTCCTTTAAATGGAAGGAACACAGGATGACAGATAAAAACTTGACTGCTATCATAACCTGAGACATGCAAACTCAAAACTTTAGTAACAAAGTTGACAGGTACCATCTACTAAGCGATTTACCACATGCAAAACAAGATACAAAAATACAGCGGGTCTACCATAAACTACTGAGTTCACTAATCCTCGTACTGAAACAGAGTGAGCAAATAGTTTTGAAAGAAAGTTACAATCACATCGGGCCATCAGCTGGTTCAGGATCAAATTTAAAACCTAAGAGAAGTTACATAATGAACTTTTAGGTACTTCGCTTGAATCTGAACTTTGTATAATGACTGACATTTACCTACTGCTAACATAGCTGTTATATAGAAATAATTGCAATGTCACATCTTTGATTAGACAGTGTGAACCTTAATGTTTGAGGCTTTTCTAGGTAACAGTAGTGATTTTAACAGGCACTTTACAAACATCTCTCTGGTCAAGCTGGTCTGAGAAGCTATGTGATCAACTGTGAGTTTTACAGGTTGTTTTACCATATTTGGCTTGCCAGCTGTAACTTAATAGGAATGATTGAAGGTTGAGTCAAGAATGTCAGGAAAGCAGGATTTTCTTGGCCAATGGTAAATGTGGTTTCTTCCAACTAAATCTTGTAAACTGCTATGTGTATCAGTAAAATGGAAGTAGAGAGGAGTATCTTGTTGCAGAAAATCAAGTTTTTTCAAGGGACAGTGTAGTTGATTCAACTTCGAAGGTTGCTGTGACTGTCATTGGATCATGCCACTTGTCAAAGATGACTAAAAGAAATACATTTATACAGTGCCTTTCATGGTCTCAGGACATCCCAAACTGCTTTACAGCAAATTAGGTACTTTTGAATTATAGTCAGTGTCAGAATGTACAGTCATCTTATGAAAAATCTAATAAATTGGGTAATCCATTCCTTCAATCCAATGCATCTTTCATATTCTAAAACCGCTTTATTTCCCAATAATCTTCATTCCCCTTGGGCTCGAATGCCTCTCACATACTTGACTTTCACAAAATCTTTGCAGCTTTCAAACATAGGGGAGAGAAATTAATTACATACGTTGGAACATGTAGGCTCTTCCCATGGATTCAGTGCGCCCACTAACAGTCACTAGGTGCTGATCAAGAACAAGGATCCTGGCCAACTGTCCTCTCCCTAACTCAAGAATGCTGAGGACAATTGAAGTACACGGATAACTCAGCACATACCAATAATCAAATCTGAATTTTTCTTGGTCTGCTTGGCTCAATAGTCCCCTGATAAACACAATGATCCATCAATGGACCCTTAAGCAGCTTGCTTATTAACAGCCCCAGAAAATTATTTATGGGCACTCTGTGCCTTGAGTTTCCTAACAGCTACCATTTGAATGATATCCCCTCGTAGATTGTTATGTATGAAATGTGGTGGCTCTCACAAGCAACCTTTCTCTCTCCAAACATTCAAGTACAACATGAGTACAAGCTTGTCTACAATACCAAAACTACACATGGAAGATATTCAGTCATTACTGAAAGATAACTATAAAGTTTTCTCCAAGTAAAATTTAAGAGGTAACAGAAATATGCTGTTATTGCTTTAACATCTCACACTGAAGAATGCCTGCAGAGTCTCATCGACAGGTTTGCGTCTGCCTGCAATGAATTTGGCCTAACCATCAGCCTCAAGAAAACGAACATCATGGGGCAGGATGTCAGAAATGCTCCATCCATCAATATTGGCGACCACGCTCTGGAAGTGGTTCAAGAGTTCACCTACCTAGGCTCAACTATCACCAGTAACCTGTCTCTAGATGCAGAAATCAACAAGCGCATGGGTAAGGCTTCCACTGCTATGTCCAGACTGGCCAAGAGAGTGTGGGAAAATGGCGCACTGACACGGAACACAAAAGTCCGAGTGTATCAGGCCTGTGTCCTCAGTACCTTGCTCTACGGCAGCGAGGCCTGGACAACGTATGCCAGCCAAGAGCGACGTCTCAATTCATTCCATCTTCGCTGCCTCCGGAGAATACTTGGCATCAGGTGGCAGGACTATATCTCCAACACAGAAGTCCTTGAAGCGGCCAACACCCCCAGCTTATACACACTACTGAGTCAGCGGCGCTTGAGATGGCTTGGCCATGTGAGCCGCATGGAAGATGGCAGGATCCCCAAAGACACATTGTACAGCGAGCTCGCCACTGGTATCAGACCCACCGGCCGTCCATGTCTCCGTTATAAAGACGTCTGCAAACGCGACATGAAATCGTGTGACATTGATCACAAGTCGTGGGAGTCAGTTGCCAGCATTCGCCAGAGCTGGCGGGCAGCCATAAAGACAGGGCTAAATTGTGGCGAGTCGAAGAGACTTAGTAGTTGGCAGGAAAAAAGACAGAGGCGCAAGGGGAGAGCCAACTGTGCAACAGCCCCAACAAACAAATTTCTCTGCAGCACCTGTGGAAGAGCCTGTCACTCCAGAATTGGCCTTTATAGCCACTCCAGGCGCTGCTTCACAAACCACTGACCACCTCCAGGCGCGTATCCATTGTCTCTCGAGATAAGGAGGCCCAAAAGAAAAGAAAACAGAAATATAAAATATATTTTCCACATATTAAAATTTTCACAGTAAAATAAAGGGTTAGCAAAGAATATGGAAAATAGCTAATTAGGTTTTCAATTCAAGTTCAGATTTCTGTACATTTCTGTTACATCATTGCAAAAATGTTCTAAAATCTAATTTAAATACAAATATTTCTTTTTAAAATGTTGTTGTTAATATTTGTTGTCAAGGCAACAGGCCCTGAATTGATTACATGTTCAACAGCCTGAATTATCAAGCTGTTCCAGTTCAGAAGGAAGGTAGAGAGAAAGCAGGGAATTATAGACCAGTCAACTTGACGTCAGTAGCTGGGAAAAGTCTAGAGTCCATTATCAAGGATTTGATAGCACAGCAGTGGTAGAATCAGGCAAGTAGCATGGATTTACAAAAGGGAAATCATGCTTGACAAATCTACTAGAATTCTTCAAGGATGTAACTAGTAGAGTTGATGATGGGGAGCCAGTCGATGTGGATTATTTGGACTTTCAGGCTGCTTTCGACAAAGTCCCACTTAAGAGATTAGCATGTAAAATTAAAGCGCACGGGATGGGGGTAGTGTATTACGATGGATAGAAAATTGGTTCGCAGACAGGAAACAAAGAGTAGGAATAAACAGGTCTTTTTCCAAATGGCAGGCAGTGACTAGTGGGGTACCGCAGGGATCGGTGCTAGGACCCCAGCTATTCACAATATATATTAAGGATTTAGATGAGGGAACTAAATGTAATATCTCCAAATTTGCAGATGACACAAAACTAGGTGGGAGGGCGAGTTGTGAGGAGGATGCAGAGAGGTTTCAGGGTGATTTGGACAAGTTGAGTGAGTGGGCAAATGCATGGCAGAAGCAGTATAATGTGGATAAATGTGAGGTTATCCACTTTGGTAGCAAAAACAGGAAGGCAGATTATTATCTGAACGGCTATAAGCTGAGAGAGGGGAATATGCAGCGAGACCTGGGTGTTGTCGTACACCAGTCACTGAAGGTAGGCATGCAGGTGCAACAGGCGGTAAAAAAGGCAAATGGTACGTTGGCCCTCATAGCGATAGGCTTTGAGTACAGGAGCAAGGATGTCTTGCTGCAATTATACAGGGTCTTGGTGAGGCTACATCTGGAATATTGTGTGCAATTTTGGTCTCCTTATCTGAGGAAAGATGTTCTTGCTATAGAGGGAGTGCAGCGAAGGTTTATCAGACTGATTCCTGGGATGGCGGGACTGACATATGAGGAGAGATTGAGTCGGTTAGGATTACATTCACTGGAGTTCAGAAGAGTGAGGAGGGATCTCATAGAAACCTATAAAATTCTAACAGGACTTGTCAGGGTAGATGCAGGAAGGATGTTCCCGATGGTGGGGGAGTCCAGAATCAGGGGTCATAGTCTAAGGATACGGGGTAAACCTTTCAGGACTGAGATGCGGAGAAATTTCTTCACCAAACAGTGGTGAGCCTGTGGTTGAGGCCAAAACATTGTATGTTTTCAAGAAGGAATTAGATATAGCTCTTGGGTCTAAAGGGATCAAAGGGAGAAAGCGGGAAGAGGTTACTGAGTTGGATGATCAGCCATGATCATAATGAATGGCAGAGCAGGCTCGAAGGGCCAAATGGCCTACTCCTGCTCCTACTTTCTATGTTCCTATGTTCAGACAGAAGTAGAGTGAAATTCCATCGGATCTTCCCCAGAAAAAAGTTTGAAGTACCTCATGCTGTACCCATGTGATGCTTGCATGTTCTGCACCAGCTAACTTTGACTGTTGAATATTTGTGTTTAGTGTAATAAATGTGTATTGTGGGCTTGTGTTCATTAGGCTTGACTGACTAAACTGATTTTGCATCATAAACTTTAAAAGGCAGAGAGAAATGAGACTTTAGCACAATTAGTCAATTTTCTTGTCCTGCAAATGTATCTTGTACCTCCATCTCAAAGTGAGGCCACGTGAATATTAAGCATACTGATCACCATGATCTAATTTCAACTTAAAATTTTTTAGAAAATTGCATTTTAATTGGGCGACGCAGTGGTTAGCACCGCAGCCTCACAGCTCCAGGGTCCTGGGTTCAATTCTGGGTACTACCTGTGCGGAGTTTGCAAGTTCTCCCTGTGACCGCGTGAGTTTTCACCGGGTGCTCCGGTTTCCTCCCACCACTAAAGACTTGCAGGTGATAGGTAAATTGGCCATTGTAAATTGCCCCTAGCGTAGGTAGGTGGTAGGGAATATGGGATTACTGCAGGGTTAGTATAAATGGGTGGTTCTTGATCGGCACAGACTTGGTGGGCTGAAGGGCCTGTTTCAGTGCTGTATCTCTAAATAAATAACATAAATAGTTAAGATTCCTGAGCAATCCAGGACATTCGCTCCATTCCCCCGGAAAAGGAGGAAACACTTGAGCCTATTAAAATTTCTGGTCAAATCCTAATATGGCCAGAGTCTTCAGACGTTGCACAATCTGATGGATTACAGCACATTAAGCACCAACTAAGTACCCAGGCCTGGAACCACTTAGCCCTCAAAGGTGATGATTCAGAAGTGTTAGTTGCAAAGGCACATATAGAATACACTATTATTATAACATCTAGCTAGGTGTGAAGCCAAAGATTGAAGAACATGACCTGCAGTAACGCATTACAAAACATTTTCTGTACCGACTTCTAATGAAGCGTGCTTAGGGTTGTTCAATGAAAGTATGGTCAGAGAACCTTAGCCATCTATGGGACTTTGACTCATGTTTTACCCATGCTTGCTCACTTGTAAAACAAATACAGAAACATACAGACTTTGAGTGCTGTGATAAAAAAAAGAAATGCTGGAACCACTCAGCAGGTCTGGCAGCATCTGTGGAAAGAGAAGCAAAGCTAACGTTTCGGGTCAGTGACCCTTCTTCGGAACTAGCAAAGATTAGAAATGTCAAAGGTTATAAGCAAGTGAGGCGGGGGTGGGGCAAGAGATAACAAAGGAGAAGGTGTAGATTGGACAAGGCCACATAGCTGACCAAGAGCTCATGGAGCAAAGGCAAACAATCTGTTAATGGTGTGCTGAAAGAAAAAGCATTGGTACATATAGGGTGTTAACAGACTGAAGATTGAGCAGCAGCAAGTACAAACATGAAAAAAAGTGGGTAAGCAAACTGAACTGGTATACTGTATTCGCTGCTCACAATGTGGTCTCCTCTACATTGGGGTCCTCTACCAAACGCAGACTGGGTGACCGCTTTGCGGAACACCTCCGCTCAGTCCGCAAGCAGGACCCTGAGCTTCCGGTTGCTTGCCATTTCAACACTCCCACCTGCTCTCATGCTCACATCTCTATCCTGGGCTTGCTGCAGTGTTCCACTGAACATCAACGCAAGCTCGAAGAACAGCATCTCATTTTCAGATTAGGCACACTACAGCCTGCCGGACTGAACATTGAGTTTAATAATTTCAGAGCATGACGGGCCCCCCATTTTACTTTTATTTTTAGTTATTTTTTCTTTTTTAAATTTTTTACAATATTTTTTCTTTTGTTTATTTCATTTAATTGTAGTTTGTTCAGTTTGCTTACCCACTGTTTTTTTTCATGTTTGTACTTGCTGCTGCTCAATCTTCAGTTCGTTAACACCCTATATGTACCAATGCTTTGTCTTTCAACACACTATTAACATATTGTTTGCCTTTGCTCCATGACCTCTTGGTCAGCTATGTGGCCTTGTCCAATCTACACCTTCTCCTTTGTTATCTCTTGCCCCACCTCCGCCTCACTTGCTTATAACCTTTGACATTTCACATCTTTGCTAGTTCCGAAGAAGGGTCACTGACCCGAAACGTTAACTCTGCTTCTCTTTCCACAGATGCTGCCAGACCTGCTGAGTGGTTCCAGCATTTCTTGTTTTTATTTCAAATTTCCAGCATCCACAGTATTTTGCTTTTATTTGAGTACTGTGAATCCAGTTTACTGTACTGCCATGTTAGTAGCTTAAACACTCAAATGCCACTTGTACTTTATAGTGCTTTTGACACAACAAAAGGTGCTTTATAGGAGGGAATGGGAGAGGTGAATTGTGCAATGACATGACTATCAAGAATATCTGAACATAAAATGGAATTTGTGGACTATTAGCCCATTATAAAGGAGACCAGTGATGGATATAATTGAGATCACATTATGGCTGGGATTTTATTGAGGTCCTGATGTCAGGCTCCACGGCAGGGGGTGGGGTGGGGGTGGGGGTTGCCTTAAGATTGCACCGGCAGCGGACATCCACGGAGCCTACGGGATTACCAGACCTAGTCAGCGGTAACCCACAACACTCAATACAACAAAGCCAATTCTTGGAAAAGGGTGATGCACTCCTTGATTAACCCTGGATTCACTTGTACCTTTATTAGGGACTTCAATGTAGACTTATGCAAAGACTGGATGACCACCTGTCATGAATGCAAATTTTTTTTTTTAAAGAGAGACAGCACTGAAACAGGCTCTTCGGCCCACCGAGTCTGTGCCGACCAACAACCACCCATTTATACTAACCCTACAGTAATCCCATATTCCCTACCACCGACCTACACTAGGGGCAATTCACAACAGCCAATTTACCCATCACCTGCAAGTCTTTGGCAGTGGGAGGAAACCGGAGCACCCGGCGAAAACCCACGCAGTCACAGGGAGAACTTGCAAACTCCGCACAGGCAGTACCCAGAATCGAACCCAGGTCCCTGGAGCTGTGAGGCTGCAGTGCTAACCACTGCGCCACTGTGCCGCCATGAACCTTTACCACTTGCTTAGTTCAGATCATGAGGGGAACTTCTGGCATTTATATATTCCAATGGCTGAATTATTAACCCACAGAAAAATGTTATAATTCTGCTGTCAAGATAACAGAGCATAAAATTTTCACAGGAACGATGGCTTGGAGATTGTATAGGGAAAAGTTTGGGAGGATATCAAAAAGATTACGCATGGTATCAACAAATGCAAGAATAAGGGTTTCAGCGGTGGTAGGTAATGTAGGCATAGATATAAGAGATGTTTTGGCAGTAAAATTAGATGAATTATGTAAAGGTGTTTGAAGCTCAGCTCAGGATTTAGCAGAACACTAAGGTCTGCACACCATCAGACAGAGCTTCAGCAGCCAGAGAAAAGGGTGGAATCAAGGAAATAGGGAGTAGTGAAAAGAAATGATGATAGAATCGCAGAATGGTTACAGCACAGGAGGCCATTTGGCCTGTCGTGTTCGTACCCGATCTCTGTATGAACAACTCAGATAATCTGACTCCCCTGCCTTTGGGTTGCTAGTCCAGTATAATAACTACTATATTATTACACTCCATTTCTAATAAACGTTCAATGTTTCCTTCAGTTGGTCATTTCCCAAACTTCAACAGTCAGGAAAATAAATTAGTATTTTACAAATTCAACTTCATTAAATTCAACACTGGATTTTTGAAATAAAAACATAAAGTGCTGGAAATACTCAGCAGGTCTGGCAGCACCTGTGAACAGAAACACAGAGTTAACATTCAGGTTGAAGACCAGTTACTTGTCTAATTTTTCCTAGTTCTGATGAAAGGTCATTGACCTGAAACGTTAACTGTTTCTCTCTCCACAGATGCTGCTAGACCTGCTGAGTATTTCCAGCATTCTGTTGTTGTTTCAGATTTCCAGCATCTGCAGTATTTTGTTTTTATTGAATTTTTCAAGATAGTTTTTAAATACATTGTGTAAGGAACACATTTGAAATTTTGCAACGGCAGACTCTTGCAATGTTAAGAGCTTTTCAGTTACCTTGTCTCGTGTTTAAAACTAAAAGCTGATGGTTAGCTGCACTGGTGAATGTAACATTGCATAACTGTATTAAAAAAAGAGGCATACCCCTGTGTATTCTCCACGGTTATGATATTCTGTTAAGGAAAGTTAGAGCTTTTCAATCCTGTCCACTTTGGTCTGTCTATAAATAAATAAAGCTACTGGTTCACAAGAAGAAAGTTTTAAGAAACTGGAATAGGATATTGAACCCAACAAGCCAGTACCTTTCAGACTCGATCTCGGAATTTTACAGCATGCCATTGTGCCTGTAGCAGCTGAAAGAGCTATCCATTTAGTCCCATTCCCCTTGAACATTTCTTATTCAAATATATATCCAGTTACATTTTAAAATCCATTATAGATTTTGTTTCAACCACTGATTTTAGTAGAGCATTGCCATGCCCTAACCACCCTAAAGCTCATACCCTTTCCTTTCATTCTTTTAGTTATCTTAAATTTAGTTACAGACGAGCAGAGATATTTTTTCTGAATTTACTTCAACAAAACCACTCCTAATTGTGAACATTTCTATGAAATCTCATCTTAACTTTATTTGTTCTCCAGTCTCTGAATATTTAGAGATACAGCACTGAAACAGGCCCTTCGGCCCACCGAGTCTGTGCCGACCATCAACCACCCATTTATACTAATCCTACACTAATCCCAGCGATTTAACATCCGCAGCACTTAAAGCAGCCAGAAGTACTGCACAAAGAACAGCTAGGCGTTGCGCAAACGACTACTGGCAACACCTATGCAGTCATATTCAGCTGGCCTCAGACACCGGAAACATCAGAGGAATGTATGATGGCATGAAGAGAGCTCTTGGGCCAACCATCAAGAAGATCACCCCCCTCAAATCTAAATCGGGGGACATAATCACTGACCAACGCAAACAGATGGACCGCTGGGTTGAGCACTACCTAGAACTGTACTCCAGGGAGAATGCAGTCACTGAGACTGCCCTCAATGCAGCCCAGCCTCTACCAGTCATGGATGAGCTGGACATACAGCCAACCAAATCGGAACTCAGTGATGCCATTGATTCCCTAGCCAGCGGAAAAGCCCCTGGGAAGGACAGCATTACCCCTGAAATAATCAAGAGTGCCAAGCCTGCTATACTCTCAGCACTACATGAACTGCTATGCCTGTGCTGGGACGAGGGAGCAGTACCCCAGGACATGCGCGATGCCAACATCATCACCCTCTATAAAAACAAAGGTGACCGCGGTGACTGCAACAACTACCGTGGAATCTCCCTGCTCAGCATAGTGGGGAAAGTCTTTGCTCGAGTCGCTCTGAACAGGCTCCAGAAGCTGGCCGAGCGCGTCTACCCTGAGGCACAGTGTGGCTTTCGTGCAGAGAGATCGACTATTGACATGCTGTTCTCCCTTCGTCAGATACAGGAGAAATGCCGTGAACAACAGATGCCCCTCTACATTGCTTTCATTGATCTCACCAAAGCCTTTGACCTCGTCAGCAGACGTGGTCTCTTCAGACTACTAGAAAAGATCGGATGTCCACCAAAGCTACTAAGTATCATCACCTCATTCCATGACAATATGAAAGGCACAATTCAACATGGTGGCTCCTCATCAGAGCCCTTTCCTATCCTGAGTGGTGTGAAACAGGGCTGTGTTCTCGCACCCACACTTTTTGGGATTTTCTTCTCCCTGCTGCTTTCACATGCGTTCAAATCCTCTGAAGAAGGAATTTTCCTCCACACAAGATCAGGGGGCAGGTTGTTCAACCTTGCCCGTCTAAGAGCGAAGTCCAAAGTACGGAAAGTCCTCATCAGAGAACTCCTCTTTGCTGACGATGCTGCTTTAACATCTCACACTGAAGAATGCCTGCAGAGTCTCATCGACAGGTTTGCGTCTGCCTGCAATGAATTTGGCCTAACCATCAGCCTCAAGAAAACGAACATCATGGGGCAGGATGTCAGAAATGCTCCATCCATCAATATTGGCGACCACGCTCTGGAAGTGGTTCAAGAGTTCACCTACCTAGGCTCAACTATCACCAGTAACCTGTCTCTAGATGCAGAAATCAACAAGCGCATGGGTAAGGCTTCCACTGCTATGTCCAGACTGGCCAAGAGAGTGTGGGAAAATGGCGCACTGACACGGAACACAAAAGTCCGAGTGTATCAGGCCTGTGTCCTCAGTACCTTGCTCTACGGCAGCGAGGCCTGGACAACGTATGCCAGCCAAGAGCGACGTCTCAATTCATTCCATCTTCGCTGCCTTCGGAGAATACTTGGCATCAGGTGGCAGGACTATATCTCCAACACAGAAGTCCTTGAAGCGGCCAACACCCCCAGCTTATACACACTACTGAGTCAGCGGCGCTTGAGATGGCTTGGCCATGTGAGCCGCATGGAAGATGGCAGGATCCCCAAAGACACATTGTACAGCGAGCTCGCCACTGGTATCAGACCCACCGGCCGTCCATGTCTCCGTTATAAAGACGTCTGCAAACGCGACATGAAATCGTGTGACATTGATCACAAGTCGTGGGAGTCAGTTGCCAGCATTCGCCAGAGCTGGCGGGCAGCCATAAAGACAGGGCTAAATTGTGGCAAGTCGAAGAGACTTAGTAGTTGGCAGGAAAAAAGACAGAGGCGCAAGGGGAGAGCCAACTGTGCAACAGCCCCAACAAACAAATTTCTCTGCAGCACCTGTGGAAGAGCCTGTCACTCCAGAATTGGCCATTATAGCCACTCCAGGCGCTGCTTCACAAACCACTGACCACCTCCAGGCGCGTATCCATTGTCTCTCGAGATAAGGAGGCCCAAAAGAAAAAGAAACACTAATCCCATATTCCTACCACATCCCCACCTGTCCCTATATTTCCCTACCACCTACCTATACTAGGGGCAATTTATAATGGCCAATTGACCTACCAACCTGCAAGTCTTTTGGCTTGTGGGAGGAAACCGGAGCACCCGGAGGAAACCCATGCAGACACAGGGAGAACTTGCAAACTACACACAGGCAGTGCCCAGAATTGAACCCGGGTCGCTGGAGCTGTGAGGCAGCGGTGCTAACCACTGCGCCACTGTGCCGCCCTATATGAGAGTATATATTTTATAGTTTGCCATACTTAAAGGATTGCCACATTGGGATTGTCCGTATGGCGTATACATACTGGGAACAACGCGCTGTTTGGAGATTGCGATGATTTGACAATAATCACAATGGGATTGGGTCTGTAAAGATGTAGTGCCACCTTGCTAGCTATTTAGGGCATTGGCAAAATCTATAAAATATTTTTGAGCAGCTCAGATTGTTTCTAAACTTAAGTATTTTTTTCCCATATCCGTCAAATGTTAAGCAAATACTATACCATTGTAACAAGGAAAGATATTGGCCCAGATTTTGCAGTCAATGGCAAAGAAACGGCACTCGCCGCTGACCTCGAAGACAGCTGCCCACAAAGATCTAACGATCTCGGTAGTGCAGACTTCCTTTTCCAACAGTAGTTTAAATCTGGTACCAAATCAAAGGATCTCCAGACATGCAGCAGCAGTGATGTCATCAAACAGGGAAAGCAGCCAATCAGATTGAAGTATTTTCACAGATAGTAAATCAGGAAGTTAAAAGCACTGAATCCATTTACTTTTAATTTAGAATTATAGATTGCAAACTAAATTATTTATGATTGAAATTAGAAAGAAGCCAAAATGAAGATTAATATACTTTATTTTTTTTCAATTATGGAGATATTTAACATTCCACAAATATAAAATTAGCTTTTACAGGGCCCAGTGAGGGTGTTTAGCAATAATTAGGTACGCTGTTAAAAACCCAGTTACACATCATTCAACAAGGTGCCACTTTTTCAAGGACTTTTACAGCACAGCTAAGAGTGGAAACACCCGTCAGTTCATTGACTTCCCACTGACTGCAGTCATGGGGGGACCTTAACAGCGCACCCTCTGGAGAAGCGTAGAATCACTGACAGCAACTCCTGAATTGCCATGTTATTCTGCGCATGTGTGAACTCTCAAAGTTCAGTGGAGTAATGACCGAAAGCGCTAACAGTTTCTGTCATTACCACCACAAAATCCAGGACAATGTGACTGTAACCATAAGCGGTTTATGCAACACTTCAGTGTAAACCAAGGAAGGGTTAAAAATTGTTCTGGTCCAAGGAAGGGTTAAGCATTCTTCTTACGTAACCACTTTTACTTGCAAATTTTTGTTAAATGAGTGGTGCTACAATTTTGGGTATCTTGAGGATGGTTTTCTCCTAACTGTTTTAACAAATATAATAAATGGACCTCGACCTCTGCAATCACAAAGGTGTAAATATTTGGACAATTTGTTCTTAGTTCTCCAACCCCAAGGATCAACAATGACCTATTTTGCTGTTATCTTTTTCATGGATTAAATGTCATCTCACAATGATAACAGTGTGCAGATTGGTAGAATTTAGCCAAGAGGTTTCAATAGGCTAAAACACAAGTATTTTGAAACCAAATGAAAAAATAAAGTAGAATGAATGCAACTACTACTTATGCAATAAAACAGATATGTAATAAGTAAAATCCACAGTTAATTAGTTGTCCATTGTAATGGTACTCTCCATGTAATTAAATGTGAGCATTCAGGGAGAAATAAAGCAAGTTCCGTTTTAATCCATTTAATTCTATTGAAAAAATATGAATAGAAATCATTTAAGATATAATTGTATTTATAATACAAGAGCTTCATTCAACAATTCATGTAATATATATACAAGTTTTGATCTCAATTCACATGCACACAGCAGTACTTTTATATCAAATATATTTGACCTATTGAATAAACAGTACTGTCTACTCTTTTAATGTGAGAAATCCACATTTCGTGATACTTGGACATGGGTTTGTTTTTCACTCTGCAAAGCTTGTTTAATGTAAAACACTACTGTTACTCTGCTTGTGCCAATCCCATATGGTTGTTGAAAAATTAAGATACTTTAGCAAAGGCTCAAGACTTCATTACCAGTTCCTTTACGTAATATGGGTTTTAAAAAAAAACTCAACCTCTACAACAAACACAATCAATCAATCAGTGGAAATGTGTGTTTTTATGTCCAGCTTCAACTCACCTAATAAAGGCAAGGAGGACTGATAATACCTCATTGCAGCCAAGAGTTCAGTGCAGACACATTTTTATTTGCACTTTAGTTCATTATCCTGTCAATAACAAACCATGGCCATTTGCCAAGGTCAGTATGACGTCAAACTACTAAGTGTTTTTTAGCAAGTTCTAAATAACTGCATTTGAAACATGCTCATGCTTTCCAGTGTCATCGACCTAAATTAATTGGAACATATTAAAATACTGCTTATAACAAACCTGGACCACAAAGGAAAAAGGTAATGATGTTTTCACTCTTCACTTCTTAATGACTGGGAAGGAAAAGAAGCTGAACGATTTGGACAGACATTCAGGATGTAACAACTCCCAAAATGATGTTAAATAATTTATTGAAGGTCACATTTATGGTTTCTCTGATTAGCAGATTACCAACAAGACCGTGTTGAGGTGAACAGAGGTGTTCTATGCCTTATCAAACAAGACATTCAATTAACACTTGGGAAGATCAGCACCATTGCCCAAGATGGTTCAAGAGAAATTCACTTGGATACATCAAACATCATGGGAAGGTCTACACAGGCCAGCAATGCCAATTTTTTTTTCTAGAAACTTTTTTTGTACTAAGTCATGTGTCAACCACAAAACACACTACAGCACAGATTGTGCTGAGTAATGGTAGCAATCTACTTGCATCACTTCCCTACAGCATTTTTCTCTCGATCAGGAAGTTAAAGATTGTAAAGATTAAAAGAAAAGTCTGATAAAGTTGCCGGAAATAGTAGAAAGCTTGAGGATTGGGAGGATTTTAGAATACAGTAAAGGAGAACCAAGAAACTGATACAGAAAGGGAGAATAGAATGTGTGTCTGTCTTCACTGAGTAAGACACAAGAACTCTCCCAGAATTAGAGATCCAAGGGATTAGCGAGAATGAGGAATTGAAGGAAATTAGTAAGAGGGTTGTATTGGAGAAAATAATGGGGCTGAAGGTTGATCAGTCCCAGGGCCTGATAGTCTACATCCCCGAGCATTGAAAGAGGTAGCTACGGAGATAGTGGATGCATTAGTGATCATTTTCCAAAATTCTACAGATTCAGGAACAGTTTACGCAGATTGGAAGGTAGCAAATGTCACCCTACTATTTAAGAAGGGAAGGAAAGAGAAATAAGGGAACTACAGACCTGCTAGCCTTACATCAGTCGAAAGGAAGCAAATGTCACCCTACTATTTAAGAAGGGAAGGAAAGAGAAATAAGGGAACTACAGACCTGCTAGCCTTACATCAGTCGAAAGGATGTGATAAATGGACACTTGGATAATAATGATCTGATTGGGCACAGTCAACATGGATTTATGAATGGGAAATCATGTTTGACGAACCTGTTGGGGTTTTTTGAGGATGTCTCTGTAGCAACTAGCAAGGCTTAACTGTAACCCATTATGTAGTGGAGATGGGAACGTAGGAGCAGGAATAGGCCATTCAGCCCATCAAGCCTGCTGCACCATTCAGTACAACCATGGCTGATCATCCACTTAAATGCCTTTTTCCCACACTATACCCATATTTCTTTCAGTCATTGGTATTTAGAAATCTGTCAATCTCTGCTTTAAACATACTCAATGACTGAGTTTCCACAGCCCTCTGGGGTAGAGAAATCCAAAGATTCACAACTCTCTGAGTAAGGGAATTTCTCCTCATCTCGGTCCTAAGTGGCTTCCCCCTTACTCTGAAATTGTATCCCCTGGTTCTAGACTCCTCAACCAGAGGAAACATCTTAGCTTCATCTACCCTGTCTATCCCAAGTATTTTGTAGTTTGTAGGTTTCAATGAGATCTCATTCTTCGAAACTCTGGAGAATACAGGCCCAATTTCCCTAATCTCTCTTGTCTGGAACCAGGGGACACAATTTCAAAATTTAGGGAAGCCACTTAAGACAGAGATAAGGAGAAATTTCTTTACGAAGAAGGCTGTGAATCATTGGAATTCTCTACCCCAAAGGGCTCTGGAAGTGGAGTCATCGAGTATGTTTAAAGCAGAGATGGACAGATTTCTAAATACAAATGATATAAGGGGATATGAGGATAGTGTGGGAAAAGGCATTGAAGTGGAATATCAGCCATGATCATATTGAATGGTGGAGCAGGCCCAATGGGCTGAATGGCCTACTCCTGCTCCGATGTTCCTACAGGACAGTCCCGCCATCCCGGGAACAAGTCTGGTGAACCTTCGTTGCACTCCTATGGCAATAATATCCATTCTAAGGTAAGGGGACCAAAACTGCACACAGTATCCCAGTGCAGTCTGACCACGGTTCTATACAATTGAAGCAAGACTTCACTACTCCTGTACTCAAATCCTCTTGCGATAAAGGCTAACAAACCATTAGCCTTCCTAATTACTTGCTCCACCTGCATGTTAGCTTTCAGTGACTCATTGACAAAGACACCCAGGTCACTTTGTACATCTACACTTTCTAATCTCTGACCATTTATGAAATACTCTGCACATCTGTTCCTCCTACCAAAATGGATAACCTCACATTTTTCTACATTATATTCCATCTGCCATGTTCTTGCCCACTCAGCAAGTCTGTCCAAATCACCTTGAAACCGCTTTACATCTTCCTCACAACACACATTCCCACCTAGTTTTGTGCCATCTGCGAGCTTGGAAATATTACATTTGGTCCCCACATCCCCATACATTGATATATATTGTGAACAGCTGGGGCCCAAGCACTGATCCCTGCGGTACCCCACTAGTCACAGCCTGCCAATGCAAGAATGACCCGCTTATTCCTGTTAACCAATCCCTTAATCCATACCAGTATATTGCCTCCTATCCCATGTGCTTTAATTTTGCTAACCAACCTCCTGTAGGGGACTTTATCAAAAGCCTTCTGAAATCCAAGTATACTACGTCCACCCACTCCCCTTTATCAATTCTGTTAGTAACATCCTCAAAAAACTCCAACAGGTTCGTCAAACATGATTTATCATTGATAAATCCATGCTGACTGTGCCCAATCATATCATTATTATCCAAGTGTCCATTTATCACATCCTTTAGAATAGATTCTAGTATTTTCCCAATGACTGATGTAAGGCTAACAGATCTGTAGTGGAAGCAGAGTATTTTAAATACTTTTAAGGCAGAGGTAGGTGTTCTTCTAGCCATAGTCATCTAGCTCCATTACAGAGAGACAGTTGATGTATAGCTTGAGGGTCACCACTCCTCAAGCGTAGGGTAAGGCGAGGAGGCAAGCCTCCATTAACAACCACAGCTGGTATGGGGATTGAACCCACGCTGTTGGCGTCTTTCTGCATCACACTGGCAGAGGTAGATAGATTCTTGATAAACAAGGGAGTGAAAGGTTATTGGTAGTAGGGGAGACTGTGGAGTCACGGTTACAATCAGATCAGCCATGATCTTATTGAATGGTGGAGTAGGCTCAAGGGGCCAAGCGGACTCCACCTGCTACAAATTCGTATGTTCATAATTATTGTTTAACTGTCAAGCTTCAGTCTCTTTTTTTTTTACAACAAAACTTTCCAATAAGATTACTGCTCAAATAAACTCACCTATCTATTTCACTAACAATGGAGTTTGTTTATTTTTATCTGCAGTGTAGCTAAGGCTATGAGGTATTTAACAGTACTACTGAGTGGTACTCTGGGACTGAGCTGAGAGGGAAGGAGGCAGTAGAAAGATTTGATCAAAACAGAAAGGCAAGAGGTTACCCAAAGTTTTGATATATCTTTAATTAAAAAGGAACAACAATGAAGTTCAGTTAAACATCTTTTATAATAAGCTCTCCCATTCATTTTAAAATTTCACTCCCAAAAGGCATGGGGATTAAAACAACAAGGCAGAAAAGATTTCCAAGATATCTGTGCTCCTCTAGTTCTGGCCTCTGCAGCAACCCTGACTTTAACTCCTCCACCACTGGTAGCCTTGCCTTCAGCTGCCCAGGCCCTAAGCACTGGAATGCCTTCCCTAAACCCCTCTGCCTCTCTATCTCTCATTCCCCCTTTAAGACACTCATTAAAACCCTACCTCTTTGACTAAGCTTTTGGTCACCTGCGCTAATCTTCTTATCTGGCTTTGTGTCACATTTTGCTTTTTAACGTTTTATTACCTTGGGGCTGCCAAATAAATACAAGTAGTTGTTGCTGTTTTTTTTTATTCATTCATGGGATGTGGGCAACGCTGGCCAGGCCAGCATTTATTGCCCATCCCTAATTGCCCTTGAGAAGGTGGTGGTGAACTGCCTTCTTGAACCACTGCAGTCCATTTGGGGTAGGTATACCCACAGTGCTGTTAGGAAGGGAGTTCCAGGATTTTGACCCAGCGACAGTAAAGGAACGGCGATATCGTTCCAAGTCAGGATGGTGTGTGACTTGGAGGGGAACTTGCAGGTGGTGGTGTTCCCATGTATTTGCTGCCCTTGTCCTTCTAGTTGGTAGAGGTCGCGGGTTTGGAAGGTGCTGCCTAAGGAGCCTTGGTGCATTGCTGCAGTGCATCTTGTAGATGGTACACACTGCTGCCACTGTGCGTCGGTGGTGGAGGGAGCGAATGTTTGTAGATGGGGTGCCAATCAAGCAGGCTGCTTTGTCCTGGATGGTGTCGAGCTTCTTGAGTGCTGTTGGGGCTGCACCCATCCAGGCAAGTGGACAGTATTCCATCACACTCCTGACTTGTGCCTTGTAGATGGTGGACAGGCTTTGGGGAGTCAGGAGGTGAGTTACTCGCCTCAGGATTCCAAGCCTCTGACCTGCTCTTGTAGCCACGGTATTTATATGGCTACTCCAGTTCAGTTTCTGGTCAATGGTAGCCCCAAGGATGTTGATAGTGGGGGATTCAGCGATGGTAATGCTATTGAATGTCATGGGGAGATGGTTAGATTCTCTCTTGTTGGAGATGGTCATTGCCTGGCACTTGTGTGGCGTGAATGTTACTTGCCAGTTATCAGCCCAAGCATGAATATTGTCCAGGTCTTGCTGCACTTCTACATGGACTGCTTCAGTACCTGAAGAGTCACAAATGGCGCTGAACATTGTGCAATCATCAGCGAACATCCCCACTTTTGACCTTATGATTGAAGGAAGGTCATTGATGAAGCAGCTGAAGATGGTTGGGCCTTGGACACTACCCTGAGGAACTCCTGCAGTGATATCCTGGAGCTCAGATGATTGACCTCCAAAAACCACAACCATCTTCCTTTGCGCTAGGTATGACTCCAGCCAGCGGAGGGTTTTCCCCGATTCCCATTGACCTCAGTTTTGCTAGGGCTCCTAAATACCATACTCGGTCAAATGCTGCCTTGATGTCAAGGGCAGTCACTCTCACCTCACCTCTTGAGTTCAGCTCTTTTTTCCATGTTTGAACCAAGGCTGTAATGAGGTCAGGAGCGGAGTGGCCCTGGCGGAACCCAAACTGAGCGTCACTGAGCAGGTTATTGCTAAGCAAGTGCCGCTTGATGGCACTGTTGATGATACCTTCCATCACTTTACTGATGATTGAGAGTAGGCTGATGGGGCGGTAATTGGCCGGGTTGGACTTGTCCTGTTTTTTGTGTACAGGACATACCTGGGCAATTTTCTACATTGCAGGGTAGATGCCAGTGTTGTAGCTGCACTGGAACAGCTTGGCTCGGGACGCAGCAAGTTCTGGAGCACAGGTCTTCAATACTATTGCCGGAATATTGTCAGGGCTTACAGCTTTTGCAGTATCCAGTGCCTTCAGTCGTTTCTTGATATCACGTGGAGTGAATCGAATTGGCTGAAGTCTGGCATCTGTGATGCTGGGGACTTCAGGAGGAGGCCGAGATGGATCATCAACTCGGCACTTCTGGCTGAAGATTGTTGCAAATGCTTCAGCCTTATCTTTCGCACTGTTGTGCTGGGCTCCCCCACCATTGAGGATGGGGATATTTGTGGAGCCACCACCTCCAGTTAGTTGTTTAATTATCCACCACCATTCAAGGTTGGATGTGGCAGGACTGCAGAGCTTAGATCTGATGCGTTGGTCATGGGATCGCTTAGCTCTGTCTATCGCATGCTGCTTACGCAGTTTGGCATGCAGATAGTCCTGTATTGTAGCTTCACCAGGTTGAGACCTCATTTTGAGGTATGCCTGGTGCTGCTCCTGGCATGCCCTCCTGCACTCTTCATTGAACCAGGGTTGCATTTAGAACTCAAGCTCAGAGAAAACAGAAGCTAAACTGAAACAGGAACATAATTTTGCAGTACAGGAAAATGAATGACCCTTAGTATTCAGGAACTGTAACAGCCCTAATTTAAATTCATCGAGTGTTTGAATATCCTGAGCGATCAAAACTAAAACATCAATAATAGACTGTCCTCACTACATTCTAGGCTGCTCTCGCAGATTTTATCTGAGTAAGTTGTTTTAACAAGTTATTTATGATCATATCCATCATAATCGAGTAGCATTATTTTTCTGGTGCAAGGTCTTATTGCTATCATGAAATACAGCATCCTCAGATGGCAGTGAAAATACAAAGCCCTGAATGAGATACCTTTTGAGAGCACAGAACCTGCATTGCTTTAAAAATCTAAACTACTAGCATCACCATTTAGTGACATTAGGTAACTGCGGCAACTGGGCTTCCCATAATCCATCAACTGTTCCTTGATTTTAAAGCGAGAGATTGAATTATTTGTTTTTATTGTCTGCATCTTGCAAATCACTGCAGGCATTTACAAAAACACAAAGGCATAATAAACACACATTATAGCAACAAGAATATAATGGCTTCCCTGCAAAATTCAATACTTCCAAGATAACCATGTCAACATGCATTGCAAATAACCCTGGTTTCCTAAAGTACAACCTGTGCTTGTGCCAAGCACACTCATCAAACCGTTGTCCAGAACGTGACCGAAGGAAACAACAAAATCTTGACCAACTCAAACAAAGATTTTGGCAGACAACACCACAATATTCAACCTTTTTTTTAAAAAATGAAAAGATTTTTCGGCTTTTCCTTATCAAGTAATATTGTTGATAATCTTAATCTACTGTAACTTCATATCCATCTAACTGGCAAATGATCAAACCAATGTTCAATTTAACCTGCACCAATTTGCAGAATTAAGTTACTTCCTCAAATCTAAAGCGAAGGTCACATCATCCATCAAAGAGTGAAAATTGCTTCTGACCCCAGAGACATATGGGTTAGAGCAGTGCACACCCCTGCAAACTGATCATGGATGAACTTCACTCAAAGTGCGAGTGTCAGCCTTATGTTCGACCAAATTGTGCATGAAAGCACTTTCTCTTTTTCTGGGAGTAAAAACGTGTGGGAACAGCTCATCTTAAACCTGGACAGCATGACCACTGCAGAAGTTTACAGTAGCTTGATCATAAAAGGTTCTTCAAAGGGAAAAAAGACATATTTGTATAGTGCCTTTCACAACCTCAGGATGTCCAGAACTGCTCTTACAGCCAATTCAGTACTTTTGAATTTAGTCACTGTTGACATGTAGGAAACTGAGCAGCCATTTTTGCACATCACAAGGTTCCACAAACAGCAATGTAATCATTACCAGTTAGTTTTATTTTACTGATATTGGTTGAGGGATAAATACTGGTCAGTACACTGGGGAGAACTCCCATGCTCTTCAAATAGTGCTGTGAGATCTTTTATGTCAACAGGAGGGGGGAATTCCAAAGTATTGCACTGGGGAGACTGTACTGAAACTATATAAGTTTCCCTAGACACCTCACAAATACTATACATGCAAATCTGGAAAAGTGCATAGAACCACAATCAAGAAATCCAAAGTGGGTGTTAACTGTCTGTAATTAATGGAGATTCTCTCTATCCTGTTCTTTTGAATGCAACATTACTCCTCCAAGACAATAAACATTTTCTCTGCATAAAATCACACACCTTACAAACTTTGAACAATTTTAAAATAGCCTAACAACCAACAATCTTGCACAGTGGCGCAGTGGTTAGCACCGCAGCCTCACAGCTCCAGGGACCCGGGTTCGATTCCGGGTACTGCCTGTGCGGAGTTTGCAAGTTCTCCCTGTGTCTGCGTGGGTTTTCTCCGGGTGCTCCGGTTTCCTCCCACAAGCCAAAAGACTTGCAGGTTGGTAGGTAAATTGGCCATTATAAATTGTCACTAGTATAGGTAGGTGGTCGGGAAATACAGGGACAGGTGGGGATGTTTGGTAGGTATATGGGATTAGTGTAGGATTAGTATAAATGGGTGGTTGATGGTCGGCACAGACTCGGTGGGCCGAAGGGCCTGTTTCAGTGCTGTATCTCTAATCTAATCTAATCTAATAATGTTAATTTATGTCCACCATTTGTTGTTGTTTTTTATTCATTCATGGGATGTGGGCATCACTGGCCAGGCCACATTTATTGCCCATCCCTAATTGCCCTTGAGAAGGTGGTGGTGAGCATCAGGAAGAGATTTGCTTTTAACAACTTGATTATCAAATATACAAAGACAATCTCTACTTGCAACAGGAGGTAGGGAGTTTTACTGACAGAATACTTCAGCTGATTCCATGCTCAAATGTCTCAGATAAATTCTGACTTAAAGACAAAGCTGGAACTGAAATGTCAAACAGAACCAACACAAAGCTACATCACACAAGACCAATGGTTGCAATGGTTAATCTTATAAGGTTGGCATTTATTTTTAGCTGACATTTGAGAATGGAATCAGCAGAAGGAGAGACTGCCTCTGTGTATATGATAGTTGTTAAAAGGAAATCTCTTTCTGACTTGTTATGATTCACCTGAGGATAGGTTTGTGAACAATTTTGCAGAATCCAGTTCCAAAACAAATCAAAGCTCTTCTATATTTCATTTCAAAGTCTGCTCAAAGCCTTGTTCTTTTGCAATCAACTTCATTGGTTTGCCATTCACCAAAAATTATGTGCTTTGTTTTAGCCTTTGTGACACAAATAGGTATTTTGTTAAAGGCATTCCTTGTGGATGTGAGAATTCAATGCAGAATTCAGCTATTTATCATGTCATTGCAAATACATAAAATACAAACAAAAAGTCTAGTACAGGTGACATAGTACATTTCTTCTGTTAGCTCTCAGTGGCGCAGTGGTTAGCACCACAGCCTCACAGCTCCAGGGACCCGGGTTCAATTCTGGGTTCTGCCTGTGCGGAGTTTGCAAGTTCTCCCTGTGTCTGCGTGGGTTTTCGCCGGGTGCTCCGGTTTCCTCCCACATCCAAAAGACTTGCAGGTGATAGGTAAATTGGCCGTTGTAAATTGCCCCTAGTGTAGGGAGGTGATAGGGAATATGGGATTACTGTAGGGTTAGTTTAAATGGGTGGTTGTTGGTCGGCACAGACTCGGTGGGCCGAAGGGCCTGTTTCAGTGCTGTATCTCTAAATAAAATAAAAATAAAGAACTAACTAGGCAGCAACTGTTGAAGGTTTCATCGAAATAAAATAAATACTAATACTATAAATGTTAAATAAATTATAATTATTTTAGGAATAAAATATTTATGGTATTGGAGCATGGTTTTAAAAAAAAAAGCACTTTCAATATTTCTCAACTCATGTTTTTTGCTCCCCAGTTGATGATGGCAACTACTGCAGTCAGTTCACGGAATTTCACGCAAGGAGATTTGACTAAGAATCTTTACTCAGCTTCAGATAGTTCACACACAAGTTAAAACACTTCATATTCTTTCAAAAATCCACTGCAGGTTTTAAAAAACATTTATTACTTACACAAATCACTACTGAACCATGAAATATCAAATTAAGATTGAATGTAGGAAGCGACCTAAGCTAGGCATTATATAGCTGCTCAATTTCATGCCTTTGGGCACACTGCTATAGATTTTGCAGAAACTTTGAGCATGCACAAATCGTTTTGCTTGATCTACCATAGGCAAGTAAAATCTGCAGTGATTTGTTTTTGCTGCATAGAATGAGTTTTCTCAGGTAATTCTGAAATATTATGGAATATTGGGATTTAGCAGATGCCTAGATTTAAGTCCCCTGCAGCACTATCTCCTCACAAAAGACATGCCAGCAAAAGCAATAACTGCAATCAAGACACTCATTAGCCATATTTCCTGAAAAAAATGGAAAATAGCCTCTCTCTCAGAATCTATTTACACAAGACTGAATGAGAACTGAATTCAAGTATAGATAAGGGTAGCAGAATTATTTCTCAACATTACAGTAGAGTTTTTGGTTTGACTGAATCACAATCGCGCAGCAAATATTTATTTTGAACATCAGTATGCTCAATATTTCTTATGCTATTGAGTCACCAGATACTGAAGCACCAGACTTGCACTATGTAGAACCTTTAATACAACAATACTACCCAAAGCACTTTACAGAGGCAAACATAACCAGTTTCAGAGTAGAAGTGGAAGAGTTCGAGGTGGTGACCCGAGACATTGCATTTTGATAAAGCCTTTCACAAACTCAGGACACCCCAAAACACTTACTAGCCAATGATGTATTTTTGAAGTGTAATCACTGTTGTAACACAGAGAAACATAGCAGCCAAACTGTGCATAAAAGGCCCACAAACAGTAATGTGATAAATGACCAGATAGATAATTTAGACGCCGTCACCTGCAAGTTTCCTGCCAAGCCACACACTATCCTGACTTGGAACTATATCACCATTCCTTCAACATGTTTAACAACTTTAGGACAAAAGCACCAAAGGTGTACTACTTCAACACCACAGCGAACTGCTAGCCAAGATGATATGCTCAAATCTCTGGAGGGGGTCTTGAACCCATCTCATTCTGATGCAGCGGTGAGAATGCCGCCATAAAGCCAAGGCTGACACTAAACGACAAGATGGGAGATATAGATATTGAGATGGCCATCGTTTGAAGGGGGGGTAGCAAGGCTGACTGGTTTAGGAACAACATTCCAGTGCATAGGATCAAAACAGCTGAAGATTGCACAACCAAAGGTAAAGTTGAGGGAATGTAGGATGTTAGCAGGCCAGGGTCAAAAGAGCAATGGGTGTGTGTATGAACGTAGGACCGAATTAATTTGCAGAGGTAGGGAAGGGCGATGCCACAGCAGTGCAGGGTTTCCCCTGTTGTCCTTGTGGGCCACATAGGCATTTAACATGGAAGCCCTGGGGCCACAGAAGTTTCTATTAATTGCATTTCTCGCAAAGTACTGAAACTAACAGATCTCAGCTCAGATGAGGCAAATTCTGAATAAGGCAAGATTTTACAGCCAGATATCACAAATACAAACTAGTGCAAAAATAATTTAATCCCATACCAGAAGAATTTTCTTCAAGTAAAAATAATGAAGGGTCAGAACAGAGTAAACAGAGTTTAGTGCATTCAAAACACAATCAAATGCTTGGCTGGGACATTACTACTACTACAGGGCAGAACGTCAGGGAGTGGCTAAATGCCCTTCTTTGATGTTGCTTCTTAACATTAATTCAAGGGGCCTGTGTTGAGTACAATTTGTTGATGATGTGTTCTAGGTCACAAGCGATAATGAGTTAAGTGCTCCTTATAATATTACTAAATGTGCTGATATTAAGCAATGTAGTTAAAAGCTAAGAAACCAACAACAAAGGTATTGGGATCAGTTCAGCAAACATATGAAGAAATGGCTTTAAATTTGGATAAATGTAATACACATTGAAACAGGAAACATAAAATAACGTCCATTCTGGAAGATCTTGGTGCATTATTAATTACAATGAAGCTAACAAAACTGCTAATCTAAGACTAAGATGCATCTCGAAGCATTTAAACTTTGTCAAAATATGTTGTCAAAAATTAACGAACCTCAAGTGAGACTGAAGAAAAGAACTTGCATTTATATCACACCTTTCATATTCTCAGAATGTCCCAAAGGGCTTCGTAGCCAATGAGGTACTTTTTGAAGCTTAGTCACTGTTGTAATGCACTCATATTGTACACAGCAAGAATAATGATGAGGAGTTTTTTTTCCTCCACACAGTAGAGACTGCGTGGAATATAATCCAAGGAAAGGAAATTAACACTGTGATTAACTCCTGTCCAAACAAATCTGATGTGTCACAAAACTGAATCTCATAAGATTTCGTATGGATGGCTAGAGAAAATCTAAAACTCTCGAGAATTAAATGACTCTCATCCTGCTGAGATGAAGAAAAAGTCATTTGTGGAAAGCAATCAACTAAGATTGAATATTGGAGATGTGATTGGTGGATGGGTCAGGGAGGAATTAAGCAAACTTATACACAAGATGTAGGCATTATCCCTGATCCCGCAGCAGCCATTCTGTTATGCTCTTCGCGTGGTCAATTATTGGGGAATGGCGGTGCCAGACAGTCTCAGAATAAATCTATCATGGCAGCTCCCTCGGTATCGTGCACAAATCTGCACTCCTGTGATTTGGCTACAAGCAGGACATTGGTGCAGCACTAAGCTTTTCTATTGACGAATGTAGCTGTTTTGCTTTTTGTTGTCATAATAGCAACATGTGTGCAGTCAACAATGCCCTGCACATGAGAAACCAGCTACTCCTGGAAATCCCTAAGCTCTCTCTTGAATGCTGATATCAATGAGGAAGCAGGTCCAGAGAAAGAATGCTCAGCCTTAGACAACAGGGCAGTGGCCTGATTAATTCATTTGCAAACTATAGACTCAGATATGCAGCGTATGTACCTGTAACAGATAAAAAGGAGGCTGTGGTGAACAAGTTAAAGGTTGTGGTGTCCTTGCAAGCCACTGGCAAAGCATGCCCTTCTAGACCAGGAGGCAGCAGGTCCTGTTGCAAGAGGCTGCAGAAGTATGCATCCTCCTGTAACACTCCTCGCATAGATCCGAGAAAGCAATTATTGACCTGTACAGCCTGTGTGCTGAGTACGCCAGCTTACAAGTTGCACTGCATCCCCTCCCTCCTCTACCTGCCATCTTCTGAGAGGCCCAGCTGCTGGTGGTGCTCGTTGGTGAGGCTCCTCCTCTCTCTCCGAAATAAAACTAGCAATAATAGTACCAATGATGAGGAAAGAATAACCTATCAAGGGCGATCAGGTAAAAAAAGTGGGATAGAAACAATGCGGCAGCTTTGAGCGTGGAGCATGGCTGTTAGAACAATTTCATGCCCAAAGTGGGCAGAAGTCAAAATTGCCCCGCTAAGATTTTATTTTATGTCCACTAACACCACCACAGAAGATTAACTAGCATATTTAAACTTGAGATGCTTCACTGGAAATCTAAACATTTAAGAAAGGAATTTTTAAAATTTGCTTTGAACTGCAGGTTTATTTTTCAATGCAGTATACCCTAAATTTAAGCAATGATGCAAACCCACAATTTCTCACTGGTTTCTCAAATTATTTTTTAAAACACTTTGTTTGAATTTCTCTAACATTCCCTTTATCCAATATAGTAGGGAGGTCCCAATTGTGGACTTTTCTTCGCATGTTACGCCAGGACCAGATGATACAAACCCTGCAAGGGATGTGGGAAAAGTAACAGCTACGTCCGCTATTCTCCAGCTGAAGTAAAAATTGATACACATCTTCAGTGCTGTGACTAGTGGCCTCGTGCCTGAGAACCTTGCTCTCATAATATCAGGCAGATGTTTTTCCTTCTTAAGCATCGCAACATTTGTCAGAGCTGTTTTAACAAAATGAGTTCATTCCCCAGCCATTGGCAGAACCAAGTCAACAAGTTCAACTTAATAGACAATATCCCACTCCTGCGTTGAAGTTAAAATCAGCAGAAATCGAAGATAACAAAGCTCCTTAAACTCTATGCTCAAGCTGCCTGAATTATGTGAAAACAATTCAGTATTTTTGCACTGTGTACAGGTTTCTGTTGTTTATTTGAAGCCATGGGTTGTCTTTTAACTGATTGTGCGGCTAAATAAAATATCTTTAAAGATCTACTGTCCTTATTTATCTAGAGAAAGAAGCAAGGTAGATTTCCATTCAGTCGTGACAATTAATGTCTCCCAAATGATGACGGGGATTTGTCCAGGGATTCATTTTGGACCAAAAAGCATAGTGGTATTGCAAGAAGCGAGCTGAAACAAGAGTCAAGAAAGAATAATTTGCTACTAACATAGAGTACCACAAAGTACGTTAAAAATTGTACAAAAAGGATACAGAAATTAATTCCTTTCAGCAACCTGATTGAGAAATAATGGTGCAATGGGTCATAGATTCCCAGTCTTTCAATTCTGGAACCTGACCTCCAATCACATTCAAACAGAAGATTATTTCTCTCCGGTAGCTGTTAAGGTGCAACATGAGATTGGATTACTTAACATAAATTCAGTTCCTCTTTTGAGTTTCGAAGAATGAGAAGTGACCTCATTGGAACTTACAAAATTCTTACTGGGTGTGACAGGGTAGATACAGATAGGATGTATCACCAAGCTACAACCAAGCGTCAAAGTCTCAGAATAAGGGGTAGGCCATTTTAGACGGAGGAGGAATATCTTCACTGCAATTCTCTACCCCAGAGGGCTGTAGAAGCTCAATCATTGTGCATGTTCAATACAGAAATCGATAGATATCTGGATACTAATCACATCAAGGGATATGGGGATAGCGTGGGAAACTGGGGTTGAGACAGATGATCATCCATGTTCTAACTGAATGGCAGAGCAGGCTTGACAGGCTGAATGGCCTACTCCTGCTCCTGTGATGGGCATGAATACATAATGCAAACTTCCCTAAAACTGTAGTCCCACTATGACGAAATAAAATGGTTGGTTTGAGAAGTGACCAAGTTCACATTGTTGCAGTAGGATGCTCTTCAGAGGCTGGGTTTAAGTGAGCTTTACTTGGTATTTGGCCAAGCTGAACCTTACCTGCCGGAGCTTAAAAGGTGACCACACCCCATTCCCCCAAAGATAACTAAAGCACAGGTGTTTGATCTGCCAACATAAACATTCTTTGCTTCAATGAACACAAAATTCACCAACGGAAAAAGATGATGCCATGAAACTGGGACTGTTAGAGTTGGAGTCATACAACACAGAAACAGGCCCTTCAGCCCATCATGTCTGTGCCAGCCATCAAGCACCTAACTACTCTAGTCTCATTTTCTAGCACTTGGCCCGTAGCCTTGTATGCTATGGCGTTTCACGTGCTCATCTAAATACTTCTTAAATGCTGTGAGGGTTCCTGCCTCTACCACCACTTCAGGCAGTGTATTCCAGATTCCAACCACCCTCTGGGTGAAAATTGTTTTCCTCAAATCCCCTCTAAACCTCCTGCCCCTTACCTTAAATCTATGCCCCCTGGTTACTGACCCCTCCGCTAAGGGAAAAAGTCTCTTCCAATCTATCAATGCCCCTCATAATTTTGTCTCCCTCAATCATGTCCCCCCTCATCCTTCTCTGTTCTAAGGAAAACAATCCCAGCCTTTTCAGTCTCTCTTCATAGCTGAAATGCTCCAGCCCAGGCAACATCCTGGTGAATGTCCTCTGCACCCTCTCCAGTGCAATCACATCCTTCCTATAGTGTGGTGACCAGAACTGCACACAGTACTCCAGCTGTGGCCTAACTAGCATTTTATACAGCTCCATCATAACCTCCCTGCTCTTATATTCTATGCCTCGGCTGATAAAGGCCAGTATCCCATATGCCTTCCTAACCACCTTATCTACCTGTGCTGCTGCCTTCAGTGATCTATGGACAAGTTCACCAAGGTCCCTCTGACACTCTGTACTTCCTAGGGTTCTACCATCCATTGTATATTCCCTTGCCTTGTTAGTCCTCCCAAAATGCATCACCTCACACTTCTCAGGATTAAATTCCATTTGCCACTGCTCCGCCCATCGATATCGTCCTGTAATCTAAGGATTTCCTCCTCACTATTTATGACACCACCAATTTTCGTGTTATCGGCGAACTGACTTATCATACCTCCTATATTCATGTCTAAATCATTAATGTACACTACAAACAGCAAGGGTCCCAGCACCGAACCCTGTGGTACACCACTGGTCACAGGCTTCCACTCGTAAAAACAACCCTCGACCATTACCCTCTGTTTCCTGCCACCAGGCCAATTTTGGATCCAATTTGCATAATTGCCCTGGATCCCATGGGCTCTTACCTTCTTAACTAATCTCCCATGTGGGACCTTATCAAAAGCCTTGCTGAAGTCCATGTAGACTACATCAACTGCTTTACCCTCGTCTACACGTCTAGTCACCTCCTCAAAAAATTCAATCAAGTTAGTTAGACACGATCTCCCCCTGACAAAGCCATGCTGACTATCCCTGATTATTCCCTGCCTCTCCAAGTGGAGATTAATCCTGTCCCTCAGAATTTTGTCCCTCAGATGCAGCAAAAAATCTGAATAAAGAGGTTCTGATGCAATGCACTTGAGGACTAATTGTAAAACACCCAATACAAAAGCCTGCTCTCATAATCAAAACCTTGCCTCCCGTGTACAGGACCATGACCACATATGCTAAGTAATCTACGACAACAACAGATCCATTTATTGTATTTGGCTTACATATAGGTTTCCACTGCGTGACAACATCACTTCAAAGACAATTAATATCAGTCACTTACATAACAGAATAACCATACAAAACAACTTTGTTCAACTTGGAGGTCACTTAGAAAAGCAAGCAGCAACAGTGGATTGTTCAAGTCAGCACAATTAACAGATCAGCTGTGAACCACTTCACTAAAGAATTTTAAACAAACCAGTCAGAATTCCTACATTTGGCCTTCTTTGCAGATCTTTAAAATAAATGATAGGATTTAAAAGCCTTATTCAGAATCGTGTGAACATATTACCTACAAGTCCTGTTTTGCCTATACATCTATTATGACATCAGTGTAACTAACTAGCGTAACAAAAGTGTCTGATTCCTATACACCTAAAATGCTTAGAGAAGACAAACTAAAAGACTGGGGCAACTAGCTTGACCAATGAACAGTGAGCTCCACAACATATTGTTACGACCGAGGCAGGGGGAGTGCATTGTTTACTCTAGTTCCACTTCGCCATAGGTCACAGCATATATTTAAATGTTCCCATTTACCTATATTAGTCAATCATATACTCTGTTTTTCCCAGAATAAAACACACTAACCAGGTTTCTTTAACGAACAACAAAATTATCAGTTTATCATAAAACAAGTCTTTACCAGTAGTGAAGTAAAGCATAAACACACCAATTAAAATTTTAAAGTTCCATTTTTACCTTAGTCCCTCACACTCACGAACCGGAAAAAAGGGATTTTGCTCAGAGCTCTGTTACAGACAAAAAACACTCGGGCTGAATACTTGCTCATTCTTGAAGAAAACAGCAGATGAGATATGTTGTGTTCCAAAACTGGAATACAGTCTGGTCTCCGAGTACACGTAGATGGGTCACTGGGATCTTTTAGAACAATTCTTTTGCGGCGGCGTTGAGAATTAATTTAGCAGGCTTTTCTTCAAAGACAGGAGATAAGATGAGTTGACGCAGTGAACTTCCCAGCATCTTTTAGAGGGATGCTGGAAAGCTCAGCTGGGTTGTGGTCTTCTCTTCTTCCTTGGGAATTCTCTTCTCTCTTTGGGAGTTCTCTCCTTCTTCTGCAGGCTTTTTAAAGAGATAGAACAGGCGAGGCTGGGCTGAGCTGGGATCTGTCCTTCAGTTTTTTAAAAAATCCAGTCCCTTTTAAACAGTTCATTCCCAACTCCAAACAATTCAAAAGTGCAACTGGAAACAGAAAGTCCACCTTCTGACCAGTCACTTCCCTGCACACATCTTCCACAGTTGCCAGGGTTTCTGTTCTATTCTTAACTTGAGTCATGTTGAGTAAATGATGTTGTCAAACAAATCCTTTCAGTGTTCTCTTGATGACCCTCTTGAAAAAAAAAGTCCAACATTTCTTTAGTTTGACTATGAATTCTCAAAAAAATATTTTTAACAAACAGAAGAACTTTTGTAACAATATATAAAGACGTGCTGATGGCCACCTATAATGTCAGATGAGTGCTACGTTTGCTGAATAAATTATATTGCAACTTAATATCTCAGTGATACACTAATTATTTCCAGCACTTGGGTGATTACCAATAATCATATGCATCCGGGAAAAAAACACAGCACTGGCTTATTTCTGACATACTTGAGACCAAGGCAAAAGAATCCAACCAACATGGTCTGTGGGGCAGGCTTGATGGGTCAGCTGGTCTTGTTCTGCCCATTAGTTTTGTATATCTGTAATCTAAGACGATTTTGAAATGTGCAGCTGCTGAAGCCATTTTGAATGTGTTAAAAACAAATGGTTTGAAGAAAGTTAAGAAATGCAGTAGGGAGAAGACGCATAAACAATGGAGAAAAATATTCCAGTTATGTTAAACCCAAATTCGCAATAAAGATCTCTGTATGCAAAACAACAATTTTGAAGCGGTTGCATGGAGTTGGTTTTATTCCATTGACAAGTACAGAGAACGGCTTTTAGAAGGGAATTCCATGCAAACAGATGATTCAATGTATTAACAGTGTTCATCTACATTAAATGCTTCAAATTACAGTTATGAAACATAGGCTTTAATACAGCTGCTGAGATAATTGAAATAACCCCACAAAGACATTTACAATAATCATGATATACTGTCACCACCACACAGCAGGTTAATGATCCTTAGACTAACAACTACATGTGCAGTTTAATCTGCATACAATAAAAGCAGTTTTCAAATTGGGCATTGTGGAGTGAAAGGAGCACAATGCTTCTAAGAAGCTGGCACAAGAGGACCTGTCAAAATTGTGCGATCATTCCTTACTTACCCTTTGATATATACAGTCCTTGTTTTGTAAGCACAGCTTTGCCCCTCCCCACTGCCCCACCAGTGCATACAGCCATCAATAAGTTGAGACTGTACAAAACAGTTGCAAACAAAATCAAAGGGCAGATGTGTGGTGAGTGAAATCTATTCAAAGAAAGATAACTGGCATTCTTGTTCATTTGTTCAACCTCCACTGACAAATGCATTACGACAAAATAGTACACAGAAACAGTGATGAGATTATTTCCAACTTAACACTTTCAAATGTAATGCATAGAATAGCAGAGGAGTGACATCGCTTTCCTGGAGATGTCAAATTATAACAATGATACTTGGTGAAAATTGACAACTTACTCCACATAAAATTAAGAAAAACACAGGAAATGCAGTAAGTCAAAAAATGTGGAATTTGAAAGAAAAAGATTGGCAGGCTGGGTCTGAAGGATCATACTCGATTTTAAACCACATTGCTCTGTGTTGCCTCTGCACCAAATATGCATTTCACATAATTTTTTTTAAGCTTTGCTCCATGTGCTAACATTTAATGGTGTTATATCTAGATAGCATATCAATGCCTTCTAATCATTTCCCACACCCAATTGTGAATCCACCCTGAAGAGGAAGTCTAAAGCTCAACACTGATGGAAAATATTGCTCTATATGAGTCAGAATGGCATCAAATCAAATCAGTTCACAGTGGGCTTGCAGCCACAATACAAAAGCTAATTAATCCTACATTTTGTAGCCTAAGTACATAACTACAACTAGAACATAGGTACAAGATTAAATGCAAGAGATTTAGGACAGTGAACAGAGGGCTGTGAGGCTGTGGAATGCACTACCAGAGTTGGTGATTGAAATAGAGACTTATGTCAACATTTAAAGAATAAGTTATGACAAGTGAAGGAAAAGGAACAAAAGAATGTGAACAGAGCAAGCATATGGGATTAGACCGCAGCTCATGTGGAGAATAAACACCAACACAGATTGCATGTCTCCTTGTTGTAATATTATGAAATTGAAACTAACCTGCAATGTAACAAACACACACTACATTTATGACATTTAAAATATTTTTTGCATTTATTATGCAAATCAGCAGAGTGCAAATATAGTTTATTAGCAGGATGTACCAACTGGTAACCCCTTCCAGGTTATCAGGATGCAAGGTCAGGTAGAAAGACAGATCTTCTCATGAAGGAGGAGCAGGTGGGGGGCAGGGGAAAGAAGACAGAACAACTTTCCCTTCAAAAGCATTTTTTTTTAACTTGAACCATTGACATTTAGAAGTTGTTTAGCAACAGACCATCAGATAACCGTCAACAAATAATATTTAATTTTGCAGTCAGCACCAGCACAGGTAAAACAACCGAAACAAACTGCATAAATTCAGCTTTTTGTCAACTGACAGTCATTCTGGGGGAGGGTGAACAGTCAGAGGTCGTGGTCCACATTGGTACCAATGACATAGGTAGGAAGAGGGATGAGGCCCTGAAAACAGATTTTAAGGAGTTCTGAAGGAAAGTAAAGAGCAGGACCTCACGAACAGTAATCTCAGGATTACTCCCAGTGCCACGTGCTAGTGAGCACAGGAATTGGAGGACTGATCGATTGAATAAGTGGCTGGAGAATTGGTGTAGGAAGAAGGGCATCAGATTTCTGAGGCATTGGAACCGGTTCTGGGACAGGTGGGACCTGTACAAGATGGACTGAAGATTGGTTAACAGGTAGAAAACAGAGTGTAGGAATAAATGGGCCATTCTCACATTGGCAGACTGTGACTAGTGGGGTACCACAAGGATCAGTACTTGGGCCCCAGGTGTTCACAGTATTCATCAATGATTTGGATGTGGGCACCAAAAGTAATATTTCCAAGTTCGTGGATGACACAAAAGTAGTTGGGAATGTGTGTTGCGAGGAAGATGCACAGCAGCTTCAAGGGGATTTGGACAGACTTAATGAGTGGGCAAGAATATGGCAGATGGAATATGTGAAAAAATGTGAGGTTATCCACTTTGGTAGGAGGAACAGATGTGCAGAGTATTTCTGAAATGGTAAAAGATTAGAAAGCGTTGATGTAAAAAGGGACCTGGGTGTCCTCGTCAATTAGAAACATAGAAAATAGGAGCAGGAGCAGGAGTAGGCCATTCATTATGATCATGGCTGATCATCCAACTCAGTAGCCTGTTCCTGCTTTCGCCCCATACCCTTTCATCCCTTTAGACCCAAGAGCTATATCTAATTCCTTCTTGAAAACATATTATGTTTTGGCCTCAACTGCTTTCTGTGGTAGCGAATTCCACAGACTCACCACTCTCTGGGTGAAGAAATTTCTCCTCATCTCAGTCCTGAAATGTTTACCCCGTATCCTTAGACTATGACCCCTGGTTCTCGACACCCCCACCATCGGGAACATCCTTCCTGCCTCTACCCTGTCAAGTCCTGTTAGAATTTTATAGGTTTCTATGAGATCCCTCCTCACTCTTCTGAACTCCAGCGAATATAATCCTAACCGACTCAATCTCTCCTCATATGTCAGTCCCGCCATCCCAGGAATCAATCTGGTAAACCTTCGCTGCACTCCCTCTATAGCAAGAACATCCTTCCTCAGATAAGGAGACCAAAACTGCACACAATATTCCAGGTGTGGTCTCACCAAGGCCCTGTATAATTGCAGCAAGACATCCCTGCTCCTGTACTCAAATCCTCTCGCTATTAAGGCCAACATACCATTTGCCTTTTTTACCGCCTGTTGCACCTGCATGCTTACCTTCAGCGACTGGTGTACGAGAACACCCAGGTCTTGATTCATATTCCCCTGTTTCAGTTTATAGCCGTTCAGATAATAATCTGCCTTCCTGATTTTGCTACCAAAGTGGATAACCACACATTTATCCACATTATACTGCATCTGCCATGCATTTGCCCACTCACTCAACATCCCCCTCACAACAACTCACCCTCCCACCCAGTTTTGTGTCATCTGCAAATCTGGAGATATTACATTTAGTTCCCTCATCTAAATCATTAATGTATATTGTGAATAGCTGGGATCCTAGCACCGATCCCTGCGGTACCCCACTAGTCACTGCCTGCCATTCGGAAAATGACCCATTTGTCCCTACTCTTCGTTTCCTGTCCGCCAATCAATTTTCTATCCATTACAATACACTACCCCCAATCCCATGCGCTTTAATTTTACAAGCTGATCTCGACTTTGTCGAAAGCCTTCTGAAAGTCCAAATAAACCACATCCTCTGGCTCCCCCTCATTAACCCTACTAGTTACATCCTCAAAGAATTCTAGTAGATTTGTCAAGCATGATTTCCCTTTCGTAAATCCATGCTGATTCTGCCCGATTCTACCACTGTTCTCCAAGTGCTCTGCTATAAAATCTTTGATAATGGATTCTAGAATTTTCCCCACTACAGACGTCATGCTGACTGGTCTATAATTCCCTGCTTTCTCTCTACCTCCCTTTTTAAATAGTGGGGTTACATTAGCTACCCTCCAATCTGTCAGAACTATTCCAGAGTCTATAAAATCTTGGAAGATGACCACCAATACATTCAATATTTCTGGGGCCACTTCCTTAAGTACTCTGGGATGCATACCATCAGGCCCTGGGGATTTACTGGCCTTCAATCCCATCAATTTCCCCAACACCATTTCTCTACTAATACTGATTTCTTTCAGTTCCTCTCTCTCACTCAGCCCTGTGTTCCCCAACATTTCTGGTATGATATTTGTGTCCTCCTTTGTGAAGACAGAACCAAAGTATGCATTTAGTTGGTCAGCCATTTCTTTATTCCACATAATAAATTCCCCTGTTTCTGACTGTAAGGGACCTACATTTGTCTTCAGCAATCTTTTTCTCTTCACATACCTATAGAAACTTTTACAGTCTGTTTTTATGTTTCGCGCAAGCTTGCTCTCGTACTCTATTTTCCCCTTCTTAATCAATCCCTTGGTCCTGCTTTGCTGAATTCTAAACTGCTCCCAATCCTCAGGTTGCGCCTCTTCCTTGGATCTAATGTTATCTCTAATTTCCCTTGTAAGCCATGGTTTGGTTACCTTTCCTGTTTTACTTTTGCACCAGGCAGGGATAAACAATTGTTGCAGTTCATCCATGTGCTCTTTAAATGTTTGCGATTGCCTATCCACCATCATCCCTTTAAGTAATGTTTCCCAATCCATCATGGCCAACTCGCGCCTCATACCTTCGTAGTTTCCTTTACTAAGATTCAGGACCCTTGTCTCAGAATCAACGACGTCAGTCTCCCTCTTGATGAAGAATTCTATCATATTATGGTCGCTCGTCCCCAAGGGGTCTCGCACCACTAGATTGTCAATTATTCCTCTCGAAATTGGCCATTGTAAATTGCCCCTAGTGTAGGTAGGTAGGTAGGTGGTAGGAGAATGGTGGGGATGTGGTAGGGAATATGGGATTAATGTAGGATTAGTATAAATGGGTGGTTGTTGGTCGGCACAGACTTGGTGGGCCGAAGGGCCTGTTTCAGTGCTGTATCTCTCTATGACTCTATTACACAGTACCCAGTCTAGGATGGTCTGTTCTCTAGTTGGTTCCTCAAAGTATTGGTCCAGTAAACCATCCCGTATATACTCCATGAATTCCTCTTCTACGGTATTGTGACTAATTTGATTTGCCCAATCTATATGCAGATTTCTTTCTTTTTTTTTCTTTCTTTTGGGCCTCCTTATCTCGAGAGACAATGGATACGCGCCTGGAGGTGGTCAGTGGTTTGTGAAGCAGCGCCTGGAGTGGCTATAAAGGCCAATTCTAGAGTGACAGGCTCTTCCACAGGTGCTGCAGAGAAATTTGTTTGTCAGGGTTGTTGCACAGTTGGCTCTCCCCTTGCGCCTCTGTCTTTTTTCCTGCCAACTACTAAGTCACCCATAATTACAGATGTTCCTTTGTCGCATGCATCTCTAATTTCCTGTTTATTGCCATTCCCAACATCACCACTACAGTTTGGAGGTCTATATACAACCCCCACTAACATTTTTTGTCCCTCAGTGTTTCTCAGCTCTACCCATACAGATCCCACATCGTCAGAGCTAATATCTTGCCTCACTATTGCGTTAATTTTCTCTTTAACCAGCAATGCAACTCCACCACCTTTTGTTTTTTGTCTGTCCTTCCTAAATATTGAATATCCCTGGATGTTCATTTTCCATCCCTGGTCACCTTGCAGCCATGTCTCCGTAATCCCGACTATATCATACCCGCTTACATCTATTTGCGCGATTAATTCATCCACTTTATTGCGAATGCTCTGCGCGTTAAGGCACAAAGCTTGTCTTTTTAACAGTACTTGTCCCCTTTCCACTATTTTTCACTGTGGCCCTGTTTGATTCTGGCCCTGGATTTCTCTGCCTATCGCTTTTCTTATTCCCCTTACTGTCTTTTGTTCTTGTCTTTGATCCCCCCTCCTCTGACTCCTTGCACAGGTTCCCATTCCCCTGCCATTTTAGTTTAAACCCTCCCCAACAACTCTAGCAAATACACACCCTAGGACATCAGTCCCTGCCCTGCCCAGGTGTAACCCGTCCAGTTTGTACTGGTCCCACCTCCCCAGAACCGGTCCCAATGCCCCAGGAATCTAAAACCCTCCCCCTCACACCATCTCTTCAGCTACGTATTCATCCGATATATCCTGCTATTTCTACTCTGATTAGCACGTGACACTGGTAGTAATCCTGAGATTACTACCCTGGAGGTTCTACTTTTCAACTTACTTCCTAGCTCCCTATATTCTGCTTTTAGGACCTCATCCTTTTTTTTTTACCTATGTCGTTTGTGCCGATGTGTACCATGACCACTGGCTGTTCACCCTCCCCCTTCAGAATGTCCTGTAACCGCTATGAGACATCCTTGACCCTAGCACCAGGGAGGCAACATACCATCCTGGAGTCTCTTTTGCAGCCATAGAAACACCTATCTATTCCCCTTATAATTGAATTCCCTATAACTATTGCATTCCCACACTTTTTACTTCTCCCCTGTGCAGCAGAGCCAACCATGGTGCCACAAATTGGGCTGTTGCTGCTTTCCACTGAAAGGCCATTCCCCCCAACAGTATCCTAAGCAGTATACCTGTCTTGCAGGGGAATAGCCACAGGAGATTCCTGAACTGCCTGCCTAGTCCTCTGAAATTAGTCACTGAAAGTTAACATGCAGGTGAAGCAAGCAATTAAGAAGGCTAATGGTATGTTAGCCTTTATCACAAGAGGATTTGAATACAGGAGTAGTGAAGTCTCGCTTCAATTGTGTAGCACCTTGGTTAGACTGCACCTGGAGTACTGTGTGCAGTTTTGGCCCCCTTACCTTAGGAAGGATATTACTGCCATAGAGGGAGTGCAACGAAGGTTCATCAGAGTTGTTCCCGGGATGGCGGGACTGTCCTATTAAGAGAGATTGGGGAAACAGGGCCTGTATTCTCTAGAGTTTCGAAGAATGAGAGGTGACCTCACTGAAACCTACAAAACACTTAAAGGGATAGACTGGGTAGATGCAGCTCAGATGTTTCCCCTGGTTGGGGAGTCCAGAACCAGAGGACACAATTTCAAAATGAGGGGGAAGCCACTTAGGACAGAGAGTAGGTTTAAAGCAGAGATTGACAGATTTGTAAGTCCCAATGACATAAAGGGATATGGGAATAGTGTGAGAATAAGGCATTGTAGCAGATGATCAGCCATGTTCATACTGAATGGTGGAACAGGCTCAATGCGCTGAATGGGCCACTCCTGTTCCTATGTTCCTAATACATTGATCAGCCCAGGTGAAGCAAGGTCTCTGAACTGCTCAGAGTCAAATTTACTTAGCTATGCAGGCAAAGTTTCTTCTATATCACAGACTGCTGTCTCCATAAAAATTGTCAGATCATCAATGCGAAACCAAAAACAAACCATCTGATGCAAATCGACACTAAAGTACTAATACAAAACAGCAGATGGGAAGAAGATTTAATCCCCACTACACTCGGTTATCAATCCGAGTAAACAAATATACACCAATCAAGAGGCAAGGTATCTCCTCACTGGACTAATAGTGCAACAACTTACATTTAAATAACATCTTTAGCAGGGTAAAATGGTCCAAGGCCCTTCACAGGAGTTTTAGTCTTATCCTAGCCCCTCTCTCAAGGTTTCTCTCCCAGCTCCCCATATGTGCTCTCCAAGCTCATCTCATCAGCGACCCACCTCCAGTTCCAGCTCCCTCAATCCTATTGCCACTTGTACATAGACGACCGAAATTCCCTTCCTGGCCCCCATGCAATTTGAAATTCTATACGTTTCTCTCTCCCCTCAGACACTGTCTCTCCCCACCACCCATCAAAACTGCCATTTTCAACACCTCCTCAAAAACAATATCGCCTCAACCCCTGTTCTTGCAAACTACTTCTGATCTCCAACCTCATTCCTCATCCCTCAACATGTTGCTGCCTTGCAGATCTCAGCCCATCTTTATCTCAACTCGAGTCAGATTTCCACTCATCCCACCTCACCAAAATAGCCCTAATGAAAGTCACATTATATTCTCTATGCATTATTCCTCCTTGTTCTTCATGCAGTCTTAGACATGGTCAACCACACAATACTGCTCTAATGACTGTCCTCCAGTGCCCAGATCATTGGAACTATCCTTGCTCAGTTCTACACTGATCTATCTAATCAAAGCCAAATGACCACTACCAATAACTTCTCTTCCCACCTCACACCATGGACTCTTCCCCCAACAATAATCCATTCCTGGGCTCCACCACTTCCTTATGCGTATGCTGTCCGTTGGCCACATCATATGCCAACATGGAATCACCTTTCACCTACAGACTGATGATATCCAGTTTTAGAAGTTCACTTCATCTCAGTCCTCTACTTCAAATGTCTCCCTCATCCATTCCCAAATTTGATGGTGGAATTCCATCTTCTCTACGTTATGAAATGCCAGCCTCTTTGGATTCAAATTCTTGAGGACTGAATTAACCCTGCTAAATAAAACAGACGGCTCCTTTGATCACCATGACAGGACAGTAAGCTTACATACTGCCAACAATGCTTGCGAATTTCATTTTTTATTGGAGATCAGATTCTGTATCATGATCACAAATCAGATTGATTCCTGGAATGAAATGGCAGTTAACTGTAACATTACGCATAGCAAGGGCTTCCTGTGAACTGAAATTGGTGATATAGCTTTTCTCCTCTGAATTTCTTATTATACTAAACGAGCCACTTTTGTCTGGAACCATGAATTGAGTCATCTCAGTAGAGAAAAATATTTTCCTTCTGTATGAAGTTCTATCTGTATACATTTTCATTGAATGCAAGTAGGGAACAGTGTTCATTTGCTCAAGAAATCAACAAGGGCCATATACTAATGGTAGGCATTTTATTTGATTTATCCTGAGATAGGCAGTGTTTGAGATTTTCCAGAACTGATGTCCTGACAGGCTAAAAGCATGAATATGCCAGGTTCACCACTGGTGCTTTCTGAAAATCTGATAGACAAACAAAAGCCTTTCCAGCCTGAGCGATGTTTTGCTGTATGAAGTCCCAAAACGAAAAGAAACCAACAGTTTGTCATTCAGAAACAACTTTGTTTAATAGTCAAACATTTTTGTGCTTTAGCCAAATGAGTTTGCAAAGGGTAACTGACTCGTCATATACTTTCCTTACACAGGTAGGCTTGCATAATATTGAGTCGCCCACTGTTATGTTCTGCATATAGTGGCCGGTCCCAGTCCTCCTTGATAGATTTTGCACACAGTTCAGTTTATGTAATGTTACAGCTGTAAAATGTTATCATTCTAATGTCGAATGTTACACAAATTTGCAGTCCTGATAAAAAGATTGAATCATTTTACACCATATTTCAATCCTCCCAAGTTTTCACTCTGTATGCAACATATAAAACCCGAGATTTATCTGGCTGAATCTGCCCATAATTGCTCAATTTTCTTACAACGATCTGGCTGTTATTTAGGAGAGACTGCTAAAGAACAACACAGTGGCCATTATTTTTGTGAAAATAGAAGCCACAAGTACACTGCTCTCAACAAAAAGTCAAAATCACATCCTGAATTAGCAAAAGAACATGGTGTCATTCAGGCAGCCATCAGTAAAATCTATAAACAATTGGTTTCAGTGATGAAATGAGTCACAATTTAAATAAAACAGTTGTACGTTTCTAAACTTGATGTTGGACCAAAATTTCGTGAATGGTTAAAGTCAACAACTGATAAAAAATTTCAGAACAAATTTTGTTGGACAGGCCATCAAAATTACAGAAGAAATCAGATTTGCCAATCCACCTAATGTTATCCTGAGATGGATAAAGAGATGAAAAAAGATCATGCCATAACTCATAAATGGTCAGAAAAGCCAAGTTACCCCTGATATCACAAATGGATGTCTTTCAACAATGCTGTCTATATTACTTCAGAAGTGCTAGCCTTGTGATGTATTCAACTTCAGAGGTGTTTTTCCTAGGAGGTCTGTTGGGGGAGGGGGGTGGTAACAGGAAGTGCACTGGTGGGAAACACAACAAAGGTGCACATGCCTCTTCTTGTGGATGCCAAGATGGACAGATCTGAGAAGCTCCTACTTTTAATCATTGATAAAAGTAAACAGATAACGTGCTTGAAAAACATTTTACACTTCAGTGATCTTGGACGGTTTCTCTGATATTTCAGGAGTACATTAGATCCCTGGATCCCACTCGACTGAGTCCTACAAGATCGAGTGCTTAACTCGGGAATTTCATAAGTGAAGAAATTCAGTGCACCGAGGGAGGAGGTGCTATTCTCGTCTTGTACAGAACAAGCAGTGATCCAAGAGAGTGAACAGGACGCAGCAAGACCTGAGAGCTGAACCCAAGAGGCATTAATTAGGTGAACAGGTAGGTGATTTGTTGGTGAGTTTTAAGGGCTTTTTTTCTCTAAATTGGCACAGTAGTTTAAACTGGCACTGGTTACTGCTACTTACTATTGTATTAAATTTATAGCTTAACTAGTTAAACTACATAATAGAACTACAAATAGTCATTCAGTGATATTTCTAAACTCGAAACACAATTAGTTAAATAAAACACAATAAAGATGGCACAGCAGGTGATGTGTTGCAGCTTTATGCAGCATGTGGGAGCTGGTGGACACCAGTGAGATCCACAGCAATCACATCTGCAGTAAGTGTCTACAGCTCAAGTCACTTGACTCAGAGTTGATGAGCTGCAGCCCAAGATTCGGACACTGTGATGCATCAGGGAGGGAGAAAGTTACCGAGACACTTCATTCCAGGAGGCTCCCCAAGGTTAGGTACTTCAGATTTGGTCCGTAGTCAGGGACAGGAGGGTGTGACTATGTGATGCAGGTATGGGGATCCAAAAGGCAATAGAGAAGCCTCAGCCCTTGCACTTGTCCAACAGGTTCAATATTCTTGCAGCTTGTGTGGATGAGAGCAGGGACTGCAGGAAGGATGAGCAAACTGACCACAGCACCATGTTGCAGGGGGCCATTCAAGTGCGGGAGTACATCAGAATCTAGTAGCAGTAGTAAGGGACAGTATAGTTAAGGGATAGATACTGTTCTCTGCAGCCAATAGCACGTCCCGAAGGCTATGTTGCCTACTTGGTGCCAGTGTTGGAGAGGAACTTGGAGTGGGAGGGCAAGGATCCAGTCACTGTGGTCCAAGTGGGTACCAATGACATAACTGAGACTAAGAAAGAGGCTCTGCTGAGGGAGTATGATCAGGTACAGGCTAAATTAAAAAGCAGAACTACAAAGGTAGTAACCTCTGGACTACTACCTGAGCCACGAGCAAATTGGCATAGGGTAAATAAGATCAGAGAGTTGAAAGCGTGGCTCAAAGATTAGTGTGGGCGAAATGGATTTTGATTCATGAAGCACTGGCACCAGTACTGGAGAAAGAGGGAGCTGTACTGTTGGGATGGCCTTCACCACGCTGGGACCAGTGTCCTGGTAAATCGTATAACTAAGGTTGTAGAGAGGGCTTTAAACTAAATAGTGGGGGGGGGGAGGGGAGGGTTCAGGTGAGGGGAAATATAGAAAGTTAATGAGAAAGGACAAGGCAATTGTGCAGGGTAGTGATACAGGTATTGATAACCAGCATGTGACAGGAAGGGATAAGGTGTACAAATGGCCAACAAATAACGTCCGAGTAGGGAAACATGGTAAAAAGACAGAATTAAAGGGCTCTTTATCTGAATGCACACAGCATTCGTAACAAGATGGATAAATTAATAGCACAAATAGAAATAAATGACTATGATATGGTAGCCATTACAGAAACATGGTTGCAAGGTGACCAAGGCTGGGAACTAAGTATACAGGGTGGATTCAACATTTCAGAAAGACGGAAAGAAAGGAAAAGGAGGTGAGGTAGCTCCAGTAATAAAGGATGAGATCAGAACAATAGTGAGAAATTTACTCGCCTCGGAAGATCAAGATGTAGAAGTTTGGGGGAGATAAGAAATAGCTAAGGAAAGAGGTCACTGGTGGGAATAGTTGATAGGCCCCCTAACAGTAGCGACACTGTAGGACACTGTATAAATCAAGAAATAATGGGGGCTTATAGGAAATGTACTGCAATTATCGTGGGCGATTTTAATCTTCATATAGACTGGATGAATCAAATGGGCAAAGGTAGCCTTGAGGATGAATTCACAGAATGTATTCGGGACAGTTTCTTAGCATAATACATTCTGGAACCAACCAGGGAGCAGGCAATTTTAGACCTGGTAATGTGTAATGAGACAGGATTAATTAATGACCTCATAGTATAAAGGATCCTCCAGGCAAGAGAGATCATAACATGAAGAGTTTTACATTCAGTAGTTTGAGGGTGAGAAACTTGGGTCTGAAACTAGTGTCTAAAATTTAAAATAAGGCAATTACAAGGATATGAAGATAGAGTTGGCTAAAGTGGACTGGGAAAATAAGTTAAAAGGTAAGATGGTACAGAATCAGTAGCAGACATTTAAGAAGGTATTTCATAACTCTCAAGAAAGATATATTCCATTAAGAAAGACTCTATGAGAAGGATACACGATCCCATGGCTAACTAAGGAAGTTAAGGATGGTATCAAGTTGAAAGAAAAGGCATACTGCAAATGCTGCAAAGATTAGTGGTAGGCCGGAAAATTGGGAATATTTTAGAAACCAGCAGAGGATGACTTAAAAAAAAAGAGAAATTAGAGTATGAGAGTAAACTACCAACAAATATAAAAACAGACAGTAAAAGCTTATACAAATATATAAAAAGGAAGAGAGTAGCTAAAGGATGAGACTAGGGAATTAATAATGGGAAACAAGGAAATGACAGACACTTTGAACAAATATTTTGCATCTGTCTTCAGAGTAGAAGACACAAAAAGCATCCCAAGAATAGTAGAAAATCAAGAGACAAAAGGAAAGGAGGAACTTATCACTAGAGAAAAGGTGCTAGGAAACTAATGGGACTTAAAGATTGACAAGTCCCCTGGACCTGACAGCCTGCATCCTAGGGTCTTCAAATAAGTGGCTGCAGAGATAGTGGATGCACTGGTTATAATCTTCCAAAATTCTCTAGATTCTGGAAAGGTCCCAGCAGATTGGAAAACCACAAATATAACACCTCCAATCAAGAAAGGAGCGAGACAAAAAGCAGGAAACTATAAGCCAGTTAACTTAACAACTGTCACTGGGAAAATGCTGGAATCTGTTATTAGGGAAGTAATAGCAGAACATAAAGAAAATCATAACGCAATCAGTCAGAGTAAACATGGTTTTACGAAAGGGAAATCATGTTTGACAAACTTATTAGAGTTGTCTGAGGATGTAACAAGCAGGGTGGATAAAGGGGATCCAGTCGATATCGTGTATTTGGATTTCCAAAAGGCACCTGATAAGGTGCCGCATAAAAGATTATAACACAAGGTAAGAGCTCATGGTGTTGGGTAATGTATGAGCATGAATAGAGGATTGACTAACTAATAGGAAACAGAGAGTCAGGATAAATGGAGCATTTTCAGCTTGTCAAACTGTGATTATTGGAGTGCACAGGGAACACAAGAACACAAGAAATAGGAGCAGAAGTAGACCTTATGATGATCAAGACTGCTCCGCCATTCAATAAGATCATGGCTGATCTTGGGCTTCAATTCCACTTTCCTGCCATCATGACGGCGCATCTGATATGACCTCCTTTTTCCTCAACCGAGGATTCCCCCACACTGTTGTTGACAGGGCCCTCAACCGTGTCCGGCCCATTTCCCGCACCTCTACCCTCACCCCTTCCCCTCCCTCCCAGAACCGATACGGTTCCCCTTGTCCTCACTTTCCACCCCATCAGCCTCCATATCCAAAGGATCATCCTCTGCCATTTCCGCCACCTCCAGCGTGATGCCATTACCAAACGCACCTTCCCCTCCCTTCCCGTCAGCATTCTGAAGGGATCCTTCCCTCCGCGACACCCTGGTCCACTCCTCCATTACCCCCACCACCTCGTCCCCTTCCCATGGCACCTTCCCCTGCAATCGCAGGAGGTGTAATACCTGCCCATTTACCTCCTCTCTCCTCACTATCCCAGGCCCCAAACACATCTTTCAGGTGAAGCAGCTATTTACTTGTACTTCTTTCAATGTAGTATACTGTATTCGCTGCTCACAATGTGGTCTCCTCTATATTGGGGAGACCAAACGCAGACTGGGTGACCGCTTAGCGGAACACCTCTGCTCAGTCCGCAAGCAGGACCCTGAGCTTCTGGTTGCTTGCCATTTCAACACTACCCCCTGCTCTCATCTCTATCCTGGGCTTGCTGCAGTGTTCCAGTGAACATCAACGCAAGCTCGAGGAACAGCATCTCATTTACCGATTAGGCACACTACAGCCTGCCGGACTGAACATTGAGTTCAATAATTTCAGAGCATGACGGGCCCCCCATTTTACTTATATTTTTAGTTATTTTTTCTTTTTTTCTTTTTTCCATTTTTTTACAATTTTTTTTTGTTTATTTCATTTCATCCTAGTTTGTTCAGTTTGCTTACCCACTGTTTTCATGTTCGTACTTGCTGCTGTTCAATCTTCAGTCCGTTAACACCCGATCTGTACTAATGCTTTGTCTTTCAACACACCATTAACATATTGTTTGCCTTTGCTCCATGACCTTTTGGTCAACTATGTGGCCTTATCCAATCTACACTTGCTCCTTTGTTATCTCTTGCCCCACCCCCGCCTCACTTGCTTATAACCTTTGACATTTCTAATATTTGCTAGTTCCGAAGAAGGGTCACTGACCTGAAACGTTAACTCTGCTTCTCTTTCCACAGATGCTGCCAGACCTGCTGAGTGGTTCCAGCATTTCTTGTTTTTATTTCAGATTTCCAGCATCCGCAGTATTTTGCCTTTAACTTACTAAATGTTCTTCACTAATGTGTGTCATTTTTACTGTGGGATTGACGTGTGGCAGCATGTACCGATCGTGTCTCCTCCCATTATATCACTGGCCTTTCAGAACTGCCAACGTATGGAATAACATCATTACCATGCCAGCATTATTCATGTGCATCTCCACAGATGCAGTAAATGGACGATGGCTCAGTCTGCTGCTGCCAGTAATGGAGACAAAGATGTTGCAGATGCGGACTGCTGCACAACAGGTGAACGAGGGTGCTGTGTGGCTTGCAGAGCACATGGTAGTTATTAATGGCATGGAGAACCTTTGATCAATAAAGCATTGCCGTATATTCCTTGCTCGCTGCTTGCCCTGCATCCGGCGCCAGAATGCTCTCTGTCCTCCCATGCGCCTTTCCTGCTGTAAGTGCTCTGCGTCCTCATCATCCGAGGAGGAGTTCTGCTCGCATCTCTCCTCATCCAGCAAAGCCTCCCTGCTATTGAGTGCGTAGTTGTGTAGAGCACAGCAGACAGCAACTATACGAACTACCCCTTTGCGGTACATACTGCAGGGCAACCCGATCTATCCAGGTAGTGGAAGCGCATTTTCAGCATGCCGATCGCATGCTCAATGGTGGTTCTTGGCGCGCCGTGGCTGGCGTTGTATCTCTCCTTTGCATCACTGGTGCAGTTTCTCACTGGTGTCAGGAGCCATGTCTGCAAGGGGTAGCCCTGGTCTCCATGAAGCCACACCTCCATCTGAGCCAGTTCAGTGAACAGCAATGACAGCTAGCACTGGCGCAGGATGATGGCATCATGGCAGCTACCTGGAAAGCAGGCACAGATTTGCATGAAGAGTTTCCAGTGATCACATACTAGCTGTACGTTGAGCAAGTGGAAGCTCTCCGGTTCACATATGCAGCTGGTTGCCCGCAGGAGCCATGATGGCCACATGGGTGCATCTATGACCCCTTGCACCTGTAGGAATCCCGCAATGGAGCCAAAATCGATGGCCCTCTGGGCCTGGCTCTCAGGGTCTGTCCTGAAGCTAATATAGTCACCAGCCCTCCGGTATAGGGCATTAGTGGCCTCCCTGATGCAGCAGTGCACTAATGACTGTGTGACCCCACAAAGGTCTCCGTTGGATCCCTGAAATGATGCACAGGCATAGATGGTAAGAGCCGCGGTCACTTTGAGGGCCACAGCCAGAGAATGTCCACCATAGCCCATCAGCTGCAGTCATCGTTGACCAGGATACAAAGATGAGTCACTGCCTCTCTGACATCCGCAGTCGCCTCTGACAGTGGCACTCTGACATCTGCAGGAATGTCATTTGGGACCTGTAGATGCTGTCACAGAACTATTTTTTTTCTCCTCTGTTTAAAACAGTGTGTCTTTAAAACTGAGCACAGTGTCGGCGTCCAGGGCGGTGGTCGCGTAAGGCTGGGAGAGGAATTCACCGCAGAGAGAGGGTGAACGGCTGGCAATCCAGTGAAGGAATGCTTATGAAGACCCTGCCAGTGGTGGCCAAGCTTGGCCAACTGGACAGGAAGGCCACTTGGCTGTGTCCGGGGAGCCGGTCCACGGCAGCCATCAGGAGGAAGAGTGGCCACATGGTCCCGGCAGCGGCTCCCACTCACTCGGCGACTCTGCGTTGTTTCTACACACTTTCCCCACAACTCCGGTTCGGCTCCCAGATTCCGATAGCAGTAGTAGTACACCATTGTAAAAGGGACAATGGTGGGAGCTGATGTAATGTTTCATTGCCTGCACCCCCTCCACCACCCCCCCCCACTCCCAGCTCACCCCCCTTTCCCCCCACCCTCCTCGCACCCCCTTTGCACCCCCTTCCCAGCTCCCCCCCTGCACCATCTTCCCCTCGCACCCCCTTCCCCTGCAGCCCCCCTCCCCTGCAGCCCCCCTCCCATCCCTCCTCCTCGCACCTCCTCCCTCGCTGCACCCCCTTTCCACCTCCCCCCAACCTCCTCCCACCGGCATCCACATACTCCTGTGTAGGGGCCCCAACAACCCCACTGCCTTGTGGGCGTCTCGGGAGAGACCAAGGCTAAGGGAGTAAACCCGAACAGAAAATCCGGAACGGAACCCCGAAGGCGGTCATGTGTCACCTTTGGCATGTTTCCGGCAGTTCCTGCAGCCATACCAGTGCCAAATATCGTGCTCTGCACTCCTTTGGGCCCCACCAGGAAGGCCGAGGGGGGTTTTGACACTTGGGCAACTCACAACCTCCATACATACGCTCAGGCATGCGCCATGGACAGGTCACTCCATAGTCGCCTCACAGCGACCAAATCAACACGGAAGGCAGCAGCTACGGGTTATAAGTCCAGCTCAATTGGTGTAGAGATTGGGCGCCACGGGTTGCCTTTGTCGGTGGGAGAGGTCATCGCATCTCACTGGACAGCTACGGACCGCCTCAAACCGGGCAGCCACCAGTCAGTAAGGTTCTGTCCCGCCACAGTCCACCTGCTTCAATGGGTGCTTGGAGCTCAGGGTCATTGCCCGACAAGTGGACTGTAACACCGCACCAAACAGCATGACCGAGAAAGGAAAGAAGGTACCAGCCCTTCGTTTTGCAACCTGGAATGCCAGAACTGCGTGTCCTGGCCTGTCAGAAGACCTTACACAAATCAACGATTCTCGGAAGACCGCCATCATCAACAACGAGCTCAGTAGACTTAATGTGGACATTGCAGCACTTCAGGAGACACGCCTCCCTGCGAGCAGATCTCAGACAGCAAGACTACACCTTCTTCTGGCAGGGTAGGGATCCTGAAGAAACAAGATAGCACGGAGTGGGCTTCGCCATCACAAACTCTTGGCTCAGCATGATAGAGCCACCCTCAAATGGCTCAGAATGCATACTGTCCATCCGACTGTTCGCCGCCTCTGGTCCAGTACACTGACTCAGCATCTACGCTCCAACACTCTGCCCCCCACCTGAAGCTAAAGACCAGTTCTACGAGGAACTCCATAATATCATTAGTAGCATCCGCAACACACAACACCTATTCCTGCTGGGGGACTTTAATGCCAGGGTTGGGGCCGACCATGACTCATGGCCTCCTGCCTTGGGCGCTTTGGCATTGGAAGGATGAATGAGAATGGACAGAGACTGCTTGAGATGTGTACTTATCATAACCTCTGCATCACCAACTCGTTCTTTCACAGTAAACCCTGTCACCAGGTTTCTTGGAGGCACCCAAGATCACGTCGTTGGCACCAGCTGGACCTCATCGTCACAAGGAAAGCCTCTTTAAACAGCGTTCAAATCACATGCAGCTTCCACAGTGCGGACAGCGACACCGACCACTCCCTGGTGAGCAGCAAGGTTAGCCTCAAACCAAAGAAGCTGCATCACTCCAAGCAGAAGGGCCGCCCGCGCATCAACACTAGCAGAATTTCTCATCCACAGCTGTTATGTAAGTTTCTAAATTCATTTGAAAAAGCCCTCCAAAACACTCCCACAGGGGATGCAGGGACCAAGTGGGCCCACATCAGAGACACAATCTATGACTCAGCAATGACCACCAATGGCAATCGTGTGAAGCGGAATGCAGACTGGTTTCAATCTCACATTGAAGAGCTGGAACCTGTCATAGTGGCTAAGCGCATCACACTGCTAACTACAAGAAAGCCCCCAGCGAGTTAACATCCGTAGCACTTAAAGCTGCCAGAAGCGCGGCACAAAGAACAGCCAGGCGCTGCGCAAATGACTACTGGCAACACCTATGCAGTCATATTCAGCTGGCCTCTGACACCAGAAATATCAGAGGAATGTATGATGGCATTCAGAGAGCTTTTGGGCCAACCATCAAGAAGATTGCCTCCCTCAAATCTAAATCAGGGGACACAATCACTGACCAACGCAAGCAAATGGACCGCTGGGTGGAACACTACCTAGAACTGTACTCCAGGGAGAATGTTGTCACTGAGACCGCCCTCAATGCAGCCCTGTCTCTGCCAGTCATGGATGAGCTGGACGGACAGCCAACAAAATCAGAACTCAGTGATGCCATTGATTCTCTAGCCAGCGGAAAAGCTCCTGGGAAGGACAGCATTACCTCTGAAATCATCAAGAGTGCCAAGCCTGCTATACTTTCAGCACTGCACAAACTGCTTTGCCTGTGCTGGGACGAGGGTGCAGTACCACAGGACATGCGCGATGCCAATATCATCACCCTCTATAAGAACAAGGGTGACCGCGGTGACTGCAACAACTACCGTGGAATCTCCCTGCGCAGCATAGTGGGGAAAGTCTTCGCTCGAGTCATCTTAAACAGGTTCCAGAAGCTGGCTGAGCGTGTCTATCCTGAGGCACAGTGTGGCTTTCGAGCAGAGATCCACAATTGACATGCTGTTCTCCCTTCGCCAGCTACAGGAGAAATGCCGTGAACAACAGATGCCCCTCTACGTTGCTTTCATTGATCTCACCAAAGCCTTTGACCTCGTCAGCAGACGTGGTCTCTTCAGACTACTAGAAAAGATTGGATGCCCAGCAAAGCTACTAAGTATCATCACCTCATTCCATGACAATATGAAAGGCACAATTTAGCAGAGCGGCGCCTCATTACACCCCTTTCCAATCCTGAGTGGCGTGAAACAGGGCTGTGTTCTCGCACCTACACGGTTTGGGATCTTCTTCTCCCTGCTGCTCTCACATGCGTTCAAGTCTTCAGAAGAAGGAACTTTCCTCCACACAAGATTAGGTGGCAGGTTGTTCAACCTTGCCTGTCTAAAAGCAAAGACCAAAGTACGGAAAGTCCTCATCAGGGAACTGCTCTTTGCTGATGATGCTGCATTAACATCTCACACTGAAGAGTGTCTGCAGAGACTCATCTACAGGTTTGCGGCTGCCTGCAATGAATTTGGCCTAACCATCAGCCTCAAGAAAACGAACATCATGGGACAGGAGGTCAGAAATGCCCCATCCATCAATATCGGTGACCACACGCTGGAAGTGGTTCAAGAGTTCACCTACCTAGGCTCAACTATCACCAGTAACCTGTCTCTCGATGCAGAATTAAACACGCGCATGGGAAAGGCTTCCTCTGCTATGTCCAGACTGGCCAAGAGAGTGTGGCAAAATGGCACACTGACACAGAACACAAAAGTCCAAGTGTATCAAGCCTGCGTCCTCAGTACCTTGTTCTACGGCAGCGAGGCCTGGACAACGTACGTCAGCCAAGAGCGACGTCTCAATTCATTCCGTCTTCACTGCCTCCGGAGAATACTTGGCATCAGGTGGCAGGAGTACTACCAACTCAGAAGTCCTCGAGGCGGCCAACATCCCCAGCATATACACCCTACTAAGCCAGGGGTGCCTGAGATGGTTTGGCCACATGAGCCGCATGGAAGATGGCAGGATCCCAAGGACACATTGTACAGCGAGCTCATCACTGGTACCAGACCCACCGGCCGTCCATGCCTCCGCTTTAAAGACGTCTGCAAACACGGCATGAAGTCCTGTGACACTGATCACAAGTCGTGGGAGTCAGTTGCCAGCGATCGCCAGAGCTGGCGGGAAACCATAAAGGCGGGGCTAAAGCGTGGCAAGTCTAAGAGACTTAGCAGTTGGCAGGAAAAAAGACAGAAGCGCAAGGAGAGCCAACTGTGTAACAGCCCTGACAACCAATTTTATCTGCAACACCTGTGGAAGAGGCTGTCACTCTAGAATTGGCCTTTATAGCCAGTCCAGGCACTGCTTCACAAACCACTGACCACCTCCAGGCGCTTACCCATTGTCTCTCGAGACAAGGAGGCCAAAGCAGAAGACAGTGTTCCAGCAGCTGCACCTATTTCCTCGGCCACAGCAAGAGAAAGAGTTCACATGGTATACGAGGAACATAGGAGATGGAGTAGGCCGTTCAGCCTATCGAGCCTGCTCTGCCATTTCAATATGATCATGGCTGATCATCCGCTTCAATGCCTTTTCCCACACTATCCTCAAATCCTCTTATGTCACTTGTATTTAGAAATCTGTCAATCCCTGCTTTAAACATACTTAATGACTGGGCTTACACAGCCCTCTGGGCTAGAGAATTCCAAAGATTCACAACCCTCTGAGTAAAGAAATTTCTCCTCATCTCTGTCTTAAGTGGTTTCCCCTTATTTTGAAATTGTGTCCCCTGGTTCTCGAGTCCCCAATCAGGGGAAACATCTTAGCTGCATCTACCCTGTCAACCCCTTTAAGTATTTTGTTGGTTTCAATGAGATCACCTCTCATTCTTCGAAACTCTAGAGAATACAGGTTCGGTTTCCCCAGTCTCTCTTCAAAGGACAATCCCGCCATCCGGGGAACAAGTCTGATGAACCTTCGTTGCACTCCCTCTATGGTAAGAATATCCTTCCTGAAGTAAGGGGACCAAAACTGCACACAGTACTCCAGTTGCGGTCTAACCAAGGTTCTATACAATTGAAGCAAGACTTCACTACTCCTGTACTCAAATCCTCTTGCAATAAAAGCTAACATAATAAAGGCCTTCTTAATTGTTTGCTGCACTTGCATGTTAGCTTTTAGTGACTTACTAACGAGGACACCCTTTGTACATCTACACTTTCTAATCTCTTGAGAGTTACAAGCTAGCCAGGAAGGATCTAAAGGGAGAGATAAGAAGAGCAAGGAGAGGACACGAGAAGTCATTGGCGGATAGGATCAAAGAAAACCCTAAGGCTTTCTATAGGTATATCAGGAATAAAAGAATGACTAGAGATAGGTTAGGGCCAATCAAGGATAGTAGTGGGAAGTTGTGTGTGGAATCGGAGGAGATAGGGGAAGTGTTAAATGAATATTTTTCGTCAGTATTTACAGTGGAGAAAGAAAATGTTGTCGAGAATACTGAGATACAGACTACTAGGCTAGATGGGATTGAGGTTCACAAGGAGGAGGTGTTAGCAATTTTGGAAAGTGTGAAAATAGATAAGTCCCCTGGGCCAGATGGGATTTATCCTAGGATTCTCTGGGAAGCCAGGGAGGAGATTGCAGAGCCTTTGTCCTCGATTTTTATGTCGTCATTGTCGACAGGAATAGTGCCGGAAGACTGGAGGATAGCAAATGTTGTCCCCTTGTTCAAGAAGGGGAGTAGAGACAGCCCTGGTAATTATAGACCTGTGAGCCTTACTTAGGTTGTGGGTAAAATGTTGGAAAAGGTTATAAGAGATAGGATTTATAATCATCTTGAAAAGAATAAGTTCATTAGAGATAGTCAGCACGGTTTTGTGAAGGGTAGGTCGTGCCTCACAAACCTTATTGAGTTTTTTGACAAGGTGACCAAACAGGTGGATGAGGGTAAAGCCGTGGATGTGGTCTATATGGATTTTAGTAAGGCGTTTGATAAAGTTCCCCACAGTAGGCTATTGCAGAAAATACAGAAGTATGGGATTGAAGGTGAATTAGTGCTTTGGATCAGAAATTGGCTAGCTGAAAGAAGACAGAGGGTGGTGGTTGATGGTAAATGTTCATCCTGGAGTATAGTTTCTAGTGGTGTACCGCAAGGATCTGTTTTGGGGCCACTGCTGTTTGTCATTTTTATAAATGACCTGGATGAGGGTGTAGAAGGGTGGGTTAGTAAATTTGCGGATGACACGAAAGTCGGTGGAGTTGTGGATAGTGCCGAAGGATGTTGTCGGTTACAGAGGGACATAGATAGGCTGCAGAGCTGGGCTGAGAGATGGCAAATGGAGTTTAATGCGGAAAAGTGTGAGGTGATTCACTTCGGAAGGAGTAACAGGATTGCAGAATACTGGGCTAATGGGAAGATTCTTGGTAGTGTAGATGAACAGAGAGATCTTGGTGTCCAGGTGCATAAATCCCTGAAAGTTGCCACCCAGGTTAATAGAGCTGTTAAGAAGGCATATGGTGTGTTAGCTTTTATTAGTAGGGGGATAGAGTTTAGGAGCCACGAGGTCATGCTGCAGCTGTACAGAACTCTGGTGCGGCCGCACCTGGAGTATTGCGTGCAGTTCTGGTCACCGCATTATAGGAAGGATGTGGAAGCTTTGGAAAAGGTGCAGAGGAGATTTACTGGGATGTTGCCTGGTATGGAGGGAAGGTCTTACGAGGAAAGGCTGAGGGACTTGAGGTTGTTTTCGTTAGAGAGAAGGAGAAGAGGTGACTTAATAGAGACATATAAGATAATCAGAGGGCTGGACAGGGTGGTTAGTGAGAGCCTTTTTCCTCGGATGGTGATGGCAAACACGAGGGGACATAGCTTTAAGTTGAGGGGTGATAGATATAGGACAGATGTCAGAGGTAGTTTCTTTACACAGAGAGTAGTAGGGGCGTGGAACGCCCTGCCTGCAACAGTAGTAGACTCGCCAACTTTAAGGGCATTTAAGTGGTCATTGGATAGACATATGGATGAAAATGGAATAGTGTAGGTCAGATGGTTTCACAGGTCGGCGCAACATCGAGGGCTGAAGGGCCTGTACTGCGCTGTAATGTTCTATGTTCTATGTTCTCTTACCATTTAAGAAATACACTGCACATCTGTTCCTCCTACCCAAGTGGATAACCTCACATTTTTCCACATTATATTCCATCTGCCATGTTCTTGCCCACTCACTAAGTCTGTCCAAATCCACTTGAAGCCGCTTTGCATCTTCCTAACAATACACATTCCCACCAAGTTTTGTGTCATCCAAAAACTTGGAAATACTACATTTGGTCCCCACATCCAAATTATTGATCTATATTGTGAACAGCTGGGACCCGAGCACTGAACCCTGCAGTACCCCACTAGTCACAGCCTGCCAACGCAAGAATGACCCTCTTCTTTCTGCCTGTTAACCAATCCTTAATCCATGCCAGTATATTATCTCCTATCCCATGTGCTTTAATTTTGCAAACCAAACTCCTGTGGGGGACTTTATCAAAAGCCTTCTGAAAATCCAAGTATCCCAAGTCCACCGACTCCCTTTTATCAATTCTGTTAGTAGCATCCTCAAAAAATTCCAACAGGTTCGTCAAACATGATTTCCCCTTCATAAATCTATGCCGATCTTGCCCAATTAGATCATTATTATCCAAGTGTCCATTTATCATATCCTTTAGAATAGATTCTAGCATTTTCCCAACGACTGATGTAAGGCTAACAGCTCTGTAATTCCCTGTTTTCTCTCTCCCTCCCTTCTTAAATAGTGGGGTGGCATTTACGACCTTCCACTCTGCAGGAACCGCTCCAGAATCTATAGAATTTTGGAAGATGATCACCAATGCATCCACGATCACCATAGCTACCTCTTTCAACACTCTAGGATGCAGACGATCAGGTCCTGGGGACTTAGCAGACTTCAGCCCCATTAATGTCTCCAAACCACCCTTCTTATTAATACTAATTTCCTTCAATTCTTCATTCCCCTAATTCTGGGAGATTTCTTGAATCTTCCTCAATGAAGACAGATACAAAGTAATCATTTCGCTTCTGTAACTTTTAACTGTGGATAAAGACTGGCTTCAACCGGTTTGAACTACAGTCCAGCGAAGCGTGCTTCACTGAAAGGAAGGATCCCTCTCTCTTAACAGGAAAATCCATTTATCTTCAGGATCTGTATTGCCTCAGGAGAGAAAAAAAAACCCTGGAAAAAAGAATATTTGCCTTGAAGTGGGACTCTCTGTCGCTTGTTTGTGTTTGCTCGAATTCTCAGTAAGGTTTCTACTGAAATACTACCAATTTTAGAATCCAAATAGGCCTGTGGCTATAATCCTTGTTAAAAGGACCGTGTCACACCTGCTGTAACCAAAGTGCTTCGAATGCCTATCTATTCAAAGACTGTTTCGTCAAATTCGCCTGGAGACTTCGAGTGGCATCTGATTGTTCTAATCTGGGACACCTCACCAACCAGGAATGTAACTCACCAAGACTTACAACCCAGCTACTTATTTTATTCCTAAGAAATACTATTTTTAAAACCGGTTAACCATTAGTTTTTGAATGTATGTGTTTGAGCATGGTGGGTAGGTTAAATAAGAGGTTATAAGGTCTTTAGTCATGAATTTTTCTTCGTGTTAACATTTAGTTTACTAATAAATAGTTAATTTGTCGTTGTCTAAAGCTACCTGGTTTAGTGTATTTGAGTCTGGGGATTAATAAAGTGTTTTAATTTGGCTAATTTCCGGTAGGTGGGAAAACTTTAATAATATTCTGCGACCTGTGGCATATTGGGACTGAATTGACACTGCATTACTCCCGCCTCGGTTGTAACAATGCGCGGCAGTCTGTAATGGCAAGCTCTGCTTGGGGGCTGCTGCTGTTCACGACCAGGGGCTTCCACGTGGGCTGTACCTGCCTCTTAGTTTTGACTGCAGCTCATATGGTTCCTCACGGCATGCGGATCAATGAATATAAGGGTGATCCATCCCCATCTCCAAGGTGCAATCAAACTCGATTCCTTCATTTCTTCGAAGGTACCTAACCGGGCAAAGAATGATGTTGACTGGTACATCATGTGCTTTCAGGCATCAACTATGTGGCGTTGCAGTGCATTGCCCGTCTTAGTTTCCACTAACAGTGGCACAGCATGACCACATTCAGATTGTATCAGTTGCATCGACTGGCCCATCAGCCACATTACCTTTCAACGCCTAACGTTTCTGGCACCCTCCCCACACATAGGGTTCCTGCCCACACATAGGGTTCCTGAAGTGCCACTGCTCCTTCACTCACACAAACATTCAATGTCAGAGTGCCCCCCTTTACGGAGGGAAGGTACGCAGCAGCTCCCTTTATGCCTGCAGAAGTGTGCCCCCTTTATGCCTGCAGATTTATGCCCCCTCTAAGGCATTTACCCCTCCCTTGATGCCTGCAGAGTTCACAGAAATGTTACAGTGCAGAAGGAGGCCATTCAGCCCATCGTGTCCGCACTGGCGCTCTGAAAGAGCAATTTCCTCAGTTCCATTCCCCCGCCTTCTCCCCGTAACCCTGCACATTCTTCCTTTTCATATAACGGTCAAATTCCCTTTTGAATGCTTCAATTGATCCTGCCTGCACCACTTTCTCAGGCAACACATTCCAGACTTTAACCACTCACTGCATGAAAAAGCTTTTCCTCATGTCATTTTTGCTTCTCTTAACAAATACTTGAAATCTGTGCCCTCTTCCTCTCGATCCTTTAACGAGTGGGAACTGTCTCTCTCTCTCTACCCTGCCCAGACCCCTCATGATTTTGAATACCTCGGTCAAATCTCCTCTCAGCCTTCTCTTCTCCAAGGAAAACAGCCCCAACTTCTCCAATCTATCTTCATAATTGAAATTCCTCACCCCTGGAACCATTCTCATGAATCTTTTCTGTACTTTCGCCAATGCCCTCACGTCTTTCCTGAAGTGCACTGCCCAGAACTGGATGCAGTACTGCAGCTGAGGCTGGACTAGTATCTTATACAAGTTCAACATAACTTCCTTGCTCTTGTACTCTGTGCCCCTATTAACAAAGATACTGTATGCTTTATTAATCACTCTCTCAACATATCCAGCCACCTTCAATGACTTATGCACATATCACCCAGGTCCCTCTGCTTCTGCACCCCCCCCCCCCCCCCTTTAGAATTGTACCCTTTATTTTATACTGTCTCTCCATGTTCTTCCTACCAAAATGAATCACTTCACATTTCTCTGCACTGAACTTCATCTGCCACCTGTCTGCCCATTCCACCAACTTGTCCATGTCCTTTTGGAGTTCTACACTATCCTCCTCACAGTTCACAACGCTTCCAAGTTTCATATCATCTGCAAACTTTGAAATTGTGTCCTGTACACCAAAGTCTCGGTCATTATTATATATCAGTAATTAGGAGAGCGAAGACGGGATATGAAAAACACTGGCGGGCAAGATAAAGGAAAATCCAAAGGCATTTAATAAGTATTTTAAGGGCAAGAGGATAACCAGGGAAAGAGTAGGGTCCATTAAGGACCAAATCTGTGTGCGGAGCCGGAGGACGCAGGTGAGGTTTTAAATGATTACTTTTCATCTGTGTTAACTATGGAGAAGGACGATGTAGGTGTAGAGATCAGGGAGGGGGACTGTGATATACTTGAACAAATTAGCATTGAAAGGGACGAGGTTTTAGTGGGCTTAAAAGTGGATAAATCCCCAGGCCCAGATGAGATGTATCTCAGGCTGCTACGTGAGGCAAGGGAAGAGATAGCAGGGGCTCGGACACAAATTTTCAGATCCTCTCTGGCCACAGGAGAGGTACCAGAGGACTGGAGGACAGCGAATGTGGTACCATTATTCAAGAAGGGTAGTATGGATAAAACAGGTAAATACAGGCCAGTAAGTCTAACATCAGTGGTAGGGAACTATTGGAAAAAATTCTGAGGGACAGGATTAATCTCCACTTGGAGAGGCAGGAATTAAATCAAGGATAGTCAGCATGGCTTTGTCAGGGGGAAATCATGACTAACAAATTTGATTGAATTTTTCGAGGAGGTAACTAGGTGTGTAGATGAGGGTAAAGCAGTTGATGTAGCCTACATGGACTTCAGTAAGGCTTTTGATAAGGTCCCGCAGGGGAGATTGGTTAAGAAGAAAAAAAAACTAAAACTAAGGTAGGAGCCCATAGGATCCAGGGCAATTCGGCAAATTGGATCCAGAATTGGCTTGGTGGCAGGTGGCAGAGGGTGATGGTGGAGGGTTGTTTTTGCGAGTGGAAGTCTGTGACCAGTGGTGTACCACAGGGATCAGTGCTGGATCCCTTGTTGTTTGTAGTGTACTTGAACAATTTAGACGTGAATATAGGAGATATGATAAGTAAGTTCGCAGATGACACGAAAATTGGTGGTGTCGTAAATAGTGAGGAGGAAAGCCTGAGATTACAGGACGATATAGATGGGCTGGTAAGATGGGCAGAGCAGTGGCAAATGGAATTTAATCCTGAGAAGTGTGAGGTGATGCATTTTGGGAGGAATAACAAGGCAAGGGAATATACAATGGAGGGTAGGACCATAGGAAGTCCAGAGGGTCAGAGGGACCTTGGTGTACTTGTCCATAGATCACTGAAGGCAGCAGCACAGGTAGAGAAGGCGGTTAGGAATGCATGTGGGATACTTGCCTTTATTAGCCGAGGCATAGAATATAAGAGCAGGGAGGTTATGATGAAGCTGTATAAAACGCTAGTTTGGCCACAGCTGGAGTATTGTGTACAGTTCTGGTCGCCACACTATAAGAAGGATGTGATTGCACCGGAGAGGGTGCAGAGGACATTCACCAGAATGTAGCATTTCAACTATGAAGACAGACTGGATAGGCTAGGGTTGTTTTCCTTACAGCAGAGAAGGCTGAGGGGGGGGGTGGGACATGATTGAGGTATGCAAAATTATGAGGGGCATAGAAAGGGTTATATAGGAAGAAACCTTTTCCCTTAGCAGAGGTGTCAATAACCAGGGGGCTTAGATTTAAGATAAGGGGCAGGAGGTTTAGAAGGGATTGGAGGAAAAATTATTTCACACAGAGGGTGTTTGGAATCTGGAACACACTGCCTGAAGGGGTGGTAGAGGCAGGAACCCTCACAAACATTTAAGAAGTATTTAGATGAGCACTTGAAACGCCATAGCATACAAGGCTACAGGCCAAATGTTCGAAAATGGGATTAGAATAGATAGGCTTGATGGCCGGCACGGACACAGTGCGCCGAAGGGCCTGTTTCTGTGCTGTATAACTCTATGACTCTAAAAACAAGGGTCCCAACATTGATCCCTGGGAACTCCACTACAAACATTCCTCCAGCCTGAAAAACATCCATTAATCACTACTCTCGGTTTCCTGTCACTCAGCCAATTTCGTATCCATGTTGCTACCTTCCCTTTTATTCTATGAGCTACAAGTTTGCTCACAAGTCTGTTGTGTGGCACTGTATCAAACGCCTTTTGAAAGTCCATGTACAATGCACATTCCTATAACTCCTAAGGCTTGCCGGCTCTTAAAGCAATACTGATCCCTTGCAAGCCTTAAAGGCAAACCGCATATTCCAAAAAAAAATACAGGACCATGACATTAGCTAAACATGATTTTCCCTTAAGAAATCTATGCTGGCTTTCCTTAATTAACTCGCATTTGTCCATGTGACTATAGATTTTGTCCCAAATTATTTTTTCTAGAAGTTTTCCCACCACCTAAGTTAAACTGAATGGCCTGTAGTTGCTGGGCTCATCTTTACACACTTTTTTGAACAAGGGTGTAACGTTTGCAATTCTCCAGTCCTCTGGCACCACCACCCGAATCTAAGGAAGACTGAAAAATTATGGCCAGTGCCTCTGCGATTTCCACCCTCACTTCCCTCTAAACCTAACCCTAACCTTCAATATCCTTGGATGTATCTCATCTGGTCCTGGTGCTTTATCTAATTTAAGTACAGACAGCCGATGTAATACTTCCTCTTTATCTATTTTAAACCCCTCCAGTGTCTGACTTACCTCCTCTTTCAACATTACTAAGGAAGAATATACAACCCAGGCAAAGACAGATGCAAAGTATTCATTTAATACCTCAGCTATGCCCTCTGCCTCCATGTATAAATCCCCTTTCTGTCCCTAATCGGCCTCACACCTCCTTATACCACCCTTTTACCTATAGAAAACTGTGGGATATCCTTTAACGCTAGCTGCCAGTCGCTTTGTGCCCCCTTTTATGCACTCCCCCCCCCCCAAACACCTACGCAGAGTTGTGCCCCCTTTAATGTACTCCCCCTCCCACCTCCCTTGATGCCTGCAGAGTTGTGCCCCCAGTAACACCACCCCCCCCTCACTACACATATGCAGAGTTGGGCCGCCAGTAATACCAGCCCCCCTCTCACCTCCCTTCATGCCTGCAGAGTTGTGCCCCCAGCAATACTATCACCCCTTCCTACACGTATGCAGTGTTGTGCCCCCGGTAATACCATCCCCCCTCCCAACATGTATGCAGAGTTGTCTCCCCGGTAATGCCATCCGGTTCCCACCTCCGTACACACGCATGCGAAGTTGAGACCCGTCCCGCAAGACTAGCCCGCACAGACTCCGAGGACTGCAACCTCTGTCGCGCAAGCTTTTACTCGTCAGGGAAGGGACAGCACATGAGAGGCAGTGGGATGCATAATGAGGCAAGGTAAATAGCGCTTTGAATATTTAAATTGGGCTCCAGCCGCCGAGCGGAAGGGGGCCGCCCCGAAGCCTCGCCACCGCTGTTAATATGGAACGGAGCCTTCCCAGTGTCGGGAGCATGGCGGGTCTCTCCCGGAAGTATTTTCTGCATTCCCCCACCCCAAGCCATGACCCCCAGTGTCGGGGGACCAGTAGAATTCAGCCCTATAACCCCGAGTTCTTGACTCTTCAACGAGGGGAAACAGCCTCAACCCTAACAAGCTCTATAGGAATTTTAAACATTTCCTCCCGTTACTAATTTATTCTTCTTCTTCCGCCTTGTCTCGAGAGACAATGGGTAAGTGCCTGGAGGTGGTCAGTGGTTTGTGATGCAGCACCTGGAGTGCCTATAAAGGCCAATTCTAGAGTGGCAGACTTTTCCACAGGTGCTGCAGATAAAATTGGTTGTCGGGGCTGTTACACAGTTGGCTCTCTCCTTGCGCTTCTGTCTTTTTTTCTGCCAACTGCTAAGTCTCTTCAACTCGCCACACTTTAGCCCCGCCTCTATGGCTGCCCGCCAGCTCTGGCGATCGCTGGCAACTGACTCCCACAACCTGTGATCAATGTCACAGGATGACATGTCGCATTTGCAGACGTCTTTAAAGCGGAGACATGGATGGCCGGTGGGTCTGATACCAGTGACGGGCTCGCTGTACAATGTGTCCTTGGGGATCCTGCCATCTTCCATGCGGCTCACATGGCCAAGCCATCTCGAGCGCCGCTGGCTCAGTAGGATGCATATGCTGGGGATGTTGGCCGTCTTGAGGACTTCTGTGTTGGAGATACGGTCCTGCCACCTGATGCCAAGGATTCTCCGGAGGCAGCGAAGATGGAATGAATTGAGACGCCGCTCTTGGCTGACATACGTTGTCCAGGCCTCGCTGCCATAGAGCAAGGTACTGAGGACACAGGCTTGATACACTTGGACTTTTGTGTTCCGTGTCAGTGTGCCATTTTCCCACTCTCTTGGCCAGTCTGGACATAGCAGTGGAAGCTTTTCCCCTGCGCTTGTTGATTTCTGCATCGAGAGACAGGTTACTGGTGATAGTTGAGCCTAGGTAGGTGAACTCTTGAACCACCTCCAGAGCGTGGTCACCGATATTGATGGATGGGGCATTTCTGACGTATGTCTCATGATGTTCGTTTTCTTGAGGCTGATGGTTAGGCCAAATTCGTTGCAGGCAGCCATAATCCTGTCGATGAGTGTCTGCAGACACTCCTCAGCGTGAGATGTTAATGCAGCATCGTCAGCAAAGAGCAGTTCCCTGATAAGGACTTTCCCTACTTTGGTCTTCGCTCTTAGACGGGCAAGGTTGAACAACCTGCCACCAGATCTTGGGTGGAGGAAAATTCCTCCATTTATTACTATTACTATTTAAATTTAAATGTATTACTATTCAGAAAATAATCCAAACTATCTTTCTTGGTCCAAAGTGGATGCCTCTTCCCATATTGAACTGCATCTTCCACAATTTTGTCCACTCAATCTATCAATCTCCCCTTGCAACTTTCTGTTCCCATTTGCACTACGTAACATTCACTCCCTCCATATCTGACGCACAGTGGCAGAAGTGTGTAACATCTACAAGATGTACTACAGCATATTCTTTCTTTTGGGCCTCCTTATCTCGAGAGACAATGGATACGCGCCTGGAGGTGGTCAGTGGTTTGTGAAGCAGCGCCTGGAGTGGCTATAAAGGCCAATTCTGGAGTGACAGGCTCTTCCACAGGTGCTGCAGAGAAATTTGTTTGTCGGGGCTGTTGCACAGTTGGCTCTCCCCTTGCGCCTCTGTCTTTTTTCCTGCCAACTACTAAGTCTCTTCGACTAGCCACAATTTAGCCCGGTCTTTATGGCTGCCCGCCAGCTCTGGCGAATGCTGGCAACTGACTCCCACGACTTGTGATCAATGTCACACGATTTCATGTCGCGTTTGCAGACGTTTTTATAACGGAGACATGGACGGCCGGTGGGTCTGATACCAGTGGCGAGCTCGCTGTACAATGTGTCTTTGGGGATCCTGCCATCTTCCATGCGGCTCACATGGCCAAGCCATCTCAAGCGCCGCTGACTCAGTAGTGTGTATAAGCTGGGGGTGTTGGCCGCTTCAAGGACTTCTGTGTTGGAGATATAGTCCTGCCACCTGATGCCAAGTATTCTCCGAAGGCAGCGAAGATGAATTGAGACGTCGCTCTTGGCTGACATACGTTGTCCAGGCCTCGCTGCCATAGAGCAAGGTACTAAGGACACAGGCTTGATACAGTCGGACTTTTGTGTTCCGTGTCAGTGCGCCATTTTCCCACACTCTCTTGGCCAGTCTGGACATAGCAGTGGAAGCCTTACCCATGCGCTTGTTGATTTCTGCATCTAGAGACAGGTTACTGGTGATAGTTGAGCCTAGGTTGGTGAACTCTTGAACCACTTCCAGAGCGTGGTCGCCAATATTGATGGATGGAGCATTTCTGACGTCCTGCCCCATGATGTTCGTTTTCTTGAGGCTGATGGTTAGGCCAAATTCATTGCAGGCAGACGCAAACCTGTCGATGAGACTCTGCAGGCACTCTTCAGTGTGAGATGTTAAAGCAGCATCGTCAGCAAAGAGGAGATCTCTGATGAGGACTTTCCGTACTTTGGACTTCGCTCTTAGACGGGCAAGGTTGAACAACCTGCCCCCTGATCTTGTGTGGAGGAAAATTCCTTCTTCAGAGGACTTGAACGCATGTGAAAGCAGCAGGGAGAAGAAAATCCCAAAAAGTGTGGGTGCGAGAACACAGCCCTGTTTCACACCACTCAGGATAGGAAAGGGCTCTGATGAGGAGCCACCATGTTGGATTGTGCCTTTCATATTGTCATGGAATGAGGTGATGATACTTAGTAGCTTTGGTGGACATCCGATGACTACAGCATATAGGGATAACATATTAGCATGAATGGATTGGTTAGCTAACAGGAAACAGAAAGTAGGCATAAATAGGTAATTTTCAGGTTGGCAAGCTGTAACGAGTGGAGTGCCACAGGGATCAGTGCTGGGACCTCAGCTATTTACAATCTATATCAATGACTTGGATAATGGGGCACCCACAGTGCTGTTAGGAAGGCACTTCTAGGATAAGCAGGGAGAGAAAGGTAGGAGAGTAAGTTGTGAAGAGGACAGAAAGAGTCTGCAAAGGAATATAGATATGTTAAGTGAGTAGGCAAAGATTTGGCAGATGGAGTATAATGTGGGCAAGTGTGAACTTGTCCACTTTGGCTGGAAAAATAGAAAAGCAATATATTATTTAACTGGACAGAGATTGCAGAACTCTGAGATGCAGAGGGTGTCCTTGTACACAAAACACAAAATGTTAGTATGCAGGTACAGCAAGTGATTAAGAAGGCAAATGCAATGATGTCATTTATTGCAAGGGGAGATATTTTGCTGCAATTGTGCAGGACATTGGTGAGACCACATCGAGAGTATTGTGTACAGTTTTGGTCTCCTTACTTAATAAAGGATGTAATGCATTGGAAGCAGTTCAGAGAAGATTCACTCGACTGATTCGTGGGATCAGAAGGTTATCTTATGAGGAAAGATTGGACAGGTTGGGTCTGTATTCATTGGAGTTTGCAAGGATGAGAGGTGATCTTATTGAAACATATAAGATGCTGAGGGGACGACAGGGTGGATGTGGAAAGGATGTTTCCCTTAGTGGGAGAGACTAAAACTAGGGGGCACAGTTTAAAAATAAGGGGTCTCCCGTTTAAGACACAGATGAGGAGAAATTCTTTCTCTCGGAGGGTCATGAGTCTGTGGAACTCTCTTCCCCGGATAGCCTTAGAGGCAGGCTCATTGAATGTTTGTAAGGCAGAGATAGACAGATTTTTGACAAACAAGGGAGTCAAAGGGTATCTGGGGGAGGCAAGAAAGTGGAGTTGAGTCCACAAACAGATCAGCCATGAGCTTATGGAATGGCGGAGCAGGCTCAAGAGGCCAAATAGCCTATTCCTAGTTCGTATGTTCTCAAGGGCAATTAAGGATGGGCAACAAATGCTAGCATCAAAGGCCTATAACTATCAAGAATGCCAAAGTGAAATGGAGACTGCTTACTTGTCTTCGGGTACAAACTATTCCAGTTTCACCTGTTTAAATTTACTCGAGTTTCTAACTTGACCCCAGACAGACAACACTACTTTCTTAATTATTTACATTAGGTATACAGTGGTGATCTGTCGGAAACTGGACATATATTGCCATTCCTTCACAGTCTCTGGATCAAAATCATAGAACTCCCTACCTAATAGCACTGTGAGAGCAACTTCAACACACAGGGTGCAACAGTTGTTACAAGAGTGTGTCTTTGTTTTGGTAAAGTATGTTTTTAAGGACCTATAGCTGAATAATGGACATTGATTCATCTGGAATCTTGAAGAGATGCTGAACTTTGTGTTTGTTTTAAAATGAAGTCTCAAGAAGGTTCCTGGACTTGGCTTGTAAACAAGTCTTACTGGAAGGCACCTGTTTGTGGATAATCACCCAGCAGGGGTTGTTTTAACTTGGGGAGATGTTTACGAAGAAGTGACAGGTCAAAATTTATAGAGGTCAGGAGGCTTGATTTCTGGAATGTTTTTAGTTTCAGTTTGAACTGTTACTTTGCCTGCCAGAAGAAGATCCAGCTCATCTCTCTCTCTCTCGAAAAGAAATCCTGCATTTCCATTGTGTCAGTTTCCTATTTCCAACTATATTTGAAGAAACGCTACATATCGAGTGTTTGGGAACTGAAACCTTGTTGCTGAATTTCTGCTATAAGACATAGCTGAAACCTCTGTGGCTACATTTCTTGGAAAGCCTACCCAAACTGATCTTCAACATCGCCTGGAAAGAACTGTAAGATCCCAGTGACAGTCGTCTATACATATTTGGGACTCCAAACCAAAACCAAGGACAAGTATTTAGCCGGTGTTTTTTTTTTCTGTTTTCTTTGTAATAGTGCTTAGCAAAAATCCCTTTTATTTTTCTGGTTATCTGGGGTATGTATGTATTTGTGTGTGTTTGTGTGTGTGTGAGGGGTTAAAATAAATAAGGGGCTTTAATATTTCAATTTGTGTGTATGTTTTACTTCATTATTGATTAAGACTTGTTTTATAATAAACGGATAATTTTGTTGTTCATTAAAGAAACCTGGTCGGTGTGTTTTATTCTGGGACAAAATACAGGACATGGTTCACCGTATCGCTAAGTGGGAAAATTTAAATATATGTTGTGACGTGTGGAGTAGTGGGACTAGAATAAACAGTGCACTTCTCCCGCCTCAGTCGTAACACAGTTCAGGAAAAGAATCCACCACTCCCTTCTCAAAGGCAACTGGGGATAGGCAATAAATGCTGGCCTTGCCAACAAGAATGATCTTTTCAGGAATTAGGTTGACATTGATCTGTAATGAAGGGGATGCATGTCAGTTGTGGGGAATGAACATCCAGTATTAGCAAGAACTCCTGCAAAGGCGTAACCTAATGGTTACTAATTCCCATGGCTTTGCCCCAACAATATGCCTGAAACTCAAATTCAAAAGAGAACCTCCCGTTAACCCAATTATTCTTTCTTTCTCATTGAATAGGGTTGTCAACAACTCAGTCTGACTTTGATGTTTTATAATATGGCCCCACCCGAGTAGCACTAGGTACTGTCAAAACATAAATATCACAGAGACATAGACTTTTGTTCCATCAGTGTGGACTATTTTCAAACCTAAGTCCTATAGGTAACAACAGCAGGTTAACCTCCAGAACCACGTCAGCTTACAAATTAAAAACTAATGCTGCAGGTTCCCTTACATCAGCAATTGCAGAGGGCTGACACGATTAAGCCTACTACAGCTAACTTCAATGACATTTTATCATGATCCTCAATTGTAATTTGTATCAGGTATCCTCACTTCAGTTCCCTTCTTCTGGTACTGCACATGCATTCAAATAAATTTCTTAAGGCAGAATCAACTAATTTGGAGCAGACCTTTCACCTGCAGACTCCCAAATGATGATTTTGAGGAAGGGGTTCAGAAAGAAAGAGGAAGATCAAAAGGCTCTCTCTTCAATTTGAGGCAACTGCTACTAACCAAGAATTAAACCAGGTTGCAACACCAACAATAACAAGCAGCAACAACTTTCTCGAGTTCAATGTCACTACACATAGCTATTTACATCAGTTGTTATCGCCCAATTCATGATGCCACATGTGGTGCCTTACTAGCATTGACACTGGAAGGCCTAAATGCAGGTTTTAATCAGTAAATGGCTTAATACCCTTATAACATTTTCATTCTAATTTATGCTGAACTTGTCCTTTCTTTGAGGCAATTCTTTGTTTTAATTCCTTTGGTTTCAATGAAGGCAACCTTTTTCACCAGAGGGAAGACTCTCTGATTCGTGAAATAAATTTCAGCAATCTGCCTAGTACCGCGTGAGTGGGGGCCTATACTGCAAGGCTGCAAATTTGTACTCAATTGTAAACCATAAGTCCTTCAACTAATTAAATCAACATTAGGCTAATTCAATACTTTCAAGACCAAAATCATCCACAGTAGCTTCATATTCTATGCATACTATATGTGGTACTCCAGAACAGAAATGTAATGCTAATATATTTCAGTAGTGCATGTTTCGTACTTTATTTATTTTCTTACAACTTCCTGTTGCTGATCAAAGGAATCACCTCTTCAAATTCAAAATTAATTAGTTAGTCTAATTCTGAGATCAAAAAAACGTCAAATCCTAAAACATACAATTCTGGAAATAAACAAGTCAGTGGGCATCCTAAAAAAAAAGAGTAAAACAGATCAACATTTAATTAAAAACAGTAAGTGCTGGAAATAGTCAGCAGGTTTGGCAGCATCTGTCGAGAGAGGTCACAGACCTGAAATGTTCACTCTGCTTCTCTCTCCACGGATGCTGCCAGACCTGCTGAGTATTTCCAGCACTTTTTTTATTTCAGATTTCCAGAATCTGCAGTATTTTGCTTTTATTTCAACATTGAATTAGTTCTTAATTTAAAGTAACCCATATTTTTCTTCCCATTGCTCACTGACCTGCTGCGCTTTCCAGCATTTTCTGGTTTTTGCATTCTAATTTTCAGCAAATTTGAGAAAGGAATTTGCCACAAAAACACTTGTATGTATATAGAAGCAAACAACTTTAATATCGTTCTCATTGAACACAAAGGAATTAACTCAGGATTAAATATCAGCACATTTAAGAGCTTCAAAAATGGAGTTAAAATAATTCAACAACTGTACTACTAAAAGGACAAGTTAATAAATCAAACTATGGTCAGAACATAAACGTGGAAGGCCATAGCAGATTTAGATAAATGTTTCACTTCTGCTACTGCCCAGCTATTAAATGCTTCCTATGCTCTACTCCAAATTGCTTCTTCTTAAATCAATGCTGCTGATATCAGTTATAAAGTGAAGTGCACAAATGGGTCATGTTATGGCATTAATTCAGCCGTACGGGAGAGCTCTTCCCAGCAACAATAAATTGAAACCTAAATTACAGAAATTGGGCTTAATCTAAAATTTCTGTAATGTAAATCCAATTTTGTGTGGAAAGATTAAAAATCAGTACAAGAAAAGGCTTACCTGAAACCCTTCTGTTTAATCTGTTAATAACTGGTTCTGTAAGAAAGAAAACAAAATTAATTATCTTTCACCTAACTTAGCATTTCTGCAGCAACTCAATACAGCAAGTTAACTTATCTGCAATAGTACACCTCACTGGACCTCAGAGTTGGGTAATACAGCAGATGAGTGAACACTGGGTGGTATTAGTTTTACCACATGCTTTTTTTAAGTGAATAGTTAACAGACTACATGTAAGATTTTAAAGTATTCTCAAGACCTTGGTATGTAAAGTCAAAGCCAACTGGCCCATGCTTACTTCCTCAACTCCAAAGGCATACAGTGAAACCACATTTTGCATCACCAATTTTAAGTGTTCACTTTATGTCAGGCTCAATATCCCCATACAGAAACCGAGGGTTCAAAAGCATCAATACATTGACTCATTTTCAAATCCTGTTGTTCCCTTCGTGCTGGAAGCAAACTTGCATATGCTCGGTGTCTTGTACAAAATGCACGTGGCGAGGACTGGAGGAGGAGATAACCCAATATTTACCTTCTCCAAACATCTACTTGAGGGAGTATGATTGGGAAAAACAGTTAGTTTCCTAATAGTAATTAAATATTCTAAACATTTTTTAAGAGGACAAGTATATTTTTACATGTACGCTGGTTTTGTAAATGCCAGCACGGAAGGTACCATAGAAAACAAGCCACTAAAATCTCAATGCAAGGCTCATGTTTAATGGTTCCCTTTTTTTTTTAAGGCCAAGCTACAAAATTAAATTTTGGATTACATTTGGCTGTTTGTTTTAAAGTCAAGCAAAGCTTCTGTCACCTCCCCAACAAGAAGCAGAACATATTACCACTGAAATGAACATGAAGAGCACAGTAGCGCAGTGGTTAGCACCGCAGCCTCACAGCTCCAGCGACCCGGGTTCAATTCTGGGTACTGCCTGTGTGGAGTTTGCAAGTTCTCCCTGTGTCTGCGTGGGTTTCTTCCGGGTGCTCCGGTTTCCTCCCACATGCCAAAGACTTGCAGGTAGATAGGTAAATTGGCCATTATAAATTGCCCCTAGTATAGATAGGTGGTAGGGAAATATAGGGACAGGTGGGGATGTGGTAGGAATATGGAATTAGTGTAGGATTAGTATAAATGGGTGGTTGATGGTCGGCACAGACTCGGTGGGCCGAAGGGCCTGTTTCAGTGCTGTATCTCCAAATAAAATAAAAATAAATAAATAATAAGTTATCAGCTATCAATCAAACCTCAAGCTGCAGATCATTCCACCCGTCCTATTAAAAGAACCAATCGTTATTATTATAGTATGTAAACAGGTATATATCCATTTACATTTTCTTTGTGAATAGCAAGGATTTCAGTATTAGAATTGAATGATGCGGAATTTAAATTTTCTGGAACTCAGATTACTTAAGCACCATTATATCGGCCCCATAATCTGCACTGTTCTAATAGATTTTCCAGTAGCAAAGTACTGTACACGCTAAAAATCTGAGATTAAAATAGGAAATGCTGGAAACACGACAGGAGGGTCAGAGAGGAAGGTAGGTTAAACCTTTTGGTTCGATAACTTTTCACCTGAAGCCCAAATTTGTCTAAATTTATTCATATTTGTATTTCCTACCCGTTATTGAATCTGTGTTGTACCCTCTCTAAAGTCTCAATATCTTTCTAATGTGTGGAGGCCTGTTATGTTCAATAATTTTTCGAATAAAACCGCAAGTTCCATTAGCTTTTTTCATGACCTTATCAACTGCCCTCTGAAATGGCCTAGCAAGCCAAGTTCAAGGACAATTACGGATGGGTAAGAAATGTTGGCCTTGCCGGTGATGCCCACATCCAATGAAAGAGTGAAAAAAACTAAGATGCTGCTTTTAATGACCTATTAATCTGTAACCTCCATACCCACCTGTTCTTCCACAAAACCAAGCCTACTCCCATTCAGAATAGAATTGCTCCTGTCGTCTTTTTTTTTTAAAACAAACTGAAATGCTGCACACTTATTGACATCGAATTCCATGTGCCACTTTTTAGTCCACCTATATAAAAGTATGCTGAGAGCAAAACCTGCCTACAGCTAAGGAAAAACAGCAGTCTATGGCATTCAACACCACCTGTGATAACAGTTTGCTTTTGCCACTGGTAGTGTGAAGGGAAGGAAAACGGTGATGTGGGTCTCCAGCCATCTCCACTTGCATTAAATTAAATTTAAAGTAGAATCTTAACAAATACCCAGTCATCATTGCAACATGCAAAAACCGTGCATGAACAGATTCCCTCTGAATATTTAATGTTAGCTGGGAAACCACTTCCAAATCCTCTCATCCAGTTCCAAGTTCTCCAAATTTTTTTTAAACAAAACATAACTACAGTTTCAGGAAATACACTTGCATAAATCAGATATTGGCACTGAATTCACAATGCACAGAAACAGTCAATGCTCTTGATTTACTACTGACATTGACAAAGCTTGTTTTCCCCCACTCCTGGTGTAAATTTTTATGCACATCAAGGTGAATGCTGACACTACTCAGGAATAGAACACTTGTTTGGAGTATAGGTACATTAGTGTAGTGGTTATGTTATTGAACTAATAGTCCAGAGAACATGAGATCAAATCCCACCATGGTAGTTTGAGAATATGAATTCAGCTTTTTTTTTAATTTGTAAAAGTAACCATTAAGCTTCCGGATTCTTTCCAGCAATGTCAGTAATATCTTTTTAGGGAAAGAAAACTGCTATCCTTACTCAGTCTGGCCTATGTGTGACTTCAGTCCCATAATAATATGGTCAATTCTTAACTGCCCTCTAAAGTGGCCTGACAAGCAACTTAGTTATATCAAGATAACTTAGGATAAGCAAACAGCTGTACACGACAGAGTGCCATTGTACACCAAGGAGTTGGAATCCAAGTAAACCCTCCTTAGGCTGGATGTGTAAGAAAAATATTTAATGTAATGTAAATGTAATCTGTACTAAATGTGGAAGAAGGCACACGAGAGTGCCATGAACTATATTCATCCTGCAAGATCTATATTGTACTATTTGAATTACGACATTTGGATTGTACTGTATGTACCTGTGCAAAATTTATGAATAAAGTACATCTTTGAAATTAAAAAACTATGAACAATAAATGCCAGCATTGCTAGCAAAGTCACATCCCGACAATGAATATTTTTTTTAAATGAGGATAAATGCTGAATTAAAAGCACTGTAATCCTGTCCATAGCTAGCACATCGTATGGTAATTTTTTTGTTACAATTTTACAGATGTATTCCATAATAAAAGGGCAACCTTCATAAACTTCTTAAATGCTGACAGATGTTAATTAGTTCCTTTATTTAAAAGATGTTAGCTAAAGGTTGAGCTTTAATACAAATTTTAAACCTTGCAAGAGTCAACCACTGTTTTTAATTTCTGCTAATGCATCAACACAACTCTTCAATTTAAATGAATTGAGAATATAGAACATAAGAAATAGGAAAAGGAGTAGACCAAGCGGCCCCTTCGAGCCTGCTTCACCATTCAATAAGATCATGGCTGATCTGATCTGATCTTGGCCTCAACTCCACTTTCTTGCCGGTTCCCCATAACTCTGGACATCCTTAGTTCAAGGATCTGTCCATTTCAACCTTGAATATATTCAATGATTCTGCCTCCACAGCTCTCTGGAGTAGAAAATTCCAAAGATTCATGACCCTCAGTGAAGAAATTCCTTGTCATCTATGTTTTAAATGGGCAACCCCTTATTCTGAAACTCTGCCCCCTCATTCTAGATTCTCCACAAGGGGAAACATCCTCTCAGCATGTACCCTGTTAAGCCCCTTAAAATCTTGAACGTTTCAATAAGATCACCTCTCATTCTTATAAATTCCAATTAGTATAGGCTCAACCTGCTCAACCTTTCCTCATAAGAGAATTCCTTCAGCCCAGGAATCAACCGAGTGAACCTTCTCTGAACTGCTTCCAATGCAGGTATATTTCTCCTAAATAAGGAGACCAAAACTGTACATAGTAATCTAGGTGTGCTCTCACCAACACCCTGCACTGTTAGAGTCAGAGTTATACAACACAGAAACAGGCCCTTCAGCCCATCTTGTCTGTGCTGCCATCAAGCACCTAACTATTCTAATCCCATTTTCCAGCACTTGACCAGTATACTAAGGCGTTTCAAGTGCTCATCTAAATACTTCTTAAATGTTGTGAAGGTTCCTGCCTCTACCACCTCTTCAGGCAGTGCATTCCAGATTCCAACCACCTTCAAATCCCCTCTAAATCTCCTGCCCCTTACCTTAAATCTATGCCCCCTGGTTACGACCCCTCCACTAAGGGAAAAAGTTTCTTTCTATCTAACCTATCAATGCCAATCATGTCCCCCCTCAGCCTTCTCTGCTCTAAGGAAAACAACCCCAGCCTTTTCAGTCTCTCTTCATAGCTGAAATGCTCCAGCCCAGGCAACATCCTGGTGAATCTCCTCTGCACCCTCTCCAGTGCAATCACATCCTTCCTACTGTATGGTGACCAGAACTGTACACAGTACTCAGCACTCCAGCTGTGACCTAACTAGCATTTTATACAGCTCCATCATAACCTTATATTCTACGCCTTAGCTAATAAAGGCAAGTATCCCATATGCCTTCCTAACCGCCTTATCTACCTGTGCTGCTGCCTTCAGTGATCTATGGACAAGTACACCAAGGTCCTTCTGACCCTCTGTACTTCCTCGGATCCTAGCATCCATTCTATATTCCCTTGCCTTGTTAGTCCTCCCAAAATGCATCACCTCACACTTCTCAGGATTAAATTCCATTTGCCACTACTCCGCCCATCGTACCAGCCCATCTATATCGTCCTGTAATCTAAGGCTTTCCTCCTCACTATTTACGACACCTTGTGAGAGCAGCAGGAAGAAGACGATCCCAAACAGTGTAGGCGCGAGAACACAGCCCTGTTTCACGCCACTCAGGATAGGAAAGGGGTCTGATGGAAAGGCACCGCTATGCTGAATTGTTTCTTTCATATTGTCATGTAATGAGGTGATGATACTTAGTAGCTTTGGTAGACATCCGATCTTTGCTAGTAGTTTGGTCTGCTGACGAGGTCAAAGGCTTTGGTGAGATCTATGAAAGCAACGGAGAGGGGCATCTGTTGTTCGCGGCATTTCTCCTGTAGCTGGCGAAGGGAGAACAGCATGTCAATGGTGCATCTCTCTGCTCGAAAGCCACACTGTGCCTCAGGGTAGACACGCTCAGCCAGCTTCTGGAACCTGTTTAAAACAACTCGAGCAAAGACTTTCCCCACTATGCTGAGCAGAGAAATTCCACAGTAGTTGTTGCAGTCACCGCAGTCACCCTAGTTCCTATAGAGAGTGATGATATTGGCATCGCGCATGTCCTGTGGTACTGCTCCCTCATCCCAGCACAGGCAAAGCAGTTTATGGAGTGCTGAAAGTATAGCAGGCTTGGCACTCTTGATTATTTCAGGGGTAATGCCGCCCTTCCCAGGGGCTTCTTCAGAAGAAAGAATTTTCCTCCACACAAAATCAGATGGCAGGTTGTTCAACCTTGCCCGTCTTAGAACGAAGACCAAAGTACGGAAGGTCCTCATCAGGGAACTCCTCTTTGCTGACAATGCTGCAGTAACATCCCACACGGATGAGTGTCTGCAGAGACTCCGACAGGATTGCGGCTGCCTGCAACGAATTTGGCCTAACCATCAGCCTCAAGAAAACGAACATCATGGGACAGGGCGTAAGAAATGCTCCATCCATCAATATCGGCGACCAGGTTCTGGAAGTGGTTCAAGAGTTCACCAGCTAGGCTCAACTATCACCAATAAGCTGTCTCTCGATGCAGAAATCAACAAGCACATGGAGAGCCGTCCACTGCTATGTCCAGACTGGCCAAGAGAGTGTGGGAAAATGGCACATTGACACGGAAGACAAAAGTCCGAGTGTATCAAGCCTGTGTCCTCAGTACTTTGCTCTATGGCAGCGAGGCCTGGACAACTTATGTCAGCCAAGAGCGACGTCTCAATTCATTCCGTCTTCGCTGCCTCCGGAGAATCCTTGGCATCAGGTGGCAGGACCGTATCTCCAACGCAGAAGTCCTCGAGGTGGCCAACATCCCCAGCATATACACCCGACTGAGCCAGCGGCGCTTGAGATGGCTTGGCCATGTGAGCCACAAAGAAGATGGCAGGATCCCCAAGGACACATTGTACAGTGAGCTCGTCACTGGTATCAGACCCACCGGCCGTCCATGTCTCTGCTTTAAAGACGTCTGCAAATTCGACATGAAGTCCTGTGACACTGATCACAAGACCTGGGAGTCAGTTGCCAATGATCGCCAGAGCTGGCAGACAGCCATAAAGGCGGGGCTAAAGAGTGGCGAGTCGAAGAGACTCAGCTGTTGGCAGGAAAAAAGACAGAAGGACAAGGGGAGAGCCAACTGTGTAACAGCCCCGACAACCAATTTCATCTGCAGCACATGTGGAAGAGTCTGTCACTCTAGAATTGGCCTTTATAGCCACTCCAGGCGCTGCTTCACAAACCACTGACCACCTCCAGGTGCTTACCCATTGTCTCTCAAGACAAGGAAGAAGAGGAAGAAGAAATTTATGACCACCAATTTTCATGTCATCTGCGAACTTACTGATCATACCTCCTATATTCACGTCTAAATCATTACTGTACACTACAAACAGCAAGGGTCCCAGCACCGATCCCTGTGGTACACCAATGGTCACAGGCTTCCACTCGCAAAAACAACCCTCGATCATCACCCCCTGCCTCCTGCCACTAAGTCAATTTTGGATCCAATTTGCCAAATTGCCCTGGATCCCATGGGCTCTTATCTTCTTAACCAATCTCCCATGCAGGACCTTATCAAACGCCATACTGAAGTCCATGCAGACTACATCAACTGCTTTACCCTCATCGACACGTCTGGTCACCGCCTAGAAAAATTCAATCAAGTTAGTTAGACATGATCCCACCCTGACAAAGCCATGTTGACTATCCCTACCTCTCCAAGTGGAGATTAATCCTGTCCCTCAGAACTTTTTCCCAATAGTTTCCCAACCACTGATGTTAGACTCACCGGGCTGTAATTACCTGGTTTATCCCTACTACCTTTTTTGAATAATTGTACCACATTCGCTGTCCTCCAGTCCTCTGGTACCTCTCCTGTGGCCAGAGAGGATTTGAAAATTTGTGTTAGAGCCCCTGCTATCTCCTCCTTTGCCTCACATAACAGCCTGGGATACACCTCATCCGGGCCTGGGGATTTATCCATTTAAGCCCGCTAAAACAGCGAATACTTCCTCCCTTTCAATGCTAATATGTTCAGGTATATCACAATCCCCCTCCCTAATCTCTTTACCTACATCGTCCTTCTCCATTGTGAACAGAGATGAAAAGTAATTATTTAAAACCTCACCCATGTCCTCCGGCTCCACACACAGATTGCCACTTTGGTCCCTAATGGACCCTACTCTTTCCCTGATTATCCTCTTGTCCTTACTATACTTATAAAACGCCTTTGGATTTTCCTTTATCTTTCCCACCGTTGTTTTTCATCTCCGCTCTTCGAATTACTTTTTTAAGTACCCCCCTACACTTTCTATACTGCTCTAGTGCCTCCGCTATTTTCAGCGCTCTGAATCTGCCATAAGCCTCCTTTTCTTTCCTGATCCAATCCTCTATATCCCTGGACTTGTTGGTCCTACCCTTCACCTTAACGGATACATGTTGGCTCTGAACTCTCACTATTTCCTTTGTGAATGACGCCCACTGGTCTGATGTAGACTTTCCTACAAGTAGCTGCTCCCAGTCCACTTTGGCCAGATCCTGTTTTAACATATTGAAATCGGCCTTCCCCCAATTCAGTGCCTTTATTTCCGGCCCATCTTTGTCCTTTTCCATAACTACCTTAAATCTTATAGAGTTATGGTCACTATACCCGAAATGCTCCCCCACTGACACATCTACCACTTGTCCAGTTTCATTCCTTAGGATTAGGTCCAGTACTGCCCCTTCTCTTGTAGGACTTTCTACGTACTGGCTCAAAAAGCTCTCCTGCATGCATTTTAAGAATTCCGCCCCCTTTAAGCCTTTGGCACTAAGACTATCCCAGTTGATATTGGGGAAGTTGAAATCCCCTACTATTATTACCCTATTATTTTTACACCTCTCAGAGATTTACCTACATATCTGCTCCTTTATCTCTCCCTGACTGTTTGGAGGCCTGTAGTACATTCCCAGCAAAGTGATTGCCCCCTTTTTGTTTTTAAGTTCTACCCATATGGCCTCATTTGAGAAACCTTCTAAGATATCATCCCTCCTTACTGCAGTAATTGAATCCGTGATCAACAGTGCAACGCCACCTCCTCTTTTACCCCCTCCTCTGTCTCGTCTGAAGATTCTATACCCTGGAATATTGAGCTGCCAGTCCTGCCCCTCCCTCAATCATGTCTCTGTGATAGCAATGTCATAATCCCATGTGCTAATCAACGCCCTCAATTCATCTGCCTTACTAGTAAGACTCTTTATATTAAAATAGATGCAGTCCGACTTGCATTTTTCACTTGTGCCTTAACAGGTCTGTATTTGCTCTGCCTTCCAGATGGACTCAGTTTCTCTTCTGTATTTGACTGTGCATCACCCCCTACAGTACCTCCACTCTGTATCCCATTCCCCCTGCCAAATTAGTTTAACCACCCCCCCCCACCCCACCAACAGCACTAGCAAACCTCCCAGCAAGGATGGTGGTCCGGTTCAGGTGCAACCCGTCCAACTTCCGTCATTTTATATCCCCTTTTCATTCATTATATATCGTTGAAAGAATTGGTTGTTTAGCAAAAATAGAACATAGAAACATTCAGCCATTTGTACAGTCAAACTGAGCACGTCAATTTGAAAGAAAAATGGTGCTAAGCTTATTTTGCTGATTTCAGATCAGTCAGAACTCAATAGGATCAACATTTTTGCTTTGCAAATCATCTAAATTGTAACAGCTTCTGCCAAATTCTTGCATATCGATACCCACCTTGATCATCCTAATTGAAGCTACTGCTTTCCTCTCAAATGACATTTGCATTAACTCTCTTCATGAGGTGAGGGGAAGCGAGGCAAGGCAAACCAAAGACCATTCCACTTCTTTGACATCACCATTACCTGCAGCTACTCCAACATGTAAATAGATGCAGAACAGCATAGCCCTGTAAAGATACGCTCACTTGATCATCCACAGGCACTTCAACACTAACTTAAAAAAACTGTTCCCATCTTAAGAAAATAGCAAGGCAGCAGCAAACAGACTATTACAGAATCAGGTTTTGTGTCTGGTTTATTGCAGTGTCACACTGTATGAGTAATATTGAGACCCATTTCCTACAATGAAAACCTGGCTACCAGCTCCCTAACATAAAAACAGGGAAGCAGAGCATGACAGCAAATTTGTCAATCCATATTTTAATGATTCCATAATGCTTGACCTCCTGCAACATAAGAGTTGCTCTAAAGAGGCACATTGAACCAATGACACAAACAATGGCACCCAAACACATTGGGACCGACAGGGGCAAGCCACATTCAATGGATTTCATTTTGAGAGAGAATATACAGAACAAATGCCAGAATGATGATGGCGAGCATTACCATTTTGAACTTTTCCTTTGTCCACAGACTGGGATTTTTTTTTTGGAAGGCTTGGGGCATGAGGGTAGAGAAGGAAAAGGGAAACCTACAAAGCAATGCAAGTAAAAATTTAGTCTTGGCTTTATCAGCAGCAAGTTAATTTTAAGGGGCTGAATTTTATTAGCGCATCGCAGCAGCGCGCTTTGAAGTCAGCAGCCTGCATCCACTGAGCGGCTGCTGCAAAGCCCCCGTGATATTACGTGAAGGGGCTCATTAACATCACTGCGACGCATCTCTCCCCCCCCCACCCGCCCCAATATTACATGGGGATAGGCAGGACATCCGGCGCAGAGGAACCTTTTGTCAGCTGTGTGGCAGGTGCTGGGGTTCTATTTAAAGTGCCTCAGCACCTGCTTCCTGACAGCTGCCAAAGAAATACTTACCTCACTACTAAAGAGCAGGGCTGCTGTCAATCTGGCAGCAAAGCAGAAAGCTTTGGGGAAACTTAGCAGGTCTGGCAGCATCTGTGGAGAGAGGTCACAGACCTGAAAGTTAACTCTGATTCTCTCTCCACAGATGCTGTCAGACCTGCTGAGTCTCCCCAGCACTTTCTGCTTTGCTGCCACATACTTACCCTGCTGTGTCCCAGTGTCCTGTGAAGTTGCAATCCTCTTCTTCCACTCATGTGTAACATTCCTTCTTGCAGGCGCGCTGCACCTGGGTGAATAATCTGAATTTTGCACATACCAGGATGTGAGACTTAATTGTACCATAAAAGGCAAATACACAACAGAAATAAAACCATAATTGAAGAATATCCACATACTATGGGCTTCTAATCATCTGACTGTGAAAAGCCGCAGACGAATATGCATTTGGAATCTTGTATTCATTTCTCTGCTAACTGCTATGTGAAAAAACATGTAACTGCAATTAAAAGATCTTTGTAAAGAACCAGGAAAATATGTTCATATTCTAGCTACACTGCCAACTAAAATATTATATTAATAATTATGATCAACTGCTGCAGAAGCCAAGCGTACGTAAACATGCGTCGATCTGCCATAGACGAAAAGCCATGACAACAACACAGATTTCCTCACTAGCCCTGCATTGGTTTTCAAACATGTGCAAGAAAAACCTTGCAGCCAGAAGTTAGAGCAGTTACACTGTGGAATCACTTTTGCATTTAAAGGACCAGACCAAAAACTGAGAATAGCAGAGGGGTGCTCCAGGGTGGCCCCACAGTTTAGCAATGCCTCCCTGCTCACTTTTCCCCAGCGATGGTAAGAGGAGACCCTCTGGCCTGACCAAGGCAGCCTGGCTGGAGATGGAAGGGGAGGTGAGTAACCATGGGGGCATCCGGCATCAAAGGGTCCAATGCCGGAAGAGGATGAACGATCATTCCCCCAGCCAACCGGGGCCCTCCAGGCCTCATGCGTGCAGAGGACAACCGCCAAAGTCATCCACAGCCAAACTGCAATCTGATCAGCAGCCTTCCTCCAGTCAGGTTGCTAGCGCAGAGGTTGCACCAAGAAGGGGCACTCACAAGCATTTAAAGAGAACACACTGACACAAATGTGAATGCACGAGTGACACAGCAATGTAAATACGTCTTTCACTAAACGTTCTTCGCCAACATGTGTCCTTTTCTCTGTGTGAATGATATCTACCAGCATGTAGTGCCAATGTCACATCCCTTTGCACCATTGGCCTTTCAGGAGAGCCAATGTATGCAATATCATTGCCATGCCACCATTACCCATCTCCATGGCTGCAGTGACACGGACACTGGTTCAGTCAGCTGCTGCTTCTAATGGTTTACACAGAGATGCTGCAGATGTGGACTGGTGCACAGGAGGTGAGCGTGGGTGGTGCGGCTTGCAGAGCTCATATTGGTTCCTACGGAGCAGAGAGCCTTTGTTTGATAAGCCACTGCTGTACATCCCTAGCTCACTGCTAACCCTGCCTGGGGAGCCTGGGTATCTGCCCTCCCATGCGCCTTTCCTGTTGTAGGTCCTCAGCATCCTCATAGTCTGAGGAGGAATCCTGTTGACGTCTCTCCGGGTGCTCCGGTTTCCTCCCACAAGCAAAAGACTTGCAGGTTGATAGGTAAATTGGCCATTATAAATTGCCCCTAGTATGGGTAGGTGATAGGGGAATATAGGGACAGGTGAGGATGTAGTAGGAATATGGGATTAGTGTAGGATTAGTATAAATGGGTGGTTAATGGTCGGCACAGACTCGATGGGCCAAAGGGCCTGTTTCAGTGCTGCATCTCTAAATCTAAATCATGCCAGGCCTGTCCCCTATTGGGTGCGTAGTTGTGCAGAGGACAGTGAGCAGCAAAGACTGTTTCGGCCCGTAGTACAGGTCACCACCCTATTTATCCAGCATTGCAAGCGCGTTTTCAACATGCCGATCGCCAGCTCTTGTAGCTCAGCGGCTGGCATTGTATCTCTCTTCTGCAGCAATGGTGGGATCTCTCACTGGTGTCAGGTGCCATGTCTGCAAGGGACAGCCCTTGTCTCCAAGAAGCCATCCCTCCATCTGAGCCAGTTCAGTGAACAGCAGTGGCAGCTGGGACTGGCGCAGGACCCAAGTGTCATGGCAGCTGCCTGAGAAGCGGGCACAGATCTGCATGAAGCATCTCCAGTGATCACATACCAGCTGCACCTAGATTGACAGGATTCATTTAATGCCAACGTCTGCAGGTGGTAGCCTGGCGGAAGACCTGATGGCCACATGGGGGCAGTTTATGAACCCTAAAACCTTTGATTATCCGGCAATGGTGCCGAAACCGATGGCCTCTGGGCCTGGCTGTTAGGGTCCATCCTGAACCAGACATACTCACTGGCCCTCTGGTGCAGGGCATCGGTGACCTGCCTGATGCAGTAGTGCACTGCTGACTATGTGACCCCACAGAGGTCTCCAGTGGGCCCCTGAAATGCTGTGCCAAGCTTAAGAGCAACTCCCACTCTGAGGACCGCAGGCATAGGATGTCCACCGAAGCCCATGGGCTGCAGATCATCGTGGAGTAGAGCACAGGGACGTGTCATCACCCTCTCGACATGCGCAATCACTTGATACTGGTGCTCTGACATTTGCATGTCATATGGAGCCTGTAGCTGCGCAATAACCTGTAATGGCAAGCTCTTCTTGGGGGCTGCTGCTCACGGCTAGGGGCCTCTACGCGGCCTCTGGAGCAAATGGATCCTCAGGAGAAGCGGATCACACAATCTAGGATAAATAAAGTTGTTTCCTTCACTTAATCAAAGGATTCTAACAGGGCAGGCATTGCTGTTGACGAGTACATCAGGTGCTTTCATGGATCAACTATGTGGCGTGGCATAGTATCGCCCATCTTTGCTCTTATTAAGAGTGGCACAGCATAATCAGATGAAGATTCTACCAGCTGCATCGATTGCTCCCACCAGCCAGGTAACCTTTACACTCCTGCCAGTTCGGCACCCTCCCCACACACAGGGTGACTAGAATGCCACTGTTCCTTCACACACACAAACATACAATGCGCAGAGCAGACACCATTCACGGAGGGAGGGTATGCAATACCTCCTCATGCCTACAGAGTTTTGCCTCCAGTAGACCCACTCTCCTCCCACCTCCCTTCAGGAATGCAGAGCTTTGCCACCAGTAATAACTTCCCCCGCCAACCTCCCTTCAAGTATGCAGAGTTCAGACCTCTGTAATCCCACCCCACCACCCCCTCTGCCCCACCTCCCTTCAAGTATGCAGAGTTCAGACCCCAATATATCTGGACTTAACTTCACTGTGAGTGAGTACTCCTGCTTCTGATGTCCCGTTAGCTTCTCAGGTTCATGAACGGGACGGCAAGTGACGGCCGCCCGTTCAACGTAAAATGCGGATGTGGATCGAAAGGTGGCGGGATGCATAATCAGGAGAGGTAAGTAGTCCTTTACATATTATAATTGGGGTGCCGCTGCCGAGCAGCGGGGAGGGGGGCCGCATCAAGGTCCCGCCACTATCAGTAATATGCGACAGGACCTTCTCGGCGTCATGGGCCGAGGCACGCCTCTCCTGCAAGTATTTTACAGGCTTCCCTGCCACAATCCACAACACCGAGGGGCTGGTAAAATTCAGCCCAAGATTTGGCAAATGTAACAGAAGTCCACCTTTTAACAGAATCCCAAGCAACCCAACTTCTGTCATTGGATGAGCAATGAGACAATGGCAGTGTATTGTGGTGGGGCCTCCAACACCCAGGTAACAAAGTTGAATCATGGCGGCACAGTGGCGCAGTGGTTAGCACCGCAGCCTCACAGCTCCAGCGACCCAGGTTCAATTCTGGGTACTGCCTGTGTGGGGTTTGCAAGTTCTCCCTGTGTCTGCGTGAGTTTCCTCCGGGTGCTCCGGTTTCTTCCCACATGCCAAAGACCTGCAGGTTGATAGGTAAATTGGCCATTATAAATTGCCCCTAGTATAGGTGGGTGGTAGGGAAATATAGGGACAGGTGGGGATGTGGTAGGAATATGGAATTAGTGTAGGATTAGTATAAATGGGTGGTTGATGGTCGGCACAGACTCGGTGGGCCGAAGGGCCTGTTTCAGTGCTGTATCTCTAAATAAAAATAAAATAAATGTCTGCTGGTTTGAGAATCCCAAGTATTCTGTACAACAATGCCCCGTTTGTGGAAAGTTTGCTGTCATCACAGATGACCAGAATTGTTATTCTTGAAGCCATTTTGCTGAGCTTAGGCTTCTGAAATATGCCCTGTTGACCACGAAAGAGGTCCTGTACTTCAAAACGGAGTGCCTATTCTCTACAGCAATACAAACTTCTCAGGTTCACTCAGCACAACCTTCATGTCACCTGCACCCTATAACTTCTGAAGCAGTGTGAACTCAGAACTGGGCAATAAGAGAAAAGTCGCTCTGTAAAGATACAGGAAAATGAAAATGATGGAACATGAACAGCTGCTCCAAATAAGCAAACAGCCTAAAAGCTCATGCACAGTATATGGAGAAAAAGGAATACAAGAACAAGCAGACATAAGGGATTAGAACTACAGCTTGTGTTAAAAATAAACAACACATAGACAAGTTGTACCAAACAGCATGTTCCCTTGTTGCAAACTCCATGTAATTTTAACTTATCCATCCATACAATTCCATTTATCTCTGCTTGGTAAAGATGGCTCCCAGGCTGGCAGCTTCCAATTGAATTCTTCTTTACAATTCTATCCATGGTCATCCCTTTTGGCACAATTGCACCACCCTCCCAACTACTGAACTTCCTGTGCTCCCAACAGGTATGTTTTAGCGCAGATAAGTTTCAAGTTACATGTTTATAGATCGTGTATAGAGCATAGTACCCCTTCAACCCATTCCAGCCCACCCTCCACCCCCAAACCAGCTTGTTGTGTGTTTCTACTGAGTTCTTTACAAGTACATGGAACGCTATTCAAATTTAATTTCCTGGACTCATCTGCCAGCAGTCTGCTGGACTATACTGAACACTTCAGCCTAATGACTATTGTTAACTAAATTATTGTTGTATGGATTTGTACAAGCAAATTGGCAAAGGGTTAATAAGATTAATGAGGTAAATGCGTGGCTCAAAGATTGGTATGGGAGAAATGGGTTTGAATTCGTGGGACATTGGCACCAGTACTGGGGAAGGAGGGAGCTGTTCCGATGGGACGGGCTCCACCTGAATCATGCAGGGACCAGAGTCCTGGCGAATCACATAGCTAGGGCTGTAGATAGGGCATTAAACTAAATAGTGGGGTGGAGTGGGGTGGGGTGGGGGGGGCGGGGGGAGTTCAGTTGCATGGAAAAACAGGAAGTTAAAGGAGAAGGTAGGAGTGCAGGTTAGTGGTGAGGCTGATTGTTACCAAACTGCAAGAAGTATACTGGTTAAACCAGAAGAGAGAAATAATAAACAGGCAAATAAAGCATCAGTGCTGAGGGACAGGTTAGGGGTATAGCACAAATAAGAGTTCTATATACAAATGCACGGAGTGTAAGGCATAAACGAGATGAGCTGCAGGCGCAAATTCAAATGGAAGATTATGACGTGATGGCCATTGCGGAGACGTGGCTGCAGGATGGTCGGGACTGGGAACTAAATATACCTGTTATAAAGTTTACAGGAGGGACAGGGAAAATGGCAGAAGGGGTGCAGTAGCCTTACTGATTAGAAATAATATCACCTCATTGGTGAGGAAGGATATAATGAGGGGAAAGCATCCAGTGGAGACCTTATGGGTGGAATTGAGGAACAGAAAAGGATCTAAAACGGTAATAGGTGTTGTGTATAGACCCCCTGGTAGCAGTTCTGAGGTGTTAAGATTGCATAAATGCACAAATTAGGCAAGTGTGTAACAAAGGCAGAGTAGTATTAATGGGGGATTTTAACTTACACATAGATTGGGAGAGGCAGACTGGCACCTGTCAGAAAGGTAGTGAATTTCTGGAATGTGTCCGGGATAGTTTCCTACAGCATTATTCCCTAGATGTAACAAAGGGACAGGCAATATTAGATTTAGTCATGAGTAATGAGCCAAATTTAATTAGTAGCCTAACTGTGCGTCAATCATCAAATAGTGATCACAACATGATCAAATTCAACGTAGCGTTTGAAAGTGAAAAGCACGAATCAGCTACTAGAATTTTAGACTCGGGCAAGGCTGACTTTACCGGGATGAGACAGAGACTGTCCACGGTAAACTGAGTCAAACGACTGAGGAACAGCGGAGAATATTTAGAGAAACATTTAACGAGATACAGAGCGAGTATATACCCCTGAGAGGAAAAAGCCCCACTTCACAGAAAAAACAGCCATGGACAACTAAACAGATTAGGGACAGAATAAAACAAAAATGCAAAATGCAGCACAGATCCGGCTGAATGGGATTGATACAAAGACCAGCAAAGGGTCACAAAGCAGCTTATAAGAGCTACTAAAAGAGATTATGAAAGGAAACTTGCAAGGCACATCAAAATCAATAAGAAATTTTATAGTTACATAAAGGGAAAGCGGGTGGTCAAGAGCAATGTAGGCCCACTAAAAGCTGAAAATGGAGATATTGTCATTGATAATGGGGAAATGGCAGACATGTTGAACAATTACTTTGCCTCAGTATTTACAGTTGAAAAGGAGGATAACTTGCCAGAAGTCCCAAAAAAATTAATAGCCAGTAGGGGACAGGAACTTAATACAATCAACATATTATAAGTAAAACATCAGTAACAAGGAAATTAATGGAACTGAAGAGTGAGAAATCCCCAGGACTTGATGGTTTCCATCCGAGGGTGTTAAAGGAAGTAGGGGAGCACATTGTAGATGCCCTAACTATAGTTTTTCAGAGTTCCCTAGATTCAGGAGTAGTCCCTCTGGATTGGAAAGTTACACGTCACTCCACTTTTTAAGAAGGGTGAAAGGGGGATCTAAGGAAATTACAGACCAGTTGGCCTGACATCTGTGGTGGGCAAGTTGCTGGATAGGGTGACTGAACACCTAGAAAAATTCCAGTTAATGAGGGACAGCCAGCATGGATTCATGACAGGAAGGTCATGCCTGACAAATCTCACTGAATTTTTTGAAGAGGTGACTAAGGTAGTGGATGGGGAATGTCTATGGATGTTATTTATATGGACTCCCAGAAGGCATTTGATGAAGTCCCACATAAGCGACTGTTAACTAAGGTAGAAGCCCATGGAGTTGAGGGCAAATTATTGACATGGTTAGAAAGCTGGTTGAGTGGTAGGCGACAGAGTGTGGGGATAATGGATAAGTACTCCGATTGGCAGGATGTGAATAGTGGTGTCCCGCAGGGATCTGTGTTGGGGCCTCAATTATTTACATTATTCATTAACGACTTGGATGATGGCATAGTAAGTCATTTATCCAAATTTGCTGATGATACAAAGTTAGGCAGCATTGTAGACAGTCTAGATGATAGCGTAAAATTGCAAAGAGATATTGACAGACTAGGTGAGTGGGCAAAACTGTGGCAGATGGATTTCAATGTGGGCAAGTGTGAGATTATCCATTTTGGACCAAAAAAGGATATAGCAGGGTACTTTCTAAATGGGAAGAGGTTAAGTACAGTGGATTTCCAAAGAGACTTGGGGGTTCAGGTGCATAGATCTTTAAAATGCCACGAGCAAGTGCAGAAAATAATCAAAAAGACTAATGGAATGCTAGCCTTTATATCTAGAAGATTGGGAGTATAAAGACATAGAGGTTATGCTGCAGCTGTACAAAACCCTGGTTGGACCCCACTTGGAGTACTGTGAGCAGTTCTGGGCACTACACCTTAGGAAGGATATATTGGCCTTGGAGGGAGTGCAATGTAGGTTTACAAGAATGATACCTGGACTACAGGGGTTCAGTTTCGAGGTGAGATTACACAAATTAGGCCTGTTTTCACTAGAATTTAGGGGTGATCTGATCGAAGTCTTCAAGATATTAACAGGAAAAGACAGGCTAGATAAAGATAATCTATTTCCACTGGTTGGAGATTCTAAAACTAGGGGGTATAGTCTAAAAATTAGGACCAGACTGTTCAGGAAAGATGTTAGGAAGCACCTCTTCACACAAAGGGTAGTACAGTTTGGAAATCTCTCCCACAAACAGCAGTTGAAGCTAGAACAGTTGTTAATTTTAAATCTGAAATAGATTTTTGTTAAGCAAAGATATTAAGGGATATGGGCCAAAGGCAGGTATATGGAGTTAGGCCGTGGATCAGCCATGATCTCATTGAATGGTGGGACAGGCTCAAGCAGCTGAATGGTCTACTCCTGTTCCTATCTTCCTATGTTCCTATGGACAAATTTATTGATAATTAACTCCATTACTTTATATAGAATGGAAGCGGACTGATAGGCCTTTAGTTGCCAGCATGTTTTATTACCCTTTTGAATATGGCACCACATTAGCCTATTTCCAATCTCGTACTACCTCCCCAATGTCCACGGCCTCATATAAACTCAAACTCATGAACTGAATAGTTGCTCTCCAGCTACTGGAAGGCGATATTCTACAAAAAAAGCATCTCTCCACAAGGCCCCATCAGGAACATGGCCTGCAACTAGTCTCAGATCAGCGCCTTGCTGCTTGTAAAAGGTCTTCTGGCAGAAATGGAATAATTAATTCTTCAGTGCAGGATTACTGTTCAGAGTATTAATTGGAAACAAGAGGTCAAAAAGCTTACACTGACCATTCTTTGCCTGAAGCTATGTTCTTCTAATAAAGCTCAACTTATGGATGATGTTTTTTTTAAATTACATCTATAACGTCTCTTTGAATGTAAACATTAAAAGAGATACACTGAAATATGACCATTTCTGTTCTTGGTAAAAATAAATGAAAGGTTTCAAACAGACAAAAGTTAATTTGGGAACAACTACGCACTGATTTCAACAATACAACATACTCATTAAAGATCACTCCATTATAAAGCAAAGTAACTTTGCTTCACAATTTTACACACATTCTATGATATAGGAATGCTGCATAGGGTATGCCTATCTTCTAAATACACTGCACTGAACACTGAAAAATTGTAATTTCCAAATTATACTGCATAAACCAAAGCATCAGTCTCTAAATCTAAAAAATCTAAAATCAGTCAGTTAGTACCACTTTGGAAGAAATTCCTACAGAAGTTGTTATCTGGAATCATATTTGCCCTAAATCAGGTGCTTCATACATTTGGATTTCATAGAGTCAGAGAGATACAGCACACCGAGTCTGTGCCGACCATCAACCACCCATTTACACTAATCCTACATTAATCCCATATTCCCTACCACATCCCCTCCTACATTAATCCCATATTCCCTACCACCTACCTACACTAGGGGCAATTTACAATGGCCAATTTACCTATCAACCTGCAAGTCTTTGGCAGTGGGAGGAAACCGGAGCACCCAACGGAAACCCACGCGGTCACAGGGAGAACTTGCAAACTCCACACAGGCAGTACCCAGAACCGAACCCGGATCGCTGGAGCTGTGAGGCTGCAGTGCTAACCACTGCGCCGCCCCAAAACAATCCCTGAAAAGTAAATGCACAATGACTGGAGGAGGCAACACAACACTTCAGATACAGGGAAAAATGAAAGAAATGTTCAAAGAACAATTCTGAAAATAATGCTTTGTCACATTTTTGGATTTTCATGACCATCTTTTCACAAAACGAATTTGGAAAAATTGCTGTTAAAAATCAAATATTTTCATGAAAAAATTTCTGAAAAAAGAAAATCATCTGACAAACAAGGTGGTTAATATGTTAACCAGAAGCTGCTTCTCCCAAAGACTAAACAATGAGTGATTTGTTGGTTTGCCTGGGTATTAAGAACACACCTCTCACTATTGTGTTGGAAAATCTTTCAATCTCAGTTGATCTGAGAGAAGGATAAGCTTTTGACACAATGAAGAGGTTTAAAAAAAAAGACACCAGAAATCAGTGAAGTTGCTGCTGGAAGGTTAAAAAAGACATGACACAGCAGGGAGTGACGCTGTAGGGCAGGATGCAGAAGTATTAGCCCGTTAAGGTTAGATAAAATGCTTCACTTAAGTGGTTGTTGCATTCCAGCTTCTTCATTTTATGCCATGGTGCCAATATAAGTTGCCCCAAATAAACTAAGCAACTCTGATCATACCTGCAGCTCTGTGCGTTTTAGATTACATGAGAACAAAGCAATTCAAACCAAACTTCATCTCGTCTCATGTTAACCAGGTCCATTTTTGAAGAGACTGAAAAAACATGGATATCCAGTTCAGGTCACAAGGGGATCTGTTAGTTTCACTATTCCCACTACTGCATAAATAAATAAAGGGCAGTGCAAGTCAGCTCCCATAAAAAAGACAGGCACACAAATTGCTTGTGGGAAAAACTAATGCAATTGAACCCGAGCACGTATCCACAGCAGGCACGCATTCTTAACACCCATATTCAGAGTGCTCCTGTTGATCAGTCAAATTCCAAATCCTGCCATTTCCAATAACGTCCCATGATAAATTTTATTAGTGCTTGCATCTACAATTCTTATTACTAGAGTTCTTATATTTAGAACCACAAACTTATGTAATTTGTTTCTAAAAGTATTCTTCAATCTCACATTTCAATGGACGGGAATTTGCAGGGTTTCTGACAGTGAACTGTCAGTGTTCACCATCGTTACCCCTCTGAATCTGACCGGGACTTCAGGATTTAGACAAGTGCCGATGAACACAGAAATCCTGAAATTGCCATCTGTCATTCACTGCTCCGCTACATGCTGCACTGTGGACCCCCACCCATCACTCTCCCCACCCTCCCCCCCGACACCTCCTAAACTCCAAGAGCTGGCAATCAGTGAAATCAATTGATCTGGTGGGGACTTCCACTTTTCCATTCTAATATTGCTACTGAAACCCAATTAAAAATTAAGCCTTATTCAATGAGGTGCAATTGGGTTTTTAATGGCAATCGGAGTAATGACTGCTGCTAAACAATGGATCTAGCCCTGAAAAATATATGGAATGTTGTTAAATTTCTCCATTATCATTAATGACTAGATTTTTTAAACTAGAATTTTTAAATTAGAAAAATAAGTTTGTTCATGATATTTGAACTTCTATCTTTTTTCTCCACATGTTATGTCCCAATCTTTATTTCATTCTCTGTAAAAAAAAAAAATTTAAAAGTGGGTCGATTATTAGTGCTTTCTATTTCCTGGTTTGCTGCCTGTGAAATTCTTTGATGTGATTGGCTGTTTTGACTGCTTGATGTCATCAGTGTAGCGCACGCTGGGAATCCTCACTGAACAATGCGACAATCAATTGCACGTCAAGAGAGCTAAAGTTATCACCAGAGACTGCTAGATCTTTCAGCACAGTTTCTTTGAGGTCAGCAGCAACTGCAGTCACTTCACTGCTGGCCACAAATTACAGGCCATTCTTATTATGCAGACACCAGTTAAGGATGAAAATCGGAATTGGTTTCTGACACTCCTGGTCAATGGTCACATAAAAATAATAGCCATTCAGGAAAGATACCAGAAAGACTCAAATCACTAGTGGAACTCAACTTCAACATGTACTGAATGCCTGCAGGAGAGAGGCAAGGGAGAAAATAAAACTGCCAAGTTTTAATATCTATCAATCAGTCAAGTTCCCAGGTTTCAATCCCAAGTCTATGCTGCCTCAGGCCTCATAAGCAGAGCGAGTAGGACGGTGTGGTTGAAAATCAGTCCAAATTCCTACTTTTCAGCCACGATGTATACATGAACTGAATCCATCACAATTTAACAGCTTGCTCGCAGTCACTAACAAGGCCCAAATATGACAAAATACCTCTTGAAAAAGGTACCAAAGAGCTACCAGTACTGAAGATGTTACTCCAGCATTTAATACAGGGTAAAACTGGAGGGATAAGAATATTTTAAAAATCACAACAGCAAAACTGTGGCAACATTTACTTATTAGTTGTTTGCTCAGTAACATTTCTGCTCGATTTCAAATGAAACATTTAAGTTAATTCCCTCTAACTTGAAGCAACCACTTCAGGTCCACATTAGCTGTTCCCAAGAATGAATTCCATCGTAAATTAAGCACTTCCGCCAACTGCACATTTAATCCATCACTTCTATCTAGAAATATATTATCCTATTTTTGATAAATTTGAGGTTTCCAAAATGAAAACCATATTTTCGTTCTTCATCCTTCAGTTAAATTCAACCCCAAGTCCACATTTGTCTGAGAACAAGCCCATTTGGTGGCCTAGCAAAAAGTCTAAATCAAGCTACTTAGAAACATAGAAAGTAGGAGCAGGAGTAGGCCATTCGGCCCTTCAAGCCTGCTCCACCATTCATTATGATCATGGCTGATCATCCAACTCAGTAACCTGTTTCCGCTTTCTCCCCATATCCTTTGATCCCTTTAAACCCAAGAGCTAAATCTAATTCCTTCTTGAAAACATACAATGTTTTGGCCTCAACTGCTTTCTGTGGTAGCAAATTCCACAGGCGCACCACTCTCTGGGTGAGGAAATTTCTCCTCATCTCAGTCCTGAAAGGTTTACCCCATATCCTTAGACTACGACCCCTGATTCTGGATTCCCCCACCATCGGGAACATCCTGCCTGCATCTACCCTGTCAAGTCCTGTTAGAATTTTATAGGTTTCTATGAGATCCCCCTCACTCTTCTGAACTGCAGCAAATATAATCCTAACCGACTCAATCTCTCCTCATACGTCAGTCCCACCATCCCAGGAATCAGTCTGGTAAACTTTTGCTGCATTCCCTCTATAGCAAGAACATCTTTCCTAAGGAGACCAAAACTGTACACAATATTCCAGGTGTGGCCTCACCAAGGCTCTGTATAATTGCAGCAAGACATCCCTGCTCCCGTACTCGAATCCTCTCGCTATGAAGGCCAACATACCATTTGCTCTTTTTACCACCTGTTGCACCTGCATGCTTACCTTCAGCGACTGGTGTATGAGAACACCCAGGTCTCGTTGCATATTCCTCTCTCTGTTTATAGCCGTTCAGATAATAATCTGCCTTCCTGTTTTTGCTACCAAAGTGGATAACCTCACACTTATCCACATTATACTACATCTGCCATGCTTTTGCCAACTCACTCAACTTGTCCAAATCACCCTGAAGCCTCTCTGCATCCTCCTCACAACTCACCCTCCCACCCAGTTTTGTGTCATCTGCAAATTTGGAGATATTACATTTAGTTCCCTCATCTAAATCATTAATATATATTGCGAATAGCTAGTGTCCTAGCACCAATCCCTGCTAGTCACTGCCTGCCACTCGGAAAAAGACCCATTTATCCCTACTCTTTGTTTCCTGTCTGCCAACCAATTTTCTATCCATCGCAATACATTACCCCCAATCCCATGCGCTTTAATTTTACACGCTAATCTCTTAGGTGGGACTTTGTCAAAAGCCTTCTGAAAGTCCAAATAAACCACATCCACTGACTGAGGATGTAACTAGTAGGGTTGATGAGGGACAAAGAATTCTAGTAGATTTGTCAAGCATGATTTCCCTTTCATAAATCCATGCTGACTCTGTCCGATTCTACCACGGTTCTCCAAGTGCTCTGCAATAAAATCTTTGATAATGGACTGGTCGAGAATTCCCTGTTTTCTCTCTACCTCCCTTTTTAAATAGTGGGGTTACATTGGCTACCCTCCAATCTGTACGAACTGTCCCAGAGTCTATAGAATCTTGAAAGATGACCACTTGAAATATTTGACTACTTGAAATAGAACAAATTAAGAAATAAAATTTTCATGCAATAAGTACAAACAGGAGTTCGGTTGGCTCTATGACTGCATCTTAATGCAAGTATTTTAAGAGGTTCAGCAAGTTTATCCAGAAAAAAAAAATTGATAAAACCTACAGAACAGGGAACCAAATCAAAGATCTAGTTCAAGTTCAGATCTGTGCTGAAATAGCTGATCTCAGCAACAGCTGGGCACTGAAATTGGTCTCAGCATCCATGGGTTATGCAGGATAAAATTGCCCAGGAATCTGATGACTATCCAGCAAGCCACGGTAGAAGCAGGAATATGATGCTCCCTCAACAGTCAACCCCACTCTGTAAATACAAAATCTCGAACTGTGCTCCTGCATATCTTACCCAAGTTCAGGTGAACACAGTATGTAAATTTTACGCCCTCACCATTACACTTTACAGTAATCCTGTTGACAACACTTTCAATCTTTGCATTTAAGAGGAAAACGTTCTAAAACCAGCTAGAAAATAGAACTGCTTCTACAAATACATATATTTTAATAAATCTGCAAAAACCAACACACTTGCTCTCCAATGTTCCAACTCCAATCCTGTACAATTTTAAAAAACAACCGGTCCTAGCCCGCCTGACTACACTACCTTCATGGCCCAGCATATCCTTCACTCTACCATTACCATCAAGCCAAGGGATCAACCCTGGATCAATGAAGAGTGCTAGAGGGCATGCCAGGAGCAGCACCAGGCATACCTAAAACTGAGCTGTCAGCCTGGTGAGGCTACAGCACAGGCCTACTTGCATGCCACACCATGGAAGCAGCATGCAATAGACAGAACTAAGCAATCCCACAACCAATGGAACACATCAAAGCACGGAATTCCTGCCACATCCAGTCGTGAATGGTGGTGGACAATTAAACAACTAGCAGAAAGAGGAGGCTCCACAAATATCCCCATCCTCAATGATGGGGAGCCCAATACATCAATGCAAAATCCAAGGCTGAAGCATTTGCAACCATCTTCATGATCCATCTCAGCCTCCGCTTGAGGTCCCCAGCATCACAGATGTCAAACTTCAACCAATTTGATTCACTCCACGTGGTATCAAGAAGCAGCTGAAGACACTGGATATTGCAAAGGCTATGGGACCTGATAACATCCCAGCTGTAATGCTGAACACTTGTGCTCCAGAACTGGCCCCACCCTTAGCCAAGCTGCTCCAATGCAGCTACAACACTGGCATCTACCCGACAATGTGGAAAATTGCCCAGGTACGTCCTATACACAAAAAGCAGGACAAATCTAATCCAGCCTATTAACGCCCCATCAACATCTTCTCGATCGTCAGCAAAGTGGTGGAAGATGTCATCAACAGTGCTATCAAGCGGCACTTACACAGCAATAAGTTGTTCAATGATGCTCAGTTTGGGTTCCGCCAGGGCCACTCAGTTCCTGAACTCAGTACAGCCTTGGTCCAAACATGGACAAAAAAAAAAGATATAAATTCCAGAGGTAGGTTAGAGTGATTGCCCTTGACATCAAGGAAGCATTTGACAGAGTGTAGCATCAAGGAGCCTGGTAAAACTGAAGTCAATGGGAATCAGATGAAAACTCTCCACTGGTTGGAATCATACCTAGCACAAAGGAAGATGATTGTGGTTGTTGGAAGCCAATCATCTCAGTCCCAAGGCATCACTGCAGGAGTTCCTCAGGATATTGTCCTAGGCCCAACCAGCTTCGGTTGCTTCATCAATGACCTTCTCACCATCGTAAGGTCAGAAGTGGGAATGCTTGCTGATGATTGTACGATGTTCAGTGCCATTACGCAATTCCTCAGATACTGAAGCAGTCCGTGTCCATATGCAGCGAGACCTGGATAATCATCAGGCTTGGGCTATAAGATTTAAGATATAACATTTGTGCTACAAAAGTGCCGAGCAATGACTATCTCCAACAAGAGAGAATCAAACCATCTCCCCTTGACATTCAATGGCATTACCATCGCTCAATCCCCAACTATCAACATCCTGGGGGGGGCGGGGGCGGAGGTGGTTACCATGGCACAAGTCAGGAGTGTGATGAAATACTCTCCACTTGCCTGGATGAATGCAACTTCAACAACACTCAAAAAGATCGACACCATCCAGAACAAAGCAGTCCAATTGATTGGCACCCCATCCACCAATTTATACATTCACTCCCTCCACCACCGATGCATAGTGGCAGCAGTATGTACCATATACAAGGTGCAATGCAGAAACTCACCAAGGCTCCTTCGATAGCACTTTCCAAACCCATGACCTACCACCTAGAAGGACAAGGGCAACAGATGCACGGGAACACCACCACCTACAAGGTCCCCTCCAAGCCACACACCATCCTGACTTGAAATTATATCGCCATTCCTTCATTGGATCAAAATCTTGGAACTCCCTTCCTAACAGCACTGTGGGTGTACCTGTACCAGATGGGCTGCAGCAGCTCAAGGCGGTGGCTCACTACAACCTTCTCAAGGGAAATTATGGATTGCCAAAAATGCTGACCTTGCTAGTGATGCCCAGATCCCATGAAAGAATACCAAAAAAAAAATTCTCATTACTTCGTAAAATGCCAGGACCAAGACATTAAACACTTTAATTATTACCCAACAATCATTCTATTCATGAAATTTTCATTTCTTCAAACTGTTGTTACGACCGAGGTTGGAGGAATGCACTGTCTTTCTCTAATTCCTCTACTCCACTGGTCACAACATATAATTAAATGTTTTACCCAGTTACCGTTAGGGCCAATTATATACTTCTATCTACAAGAAATGCTGGAAATACTCAGTAGGTCTGGCAGCATCTGTGGAGAGAGAAGCAAGAGTTAACGTTTCAGGTCTGTGACCTTTCATCAGAACTGGCAAAATAGGAATGTAATAGGCTTTGTGCAAATGAAATGTGGTGGGGGCAGGGGCGGGGGAGAGAAGGAAGAACAAAAGGGAAGGTATGTGATAGGGCGGAGGGAGGGCAGGAGAAATTAAATGACAGCGATGCCACGAAATAAAAGGCAAAGGGAATGCTAATAATAGTAAAAGACAAAGCATGAGTCCAAAGACAGCGCTAATGACAGAATAATGAACAGCTCTGTCCAAAAGCAAAAACATGAAAAACAAGTTTAAGACAGGCACACGGTTAATTTAGTATACTGTATTCACTGCTCACAATGCAGTATCCTCTACACTGGGGAGACCAAACAAAGATTGGGTGACCGCTTTGTGTAACACCTCTGCTCAGTCCACAAGCATGATCCCGAGCTTCCGGTCGCTTGCCATTTTAATTCACCACCCTGCTCTCATGCCCACATTTCTGCCCTTGGCCTGCTACAGTGTTCCCATGAGACTCAACTTGAGCTTGAGGAGCAGTGCCTCATCTTCCAATTAGGCACTCACAGCCTTCTGCACTCAACATAGAGTTCAACAATTTCAGAGCACGACTGCGATTTTTAAAAACTGTTATTTACTTTTTATTTTATTAACCATGTGCCTGACTTAAACTGTTTTTTTTCATGTTTTTGCTTTTAGAGAGCGCTGTTCATTATTCTGCCATTAGCACTCTCTTTGGACGCACGCTTTGTCTTTTACTACTATTAGCACTTCCTTTGCCTTTTATTCCATGACATCTCTGTCATTTAATTTCTCCTGCCCTCCGCCCTATCACACACCTTCCCTTTTGTTCTTCCTTCTCTCCCCCGCCGCCACCCCCCCCCCCAACCCCCCTTCACTTGCTCAAAGCCCATTACATTTCTAACTTTTTCCAGTTCTGATGAAAGGTCACAGACCTGAAATGTTACTTCTGTTTCTCTCTCCACAGATGTTGCCAGACCTACTGAGTATTTCCAGCACTTTATGTCTTTATTACAGCAAATTTCTAACTTTAGTCAGTGTCAAATGAACACTGCATGTGACAGGAAACCCAAACAATGGACAGCAAGTCAAGACAACCTGCTCTCAGGGACCTCTTAGCACAACTACTGCTGCTTTGTATCAACACTACAGTTATCGTGTAGTAACAACCTAAATCTAACCTAACACCATAGATAAAGCAGGGTGGTGTCAGGCTGAGCTTCTACTGCAGATTAATACTATACAAATATAGCATCAATATCTGCACCAACATTAAGTTCATGGTGCAACTGCATCTTTTGTAGTCTTGCAAAGGAACACAGGTACAATTTGCAACAAGAGTCCTGAACTTACCTTTGAAATAGCAGTAGCATGAGAAAATCTTTTCACCAAAAACTATAATTCTTTAGGACTAATTCCATCTCCCACACTGAGCACTGCATCAGGTTCAACCAGACAGTTTATCACTTTGGTGTCCTGTTTGGCCAAGAGCGGTTTCAGATCCTACATCCTTTCCATCACAACGATTCCTCACTTTCACTTCTGTGGCACTGCCTGCCTTTGCCTCTATATCAGGCCCTTCAAAGGTGAAACCCTCATCTGTGCACTGATCACTACTAGACTAGATTACTCCAAAGCTCTCCTTTCTCACCCATAAACTCCGTGGTCCACAACTCTGCCAAACACAGCCTGTTCCTCTTGCCCATCACACATCTTCCTGTCTTTCTACATTGGTTCTGTGTCAATATATGAAATTTAAAATGGTAATTTTTAAATCCCTCCATAGCCTTTCTTCCACCCTGTCTACTCCACTATAACCTTTCTGAACATACTATTCCTCTGATACTGGTCTTTTACTCAATAGCCAATGAATTACTAGTGAAGTGTAGTCACTGGTTAGATTAGCTAGCTATGCATTCTATAACCACAACTCCATAGAAGTGATGTCCTTTCTATGGTCCAGCTGAATTCTCAAAGTCTGCTAATATATGCAATATGAAGTTTTTCAAGTTTTACACCAGCCAAAGCAAACTGAATTACTGTACGCCCTCTGATCAATACACCAGGTTTTGTATACTAGAATTTGTCAAAGTTGGTTTGAAAAGCATGTAGTCTACCAACAGACACAATCTGTCAATGGAGTGTGGACCTCAAACAACCGAGTATCTATTTAAACTTGAAGGGCAAAGAAAAAGATACAATGCCCTAGACCCATAAAAAACTTCTATATATGCTGTTAAAAATCAAGGCTAGTCAGCTCAAGATCAAAAGCTTCTTCTCTCAAGTAAAATGTGGGGCAGAAATTTTTGCACTGCCAAATGTACTTGGATTTTTTAATCCTCTACTTAAGGAAGTTTAAATGGTCAGAACTTGAGTTTTCTAAAATGGTGCCAATTACAAAAATGTGCAAGGAAACAATTTTACATGTTGGTAGTAGGTGAACAAAACCTGCCTTGTTCCTTTTTTTTTAAAAAAAACATGTAACTTTCTGAATTTCCTCACCATTCCATCAATTTTTTATTCATCTATTTTCAAAAGGGATTTGATCAGCTTTAACCAGCCAATCCTACAGCCATCCAACCGTGCTGCTAAGATGAAATAACGAGCTCAATACTGAACTGCAAGCTCCCCAGGTAATAAGGCCAACCTTCAGGTGCTCAGATCTCCCACAAACAAAATCTCAGCATTTTGCTCCCATCATAATTAATGTAGCAGAATCATCACCACAGTATGGTCTCGTAATTGTAGAAGGTGGTTACTTGCTTATGTGTTGAATGCCTTCGAGAATCTTTATCCAGCTCTAGAACAGAACAGCATGATTTTAAGTGCTTAAGTGATGAATTCTGACACTGAAGAATCAAAGCTGCAAACTGCCCCAAAAATGTGATTCACTTGTATGTGTACCATAGATACTGGTATATAAGTCGACCTTTGAAGCCTCAAAAAATCTCTTCAAAAAGGGGGTCAATTTATATGCCAAGTATAAAAGTGAACCACCAGTATGAATAGTCACCATTTTGAAATGTAAAAGGAAAACATAACACTGGTAAATCATATTAAATTAATGTGACACTGTTTATTGAATAAACTAACCGTACATAGATGCTTTCAACCACAATCAAAGCGTTTTAAAACCCGGTGAATTCATTGTCATCAGCATCCGACGCCAAGAGTGAGCGTGTCTTAAACTTCCACGCATCTTCACAATACAGCCCGTATCGCCTTCTTGATCCCTTGCCTCCAGTTATAGGTAAAATACGCATTTGTAGGATGAAAAATTGAGGCTGACAACTAATGTGAGTATAGCACGTCATGGCTGAAAAGGAGGAATTATACGCTGAGTATAAGCAAAAACATGATTTTTGGGGCCAGAAAAATGGGGTCGTCTTATATGTCAGGTCGACTAATATGCCTCAATCTATGGTATGTTCAAGGTCAAAAATTCAGTCAATAATGCACCTGATGAGAAATGTCAAACTCATTGATTGCCCCCTTCCCCTCCCCTTCCCACAGCAACTTCCCATGCAAGCACAAAAGATGCAGCAAACCTGCCCTTTACCTCCTCCCTTCACACCAAATCAGGTCCCAAACATTCCTTCCAGGTGAAACAGCAATTTACTAGTTCTTCTTTCAATTTAGTATACTGCATTCACTGCTCAAGTTGCTGTCTCCTCAACATTGGGGAGACCAACACGGATTAGGCGACTGCTTTGTGGAACACCTCCATTTTGTCTGTAAGACTCTGAGCTTCTGGTCGCCTGTCATTTTAATTCTTCATTCCACTCCCAGATCTCTGTCCTTGGCCTCCTACAGTGTGCCAACAGAGCTCAATGTAAGCTTGAAGATTAGCACTTCATTCAGTTAGGCACTTTACAGCCTTCCGTACTCACCGAGTTCAACAATCTTGGACATAACCTCTGCCCCTATTTTTCCAGATGGCAACTGCAGGTGTTGGATCTGCTACTCCCATTCACACCTCCTCTAGACCCATCTTTTCTTGTCCTGTTACCATCTCCTTTTGCCATACACCATCATTGCTTTTGTCATTTAATCTCTCCTACCTGCCACCTTATCACAGATCTTCCCTGTTGTTCTTTCCTCCCCTCCCACCCTGTCCCTGCCTCTGTAATTGCTTAAAACCTGTTACATCGTTAGCACCATAATTATAAAGGTATGTAAAAGCAGCATTACATTTGTTAAACCTTTTGAACCACTTTTGTGATGGCACTTGTTTAGTTCAGATGCCCATTTCCCAGATATATACTACAGAATCTTTTCTCATGCCCTGACAGCAAAATTGCGGGCCTACAATTCTGCAGGCGGGATAAACAAGTCAGTGTATCAGTGTAAATGTGGGAAGCGAGTGCAAGGACACTGGCCTACTGCAATCCAAACTGAACAAACATGATCCTGTAACTATGCTTTCCCCAGCTGTAAAACAGAATGGCATGAAGATGATTAAAAGTTTTAGTCTCAAATCCAGTAGCGCCTCCAATAGAATAGTACAAGAACTGTTTACTGATCTATAAACTGGTCTAACATCTGCTCATTCTGATGAAAGGTCACTGCCTCAAACATTAACTTCGTTTATCTCTCCACGCATGCTGCCTGACCTCTTAGCAGTTCCAGTTTCTGTTTTTATTTCAGCATCCGCAGTATTTTTCTTGTGTATGATCATTTCCCTCAATGTCGCCTCATTAAAGAGAGGATATAGTCCTCCATGATGACACATTAACACGTCAAGAATTATATTTGACCTTTACTGATACATCAGTAAACAGTTCTTGTACTATTCTATTGGAGGTTCTACTGGATTTGAGACTAAAACTTTTAAACTTCTTTATGCCATTCTGTTCTACAGCTGGGGAAAGCATATTTACAGGATCATTTTTGTTCAGTTTGGATTGCAGTAAGCCAGTGCCCTTGCACTCATTCCCCACATTTACACTGATACACTGACTTGCTTATCCCATCTGCAGAATTGTAGGCCCACAATTTTGCTGTCAAGGGCCGAGCAAAGATTCTGTATTATATATCTGGGAAATGGGCATCTGAACTAAACAAGTGCCATCACAAAAGTGGTTCAAAAGGTTTAACAAATATAATGCTGCTTTAACACATCTTTATAATTATGGTGCCAAATTCATTCCTGTATAGCAACGAGTGTGATGTTACCTTTAACTGTATTTCCTCACCAAATCATCAAAATCCTCAACACACAACTTCCTTACTTTTGTATTCTCTGCTATTAATAAAGCCAAGCATCCCATATGCATTTTTTAAAATAAAGATGCCTTCTCATTTTGTCTTGCCACCTTCAGAGATCTGTGGGCACAGCCCCAGGTCTCTCTATTCCTGCACATCCTTTAAAACTAACATTTCGCTTATATCGTCTCTCCTCAATCTTCCTACCAAAGTGCATCATTTTGTACTTCTCGGTGTTAAATTTCATCTGCCATATGTATGTCTATTTCACCAGTCTATCAAAGTCTTTCTGAAGTCTGTTACTATCCTCCACACTGACTAGATTTCCAGGTTTTGTGTCTCTGCAAATTTGAAAGTATACCCCGTACACGCAAGGTAGTATGCACAAACCCATCCTATAATTAAGCTTAAGGGATATGAATATATCGTACATTTTATGAACATATGAAAATGACAAGCAGGAAAAGGCCAGCTGATCATCAAGCCTGCCCCACACTCACAATGCTTAGCACATGGTGACTACACACTTCCTAATCCCATCAGTCTTATAATTTCCCCCTTCTCAAACATAAATATTAAGTAAATTGTGTAATTAACTTAGTTACAAAGCTAATCCTTTGATTCACAACTTTGTCCCAAGACAGGCAACCTTTTTATATCTAACATTCTTAGCCAACAATACATGCAGATACTTGAAGTGCTTCGTACAATGCCTTCCACTCCCATCAACCATGTTCTTGGTATAAGCCATTCCTGACCTCAGTCTAACATTATGTTCCTTACATGGTCCAATCCATTCCTTTTCTCCATGCCAATTAATTGTTTACTACAACCTCAACTCTACTGATATTTGTTAGCATTTTATACATTTTTTTTGAGTGGCCCCTGGTTTACCGTCTCTATGAGTATTACCAATGGAAGGTCATGTTAAACAATATCCTGCTGGTATGCCGACTGCCAATGCTCCCAATGGACTCAGCTATAGTTATATTGGTCAAAGTTATGATGCCAACAACTTCAACAAAAGTGAACTGTGATTATAAAAGGTAAATTAAGACATATCGTGAGAATGATTTAAAAAAACACCAACAAACAATAATAATGTATTGTGCTCTTACTTCATTACACTGCCAACAAAAGTAGTCAGAAGTTGAGCTGCAGTACAGTAACTTAAACAAGCCCAATGTTGATTGCTATGCGGAGTTTACTAAACACGCACCAGGAGTGGTTATTTTCCCCCATGGACATCTCTGAAGACAGAGAAAACTGTGACAGCAATATTAACATTTCACCATGTTTTCAAACCATGAGCGGCCAGTCTATCAAACAGCCCAGGAATGTTAATTTGCACTTGCTGGCCTATATCTACCATCATCATCCACTGGAGAAATTGCAACAGCCTGAAAAAGTTGCAAACTACAAACAGATTAGACTCTGCAGTGTTGAGACCTTGATGAAACACCACAGAACTGTTTCTTGCAATGGCTCTAGGATGCGTAAGTACTATTAGAAAGCATAAAAGATATCAGTACAATAATAATGCACCATCACAATGGCATTCCCCAGTCTCTGGCTTACAATTAGCTTAAAAATGGAGCACTGATGTTAAGTTCCAGCCTCTTTCTCACCAAGAATGATCTCTATCCAGTAATATAACAAATCAAACCACTGGCACCGTCAGCCATCACCAGTGCTGTTAGATACCATTCAAGATACCAATACAGTCATAGTGCACCATCGTAGTGCTTTTAAAGGTGAGATAGGAAGAGTTCAGGGCCGGCATGTTCGTGTTAGATGGAAGGGCAAGGCTGGCAAGTTTAGGGAACCTTGGTTGACGAGGGATATTGAGGGTCTCGTCAGGACAAAGAAGGAGGCATATGTCAGCTGGTATCAAGCGAGTCCCTCGAGGAATATAGGGGATGTAGGAGTACACTTAAGAAGGAAATTAGGAGGACGAAAAGGGACCATGAGATTTCCCTGGCAGATAAGATAAAGGAAAATCCTAAAAGATTCTATCAGTATATTAAGAGTAAAAGGGTAGCTAGGGAGAGAGTAGGTCCCCTTAAGGATCAGTGTGGTAACCTATGTGTGGAGCCACGGGAAATGGGCGAGGTCTTAATGAATAGTTCTCATCTGTATTTACCATGGAGAAGGTCATGGAAGCTAGTGAGTTCAAGGGAGGGAACAGCGATATCCTGGAGCATATCAACATTACAAAGGAGGAGGTGTTGGAGGTTTTGAAGCGCATTAAGGTGGATAAATCCCCAGGGCCTGACCAGGTATATCCTAGGATGCTATGGGAAGCAAGGGAGGAGATTGCTGGGGCCCTGGCAGAGAATTTTGTATCATTGTTAGCCACGGGTGAGGTACCGGAAGACTGGAGGATAGATAATGTTGTCCCTTTATTTAAGAAGGACAGCAGGGATAAGCCAGGGAACTACAGGCCGGTGAGCCTTACATCAGTGGTGGGAAAGTTATTGGAAGGGATTCTGAGAGACAGCATTTATATGCATTTGGAAGGGCAAGGTCTGATTAGGGATAGTCAGCATGGCTTGGTGCGTGGGAAATCATATCTCACGAACTTGATTGACTTTTTTGAGGAGTTGACCAAGAGGATTGACGAGGGCAGGGTGATGGACGTTGTCGAGATGGACTTTAGCAAGGCCTTTGACAAGGTCCCGCACGGGAGGCTGGTCCGGAAGGTTTGAACACATGGGATCCAGGGTGAGCTAGCAAATTGGATATAAAATTGGCTTGGTGATAGGAGGCAGAGGGTGGTAGTGGAGAGTTGTTTTTCAGATTGGAGGCCAGTGACCAGTGGTGTGCCGCAGGGACCGGTGCTGGGCCCTCTGTTGTTTGTCATATATATTAATGACTTGGATGTGAATGTCGGGAGCATGATTAGTAAGTTTGCAGATGACACCAAAATTGGTGGTAGAGTGGACAGTGAAGGTTGTCTAAGATTACAACAGGATATAGATCAATTGGGAAAGTGGGCAAGGGATTGACAAATGGAATTTAATGCAGACAAGTGCGAAGTGACGCATTTTGGGAAGTTAAACCAGGGCAGGACATATACAGTGAATGGCAGGGCCCTGGGGCGTGTTCTTGAGCAGAGAGACCTTGGGGTGCAAGTACATAGTTCCCTGAAAGTGGCAACATAGGTAGACAGGGTGGTGAAGAAAGTGTATGGCATGCTTGCCTTCATCGGCCGAGGCACTGAGTACAGGAGTTGGGACATCATGTTACATTTGTACATAACGTTGGTTAGGCCGCATTTGGAGTACTGTGTGCAGTTCTGGTCGCCGCACTACAGGAAAGATGTGATTAAGCTAGAGAAGGTGCAAAAAAGATTCACAAGGATGTTGCCTGGTTTGGAGGGCTTGAGTTATAAAGAGATTGGATAGGTTGGGTTTGTTTTCCCTGGAGCGAAGGAGGCTGAGAGGGGACATGATGGAGGTATATAAAATTATGAGATGGATCGATAGGTAGATAGCCAGAGTCTGTTTCCCATGGTAGGGGTGACTAAAACTAGAGGGCATAGATTTAAGGTGAGAGGGATGAGGTTTAAAGGGGGATCAAAGGGGTAAATTTTTCACACAAAGAATTGTGGGTATCTGGAATGAGCTGCCTGAGGAGGTGGTGGAGGCAGGAACAGTAGCGGCATTTAAGAGGCATCTGGACAGGTACTTGAATGAGGAAGGCATAGAGGGAAATGGAATTAATGCAGGCAGGTGGGATTAGTATAGATAGGCATTATGGTCGGCATGGACGCGGTGGACTGAAGGGCCTGTTTCTATGCTGTACGACTCTATCACAAATGTATCCATGGAACACTGATTATATGCTCAAGCTCTCCCTCCCCTGGAATTACATCTCTACCCCATTATCTGCAAGTCAAACCACTGGCATTGTTTCAGCCACCGCTGCTGCTTAGTGATAATTTGATCCATAATAGTAGGAATCCTGGATCGAATAGAATGGGAGATTAAATGTTTCAGGTCTGTTTGTCAATAAGTATTAGAAAACTGCAAACAAAAAACACATTGGGTTAAGGATGGAACTAATGTTTGAAAAGTTGGGCTTGGGGCATGGTAGCACAGTGGTTATGCTACTGGACTAGAATAGAATAGAATCACAATATGGTTACAACACAGGAGGCCATTCAGCCCATTGTGTCCGTGCTGGCTCTCTACAAGAGCAACTCACCTTATTCCACTCCTCCACCTTTTCCCTGGAGCCCTGCAGTCTTTTTCTCTTCAGATAATTGCCCAATTCCCTATTGAAAGCCACAATTGAATCTGCATCCATCACACTCTCAGAAACCGCATTCCAGATCCTCACCACTTGCTGCGTAAAAAAGATTATCCTCATGTCGCTGTTGCTTCTTTTGCTAATCACCTTAAATCGGTGCCCTCTGGTTCTCGATCCTTCCACCAATGGGAATAGTTTGTCCCTATCTACTCTGTCCAGACCCATCATGATTTTTTAAATAATTTCATAACTAGTAATTCAGAGACCTGAAATAATAATCTGGGGACAGGAGTTCAAATCCCACAACAGCAGCTAGGGAATTTAAATTCAACTAATTAAATAAAAATCACAGAATTGTTACAGTGCAGAAGGAGGCCATTCAGCTCATCGTGTCTGCAGTGTCTCTCTGAAAAACCAATCCCTCAGTTCCATTTCCCGCCTTCTCCCCGTAATCCTGCACATTCTTCATTTTCATATAACAGTCTAATTCCCTCTTGAATGCTTCAATTGAACCTACCTCCACCACATTCTCAGGCAGTACATTCCAGGCCTTAACCACTCATTGTGTGAAAAAGTTTTTCCTCGCATCACTTTTGCTTCTCTTACCAAATATATTAAATCTGTGGCTCTCGTTCGCGATCCTTTCACAAGTGAGAACTGTTTCTCTCCATCAACTCTGTCCAGATCCCTCATGATTTTGAATACCTCCATCAAATCACCTCTCAGCCTTCTCTTCTCCAAGGAAAACAGTCCTAACTTCTCTAATCTATCTTCAAAATTGAAATTCCTCATCCTGGAGTCTTTCTCGTGAATCTTTCTGTACTCTCTCCAATGCCCTCACGTCTTTCCTAAAGTGTGGCGCCCAGAACTGGACGCAATAATCTGGGATCTGGAATAAAAAGCTAGTTATCATCAATGGTGACCATGAAATTACTAGGTAGATCGTAAAATCCATCTGGTTCACCAATGTCCTTTAGAGAAGGAAATGTGCTACCCTTACCCAATCTGGCCTGCATGTAATACCAGACACACAGCAATATGGTTGACTCTTAACTGCCCTCCAAAATGACCGAAGAAAGCCACTCAGTTACATTCAAGACGGCAGCTCACCATCACCTTCGGGAGGGCAATTAGGGATGCACAATAAATGCTGGCCTTGCCAGCGACATCCATATCCTATGAATGACTAAAAAAAAGCTTCTGTTCCACCCCTTCAGTCACTTCCCCGTATCCAAAACATGTGGCCAAGTTAAGACCAAAAGGATCTAAATACAGTTGAAAATACATCGCTAATTCACTTTCCTTCTTTATGATGCGATCTCTGCCCCAAGAACCAGTCCAGCTCACTTTTGGATGCAGACCAAGTGTCACACACACCACACCAGCCAACACACTCCAGAAGCTCACTACATTCTGTGAAAAGAACTGCCTAGCATCTAGCCTATACCTACTCTTGCAGAGTTTAAATACAGAGCCCCAGTCCTCCCCAATCAAACACAGTTGGAAACAATCTATCAATAGGTACTCAGTTCAGCTAAACATTATTTTATATGCTTATATCAGGTCAACTCTAAATCTACATTGCTCTCGAGTCCATTAATCCCATCGTATAATAAAGGTTCCGTAAGCTGAACTTTTTCCAAGGCCGCTGTATCACTCATCACGAGGGGACCAAAACAGTGCACAGTACTCCAGATGCAGACTAACCAATGACCTGTATAATGACAGAATGGTGTCCTATGATTTGTACTGAATGTTTCTATAAATACAATCCAATACCCTAATTGCTTTATTTATAGTTTCTCTGCATTGGTCGTGAACCTTGAGCGATCTGTACACAATAGCACTTAGATCCTTTTTGCTCAACTACTTTCAGTTTCATTACATGTGTACTGTTCTATGTTCTATTGATAGTAGAATGAAGGGTATGTAGGTAGTTTGATCTTAGAGTAGGTTAAAGGGTCGGCACAACATCGTGGGCCGAAGGGCCTGTACTGTGCTGTACTGTTCTATGTTCTATTACATATAAATGATAAGTGTGTGTCGGTCCTACAGGTCACTGCATTTATCTAGGTTCAGTGCTATTTGCCATTCTTTAGTCCATTTCTGTAGCACATCTAAATATCTTTGCATTAAATTGTATTCCTCTTGTTACGCCATGTGGTGAGGGGTTTGGGTGGTTCCCACTGTTCTCCTCCCACCTGACCTCAGCAAGTGTGTTTTGTTATGAGGGTTTAACCCCTTTGTGTTTATCTGTCAAATAAACAAACCGCGACATGTTTTCTTGTAAAACAGAAAATCAATTATTTATTGATCAATATGCCTTAACCCGAAATTGTCACAACCGCAACTACTCTCACATTCGCTCGCACTCTCTCTCATACACACACACACACACACACACACACACACACACAGACACGCGCGAGACAGAGAGGAAAAAGGGGTATGCGATAAGTGGGGGTGGGGGGGGAGATAAGGTTTCGGGGGGGGGGGGTCACGATAAACCTGTAAATCTCTCAGAAGTAATTTTCTCGTTGGTTGCAGGCCTGAGGTGTTAGTAGATTTTTCTCTTGGTTGACTATTCAGTTGAAAACAGTGGATCACTTCTAATTCAGTGCTGCATAAATAAAGATGTAGAATTCTACAGCAGGGCGCACTCCTACCGGTTTGCTGGAAACAAGTTTCTTGGATGCTGCTATCTGACTATCTCTCCCTCTCTAGTTTTACGCCCAAGGCAGGAGGAGTGCACTGTCTTTCTCTAGTTCTATTTCTCCAAAGGTCACAACATATATTTAAACGTGTACCCAGTTACCGATGCAGCCAATTATATACTCTTATTTTATTTTCAGAATAAGATCTACCAACCAGATTTCTTTAATAAACAAAAGCATTAATTTATTATAAAACAAGACTTAGTCAATAAAGATGCAAAACTTTAACACACAGTTTGAAATATGACAGAAGATGTATATATATTCCCTTCTAAATACCCAACACACACACACCCCAATTAAAGGAAAAATAAAGATGTTTTGGCCAAAGTACTTGATCATTCTTGAAGAAAAAGGATAAGTTATATTATGTTCCAAATGGCATATAGTCTGGCATCTGAGTTCACGTGGACGGGTTACTGGGATCTTTTCAGAAGCAGGTCCTTCAGAGATATCAAGAGGAAGTATTCCAGAAGCTTCTCAGGAGTAATGCTGCTTCAATTTTGCTATTTCTTACACTTGAGTCTCAGGGTTTCTCAAAGAAGTGTAGAAAAGAAGAAATGGTCTCTTTCAGCAGGCTGACCTCTAAACTAACTCAGAACAGTATGCAAAAATGAAACCCACTCAAGGACCATAAATCTTGGCATGTCACTTATCTTGTAAACAACTCCCATAGTCATAAGGCACTTGTTGTTTACATGGCTGAAGACATGTGACATCCAGTAAATGTTATTTTTAAACAGAGTGCTTCCAGTGACCCAAAATCCAGCATAACACTAGGCTGTTTTTTTTTACAGTAAAGATGTGTTACATCTCGCCTCTCATAGAGTCACAGAGAGATACAGCACTGAAACAGGCCCTTCGGCCCACCGAGGCTGTGCCGACCATCAACCACCCATTTATACTAATCCTACATTAATCCCAGATTCCCTACCACATCCCCATCTTCCTTCAATTCTCCTACCACCTACCTGCACTCGGGGCAATTTACAATGGCCAATTTACCTATCAACCTGCAAGTCTTTGGCTGTGGGAGGAAACTGGAGCACCCGGCGGAAACCCACGCGGTCACAGGGAGAACTTGCAAATTCCGCACAGGCAGTACCCAGAGCTGAACCCGGGTCGCTGGAGCTGTGAGGCTGCGGTGCTAACCACTGTGCCGCCCTCTGCTGGAAAACATGTATTTTCTTCCCTGTAGTGATCGACAATAGCCTAGGCTATGGCTACTTCACACCTTTGTTTCAGAAGAACCCATTCAATTGAGAAATATTTCAGGATGGGTGTAGGACGGGTGCAATTGACATCTGTTAGCTTTGACTATTTTCCTTTGTCCCCGTCAGACAGTTTGAATATACAAAGGCCAAGTCTTTTAACCTTCGGCAGCCATTTTGGAGCACACTGTTCACTTTTTAAAAAGGTCCATTTTTTAAAAGACAAAGTCAATTTTTATAACTCTTCAGTTTTTGTCCATAATTTTATCATCACACTTCTTTTTACCTGTGACACCTCCCCCAAAAGGGGAAAAAATAAATTCTTTGTATTTCATTTTTATGGGTGTTTTGGGGTTAGAATGAAAAATACAGGATAACATTACTGTCCTTTCATTTCATTCACTCCTCAATATTACAAGCAATGCCAGCTGTAGCAATTGTAACAGCCATTTCATGTTCACGTTTAAAATTCTTCACCATCCTTCCTTTGGATGAGGTATCGCTAAAAATTGCATTTCTTTCTTTTATGTGTTGTCAAATGGGGTTGGAGTTCTTCTAGCAACAGTTTGTACTACTTTGGGAATGTTAATCTCAATAAGCATGTGTTTGTTGGTGAAGCTTGCAATAGGCAAATTTCTGTTACTGCATGGTTCGGAATTGCTTACAACTTTCCCTGTCTGTAAAAGTTTCGTCCCCACAACTATTGCTTCCACAATACATGGCATTAACACTTCAGGTTCTGGCACATTGATAGTTCTTACTTCCAGGGAGATAGCAATATAAATTGTTTCTTAGCCCCTGTGCATCATCTGGGATTTCCTCCTGCCCCTTGTTATTGCGGAGTTCTGAATCTAAATTGGGTTTGATCGACTGCACTCCCCTGTGGCACTTCAACTAGGTGAGGCATCTCCCTCACTCTTGTTTGGGAACTTTCCTCATCCCTTTTTAAATCTTTAAAAAAAGATTTCAGCTAACCATATCTCTGGTTATTTTCCTTCAACCTTTGCTGCTTTTATCTTAGCTCCTTTAAATTCTTCTGACTCTATCTTGGCCTTTTTAAATTCTCTGGCTTTATTGTCCAGTGTGGGATTTTTTGGAACTTCCCCAGCCCTCTGCCTCTATACAGAGTATTGTTGGTTCTCCTCAGTTTCTCCAGTCTCCGTGGACTGTTCTGGACCCTCTGGGTACAATACTGTGCTTCCTGCCAAGCCATTGCCCAGCAAAAGGTCTACATCCTGCTTGGGTAAGTTCAGAATGATCCCGACAGTCAATACTCCAGTGACAAAATTTACCTAGAGTAAGATGAAGTAAGGAATCTTTCAAGCATTTGCCAGTAAGCCCTTTTACCAATACCGTGGTATTTGTTCTGCTTTCCGGTGGCATTTCTGTAAATTTGGCTGCCAATAGGGTTTGAAAACAACCAGTACCCCTGAGGAAGGTTATCTCCTTGCCTGGTGCCTGGGACACAAAAAGAGTCATTTTTCCTTTGTGTAAGAAGTTCTGGTTATGTGCTTTGTTCTGGAGTTATACTGCAACACACACTTAGCAGTTTCAAAGCTACAGACACAGGCGTCACTGCAGTGCCTCCTGCTGTTTTTTTAGCATACCAACAATTTGCCTAGACAAGCCTAGACTCACCACACTGGAAACATGTCAGGCAGACCCCTAATGATTTATCACCTGGGTCCCTTCTTTTAAAAGTTGGAGACTGGTCTTGTTTTCCTTCCTTGCTCTCTTTTTCTTTCGAGCCAATTTCTGTTTCCTCTGCATCTCTGCCATCTCTCCCTAGCTTGTAAGAGTTACTCGACCCAAACTTATTGAGTTAAGGATTTGTGAATAAACTCAATCGTGATCATTTTTGCTGCTTCTCTTAATCTGGTGTCTCTTTGTTCTTCAATGTGTGTTCTTATACGACTTGGGATGCTATTTTTGAATTCTTCCAGCAACGTTACTTCCCTCAAATTTTCATATGAGAGTTCTAGTTTGAGAGATCGTATCCAGCGATCAAAAGCCATATGTTTAATTCTTTCGAATTCAATCTAAGTTTGTGTTTGCCTTTTCTTGTCAAAATGCTTCCAGTACTAGCTCATATGCATTTAGAATTGCAATTTTAGTTTGTTCATAGCTAGAGGAAGTTTCTTCTGATCACAGAGCTATCCTTTTAGTTTTGGATTCCATACTTTCTTCTTCTGGTTCAGGGGTAAATTTATAACAGTTAGTTAGGCTTTTCACCAGTTCAGGTTTCTTTGCTTTTTGTTTGAAAGCGATTCCTACCTCTGTAGCTAAGCTTTTTAAATCTTCAATACTTAATTTGTTTAACTTATCAGGGAATATCTCCCTGCTCTAAAAACTCCTTAGAATTAAATGTGGCCATCTCTTGTTTCTAGTACTGTAGAGAAAAAAAAGAAAACCTGTTTGTTTATATTTCCACAATTTCAGAGGTCAATTTTCCTCCCATTTTTCAAATCCCTTGCTTATCTGGCGGGTTTTACGGCTACATGGTGATGAGTTTGGATGGATCCCACTGTTCAACTCCCACCTGACCTCAGCAAGTATTTTGTTGTGAGGGTTTAACCCCTTTGTGTTTAATTTATCAAATAAACAGACAGTGACAGGTTTTCTTGTAAGTTTAAAACAGAAAATCAATTATTTATTTATCAATACACCTTAACCTGAAATTGTCGCAACCGCATCCACTCACACATTCGCTCGTGTGCTCTCTCTCACACACATGCGCCCAAGACAGATAGAGAGGAAAAAGGGGTCAGCGATTATGAGTGGGGGGGGGGGGTAGGTTTCAGGGGGTCACGGTAAACCTGAAGACTCTCGGATGTCAAGTTCTTGTTGATTGCAGGCTTGAGGTGTTTGTAGATTTCTCTTTTGGTTAAAAGTTCAGTTGAAGACAGTGGATCACTTCTAATTCACTGCTGTATAAAGTGCAGATGTAGAATTCCACAGCAGGGCAAATCCCTACTGGTTTGCTGAAAACAAGGTTCTTGGATGCTGCTTTCTGGGTGTGTATGTCTCTCTCTCTAGGCTGTTTTAGATGTAAAGATGTGTTACATCTCACCCTTGCTGGAAGCTGCCTTCCTTACAGTGATCGTCAATGGCCTAGGATATGGCTACTTTACACCTTCTTTGTTTCAGAAGAACCCATTCAATTCAGGAATATTTCAAGATGGGTGCAGGATGGGTGCAACTGACACCTCTTGGCTTTGAAGATTTTCTTCTACATATTCAAACTGTCGGACAGGGACAAAGGCCAATTTTTTTAACCTTAAGTGGCCATTTTGGAGCACTTTTTTTTTTTAAAGTGAACACAGGTTCATTTTTTAAAATGGAAAGTCAATTTTTATAACTTCAGTTTTTATCCATAATTTTTTTATCGTTGCACTTCTTGTACACGTGACACTGTCTTGACAATTGCAAAGATTTTAGTGGGGGAGCATTACGGGAGCAGTGACCATAATTCCATAAGTTTTAAGGTACTTGTGGATAAGGATAAAAGTAGTCCTCGGGTGAAGGTGCTAAATTGGGGGAAGGCTAATTATAACAATATTAGGCAGGAACTGAAGAATTTAGATTGGGGACGGCTGTTTGAGGGTAAATCAACATCTGACATGTGGGAGTCTTTCAAACGTCATCTGATTAGAATCCAGGACCAGCATGTTCCTGTGAGGAAGAAAGACAAGTTTGGCAAGTTTCAGGAAGCTTGGATAACACGGGATATTGTGAGCCTCGTCAAAAAGAAAAAGGAAGCATTTGTAAGGGCTGGAAGGCTATGAACAGATGAAGCACTTGAGGAATATAAAGACAGTAGGAAGGAACTTAAGCAAGGAGTTAGGAGGGCTAAAAGGGGTCATGAAAAGTCATTGGCAAACAGGATTAAGGAAAATCCCAAGGCTTTTTATACATATATAAAGAGCAAGAGGGTAACCAGGGAAAGGGTTGGCCCACTCAAGAACAGAGATGGGAATCTATGTGTGGAGCCAGATGAAATGGGCGAGGTGCTAAATGAGTACTTTGCATCAGTATTCACCAAGGAGGAGGACTTGGTGGATGATGAGCCTAGGGAAGGGAGTGCAGATACTCTCAGTCATCTCATTATCAAAAAGGAGGAGATGTTGGGTGTCTTGCAAAGCATTAAGGTAGATAAGTCCCCAGGGCCTGATGGGATCTACCCTAGAATACTGAGGGAGGCAAGGGAAGAAATTGCTGGGGCCTTGACAGAAATCTTTGCATCCTCATTGGCTACAGGTGAGGTCCCAGAAGACTGGAGAATAGCCAATGTTGTTCCTTTGTTTAAGAAGGGTGGCAAGGATAATCCAGGAAATTATAGGCCGGTTAACCTTACGTCAGTGGTAGGGAAACTATTAGAGAGGATTATTCGGGACAGAATTTACTCCCATTTGGAAACAAACGAACTTATTAACGAGAGACAGCATGGTTTTGTGAAGGGGAGGTCGTGTCTTACTAATTTGATTGAGTTTTTTGAGGAAGTGACGAAGATGATTGATGAAGGAAGGGCAGTGGATGTAGTCTATATGGACTTTAGTAAAGCCTTTGACAAGGTCCCGCATGGCAGACTGGTACAAAAGGTGAAGTCACACGGGATCAGAGGTGAGCTGGCAAGATGGATACAGAACTGGCTCAGTCATAGAAGACAGAGGATAGCAGTGGAAGGGTGCTTTTCTGAATGGAGGGATGTGACTAGTGGTGTTCCACAGGGATCAGTGCGGGGACCTTTGCTGTTTGTAGTATATATAAATGATTTGGAGGAAAATGTAGCTGGTCTGATTAGTAAGTTTGTGGACGACACAAAGGTTGGTGGAGTTGCGGTATTGTGTTGAGGATTGTCAGAGGATACTGCAGGATATAGATCGGTTGGAGACTTGGGCGGAGAAATGGCAGATGAAGTTTAATCCGGACAAATGTGAGGTAATGCATTTTGGAAGGTCTAATGCAGGTGGGAAGTATACAGTAAATGGCAGAACCCTTAGGAGTATTGACAGGTAGAGAGATCTGGGCGTACAGGTCCACAGGTCACAAAGTGGCAACGCAGGTGGATAAGATAGTCAAGAAGGCATACGGCATGCTTGCCTTCATCGGTCGGGGCATAGAGTATAAAAATTGGCAAGTCATATTGCAGCTGTACAGAACCTTAATTAGGCCACACTTAGAATATTGCGTGCAATTCTGGTCGCCACACTACCAGAAGGACGTGGAGGCTTTGGAGAGGGTACAGAGGAGGTTTACCAGGATGTTGCCTGGTCTGGAGGGCACTGGCTATGAGGAGAGGTTGGATAAACTCGGATTGTTTTCACTGGAACGACGGAGGTGGAGGGGCGACATGATAGAGGTTTACAAAGTTATGAGCGGCATGGACAGAGTGGATAGTCAGAAGCTTTTTCCCAGGGTAGAAGAGTCAGTTACTAGGGGACATAGGTTTAAGGTGCGAGGGGCAAGGTTTAGAGGGGATGTGCGAGGCAAGTTTTTTTACACAGAGGGTGGAGAGTGCCTGGAACTTGCTGCCAGGGGAGGTGGTGGAAGCAGATACGATAGCGACGTTTAAGAGACATCTTGACAAATACATGAATAGGAAGGGAATAGAGGGATATGGGCCCCAGAAGTGCAGAAGGTGTTAGTTTAGGCAGGCATCAAGATCGGCGCAGGCTTGGAGGGCCAAATGGCCTGTTCCTGTGCTGTACTGTTCTTTGTTCTTTATCACCTGCAAACCTATCGGCCATACCACAAACACCACTGTCTGGGTTATTAATTTGAAAAAAGTGAACAGTGCTGGGCCTGAGACCGATTCCTAGGAGACCACCAGTAACATGTTTCCAGGCCGATCCATAACCACTAACTACAACCTTTTGGCTGTGCGAATGGAGCCAATTCCTGAATGAGCACATCACATTCCCACTGATCCCATAAGATTCTGTCTTGTGAAATGACTTACTGTGAGGCCTTCTGAAAGTCCAGGCAGACAATGTCAACCAGATTACCCTCGTCCACTAACCTACTATCAAAACTCTCAAGTTTGTAAGACACAACCTTATTTTCTGGAAGCCACATTTAGTATCTCTATTGGTACCTTCTCTTTCCCATTAATCATAAAGAGCCAACTTGAGCATAATGTTGATGCTAAAATTCAATGACATTTATTATAATTATAATCAGCTGTCCAACTGAGTATCTGGATGCAAAAAATACACAGACCAAGAACTTAATCTACCGACTGAACAGTTTTCAATATTTCATATGAGACTTTCAAAGACTAACTAATTTCCTGACAAGTTCAATCCCAACCTACCATGAATCACTATAAGTTAGTATGCAGGTACAGCAAGTGATTCGGTATGCAAATGGAATGCTGTCGTTTATTGAAAGGGGAATGGAATGTAAAAGTAAGGATATTTTGCTACAGTTGTACAGTGCGTTGGTGAGATCACATCTGGAGTACTGTGTACAGTTTTGATCTCCTTACTGCATTCGAAGCAGTTCAAAGAAGGTTCACTCAACTGATTCCAGGATGAAGGGGTTATCTTATGAGGAAAGGTTGGACAATGGGCCTGTATCCATTGGAGTTTAGAAGAATAAGAGGTGATCATATTGAAACATACAAGACCTTGAGGGGACTTGACTGTGGATGCCGAGAGGATGTTTCTCCTGATGAGACTAAACCAGGGGGCAAAGTTTAAAAATAAGGGGTCTCCCATTAAAGATGGAGACGAGGAGAAATGTTTTCTCTTTCCCAGAGAAAAGTGATAGATAGATTCTTGATGGACAAAGGAGTCAAAGGGTATAGGGGTACAAAGGGATAAAGCAAAGGTTCAGCGGAGGTGGTAGATGCGGGCACGATGGCGTCTTTTAAGATGTATCTAGACAGATACATGAATGGGCAGGAAGAAAAGAGATACAGACCCTTAGAAAATAGGCGACATGTTTAGATAGAGGATCTGGATCGGCGCAGGCTTGGAGGGCCGAAGGGCCTGTTCCTGTGCTGTAATTTTCTTTGTTCTTATCGGATATGGTGAAGAGTGAAATGACAGATTTCCTTCTGCTCTCCATCTCTGGGTCATTGTGATTCTCGCCTTTGCTCTAATCCCTCAGTCCCTTACGGACTCAACTGGACACGAAAATGTGCCTGACAAGCCAAAAGACTTGCAGGTTGGTAGGTAAATTGACCATTATAAATTGCCCCTAGTATAGGTAGGTGGTAGGGAAATATAGGGACAGGTGGGGATGTGGTAGGAATATGGGAATATAGGATTAGTATAAATGTGTGGTTGATGGTCGGCAAAGACTCGGTGGGCCGAAGGGCCTGTTTCAGTGCTGTATCTCTCAAAAAAAACTAAATTGGTCCCTGGAATGAAGGGGTTGTCCTATGGTGAGAGGCTGAGTAAGCTGGGCCTATATTCTCTGTAGTTTAGAAAAATGAGATGATCTCATTGAAACATACAATATTCTGAAGGGGCTGGATATGGTAGACACTGAGAGATTGTTTCCGCTGGTCGAGGAATCTAAAACACGGGGGCACAGTCTCAGGATAAGAGGCCAATCATTTAGGACTAAGATGAGGAGAAATTACTTCACTCAAAAGGGTTATGAATCTTTGGAATTCTCTACCCCAGAGGTTGTGGATGCTTTATCGTGGAATACATTTAAGGCTGGGATAGACAGATTTTTAGTCTCTCAGGGAATCAGAGGACATGGGGAGCTGGCAGGAAAGTGGAGTTGAAGCCGATGATCAACCATGATCTTATTGAATGGTGCAGCAGGGTCGATTGGCCATATGGTCTACTCCTGCTCTTATTTCTGTGTTCTTGTGAGTAGACAAGAAAGTACAGTTGAAGCCACAATCAGATCAGCCATGATCTTATCAAATAGCAGAGCAGGCTTGAGGGGCCAAATAGCCTACGCCTGCTCCTAATTCGTATATGTTCGTATGATCAACTGTAGCTTTAATCACTCTTTTCATTCCTGCCATCAAATATTGTTTTTGCTGTTTTCTTATATTATTAATGAAAGCACTTCCCATCGAAACCAGATTCATTCTCAGACCTGCAGCTGTAGGTGTTTCTTGGAAGAAACAGAGTTCAACACATCTTTGTGTTTGGAAGAATCAAATTTGGACCCATGTCCCAGCAAAAGGTCTCCAGCAAATAAAATCACCGCAAGAAGCCTTTTTGCAGAGATTTGAGTGAGCTGGAGATAATTCTAAATTTGTTCACTGATAAAGCAAGTACACAGGTTCCTGTGCCTTCACCGACTTTGAAAGACCCATGACACTGATGTCATAAGATGTCATCAACAGGAAGCCAAAGATAAATCGCACAGATCCAATAATCCGAAGCAGGCTTCAATGGGCCAATGGCAAGGCACAATAAAATTCAAAACAAGTCAACGTGTTGGTTTTGGTAACTTCTGGATCAAACAGTATTGAAAACTCAACAAAATATGTTGTGTTTCAAACATCTCTAAATGCACGAGGAAACATATTACAAAACTATAGTAAACTTATTTCTTTGTCAGGACAATGCCACCACTATGACTGCCTATTTCCAACTCTGTAGCAATCCCAACTCTGCTCCTGCCTCAGCTCATCTGCTACTGATACCCTCATCCAGGCCTTTGTTACCTCTGTTCCAAAGCATTCCTGGCTGACCTCCCACATTCTACTCCACGTAAATGCAAGCCATAGTGTCATTCTGGCAGAAAAGGAGGCCAGTTGCCCCATCGAGTCCAAGGGCCTTGTACACTCTTTAAAACTGTGTAATTTAGTCTATACTGCCTATCCCTATTCCTTCTGACAAGATGCATCACCTCACACTTATCTGTATTAAATTCCATCTGCAATTTGTCTGCCCATTCTGCTAGCCTATGTCCTGTTGCAGTTGATTGGTATCAGCATCACGGTCTGCCACTCCTCCAAGTCTGGTAAACTTGGTAAATTTTTAAATTTTACTCTGTATTCCAATATCCGTCATCTTTATATGTATATACAAAAAAAAAGTGGTCATAGGAACATAGGAGCAGGAGTAGTCCATTCAGCCCATCGAGCCTTCTCCGCCATTCAATTAGATCACGGCTGATCATCTACCTCAACACCACTTTCCGGCGCTATTCCCATATCCCTTGATGTCATAAGCATCCAGATATCTAACGACTTCTATGTTGAACATGCTCAATGATTGAGCTTCCACAGCCCTCTGGGGTAGAGAATTGTAAAGATTCGCCATCTGCTGAATGAAGAAATTCCCCCTCATCTCAGTCTTAAATGGCCTACCCCTTATTCTCAGACTATTTCTCCCCATTCTAGACTCAGCCAATCCTAGCCTAGTTTAACCATTTACCATAACTTACTGTTTTCTATCTTTAAGACAATCTTTTATCCGAGCTGGCACTGACCCTCCTATTCCATGAGCCTCAATTTTGTTAACCAGCCTTTTATGTTGCACTTCATCAAATGCTTTATTAAAACCCATATAGACAACATCCATTGCTTTCCCTTCATCAACCTTCTCTGTTACTTCTAAAATGAATTTTTTTTATGATTAGTCAAGCACAATCTGCCTTTTACAAATTCATGCTGGCTCTCCTTAATTATCTCAAACCCTCTCCAACGGCCTGTTAATTATTTTCCCAATTATTGTTTCTCAGACATTACCCAGTACTGATGTTAAACTGTACTGGCCTGCAGTTACTAGGAATGTCCTTACATCCTTTCTTGAATAAGCGTGTCACATTTGCCACATCTCCACATAAAACAAAACCTCAGTAACTGCATCCACAAAAACTAGCAACAGCAATAAAATGAGATTATTAATTTTTAGTTAAGTGAACAGGAAAGTACGTTTCCATCTCCCTCTTATGACAGAGACTGTATCAGCCATGGCGAAATGGGTAGCCCTCATGCCTCTGAGTCGGAAGGTTGTAGGTTCAAATTCCATATCCGAGACTTGAGCACACAATCTTGGCTGACGCTCCGAATGCAGAACTAAGGTACTGCTGTGCTATTAGAAGTGCTGTTTATTGAATGATATGTTAAACCAAGTCCCCATCTGCCCTTTCAGGTGGACATAAAAGATTCCATGGCACTATTTATTTATTTATTTTATTTAGAGATACAGCACTGAAACAGGCCCTTCGGGCCACCAAGTCTGCGCCGACCAACAACCACCCATTTATACTAATCCTACATTAACCCCATATTCCCTACCACATCCCCACCATTCTCCTGCCACCTACCTACACGAGGGGCAATTTCCAATGGCCAATTTACCTATCAACCTTACCTATTTGAAGAAGAGCAGAGGAGTTCGCCCCACGCCCTGACCAATATCTATCCTTCAGCCAGTATCACTAAAAGATTAATACAAAATTAAAATACTGCTGGAAATCTGAAACAAAAATGTGTATCACAAAGATTATCCAGTCATTATTAGATTGCCATTTGCAGAAGCTTGCTTTCCACAAATTGGTTGCCATATTTCCTACACTACAACAGTGACTACACTTCAAAGAGCATTGCATTGGCTGTAAAAGCATTTTGCAATGCCCTGGGATTGTGAAAGGTGCTATATAAATGCAAGTCTTTCTTTCTCAAAACTTGAACATAACAATTAGAGTTACATAAACCAGTTGCTATACACAACTGGCAGATGACTGTCTGGAGCACATACTTCCCTCAAAATCATGTTTCTAGTAAATTCAATAGGCCTTCTGAGTGCCTGATTGTTCTCTGATAATAAACTGGGCAGCTCACGTGTCAGGAGGTTTTGGAGGAGACACAACAATCTCAAAAACAGGTGCTAAAAACAAAGCAGATTACGTCCCAGCCATTGCTCAATAACAAATAAATCTGCATTTTCTTCAAATATGTACAGTTGTAAATATGCACATCCATGATCTAAGTTATGCAAGGTCAGCTCAAGTCGAGCTAGCCAGCTCAAATTGAAATATAATAATTCTGTGAATCTGTTACTCGCTCTGAAGTTTTGAACTTCCTGGCAACTGCCAAGGGATCCTGAAAAATATATTGAGAAAATACTTTGCCTAAAATCCATTGTTTTGGACTTCAAACTGGTGTCAAATTTACACCTATTTTTCTGAATTGAGATTGCTCCCACGAGTTGCACCTAGGCTTTAAAGGTCAGAAAAACATGTAAAAAGGTCTGACTTGTGTGTTAAGTTTGGCAGTACTTCAGATCTGGTCATCACATGCGATTGGGCAAGAATGCTTCAGAAACAGTAACAACATTTGTGCCATAAGACTCAGGCAATGACCATCCCCAACAAGAAAGAATCAAACCTTCTCCTCGACATTGAACAGCATTACCAACGCCAAAGGCAGCTCACCATCGCCAAAGGCAGCTCACCACCACCTTCTCAAGGGCAATTAGGGATGGGCAATAAATGCTGGCCTTGCCAGCTGCATTCACATCCCAGGAATGAATTGAACAAGCACATAAATGTGTCATTTATCCTTTCTTAAGCAGATATTAACAATATACACAATTCCATGTTATAATCACATTGGTCTGTAAGTGATGCAGTCCCTCCCAAACACAGCATCTATAAAAGTGACAAAGCGTAGAGTAAATTCTTAAAATTCTTGCCGCAGTTCCAGTTCTGTTGTAAATTGACTTTTTTGTGCTAAACATGCAAAATGGAACATCTTTATCAAACTTTGCACTAATTTTTACCAATAGCAAATATTAATAGATCAACCATGGCACAGATAAAACTCCCTCAACACAACATTGCGCATGTAAATCTTCCTGTTCCCATGTGACATTTCCCATGTGACATTTCCCATTTCTATTTTTTTCAATTGCTATTGTTGTGGCATTTAAATGAGATTATTATTTTAGTGTCATTATGCTAAATTATAAACAGTTTTGTGGCCCACATCACTAGGAATTGGCTTGAAACTGCCACCAACAGCGAGTTGGTTCACAGAATACTCAAGAGACTTGAATTATCGCCGAGACAAAATTGAAAACAGCAGTGGAATTTATCATTCTGAGAACCATTTATTTCAACTGTTAGATTTAAGTATAGAGAAAGATTAGCTCAAGGTTTAAGATCAGTTTCTACTCCAAAAAGGCACAATTAAACAAAGCAGTTCATCAATGAACATCTCTATCATTGCTTGTTCCAAATTTAGCATGTTTTCACTGTCAGGAGACAGCTTCAGCAAAAACTACAGAATTAGCATTTCTTTGTAATTGCGATATACTTCAGAACAAGTTCACTCTTCGTACTGCCCTACTAATAAAAGGGTAGCATTAAAATCTTCTAGCTACAACTGTCTCGAGAGTTTGAACCAAAATAACTGCCTGAAGATAACTAATTACATAAAGAACTATCAAGGATTGAACTAGTTAATCAACCAGCAAACATGAAGTACTAGGTTTACGACAGTAAATTTGTTTGCTAATCTGGCAAAGGTATTTTGTCACAACGTAAAGACTTTTCAAGACTGAACTCTAACTCTTGCCAACATTATTTTGCTAAAACCTAAATAATTGCTTAGTCAGTGGAAATTGTACAAAATAATTGGCGATACATCAACTCTGTTTTTGTTATATAGCTGTAAATTATAGAGCAAAGAGGAATACTGCAGCTTGCTCCAACACAGCAAGCATAAAAACATATTCGGCATCTGCCAGCCAAGGCGATATTACAAACTGGAAGAGAAGTCCTGATTTATCATCACCTGTCTCTGGAGGAGTCTGCATTATTTATAAAATCTAGCAAAGATTCAAGATACTGAAATCAGATTCTGTACCTCAGCTGTGACTTAAAGCAATAAGCAGACCTACCCTGAATGTTTGTCAGTGTGTCTGAGAGGAGACAAAATTGAACAGGGTTCAGAAACCTTTTTCCAATGCACAAGCCAGATTGGTGAACTTTTCAAAATGCTATAACAAATGGGTTAAAAAAAAAGTCAAATATCCACCAACAGATTTAACCAAATTAACTGAAAAATATTTCTGCCCCAGTAATAAATGATAAAAGATAAATCAGGATGCCGTTTCCATGATTAATGATGCTATCTACATCACAGAAGACATCAAGCATAACGATGGATTTTTGTACAGTAATTATTTCTGAAACAATGAGCTATTGCAAACTCGACAAAATAATTAACACTGAAACAGAAGTGCCAGCAAAGCCATATGTTGTTTTCTCAATCTCTGATGAATTGCATCACTTTGCTAATTTTTCCCTTTTCCAGGATATCAGATGAGATGGACTTCTGATAGAGCAGTTAATTTTACAAAAAAAGAGAAAATGTATTCCTCCCCACTTTCTACCATAAAATGTGATAGTGAGCAAACAAGGAAGTACTTTTTGTAAATTACAATTACAAAAATAACAATTTGTAAAAGGGAGGGAAATTAATATCTTTGCAGAAAGAAAAATAATCCTAACCGTCAACACAAATTCAAAAACTTAAATGGCTGAAGCTGGGTAAAAGCAACAGAACAGTGATATTTACAGAAATATAGGGCCCATCAAATCTAGACTTTCTTTGAGTTAGTTGTGCACGAACTTGAGGCAGAAAACTTTTATGACCATTTGATGGTTTGAGACTCGAGATTATAGATCTGTTTTATTTTGTGTTTGCTCCCAAAGAAGTTGCATCCAAAAATAAGCTGCAAAAAAGTATTTTTTTGTTTTCAAAAAGAACTTTCTAGGGCAAATTCAACTGATGCCTTCAATGAAAGTTTATTTTCAAGACCAGCTGCAACCACTGGTTTTCCCTCTCAGAAAAAATACTCCCTAATTTGAAAGTATTAACTGGTTTTATTTGACCGTTTCCTGGACTTGCAGAATTGCCAGAGTCTGAACATAAAATAGGGAATGGGGTCAGCGATAGGTTTTACTTAATTTAAGATTTTACTAGGGTATACTGCTGTAATGTGTGATGCGGATAGTTGACCTGTTTGTGGGCAAGTTGTATTTTCTGGTTATGTTTTAACTTTGAATGCTGTGCTCACAGTGGAGGTCCTATTGCTACCGTGCAGCAGTTCATAGGGGATACAAGAACTGACATAAATAATTCCACGCCTGTTCCTACAAAGCACTTTTTCATGCACTTGAGCTTTCTCCTAATATAAAGTTAGATTGTGTAATTTTGTTTTAATTTCCATTACAAGAAAATAAACTGTTTTGTAGTTTAAATCAAGACTATGGGCTAGAAATTGCTGGTGGCAGTAAAAACAGATGAACACTTTCCATTTTTCTGGAGGAAAAAATGACATTCCCCTTAAAGCCTGGCTACCCGACCCGAACCTGACTAGACCCGACTACATGTGTCGGGTTCTGATCTGGTCAGGTCGAAATTCCTAGTCCAGCATTCGGGGTCGGGTTGGTTCGGGCTGGACAGTGCTGCTTCTGGGAAGTCACAGGATCAGACTTACCCATGATTCCCCACAACTCAAGCTGCAGGAAAAGCCTGCTGCCAGAACAGATGAAGAACATTCGTGTTGGATCTGGTCGGGTCGGGCCGGGCCGGCCGTGAAAAAAAATTAAAGGACTCGGGCCCGGGTCGGATTCGGGTTGGCTGTAACCGGGTCGGGCTTTAATTTTATACCCGAGTCAGGCTTTAACTCCCCTGTTCCTCAACCTAATAAAGGCACCAATCAGTTTCTTTAAAGTTGTTCAGTTGAGTCCATATCACATTTAAAATGCCTGAAACCCTCTGCAAAAAATTAGTTTTGACTTGAAAGATTGCAAAATGACATAAAAGGCACCAAATAGATGGTCAAAAATCTACATTTTCTGGGGGCATACCCTGGACCCCTAGAAAAAGAATCTTTACCTCAGCATTGATTTCTAAATCCATCACTGCTGTATACTTGACATTCATTTGCTGTATATTTTACCCCTTGCATTAAAAATGATGAAATATGGATATTGCCATTCCTTCACTGTCACCACGTCAAAATCCTGGAACTTCCTTCCTAACAGCACTGTTGTTGTACCTACACTCCAAGGATTTCAGTGGTTCAAGAAGGCAGCTCACCACCACCTTCTCAAGGGCAAATAGGGATGGGCAATAAATGCTGGCTCGCCAGTGACGCCCACATCCCATGAACAAATAATAAAAAAACAAAGCACTTTAACCTATGATAAAATCAGGTCCTATTTATAGTCAAATTCCAAATCTTCAACAGTCGTAAGAGCTTAATCACAAGTATCAGTTGGTGGAACTTGCCTCAAATTTCCTCAAAGCCCAAAATTGTAGATTCAAGACCCATTATAGATGTGAACATCCAATCTGCACTGACACCTTGGTGAAGTAACAACGGAATGTTATATAATTGTTGCCTTTTGGTGAGATGTTAAACTGAGTTTCTGAGATAGAGTTATAAAAGATCAAGAGGCACCTTTTGCGGAAAGGAGTTGAGTATCTGACCCAGTTCCTCTCTGCGAAAACAATTCTTAAGTTGCATTACTGGTAATTCACACTGTGGTTGCACTATGCACTATGAACATGGATCTGTGAATGTCGGTCACATACTCAAACAGCATAACTCTAGACAACAGGGTTCCAAAGCTGAGGGTCAAGAGGAGGATGTGGTGTTCAAGCATGAGAGTCACTGATGCAGGCTCACTTGGCCAGAGGAGTTGCATTATAGAATGATCTCAGTACAGCATGGGATGTTTGAATCCACTCTGATTTCCATAAGTCGGCATTGGCCATATTACACTGCATCTGGTACAACAGAAGCCAGTTATAATACACCAAAAGCAGTTCCAATTGGAGCTAGAACGAGATCACAAAGAGTCCATCAGTATGCTTGATGTCTTCTGTGATGCATCATTAATCATGAAACTGCATCCTGATTTAACCACACTGGGTCATTTGTATCAATGATGCCCTCTTCTTGGGAGGATCCTTGTAGTGCATATTTTGTCTTCTGCCATTGGACAACACCCAATGTCACTCAACTGGCCCTGTTCAAAATTGAGCAAAATACAGTAAACCATCTAGTTTTTTCCTTCTTTCAGTGGAATACTACTACCTCCAATATTTTAGCTGGTTCACTTTATCGCAAGCATTTGCAGCAGCAAAATACTTCCTGGTATGCATTTTGCCACAGGATGTCAATATGGAGTTGTCGTTCATTTCCGAGCCCATTTCTGCTGTGGGCTCAAATGGTACTGGGTTAGCAACAAACAGGAACTGGACTGCCAACCACTGATGAAAAAGGACACAAATTTCTGTCGACTTACATATCTCATCAGACTTCTATGTCAACCAGAAATTTCTTCAAAGAGGCAGCTTAAGTGAGGATTCAAGATAAAAGGCAAAAAGTGTGCTTATGTATAGACAAAAACATATAATTGAAGCTACTTCCCTATATATTACACTTCCACTTCAAATTGAGGTGCCTCCTTGATCTTGTCATTTCAATATTGTATGTAAATCTAGCTCCTTCTCCCAGTTACTTCCTTAAACTTTGTCAACATTTGGCATTATGAATGATATATTCTTCATGATAAAATGATAAATAAAAAGATAATATTAATGCCAACTGTTTGCAAAAGGGCGACGTTTACGAAGGAGTCTTGGTGATTTCATCTTTAAAATATCTACAATTTTCTAATATGGCATTCTTCCATATTACGCTGTTGTAAAAGAATATTAATCAGAAACGTCTGAACGAAAACATTCAAATTTCACTAAATACTTGCTGTAACATTTTGAACACCTATAGCCCGAGTTCAAAGACTTGAGTTCTTAAGTCAGACAGGATTAAAATATCCAACTATACAAAAGGCTTTCAATGTTTCACAACTGCACAAAAGATCATGTCGACTTATTTGTGCAACCAAGTAAATTCTACTTTTTCTTCTAATGCGAAAGAATTTAAACTTTTACCACAGGGACCAAAAAAATGTCGCTTTGCTGTATATTAAATTTGTATTTATTTTTTATTCCCTCCTTAATATACACCAAAAAAAACAACCATTTCAAGTAATTTCTTTTCTTCTTTTGGGCCTCCTTATCTCGAGAGACAATGGATACGCGCCTGGAGGTGGTCAGTGGTTTGTGAAGCAGCGCCTGGAGTGGCTATAAAGGCCAATTCTGGAGTGACAGGCTCTTCCACAGGTGCTGCAGAGAAATTTGTTTGTTGGGGCTGTTGCACAGTTGGCTCTCCCCTTGCGCCTCTGTCTTTTTTCCTGCCAACTACTAAGTCTCTTCGACTCGCCACAATTTAGCCCTGTCTTTATGGCTGCCCGCCAGCTCTGGCGAATGCTGGCAACTGACTCCCACGACTTGTGATCAATGTCACACGATTTCATGTCGCGTTTGCAGACGTCTTTATAACGGAGACATGGACGGCCGGTGGGTCTGATACCAGTGGCGAGCTCGCTGTACAATGTGTCTTTGGGGATCCTGCCATCTTCCATGCGGCTCACATGGCCAAGCCATCTCAAGCATCCATGACAATATGAAAGGCACAATTTCAAGTAATAAGCTAGGAACTAAAACATATACCTGTAGTACTGCAAAGATTTACTGTTGGCATGCAAACCATAACTGGAGGAACTATAAGCAAGGCGCCACTGACTGGAAACAGCAATTATTTCATGTGCGTTCGACTCAAATATACTTTGGACTACCCTTGATCACAACCAGAACATTGCAGTTGCTCTGAAGGTCACAATCAAGAAAAATAAGAACGGCAAGAACTCTGTCAATTTCACTAGTGGGCCACATAGGAAGGAAGGAACCTCGGTGCCCTTAATTTGCACACATCTCAAGCTACTGATAGCATTTACCAGATCTTGGTTTGCTAATCAAGATTTACCAGCGACAACAGTGCTTATAAACAGCTTTTTCCATATCTCGAGACCACATAATTTTAAAAAAAGACGACGTGGAAGAAATATAAGCACAAAGAGATGACATATCAGGGCACCAAGGGCTGGACTGTCAAAACTCAAAGGATGCGCAATGGGCAGTGGAAATTAGAGACTACAATTACAATTAGACCAGAATCTCACTTTTAGAGCTGACCATCTACTATCAGAGCTGTGCAATGCACAAGTGTACAATACCCAAAAGTCTTGCCTTTGAAGGGTAAACACACATTATAATGAAACCCCTTCACATGATTAGAAAGAATTATTTTGATTTTCATAAAAATATTTTTTTTTAAATTTATTTATTTAGAGATACAGCACTGAAACAGGCCCTTCGGCCCACCGAGTCTGTGCTGACCAAGAACCACCCATTTATACTAACCCTACAGTAATCCCATATTCCCTACCACCTACCTACACTCGGGACAATTTACAATGGCCAGTTTACCTATCACCTGCAAGTCTTTGGCGGTGGGAGGAAACCGGAGCACCCGGCTTGGGGGGAAAAACGGACCGAACTTAGTGCGCCAAATCCAGCCTCCTTTATACTTGTCCGGTAACACCACCCCCCCGCCACACCTCTTATTCCTAATTGGTCTGCAGACCTCTGCAATTTTTGTGGTGTCAGAGCCTGATTGGTCTGCTCGTACCAGCAAGTTTCACATTCCGCCCCCCCACTCCTTGAACAGTTAGCTGCAGCTGTCCTGTCAGTTGTTGCCTGTTAGTTTTCTTTATAAACTGTGTCTGTTCGTTGATTAATCAGCCAATTAGCTTGTCTTTAATCTGTTCCCACAGTCCCCTATTTGATTCTTCAAACTTCTTTAAGAATCACTCCCTCAATCCCGCCTTGGTGCCTTTGATGGTCTACTAGCCTTCAACACCCAGAGGGGTTGTGCTTAATACGTTTCCTGCTTGTGCCACAAGAGGGAACAGTGGGAGCTCTGTAAGGCCATAAGCTTGGCGGGGGTTTCGGTCACCTGTTTGCAGCAACACTTAATAAGAAAAAACATAAAATACAAAATTATGATTATAACAAAAAAGATCAAACCCTGTACCATTGAGGTCCCTATTGAGCCCAACCACCCAGTCGCCCAACCCCACAAGAAGTGAGTTGGGGGTTGTTTGAGCTTTTCTACCTCCTTTCAGATGTGTTCCGCCAGATTGGTGATCTCTTCAGAGCGATCTGGAATGGAGGTGCAGCATTCGGACCCAATCAGGGCGCCCGTGCCCCCCTTTTCAGCTAAGATAAAGTCTAGGGCCATCCGGTGCTGAAGGGCTACAGTTCGGATGGCCACCATTTCTGCATTTATTTTAACCAGGGCCTCAGAGGTGTCGTTGGCGACCTTTTCCAGGACACAGGTCATGTTAATAGACTCCCTGGCCAGCTTGGCTGTCCCATACCAGGGAAACAAGATCGCAAAGAATCTCTCTGTCTCCGTGATAGCTCGCTTCCTCCTTTGCCAGTGAGGTTGCACCGGCAGGGAGGTCAAATGGCGGATATAGGGTGTCACATAACCCTAGTAACAAGACCCTGTCCAGAATTTTGGTAACCAGGGATAGGCCTGGTGGCCGCAAATGAAGTAAGTGCCATTATATGCTGTTAAATTGTCCCTACCCTGGGTATCCGGTCCCTCTATACTGCCTGCTATATACAGTCCCGAGGTCTCTCTCGCAGGCTGGGGTTCAAAGTTTAATTGTCCCTGAACAGTGACAGTGGTACTGGACCTCCAGATGGTTATATTTTTCCTGCATGTACGCCAACCTACGCGGCTCCCGTTTCCTTGGTTAACTATACACACCAATCCCTGGGGTCTTCCCACTCCTGAGGTGTTAATGAGGACCAAAAATGGGGGCTCTCGGGTCCAATTGTAATCAGGCTGTTTCCACCCCGCAAAGGCGTTCAAGGAATAGCCCTTGAAGGGAATGGTTCGTAAGGGGATGCCCTCCCTTGAGTGGGTAGGCACGTGGGCACAAACCCAACAGCTAGAGAGGTTAGCTCCTTTGGCATACGTGAAGGACATATAAAGGAAAGAGTTGACATGTAGTTCCCTGGACACTCGATTAGTTCCCCAAAGTGGAAAGGTTTGGTTAGCTAAAAGTAAGCAGATAACAAAAATTCTGAACATATTGGCAAATGGTAATTGTCCTAAAAGCAGGTCGGTGTTTAGTCACAGATTGCTCATTTGACGTGAGAGGCGTGTATTCAGGCTTTCTTCCCTTCGACTTTAACTGTTGCCTGGGTGGTCAGTAGCACCTGAAAAGTCCCTCCCACTTGGCACCCAATGGTTCTTTATGTATTTTCTTCACGTAGACCCAGACCCCCGGGACGATGTCGTGCCCTCCTTCTGGTGGGTCACCCCAAGCTGCCAATACCTGTGAGGAAGCAGAACTGATAGCATTTGTTAGGTTCTGACAATACTCTAATAGAGCATCACTCATCAGGTGACAATCAGCTTTTCGCAAATCAATTGTTCCCGGCAGAGACATGGGTCTGCCTGTTATTATTTCAAATGAACTCAGGCCCGTAGTTCTGTTCGGAGTCGCTCTAATACTGCATAGAATTATCGGCAGCGCCTAGGACCATGGTTCTTCCTGGTGATACTTGGATAGTCGTTGTTTTAGAGTCTGGTTCATTCGCTCCACTTGGCCCGAGGACGGTGTACGGTGAGGACAGTGTAAATCCCACGTAATGTTCAGTAGCCGACAGACTTCCTGACAGACCGCGCCTGTAAAATGAGTTCCTTGGTCAGAATCAATGCTGACCGGTACTCCCCATCTGGGGATGTAGTTCTTACACAGGACCTTAGCGGTGTGATTGGCCGTGGCTCTTCTGGCTGGGACGGCCTCTACCCATCTGGAAAATCTGTTGAAAATGACGAGAATGCCGGTGTACCCCAGCAAGGTGGGAGAGTGATATAGTCGACTTGCAAGCACTGTAATGGGCCGACTGGAGCAGGAGCTCTTAGTTGAGGCATTATCATGGTGGGTCCTGGATTGTTTTTCTGACAGACCACACAACGGTCAGCCACCAGCTGGGCGTGCTTTTTGAACCCCCGACCCCACCAGCTTTTCTGGAACCGAGCCGTCATCTGTTGCGGGGCCAGGTGCCCCCAGGAGTGAATCTGTTGGGCTAAAAAGGGCATCAGCACCTGTGGCGCGACTGGCCTATCGGTGTCCCTTTGTCTCCAGATGCCGTCTTCACATAGCTTGATCCCTGCCTCTATCCATGTCCATTTTTCGTCTCTGGAGCACTCGCCCTGCATCATTTGTAGCTCGTGCCAGATTGGGTGCATCCAGTTTACATATTTGCGTCCGTACGTCCGAAGAATCACCCTGCGAGGCGGCTCCCTTGGCTGCCTGGTCGGCTAGGGTGTCCCCCTGTGCCTCTATGGCGTTGTCCTTCGTATGGGCTTTACATTTCAGAATGGACGCCTCTTGTGGTAATTGCATGGCCTCTAGCAAGTCTCGAACCTCTTTCCTGTTTCGGATAGGTGTACCAGCAGCAGTGAGAAATCCCCTCTTACGCCACAACTGACCAAAGTCATGAGCAACTCCAAAGGTGTATCGCGAGTCCGTATAGATATTAGCCGTCTTTTCCTCTGCTATCCAACATGCCTGTGACAGGGCCTGTAATTCGGCCTGTTGGGCTGACGTCCCCGAGGGCAGACATCCTGTCGCCACGACTTCGTGTAGGGTTGTAACTGCCCATCCTGCTTTCTGGGTACCGTTGTCAACAAAGGAGGAGCCGTCTGTAAAAAGGATTAAATCTGGATTGTGCAATGCTTCCTCCGCCGCCAGGGTCAATTACTCTGTCTCTCTCATTGCCTCCATGCAGTCATGCTCTTCCCCCTCTTGCTTCCCAGGCAACGGGAGCATAGTTGCTGGGCTTACCGGGCTGGTTCGGACTATATGGAGGTTGGGGGCCTCTAGGACCGTTGTCCATCTGGTCCATCTGACTGCTGTCACTTGGGATACTCTATTCATGGATAGCAATGTGTGGACGGTGTGCGGACACTTGACTGTTAGGTTTTGATCCAATACCAGATCTGCAGTTGGCATGTAGCTTCCATGGCCCTTAGGCAACTGCCCCATCCTAGGGCTACAATGTCCAGTTTTCTCGAATAGTATCCAATAAGTCTCTGTTGGCCCCCATGCACCTTAGTCAATATGGCAGTCATATATCCCTCTTTTTCATGTACAAACAGGGTAAACGGTTTCCCGTTGTCGGGGATTCCCAGGGCTGGCGCCGAGCACAAGGCCCTCTTTAAATTCTCGAAGGCCTCTTGTTGGTCTCTCGTAAGGGTGACCGCTTCCTTCGACGCCCGCTTCCCTTTCAAGAGATAATTTAACGGTTGAGCCAGTTGTGTGTAGGAGTCGATCCAATTTCTGTTGAAGTTACACAAACCCAAAAAGGACTTAAGCTCCTGGATAGTGGTGGGCTGTTTGGCAGCCTGGATGGTTGTGGTCCTGTCCTGGGCAAGTCCCCTCTTTCCTTTCGAAATCTTTTGTCCCAGGTACACGACTTCTTCTTGGGCTATTTGCGCTTTGTCGATACTGGCCTTGTGTCCTCTCCGATGAAGGTGGTCCAGCAGGGTACGCAGATCTTGTCCGTGTTGTCCTTCCGTTTCAGAGGCTAACAGGATGTCGTCTATGTACTGGATGACCATGGAGTGCATGGGAGGTAACTCCCTCAAATGATTTTGTAGGGCCATATGAAATACCGTAGGGCTGCTGTGGAAACCCTGTGGCAGCCGGGTCCAGGTGTACTGTTGTTGTTGAACGGTAAAGGTGAACCACGGTTGGACCTCGGGTGCCAGTGGCACCGACCAAAATCCATTGGCCATGTCGATAACAGAGAACCATTCATGTTCCGGCCTCAGGGCATTGAATATCGTGGAGAGGTGAGCTAACAGAGGGGCCTTTTGATCAGTACACTGGTTAACCTTTCTATAGTCAACCGTAAGCCGCCAGGTCTCTTTTGGTTTCCGTACTGGCCACGCAGGGCTGTTGGAGGTAGTGTGTGTTTTAACCAGCATGCCTCGCTCCACTAGCTGTCTAATTATGGGTAAGATTCCTGCAATAGATGTTGGACTAATGGGGTATTGTTTAGTACAAGGCGGAGCGGATCCTGTAAACATTGCCGGTTCCATTTGAAGTAGCCCACAATCATTCTTATCCCGAGCCCATATTGGGTGCTCCCTCAGCTCCTCCTTCTTCAGACTTCTGATAGACCATGTTACCTGGTTGCCTTTGAAATGCAACGAGGAGTTCAGCTGGGTAAGAACGTCCATACCAAGAAGGGTCTGGTCCACCAGACCGGTGTTATCAATTCGTGTGGACCAAGACCAATGCATATGGGCTGAGTTTTCCTGATCACCACCCCATGGCCACCAGCCCCGTATGCGGTCTTAATGTTACCGCCCATCGGTACAGAGTTCCCGTATCGTTGAGGTAGACACGTTAATTCGGCCACGGTATCCAATAGGCAGTCTATGCCTTGGTTGCCCACCCTCGCAGTTATATACAATCCATCTCTTCGTTGTTCTATTAGCGCCAGGAGGGGCGCCGAAAGGGCGAGGGAGGGCTCTGCTAGTTTTTTGCCGCACCAAGTAACGGCAGTATCTCCTTCCGTTGCTGGAATTGCTGTTTGAATTTTTCTAGGTCATCGTCCTCAGGGGAGGGACCTGGTCTTGGTGCCAGATTGTATCCTTGCCGTCCTCTTCCCCGTCCCTTCGCTCTACACATCTTAGCCCTCCTTTCCGCAGTGGTGGCATGTCCGTGTCGCTTATCAGGGCCTTTGGGTGTCCAGCCCGCCTGCAGGGCTCGGAGCTTTGCTCCCATGTCCCTGTCCAGCTGACTGCATCGGTCAGCCAATGCTGCGAAGGATATATCTGTGCCGTCCCAATTCGGTAGGGTTACCTTCAACATCTTTGATAATTCTGGTTTTAATCCCATGACAAAAGCAGACTTCAGAGGTGGAAAGCAGGTGTCGTCTAGTGCCTCTGCGGCAATGTCCGTTATCCCCGAGTATTCCAACCTAGCAGATCTAAACCTCTCTTCATACTCCCGCACCTCCTCCGTGCCTTTTTGCTGACAGGCAATTTTACCCCAATCCGTCTTTGCGGGACAGAACGCTTGCAGCCACTGACTAATCGCAGCCCATCCGGCATCTAGTTGTTGCTCATCCTCGCCCAAAGCAGTTTGGACCTCTCTGTTCAGCCTTCGCCCTGCTCGCCATGGCACCATCACGGTCAAGATCTGTACCCCGTCCCACGGGTGGAGGTGGTAAATTCCCTTCAGACGTTCCAACTGCTCCCACGTCTTCTGGCCCCCCATTTTCGGGTCAGGCAATCCTTTAGACCATTTATCAATTTTCTCAGGATCCGCCGGGACATGCATCCAATGAGTGTTGTGCTCAGACGTGATCACTTCGTTACCGTCTGTAGTCCTCTTTTTCTGCTTGACCTTAACGCGTTTCTGCTTAAGCGGGGCAAGCTGCGCAAAAGGAAACTCATCATCAGCATCACTTTCTTCGCTGGAGGACTCAGCTTCCTCTATACCGGCTTCACGCTGTTGCGTTTGTCGTAGTTTTTTTTAGTAATGACTCCAGATTCAGGTACAGGCGAGACGGTTGTGGTCAGCAAGGTCCGCAGGGCGGTCCCGGTCCCTTCAGTTGGGTCGCCTGTCCGTCTTGTAATTGTTTTTTTAAGTTCTTTAATTTCAGTCTCCTGCCTTTCCTTTTCAGATTGTTTTTCAGTCTCTAATTTTTCTAATTTAAGCTTTTCCTTTCTTAATTGTTCGCAGACCGCCTTCAGTTGGTCCTTCGCATTAGTCAGGTCGCGATCATGTTGAGCTTGTCGGATAATTTCATTACGCTGTCGGATCTGGCCCATTATGGCTAAGGACCATCTGGTTTGTTCTTTATCCTTTAAACGGGTCGCCTTCCCCCAAGCTCTTTTTATATCTTCCAGGAACCACTGTCCCTTGGAGGCACCGTATTTCTTTTCGATCTCGGTACAGGTTTTGGCCAGGTTAAACTGTTGCTCTACATATTCTTTTAGTTGCCGAAGAATTTCGTCTTCGGGAACGTCTAATGGGATCTGCCCGCCTTTTACGGTGGTTGGTAACTGTCAGTTGTCTTCGTCAGGCATTGTACTGATTTTGTGTAGGTGGTCTCGAGCCGTGGGGCTTCTTTTGCAGATGCCGTGGGGCTTTTCAGCTGGGTTGGTGTGTTACCGAACACCGCCGGGTATAAAGGGGGTCTCGAGCCGGAAAAGTTCGGGATCGCGTGGTGGAGTACCAAAACTAGACAACGGCCGAGGACTTTTTTTTTAGTAAAGAGGAGTCCTTACCTCTGGGGGCCGATATAGGTTCAATGTCCAGGGCTTCGGTCTCTATCCTCCAGCGATCCTGCCGACTACGCCAAGTTGTTGGATCCCATCGATTACAATGAAAGACGAAGTCTGATCGTAACTTTCAAAACTTTATTGAGGTAAGTAATTGTTACAGCTTGACTTCCTCTCCTTGATGTAGGTTTTCTCCAGTGCCTGAAGTGTCTTCACTACAGCAAACAGCTCAGCCATATTAAACAAACCGAACTTTGCGTTACAGCTTGGGGGGAAAAACGGACCGAACTTTGCGCGCTGAAAACGAACTGAACTTTGCGCGCCAAATCCAGCCTCCTTTATACTTGTCCGGTAACACCCCACCCACCGCCCCCCACTCCCCTTGTTCCTAATTGGTCTGCAGACTTCTGCAATTTTTGTGGTGTCAGAACCTGATTGGTCTGCTCGTACCAGCTAGTTTCACTTTTCTCCCCCCCCACCCCTTGAACCCTTAGCTGCAGCTGTCCTGTCAGTTTCTGCCTGTTAGTTTTCTTTATAAACTGTGTCTGTTTGTCGATTAATCAGCCGATTAGCTTATCTTTAATCTGTTCCCACAGTTAGCCAAATAGTACTTTTTTTTTTTGAAGTGTACTCATTGTGTTATAATTTAGGAAAAGCAGCAGCCAATTTGCACATAGCAAGTTCGCACAAACAGCAATGTGATAATGACCAGTCATCTGTTTTTTCTGATAATGATTGAGAAATAAATATTGACTAGGACACCAGGGATAACTACCCTGCTCTTCTTCAAAACAGAGCCACAGGATCTTTTATGCCCACCCGAGTGGGCAGAGGGTAAAGGCCGGCTCAGGTCTGCAAATGAAACCCAACCCGAGCCCGACAGAACCACATCCGACCCGAGCCCGATCTGGCCAGAATCCTTTGATTTTTTCCCGCGCCCGACGTGACCACCAGAATAAAGTTGATTTTATTAAAAGGGGTTGTGCTCGACCTTGGATGGAATCGCTCACTGCAGACTAGTGCGGAGTCCAAATGTACGTTTCCCGCCTTGATGTCCTGGCTGTCACTGTGTCCGACCCCACCAGAGCCCGAATGCCGGACCCAGAGAGCGACCCGACCCGAACCCAACACATGTCGTCGGGCCCGGTCGGGTTTGGGTCGGGTAGCATGCTCCAGCAGACAGGGCCTTGGTTTAGCATCTCATCTGAAATCCCTCAGCACTGCACTGGAGTATCAGCCTAGATTTTTGTGCTCAATTCTTGGAAGGGGACTTCAATCCAAAACTTTCTGACTCACAGGTGAGTGTGCAACCAACTGAGCCAAGGCTAACACACAAACTAAGAGCCAAGGGGGCAGATCAAACAAAAATGCAGTTGTCACCATCTTGCTTTCCGGAAACTTCCCCTTAACAACTTACAAACATATGAATTAGGAGGAGCAGGCCACTCAGCCCCTCAAGCCTGCTCTGCCATTCAATAAGATCATGGCTGATATGATTGTAACCTTAACTCCACATTCCCACCTACCCCCAATAACTTTTCACCCCCTTGCTTATCTAGAATCTATCCACCTCTGCCTTAAAAATATTCAAAGACTCTGCTTCCACCAACTTTTGAAGGAGAGTTCCAAAGACTCACGACCCTCAGAAAAAATTCCTCATCTCTGTCTTAAATGGGCGACCCCTTATTTTTAAATAGTGACCCCTAGTTCTAGATTCTCCCACAAGAGGAAACATCCCTTCCACATCCACCCTGTCAAGACCCCTCAGGATCTTACACATTTAAATCAAGTCGCCTCTTACTCTTCTAAACTCCAGCAGATACAGCCCAGTCTGTCCAACCTTTCCTCATAAGACAACCCACATTCCAGATATTAGTCTTGTACACCTTCTCTGAACTGCTTCCAACGCATTTACATTCTTCCTTAAATAAGGAGAGCAACACTGTACACAGTACTCCAGATGTGGTCTGGCCAATGCCCTGTATAGCTGAAGCATAATCTTCCTACTTTTGTACTCAATTCCCCTCACAATAAACGATGACATTCTATTAGCTTTCCTAATTACTTGTTGTACCTGCAGACTAACCTTTTGCAATTCATGCACTAGATTCCTCTGCATCGCAGAGCTCTGCAATCACTCACCACTTACATAATATGCTTCTTTTTTATTCTTCCTGTCAAAGTGGACATTTTCCCACATTATACTCCATTTGCCAGATCTTTGCCCACCTATCTATGTCCCTTTGTAACCTCATGTCCTCTTCACAACTTACTTCCCTACCTATCTTTTTGTCATCAGCAAATTTAGCAACCATACCTTCAGACCCTTCATCCAAGTTATTTATATAAAATTGTAAAAAGTTGAGGCCCCAGCACTAATCCCTGTGGCACACCACTTATTACATCTTGCCAACCAGAAAATGATCCATTTCTGCCTACTGTTTCCTGTTAGCTAGCCAAACTTTTATCCATGCCAATATGTTACCCACTACACCATGAGCTTTTATTTTCTGGAATAACCTTTGATGTGGCACCTTATTAAATGCCTTCTGGAAACCTAAGTACAATACATCCACCGGTTCTGCTTTATCTACAGCACGTTACCAAAGGAACTCCAATAAATTGGTTAGGCATGATTTCCCTTTCACAAAATCCTGTCGACTCTGCCTGATTACCTTGAAATTTTGTAAATGCCCTGTTAAAACGTCTTTAGTAATAGCTTCTAACATTTTCCCTATGACAGATGTACAACTAACTGGTCTGTAGTTTCCTGCTTTCTCTCTCCCTCCCTTTTTGAATAAAGGAGTTACACTGGCCATTTTCCAATCTAATGGAACCTTCCCCGAATCTAGGGAATTTTGGAAAATTAAAACTATCAACTATCTCACTAGCCACGTCTTTTAAGAGCCTTGGACGAAGACCATCAGGTCCCAGGGACTTGTCAGTCCGCAGCTCCAACAATTTGCTCAGTATCACTTCCCTGGTGATTGTAATTTTCTTGAGTTCCTCCCTTTCATTTGCTGATCTACATCTATTTCTGGGATGTTACTTGTATCCTCTATAGTGAAGACCAATGCAAAATACCTGTTCAATTCATCTGCCATCTTCTTATTTTCCCTTAATTCCCCAGACTCACGTTCTATAGGATTAACGTTCACTTTGTTAACTTTTCTTTTTTTAAATATCTATAGAAACTCTTACTATCTGCTTTTATATTTCGAGCTAGCTTTCTCTCGTACTCTAATGTTTCCCTCCTTATTAATCTTTGTCATTCTTTGCTGCTTTTTATATTCTGTCCAATCTTCTGACCTGCCACCCATCTTTGTGCAATTATATGCTTTTTCTTTACGTTTGATACTATCTTTAACTTTTATAGTTAACTACAGATGGTGGGTCCTCCCCTTGGCATTTTTCTCTCATTGGAATGTATCTACTCTGTGTATTCAGAAACATCCCCTTAAATGTCTGCCACAGCAAGTCTATTGACCTATCCCTTAACCTACTTTGCAAGTTCATTTTAGCTAGCTCTGCTTTCATACCCTCACAATTGCCCTTACTTAAGTTTAAAATACTAGTCTTAGACCCACTCTTCTCTCCCTCAAACTGAATGTAAAATTCAATCATCTTATGATTGCTGCTGCCTAGGGGCACCTTCACTTTGAAATGATTAATTAATCCTATGTTGCACAATACCAGAACATGCTATTCTAAGAAACTTCTTCACTGACTACCATTTCCAAACACAAGCAACGTCTGGAGGCCCTAAATTGATAATTGCGCTTTTTTCAATAAATCAGAAGTTATTTAGCTGACCATTTAACCAAATAGCTAGATCCCCCAGCATTCTGTGCACACCATTAAGTGAGTTTCTGTGCCAAATACCAATTAGTGTATATATGAATCTATCAGTTTCTAAATGTTTCTGTATCTGGGATGTTTCCCCAAATGTTTGGATAAACAAAGGCAAACTATACTAGTGAAGGAGTCACAAATATTCTATTTTCTAAATAACACAAGTACTTAATCTTTCTTGAAAACAAGTACTAACAAAAAAGAAGTTATGCAAACATGGTATAGTTATAAAATGCATTACGTGTGAAGGCCACCGTGGGTTAGAACTGGGGTTTCAAGCTGGGAATAAACAAAGCATAAACAACTTGCATTTATATATAAGTGCGTTTAACATAGTAAAACATCCCATGGCATTTCCACAGGAGCAAAATCAGACACAATATTGACACGAAGCTACAGCATAAGGAGATAATACGCCAGCTTGGAAAAAGCTTGGACCAAATGGTGCCAATTGCTGGATTCTAAAATTGTCCTTTTCACATAAGCTTTGGAGGAGAACCATAATTCACAGTTCACGAAAAAGCATATCCAGCTATAGCAGTGCATATTAACTTTTAACTTCCTCACCTTTATTAACTTATATTGCTTCTGTGCTCTTCCATGTACTACAGGTATAATTATGGTCTTTGGGAAATTGTTGAGCCCCCAATTAAACAATAGGATCACAATCATCGAGTTTATAACTTTAATGCAACCTAAAGAGCTGATTTTCCAAATTGGCTGGGGCTACTTTGTGCTGGATTAGTACCAGGAATTCCTGCATTTACCACCAGGACAAATGTACATAGTTTTTTTTAAATGCTGCATAAAATGCTGCATTATTCTTCATAAATTATCCAATTTTGAAGTCAATTCTGACACTAATTAAGTATTTCTAATGTTATGTTGTGTATATATGAGTATGGTCAATTCCTACCAAAAATTTAATTGCAACCCACGTATCTTATTCAAGTAGTTCACAATCCATAGACCTAGCCTCTAAGTACAAACAAAGCTTCATACAAGCACAGTTTCACACACAAGAAACATACAAATTTCTATTTGCTTTTGACCTTTTTTCACTATTATAAAGCTCCACAATGAGATTTGCTTATTCCACTTTGAAGCACATATCCAGCACCTGTTTGCATTGCTTAGACAAAAACCACTTTGGGTCATGTTGCTTTTTTTACCCCTCCATTAATATTTAAGATCTGGCATTTCACAGCAGTCCATAAATTAACACAGATATGACCTAAAATCCATCTCCTAAAAAAAACTGCTATCCAAATACGATCAGCCTTAAAAGACATGTAACTTATTCTGAAAAGAATTATTATCGGTGACACCTGGACTTTGTTCCGATGCCACCAACCTCTGGCAGGAACCCAAGGCACAGAGCACAGCACACCTGCTCTGGTGCACAAACTAGGTTTCATTGCAGCTTTGGAAAAAAAACTTATAAACTGATCATGTCTTGAATTTAGCTTTCTCAACTCGAACAAGAAATTAAGAGTTAAACAAATCGACATTTTTTTTAATCTCGAAGTACTGTGATCCCTAAAAAGGAATATTTCTGCCTAAGTTTGCACCCTGTCCTAATAGGCACTGACACACTGGGGTATAGTATTATGGATGTATGGAATCCTCCAGTATCCTATGAAATTAGTTACTCTTTGTGTGTAAAGCTCGTCAGCGAGTGCCAAAAAGCTATGACATGAAAGAGGGCCTCACAGCTGAACTCTCGTGACATCCACATGTGAACTAATGCCAGTACTGGTCAGTAGATAGTAATCAGGAATGGATTTCATTCCCCCACTCCTAGCTCAATGATCATGTGGAAAAGCATAACGCATCTAACTATGGCCTCACTGGAAATGAGCTGACTCAGCACAGACCAGGTATCAAGCCTGGAACCTTTTGAGTCTAGATACCTCACCACTAGTGTCAGCTGCCTATCAGCTGGGAGCACTCTCGCCTGAATCACAAGATTGCAGGCTGCTGTGCAACTCCAGAGACTTGAACATAAAATCTAGACCGACATTCCAGTGCAGTACTGAGGGAGTGCTGCATTATCAGAGGTGCTGTCTTTCAGATAAGACGTTAAACCGAGGACCTGTCTGCTTTCTAAATGTATGTAAAATATCCCATGGCACTATTTTGAAGAGGAGCAGGGTGTCCTGGCTAATATTTATCCTTCTATCAACATCACTAAAGCAGATTATCTGGTCATTATCACATTGCTGCTTGTGGCAGCTTGCTGTCCATGGCCATTACAACACAGTAACTACGCTTCAAAAAGTACCTCATTGGCTGAAAAGTGCTTTATAAAGTCCAGAGATCATGAAAAGCGCTATATAAATGCGGGTTTTTCATCCTTTTTTTCATCACTGGGGCAGTGCAAGTGTAAACCATCAAATCACCTCAGGCTGAAACACATACTATGATATAATATGGCATTCCAACAAGAAATTAGTCAAACACCAAATTTCAGTTTCTTTTAGTTTGTATGCAAAGGAAATCTATAAGGGCAGGCTTCAAAAAGCACCATTTCTAGAATAGTCTGTCATACTGGTTGCCGAACACAACTATCCATATGTTAAAACTACGTATATAAGGGCACCTGCTCAAGGAGCAACGCAGAGGGTTTAGTCTGAGTAACAATTCCAAAGTTAGGTCAGAAGTTCATACGTTGTTGAAAATTGAAAGGGATCAGCAGAGACCCACAAAACATTTGGAAGGAAATTAGTAACTTTATTGCAACAGTACTTCTTTAAATCTCATTTCATGCCATACCCATCCCATTGCTTTCATCCCTCTCATATCATCCCCATCCCACCCCCTTCTTATGTCATCTGCATGCCTCATGCCATCACTCCCATGTCATACTTCCTATACCCTCCTTGCCACCCAACACCGCTCCTCCCATGCTGCCCCCCAAATCCCCCCTTCCAACCTAACACCCCTACCATCCCGCGACGCACCTCCCCCGTACCACCCAACCATGTCTGTCCCCCACCCGCAAACTCCCCAATCCCTCCAGCTAAGGTAACCTTATTGCTGGGTTCTCATTACCTTCTTGTGTTTTTTTTGGAACTGGCACTGAGCATCTGGCTGGAGGTTTTAATTATACAGTATAAGACAGAATCAATCAAGCTGTAAGAAGAGCAACTCCAAAAACAATTTAAAGGAGTTTAACCTGAGCAAGACAATAATGGAGAGGGATAACCCAACTGGTCCAAAAGGCTAGATCAGGCACAAGGTGAACTGTTGAAGATTGAATAACGGTACACATGCAAGATGAATTTTGCGCAAAACTTGCATGATGGGGTGCTCCTGCAGGCTAAATATGCTGATAAATGCAAGAAATATCTCTAGGTGGCTGTGCTCCAGCTCAAAGGCAGTTAGAGACACTCCAACATAAATGAATAAAAAAGGTTTCTGAAATGTACATTTCAGAATGGATGAAGCAAACCAGGTGCAGTGACCAATCAAGGAGACAAAGAGACAGAAGTAGGTACATGAATTATCCAACAGTGATACGATGTTAGATATGTGATGCAGACATGCTCAATGAAATGGAAGGATAATTAGTGGCAACATCACAGGACCAAATACTTACCTGTGAGAGAAAAAGACAGAACTTAGAAAAGCAGGCAGACTATTGAGTGTTGTTGGGACTACAGAGGAATAGACATTTCTTTTTAATCAATATTGAGAATGCCAAATGATGTATTGCTTTCCAGTTGCTAGGAGAAGGGACATAACAGATTAGGTGGAAAGGAGACAGGACAGCGAAAAGTCAATTTTCACAAAGCCAATGGCACAGGAAGGTGGTCTTGGAAATATCTGATCATACCTTACAGACAATGTCCCTGACACCACCATCACCATCCTTGGGTACGTCCTGTCCCACTGGCAGGGCAGACCCACCAGAGGTGGCAGCACAGTGGCATACAGTCGGGAGACAGTTGCCCTGGGAGTCCTCAACATTGACTCTGGACCCCATGAAGTTTCATGGCATGAGGTCAAACGTGGGCAAGGAAACCTCCTGCTGATTACCACCTACCGCCCACACCCCCTCGGCTGATGAATCAGTGCTTCTCCATGTTGAACACCAACTGGAAGAAGCACTGTGGGCAGCAAGGGCACAGAATGGGGGACTTCAATTATCGAAATGACATAGGGCATCAGAAGAGTCACAAATGTAGGTGGCAAGAGACTAGACCAAAACCAGAACACAAGCTCCAGCAACTCATGGGTACCAATGCCCCTCCAGATCTTTCTTCTCCTTCACTTCCCTCTGAACCCATCCCTTCTCCGAATATGACCCCTTGCCATGTATTCACACGACCCTCTGACCTTCCCATCTCTGATGTTGAACGATTTGTACTTAACAAAGGACTCAGTTTTATCCCCTTACGCGCCCACCTCAATGAATTTCGCGCTCAGCCTGATGTTGAGCTCTTCTTCCACTGTCTTTGCCTCTGGGCTCACTTCTTTGACCAGGAGTCCTCCCCCCGAACAGCGGACCCTTTCACCCACCTGCAGTATTCTCCCTCCATCTGGACCCCGCCCTCTGGCCTGTTACCCACTCTTGATCTTTTCATTGAGAACTGTCGGTGTGACATCGGCTGTCTCAATTTCTCCATTTCCCTTGCTCACTCTAACCTGTCTACCTCTGAACTTGCTGCACTCCGTTCTCTGCGGTCAAACCCCAACATTGTGATCAAACTTGCTCACAAGGGTGGTACTGTTGTCTGGCATACTGACCTCGACCTTGCAGAGGCTCAGCGCCAACTCGGAGACACTTTTTCGTACCTCCCCCCGGACCATGACCCCGCCACCAAACATCAAGCCACTGTCTCCACAACTGTCACTGACCTCATCTCCTCCAGAAATCATCCCTCTACAGCTTCCAACCTGATAGTCCCGCAACCCTCAACAGTCCGCTTCTACCTCCTTCCCAAAATCCACAAACAGGACTGTCTTGGTAGACCCATCGTTACTGCCCCACTAAACTTATTTCTACCTATTTTGATTCTATCTTTTCTCCTCTGATCCAGTTTCTTCCACCAAGACCAGTGACTCTTCTGACACCCTATGTCATTTCAACAATTTCCAGTTGCCCGGCCCTAATCACCTCCTCTTCACTATGGACGTCCAATCTCTCTACACCTCCATCCCCCACCAGGATGGTCTGAGGGCTATCTGCTTCTTCCTTGAGCAGAGGTCCAACCAGTCCCCATCCACCACCACCCTCCTCCGCCTGGCTGAACTTGTTCTTACATTGAACAACTTCTCCTTCAACTCCACTCACTTCCTTCAAATAAAAAGTGCTGCTGAGTACCTGTATGGGTCCTTGTTATGCCTATCTTTTTGTGGGATCTGTCAAACATTCCTTGCTCCATTCCTAATCAGGACCCCTCCCTCACCTCTTTTTCCAGTACATTGATGACTGGACTGGTGACGCTTCCTGCTTTAGCCCCGAACTAGAAAACTTCTTCAACTTTGTTTCCTATTTCTCTTACCTTTACATGCTCTATCTCTGACACTTTCCTTCCACGACTTCTCTGTCTCCATCTCTGGAGATAGGCTGTTCACTAATATTCATTATAAGCCCACTGACTCCCATGGCTGCCTTGACTACACTTCTTCACACCCATTTCCTGTCAGGACTCCATCCGCTTCTCCCAGTTTCTCCGTCTCAGACGCATCTGTCCTGACTTTTGCAACCTTCCACAACAGCGCTTCTAACATGTCTTCTTTTTCCTCAACCGAGAATTCCCTCCCACTGTGGTTGACAGGGCGCTCAACTGTGTCCAACCCATTTCCCGCACTTCTGCCCTCACCCCTTCCCCTCCCTCCCAGAACCGTGATACGGTTCCCCTCGTCCTCACTTTCCTCCCCACCAGCCTCGACATCCAAAGGATCATCCTCCACCATCTCCAGCGTGATGCCACCACCAAACAAATCTTCCCTTCCCCTCCTGTCAGCATTCCAAAGAAATAGTTCCCTCCGCGTCACCCTGGCCCACTCCTCCGTCACCCCCAACACCTCATTCCCTTCCCATGCAATCGCAGGAGGTGTAATACCTGCCCTTTTATTTCCTCTCTCCTCACCAATCAAGGCCCCAAACACTCCTTCCTTTACTTGTACTTACTTCAATATAGTATACTGCATTCGCTGCTCATAATGCAGTGGACTCTACATTGGGGAGACCAAACATAGATCAAGTGATCGCTTTGCAGAACACCTCCGTTCAGTCCGAAAGCATAACCCTGGGTTTCTGGTTGCTTGCCATTTCAACACCATCCTGCTCTCATGCCCACATTTCTGTCCTTGGCTTGCTGCATTGTTCCAGTGAACATCAACGCAAGGATGAGGAGCAGCACCACATCTTTCGATTTGGCACTCTACAGCCTTGCAGACTCAACATTGAGTTCAACAATTTCAGAGCATGACAGGCCTTTTCTTTTTTTGGAACTATTTTATTTTATTTAATCTTTTAGCCATGTGCCTGTTTTTCATATTGTGCTTCTGGAGCTGCTTGTTATTCTGCCATTAACACTCTCTCTGGACTAATGCTTTGTTTTTCACCACAACCATTAACACTCTCTTTGCCTTTGCCCCATGACATTTTTTCTTTTTTTTTTAATTCATTCATGGGATGTGGACGTCAGTGGCCAGGAATTGCCCTCGAGAAGGTGGGGGTGAGCTGCCCTCTTGAACCGCTGCAGTCCACATGGGGTAGGTACACCCACAGTGCTGTTAGGAAGGAAGTTCCAGGATTTTGACCCAGCGACAGTAAAGGAACGGCGATATAGTTCCACGTCAGGATGGTGTGTGACTTGGAGGGCAACTTGCAGGTGGTGGTGCTCCCATGTATTTGCTGCCCTTGTCCTTCTAGTTGGTAGAGATCACGGGTTTAGAAGGTGCTGTCGAAGGAGGCTTGGTGCATTGCTGCAATGGATCTTGTAGATGGTACACACTGCTGCCACTTTGCGTCAGTAGTGGAGGGAGTGAATGTTTGTAGATGGGGTGCCAATCAAGTGGGCTGCTTTGTCCTGGATGGTGTCGAGCTTCTTGAGTGTTGTTGGAGCTGCACCCATCCAGGCAAGTGGAGAGTATTCCATCACACTCCTGACTTGTGCTTTGTAGATGGTGGACAGGCTTTGGGGAGTCAGGAGGTGAGTTACTCGCCGCAGGATTCCTAGCCTCTGACCCCTAGGACGTTGATACTGGGGGATTCAGGGGAGATGGTTAGATTCTCTCTTGTTGGAGATGGTCATTGCCTGGCACTTGTGTGGCGCGAATGTTACTTGCCAGTTATCAGCCCAAGCCTGGATATTGTCCAGGTCTTGCTGCATTTCTACACGGACTGCTTCAGTATCTGAGGAGTCACGAATGGTGCTGAACATTGTGCAAACATCAGCGAACATCCCCATTTCTGACCTTATGATTGAAGGAAGGTCATTGATGAAGCAGCTGAAGATGGTTGGGCCTTGGACACTACCCTGAGGAATTCCTGCAGTGATGTCCTGGAGCTCAGATGATTGACCTCCAACAACCACAACCATCTTCCTTTGCACTAGGTATGACTCCAGCCAGCGTAGGGTTTCCCCCCTGATTCCCACTGACCTTAGTTTTGCTAGGGCTCCTTGACGCTATACTCAGTCATCTTTGTTATTTTATCTCTCCCGCCCTCCGCCCTATCACACACCTTCCCTTTTGTTCTCTTCCTCACCACGGGCCCCCACCACCCCCGCCCCCACTTTCACTTGCTTAAACTGAAATGTTAACTCTGCTTCTCTCTCCACAGATGCTGTCTGACCTGCTGAGTATTTCCAGCACTTGGTTTTTAATTCAGATTTCCATCATCTGCAGTATTTCGCTTTTATTTTAGTCGTCCAAGTAAGTTGTCTTTCTGCCAATGCTAGGAGTACTACAAATAAAACAAAGGGCACCAAATTAGCTGAAGGAATGTTACATGGCAGCGATTGGAGAACAAGGGAGCAAAATATTCCAGTACATATTATTAGAAAGGGACAGGGAAATAGGAAAGGAGGGAACTAACCATGGTGTATCATGGTGTTAGAAAGGAGGGATTGAATTGGTATTGAACATGAGGAATCACACTGGGTAGAGCTAGCAAACAGAAAATGATACAAAATCCTAGTTGGAGTATTTTATCTATATTCTGGCTGTGCAAACTCAAGGAGAAACACATGTATATGCAGATGATAGAGATCTGTAAGAAAAATGCAGTCATGCAGAAAGATTTTCCCCTGCATGCAGACTTGGAAATAAATAACAGCATAAAAAAGAATGGAAATATTTGCAGTAATTTCTTAAAGCAGCATGTTTACAACCCAACTGGGGAGCAGACATGAGTAATGATCTTGAAATGGTACTCTTGCAGGAAGGGAGCACTTTAATATAGAAACAACTTAGCCAACAAGCCAATAGTAGCAGTAACCCAAAATATTTTTCTACAGTCATCTAACTTTTACATACAGCAGAAAATAGCTTTTAATACAGTCCCAAAATATGATCTAACTAACAGTCTTACAAAGCATTCCTTTCCTTTTCGGACTGTCTACAGAAGTTTTGTGGCCTATCTCACTCTGAAAGCTAAAGAAAATAATCTTTTTGAAAGAGATTAATTGATACATGTAGAGTTATTTTGATGGAATTTTGATTAGATAACAGCCTGCTTTTTTTTAAATGTCAAGCACATATTCGAATGAATTCCAAAACTTCGTTCCATTTAAATTGATAACCAACTAATTGCCGCGACAAGTGCATTAAATTAAGCTGGGACATTACTTCTGAGAGTGGGACTTTTTGTATCATGACAGTTTAAAAGATGCTGAAATTTGGTCAAAAATGATTTATTACAGGAGATATGGTGAATTGTGAACTTAGCAGAACATTGCAAATGGACATAGCTATTTTAAACACAAAAAAGGAATTATACAGTTTCCACAAACTAGAAGGCATTACTCTTTCGATGCTATGACTGGCAAATCAGAGCACGATCACATGGGAAAGTTCTGGGGAGGGAAATAGGCAAACAATGGGCTGTAAGGGTCCAGGTGCATTAGGCATTAAAAGCTAATGGGATGTAGGGTTTCATCACAAAAGGTTTAGAATATGAAGGACATATACAACAATCATACAGAATGTTGGCCAAATCTCATGTACAATATTGTTTTCAGTTTTGGACACCCTTACTTAGCAAGCATAAACTTGACCTTAGAAAGAATACACTTAGCAACAGTCAGCAACTGTGTTATGATAAAAAAAACTGGGTAAATTTGAAATCTGTGAAGATGAAGTGGTTAAGAATGATCTGACTGAGATGTTTAAAATATTGAAAGGAATTGACAAGGTGATAAGGAATGGCTCTCTCCACTAGTAAGCTAGGGAATCCAGAACAAGGTGCAAGTTTACAATTCCAGTTGAGCTGGTTGAAAGACAACCAAGGAAGAACGTATTCACAGAAAGTGTTATGAGCCTGCAGAAAGCACAGCCCCAGAAAGTCATGTGGACTAAGTGAGGTTGCAAACATTTATACTGTAAGGGCATCAGAAGTAAGGGTTTTGAAAAATAAAAGGGAAAAGGCAGTGAATTGTGATTAAAAAGATAGATCTGTCACAGATGAGCAGCATCAATTATTATTTTTCCTTAGTTGGGCCTCTCCAAATCTTAGCCTCTGGCACATTCTTTTGTTTTTTTTAAATTTCTTTTCACTCCCTTACTGAGATGATCTTTCATACCATCTAACAATGACCGGCTTTTGTTTTAACCAGGTTGCAGGTCATTCAACCCATTAACAGTGCTTCTGTGGTTGAAACATTTGTTCTCTCCTCCCACATCTTTTACTCCTAATTCTAATAAAATGCTCATTCATTTATCATTTTTCAGTTCTGAAGTATTTTGTGAGAATAACTTGTCTTTTCACACTACAGATAGTGTCTGACCTAAGTATTTCCAGCATTTACAGTTTCATCTCCCCATTTTGAGAAATCACTTCAAATGGATTAACATCTAATCTGTAAACAGGATTCAACGCCAATGCAGAAAACTGATCCTCACTTCCAAATTCAATTACATTGTCACCAATTGCCACACTTCAAACAGATGCTAAAGGTTCAATCACACCCTTATAAACATCTGGAATTACCTGCCCCATTTTTACCTTAAGCAGTCAGAAAACATTTAAAAAGGGAGTACGTGATCTTCCTAATCAAGTTAGACTTTTTTTTTTAAAAAGAGATATTAAGAGCAATACAATTATTGTACTATGAAATCAAACTGCTCTGCTTGAATATTTCTTTGTTCAATTCACTCTTTAAAAATTGGGAAAAGTTTGATAGTGTCAGGGATTACTGGGGGCGGGGGAGAAGAGGGAGCGGGGAGAAGTACTTTGCATTCAAAGTACCTACCCTAGCAACTATTTTAAAGCATATTTACTATGTTACTATATTTACACTGACTTTCTTTTTGAAAATGATGAGAAATCTTAATCCACAAAACTAGTGTGTGAGCACTTTGTTGCCACACTGGCCCAGCAATGTCACTGAGGACCATGAGGACCACCGGTATCTACAACAGTGAAAGTCAAGATTTCAAACCAGCCCTGGAGCTAATCTGGAGCTGCCAGGTCACAAGAACCACACAACCAGTTGGTTTTTGCTGCCTGGGATACGGCAGCACAGTGGTTAGGTAACTACACTAGTAATCTCAGATGGCAGAATCCAGAAAACATAAATTCAAATCTCACCATTGTTTGAGGATAGAATTTTTTTTTTTAATTCAGAAATAAAAGGCTGATAGTATAACTGACCATGAAGCTTCAGTTAAAAACATAAACGGTTTACTCATGTTCTTGAGGGAAGGAAACCTGCCATCCTTGCTGCCATGGTCAGCTCTTAAATGCCCTCTGAAGTGAGCAAGCTAGTCAGTTGTAGAAGGTCTAGCACCAGCTTCTGAAGGGCATCTAGGGGGTCGAGCAATAAAATGCTGGCTTTGCCAGTGACATCGATTTCCTGAGGCTGAATTTTTTTTAATTTTGAGTTCACAGCAGGTGGTTGATATACGTGCACTTAACCCAAGTGTTTATGACAGTTGCTTTGCAAATGAAATAAAATGGAATTAGGTTTGACAGTTTTAACAATACGAATGTGTGTAAAAAGCACATTGAAGACAGAGCGGAAGACAAGACCAAGGGAGACAGAAATAATTAGTCGTTGAGACCGACAGAGACAAAAAAGGCAATTTAAATTAAATTGATGCCAAGAGATCATCTAGTTGCTAGTATTTTCTGACATCATAATGACAAAAAAAGTATTTTCTTCCTTGTGGGAAACACTGAGGGAGTTTAAGATCCTGATAAGTTCATTTTAGCTCTTTTAGCTATCTCTACTATTAAACAAACAATCTGAAACATTTGCCAATTATTACAGCTCAATTTGAGGTAATTGAGAAACTTTTCTGATGGAGAAAATGAAGTTCCTCTTAGCAGAAAATGAACACAGTAACATTACAGCACACTTTTGCATACGAAGTAGGAGCAGGATTAGGCCATTTGGCCCATCGAGCCTGCTCCGCCATTCCATAAGATCATGGCTAATCAGTTTGTGGACTCAACTCCACTTTCCTGCCTCCCCTCGATACCCTTTGACTCCGTTGTTTGTCAAGAATCGGTCTACCTCTGCCTTAAAAACATTCAATGACCCCTGCCTCCACTGCTCTCCGGAGAAGAGAGTTCCACAGACTCACGAATCTCAGAAAAAAATTCTCCTCATCTCTGCACTAAATGGGAGACCCCTTACTTTTAAACTGTGCCCCCTAGTTTTAGTCTCTCCCACAAAGGGAAACATCCTTTCCACATCCACCCTGTCAAGTCCCCCCCCTCAGGATCTCATATTTCAATAAGATCACCTCTCATCAACTTCAATAAATACAGACCCAACCTGTCCAACCTTTCTTCACAAGATAACCCTCACATCCCACGAATTAGTCAAATGAACCTTCACTGAACTGCTTCCAATGCAATTATATCCTTTCTTAAGTAAGGAGACCAAAACTGTACACAATACTCTAGATATGGTCTCACCAATGTCCTGTACAATTGTAGCAAAACATCTCGACTTTTATATTCCATTCTCCTTGCAATAAACGACAACATTGCATTTGCCTTCTTCATCACTTGCTGCACCTGCATATAACGTTTTGTGTTTTGTGTACTCGGACACCCAGATTCCCCTGCATCTCAGTGTTCTGTAATCTCTCTCCATTTAAATAATATATTGCCTTTCTATTCTTCGGGCCAAAGTGGACAAGTTCACACTTTCCCACATTATATTCCATCTGCCAAATCTTTGCTGACTCACTTAACCTATCTATATCCCTTTGCTGACTCATTATATCCTCTACACAACTGACTCTCTTACCTATCTTTGTGTCATCAGCAAATTTAGCAACAATACATTCTGTCCCTTCATCCAAGTCATTGATATTCCTTCCTTTCCTTCCTTCGTTTTGGCCTCCTTGTCTTGAGAAACAATGGGTAAGTGCCTAGAGATGGTCAGTGGTTTGTGGAGCAGCGATATAGATTTTAAATAGTTGAGGCCCCAGCACTGATCTCTGAGAGATTCCACTAGTTACAGCTTGCCAACCCGAAAACAACCCATTTATGCCTACTCTGTTTCCTGATAGCTAACCAATCCTCTATTCATGTCAATATGTTATCCCTATATCATGGGCTCCTATTTTGTTTATTAAACTTTGAAGCAGCACCTTGTCAAATGCCTTCTGGAAATCCAAGTACACCACATCCACAGGTTTCCCTTTATCCACATTGCTTGTTACTTCCTCAAAGAACTCTAATAAATTAGTCAAACACTATTTCCCTTTCACAAAACCACGATGACTCTGCCTGATCGCATGAACATTTTCTAAATGGCCCGCTATCACCTCCTTAATAATAGATTTCATCATTTTCCCTATGACAGATGATAAGCTAACTGGCCTGTAGTCTCCTGCTCTCGGTCTTGCTCCTTTCTTGAATAGTGGAGTTACATTCACGATTTTCCAATCTGATGGGACTTTTCCAGAATCTAGGGAATTTTGGAAAATTAAAACCAATGCATCCAATATCTCAGCAGCCACTTCTTTTAAAACCCTAGGATGAAGTCCATCAGGACCTGGGGACTTGTCAGCTTTTAGCTCTAATAATTTTCTCAGTACCCTTTGCCTGGTAATGGTAATTGTTTTAAGTTCCTCCCTCACTTTCAACTGTTGAATCACATTTATTTGTGGGATGTTATTTGTATGCTCGACAGTGTACAAAAAATCTGTTCAATTCCTCCGCCATTTTCTTATTTTCCATTATTAACTCCCCAGACTCTCTCTCTACAGGACCAACATTCACTTAACTTACTCTTTTCCTTTTTAAAATACCTGTAGAAATTCTTACTATCCATTTTTATATTTCTAACTAGCTTTGTCTCATACTCTAATTTCTCTCTCATTATTCTTTTAGTCACTCTTTGCTGTTTTTTATATTCTGTCCAATCTTCTGACTTGCCACTACTCTTAGCTGAATTGTATGCTTTTTCTTTCAATTTGATACCATTTTTAACTTCCTTAGATAGCCACAGATGGTGCATTCTTCCCCTGGAGTCTTTCTTTCTCACTGGAATGTACCTTTCCTGAGTGTTATGAAATATCTCCTTAAATGTCTGCCACTGCATCTCTATTGACCTATCCCTTAACCTAATTTCCCAATTTACTTAGCCAACCAACTTCAAACCCTCATGATCTTCCTTATTTAAGTTTAAAACACTAATCTTAGATCCACTTTTCTTACTCTCAGACTGAATGCAAAATTCAATCATGTTGTGAGCATTGCTACCTAGGGGCGCCTTTATTATGAGGTCATTAATTAATCCTGCCTCATTACCAGATCTAGAATAGCTTGCTGGTTGGTTCTAGAGTGTGCTGCTCTAAGAAACTGCCCTGAAAACACTATGACCTCATCATCCAGGCTACCTTTGCCAATCTGACTCGTCCAATCTATACGTTGATTAAAATCACCCATGATTATCGACGTACCTTTCACACAAGCCCCCAGTATTTCTTCCTGCATACCCCATCCTACTGTGTGGTTACTAGTAGGAGGCCTATAAACTACTCCCACAAGTGACTTCCTACCTTTACTATTTCTTGTCTCTACCCAAACTGATTCTACATCTTGGTTTTTAGAACTAAAGTCACCTCTCTCTATTGTGCTGATGTCATCCTTAATTAACAGAGCTACTCCTCCGCCTTTTTTTTTAAGTTTCCTGTCCTTCCAAAATGTCATGTACCCTTGAATATTCAGGTCCCAGCCTTTGTCATCTTGCAGTCATGTCTCTGTAATGGCTATCAGATCATACATATTTATTTCTATTTGAACTGTCAATTACTTTGTTTTGTTACGAATGCAATGTGCATTCAAATACACAGAGCCTTCAGTTCTAACTTTTTACTATTTACTCAACCTATAGCCTTAGCTGCTTGCACACTCTTAATTTTGTACACTCTGTCCCTTCCTGCGACGCTCTGATTATTATTTCCCCTATTGCTACCTTGATCTCATGCCTTGTCCTCTCTCTTTAATTTAACACATCTTCTCTCACTGGATCCCTTGCCCCCACTATTTAGTTTAAAGCCCTCTCTACCACCCTAGTTATGCGACTCACCAGAACACTGGTTCCAGCACGGTTCAGGTGAAGACCATCCCAACGGTACAGCTCACACTTTCCCCAGTACTGGTGCCAATGCCCCATGAATCGAAACCCATTTCTCCCACACCAATCTTTGAGCCACGCATTTAACACTCTAATCTTATTTACCCTCTGCCAATCTGCATGTGGCTCAATTATTACCTTTGAGGTTCTGCTTTTTAACTTAGCCCCTAGCTGTTCATGTTCCTTATGCAGAACCTCTTTCCTAGTCCTATCTATGTCCACGACAACGGGATCATCCCCCTCCCGCTGCAAGTTCCACTCCAGCCCAGAGCAGATGTGCCGAACCCTGGCACTGGGCAGGCAACACAGCCTTCTGGACTCTCGCTCTTGGCCACAGAGAATTGTATCGATCCCTCTGACTATATTATCTCCTACTACCACCACATTTCTGTTTACTCTCCCTGCTTCAATGGCTTCCTGTACCACGCTGCCATGGTCAGTTTGCTCATCCACTCTGCAGCCCTTGCTGTCATCCATACAAGCTGAAAGAACCTCAAACCTGTTGGACAATTGCAAGGGCTGAGTCTTCACTTCACTTCTGCCTTCTTGATCCCCTTACCTGCCTCATTCGCAGTCACACCCTCCTGTCCCTGACCAATAACCAAAACAGACAATCCTATCCTATGGGAGGTGACTGCCTTCTGGAACAAAGCGTCCAGGTAATTTTCCCCCTTCCTGATGCATCACAGTGTCTGTAGCCCAGCCTCCCACTCACTGACTCTGAGCCGAAGCTCCTCTAGCTGCAGACATTTACGCCATGGATCACGCTGGCATCCACCAGCTCCCACATGGTGCAGCTGCAACACATCACCTGCCCTGCCATCCTTAATGATTTAATTAATTAATTATTTGTTCGTTTTTAAATTAATGCCCCATCTCACCAGCACTTACTATACTAACATAACTTTGGTAATACAATAAGCCTTACTGTAAACTAAAAAACAGCAGATTCACCAGCTTTTACATTATTCTATATTCCAGCTATTTACACACCCTTTCCTAAAAGTAGTGAATTCATCTAGCTAAAAAAAAAGCAAAATACTGCGGATGCTGGAAATCGGAAATAAAAACAAGAAATGCTGGAAATACTCAGCAGGTCTGGCAGCATCTGTGGACAGAGAAGCAGAGTTAACGTTTCAGGTCAGTGACCCTTCTTCAGAACTCTATGCTAGACTCAGACTCTTCTTCAGACATCACTTCTGGGAATTCCTCATTGTTTTTTTTCTGGGAGGAATGGGACATATCCCTTTGGACATGTAGCTTTCCAGGGGCAGTGTCCAAAGGTTCGACGGCTGAACGCCATTTCTTGTTTTGGGAACTAAAGGCATCTGAAACATATGAACAGTCAAGAGACTGTAAATAAGAACTTCGAAATGTGACTGCAAATCTTAGACTTGGCCCATGGCTTGTAGCACCTGAAGCAGATAAAGAACTTGCAGAGGATATACATACAAGTATTAGAGGTAGCTTATTTTCTACTCGGTTGACGCGTGAATTGTCTTGGGGGGAATGGGAGGGCTGCATTGGAGAGTGCCTTATGTACAAGGATGGTGGTTTTGGTGCACCTTACGTGCTTGGATAAGTTTCTGGCAATGAAAATGAGTAGATTCTATTTTGTAGAAGTTGAGCTTATACCCAACAATTTCCCAAATCCTGTTCTGAAAGATGCAAGCTGGCTAGGTTGCTTAGGTAAAGTAGTGTGGCTTATAATATTTGTGCTCAGTCCTTCCAGTCTTTACCACATGAATATCAAGGCTTATTCTGTTGCAGGCTCAAATCACAACACAAAACAGAAGGAAATGGGGATATCAAGGTCCTTGATGGTGATTTTTTTTAAAACTACATTCTCAGGATATATGTGTCACTGGTAGAGTCAGCATTTACTGACCATCCCCAATTCTCTTTGAGCTGATCACCCTCTTCTTAAACTGCTGCACTGAACATACTCCCACAATAGTTACATAGAGTGTTCCAGGATTTTGACCCAGTCACAGGTGAAGGAACGGCAATATGTGTCCAAGTCAGGATGGTGAGTGCTAACTTTTTGATGATGGGTTGGCTGTATTTTTTTTTTAATTGTTCTGAATGCGGGTGTCGCTCGCAAAGGTAGCATTTATTGCCCATGCCTAGCTGCCCTGAGAAGGTGGTGGTGGTACATCTTCTTGAACTACTGCAATAAAGCTTTGATCCAAAAGAGTGGCTTCTTGGATGACTGCAGAAAGCAGTTAAGAATCAACCACAATGGCATGGGATGCAAGTTACATATAGGCCTGACCAGGGAAGGATCGCAGCTTTCCTTCCCTAAAGGACAGTGGTAAACCAGTTGGGTTCTCAATGACAATTTATTTCCACTTTTTTTTTCCTAAACTCAACTCAAATTCACAAACTACCATGGAGAGATTTGAACTCACATTCGCTGGATTTTTCGTCAGGCCTCTGAATTAATAGTCCAATAACATAAATACTACACTAGTATACCTCATACTGATGCAGACAGCGAACTATAATCACATGGCAAGAGAGGTGATTAGCAATGTTCAAGTATCAGTTTTCGGACTGCTGAGCCAGTAAACAAGCTTTGGAAGTGGTTTGGTGCAAGTCTGAAGTAGCAGCAGCACACCATCAATGTGATGTAATTGCACTAGAGAAGAGTACAGAGGAGATTTACGAGGATGTTGCCAGGACTGGAAAATGCAGCAATGAGGAAAGATTGGATAGACTGGGGTTGTTCCTCTTGGAGCAGAGAAGACTGATGGGAGCTCTGATTGAAATGTACAAAATTGTGCGGGGCCTGGATAGAGTGGATGTGAAGGGCCTATTTACCTTAGTACAGAGGTCCATGACTAGAGGGTAGAGATTTAAAGTGATTGGTAGAAAGATTAGAGGGGAGATGAGGAAATAGATTTAGGCCCACTCATTATCAATAAACTTTATATGCTGGAAGGTGGGATGAGACTGGGTGGCTCGTTTTTCAGCCAGCGCAGACACGATGGGCCAAGTAGCCTCTTTCTGTGCCGTAAACTTTCTATGATTCTACATGAACAGATTTACAATGTGGTCTCTATAGAGTGACCACAGTCACATTGTGCATTGTCTCTCATCTTCCAGAGGTGCAAAAAAGTACCACATCTACTAGCGACATTCAATATGGGCCATTGTTTCCGGCATGGGCTGAAGCCTGCAGCTCTTAATGTGGGGTCAGCAATCAGGTGTTTGGGACTTTAGCATTGCTCCAGAACTCTTCCCAATGTGCCTCAGGATTAAATGAGTTCACTTTAGCAGCAATATTCTGATCCAAAAAGGCTTCTGATATCTTAGGTGTGTCTTCCCAAGATTCTGGAGGTCAGTTCAGGTTAACTATAGTTCAACTGTACTCACAAGCTTTATGCATGCCTTTCCAAATTTCAGGTGGGAACATGTAGGCAACCATTGAACTGATGTTGATTTTAATTATGATTCTGACCAGAGCATAAAAGATACACATCCAGAGATTTGGCATAGCAGCAGAGCAACAACCTTCACACAGTGCTCTTAATACATATTATTAACATAACAAATGCTGTCAAAAGGCTATCAGACATGGGGTTTACCTGAAAAATAAACCATGTGGAACACCACAACCCTACTCTGAAAAACTGTCCAAACACTTACGCTAGTTTCTCTCTTCTAACTAACTTCTAGCCCAGTCTACGAACCTCCCCTCAATTCTATACCGCCTAATATTCTGCAGTATTCTCCTGTGTGGTACTAATGACATCTAAGGGATATGGAGATAGTGCGGGAAATTGGCGTTAAGGTAGATGATCAGCCATGATTTAATTTAATGGAGGATCAGGCTTGACGGCTGAATGGCCTACTCCAGCTCCCTTGTTCCTTTGGTACCTAGTTAAACTGTTTCTGATGGTAAATGTACACGACATCCACTACACAAAGGCACAAACAGCAACAACAACTTGCATTTATATAGCACTTTTGTACATCCTTTGGTAAAATGCAATTTTCCCACTTGTTCCTACTTTCATTGATATAGACAGAGTACAGTACATTTAAAAACTGACTGTCAAAGTACCAAAAGTAGCAACTGGTGGAGTGAGTCACAAGTTAAACTCTGTTTAAAAATGTACTTTGTCTCCGTTAAGATTAAGACACAGAAGTCAGGAGAATCTATAGATTGTCATGGTCCATATTCTATACAGAAACAGAGCCAAATTCTGCATTAAAAGAACTCCTTAAGGATTTACAGTGTAGTAATTTAATTATCTGTCTTACAATGCTAAATGTAGTATAATTTTGGAATCTGTATAAGCGCCAAAGATTAAAATTTAGCAGATGCGCTCCCATGAGACAAAGAATTGTAACTGGAGAATTGTTCATACACAATGATCGTTTGTAAATCATATTTAGGTGTCATGATGTTCAGATTTTATCTCTATTCAATTTTTAATACCTAGCTGAAAGATGTGCTAATTCAAGATGTAGCCACCTTTAAAAAAAAGAGTAAAAGACTGAAAATCAAGGCAGGATCAATCTGACATTATCAAAATAAACTTTCATAAAAGCTAAATTTGACTAAAATAAGATTTGGCCAATTTCAGACAAGGGTAGTGTTGGCCTCCATGACCCACACATTTAGGTAAAGAAAAAATTAACAGAAACTCCTAAATGCATACAAAAGCTTTTGCTGTCAACTTTTTCTTACATCTTTGGGAGAGGAAGATGTAACAAATTTAAAAGGTGCGATATAAATGCAAGTAGTTATAAAAAGAAAAAGGCACCAAAGGTCACACAAGACGTTAAAAATGTTAAAATTATATTTTCTTGTAGATTAAGTTTCCGTTCAATCTGCTTGTGTTTGAGATAGAGTCTTGCAAATGTACGTGACCCATGTCATCACAAACATGACCTCAAAACCTATTAGAACAACGGAATCTTAGATTCTATTTTGGTTAGATTCTTCCGAGAACGAAGTTGATGATACAAAATACCCACATCATTAAAGCCTGAAGAATCAGATACTGGAATAGAAATTGCTGAAAAGCAAAATACTGAAAGAACACAAAACTGCCATGCACATGAACTGTAATCTTTGATGCGTCAGTTATTTAAAATAAATAGTGCAAGTTTAGAAAAATATTGATTTTTGATGTGAAATACTTGTGAAGATCGATCAACAGATGCTCTTAAAAAAAACTTTCATTTCTTTCATACTTCACACAAAACAGTTAATTGGTTAGCAGAAATCCTATAGTCTGGTCCAATGGTGTTTTGTTGTAAAAATTATCCTCATTACAGGTTTCTCTCCAGTCTTTCTCCACTGTGACCCCCATGCACGCAGGCCCCCCCCACCACCGCGCCGCCCCCCCCCCCCTCCCCACCACCACACCCAACCTGAAATAAAGCAGTCTGCTCCTCAAGTGCTGACTCTGCTCTCAAACCAGTCCACCTAGGCAAGTGGAGGCACCTATGCGTTTGGCTCCCATATGCAGTTTCTTAGCGACCACACAAACCAATTAAGATTAAAAACACAATACTTGGAGCTACAACTTGGATGGCTCCATATTTATGTTCTAAATGAGCAAGATTGTCATGTTACCTGAAACTAGTTCCTTTCTGGAAATGTCCCTCAACTTCCCAAATTTTCAAGATTGAAGAGGCGACCAAATCCCAGCTTCATCCCACATGCTGCACTGTGCAGAGTGCAGAAGTATTAGACAACTTTTAAAATTCTGAACACAAATACCATTATATTTCACATATATAATTATGTACTCACAGGCAGACAGTGGAATTACTTAGTGTGCTTTTATTGTTATGGTAGAGTCACTACTTCAATAACCTAATTAGAAAAGACAGCCTCAAGTTGAGAAATTAAACAATTAAGTACTTTATACACTAATAAAAATAAATGGCATGCAATCCAACCAGTCCTTTGCTTAAGATTATATGAGAAGTCGTAAGCAATTTCTGATAAACATTTGGACTGACAGTTCAAAATTCATTATACACTATTGTAGAGTATGGGATCAGCAAGGTTCAGAAATTTATTAATCTAATGTCTCAACACCTACTTCAGCTCGTCACTAGACAACAATCTGAACACTTTTCTTTAAAGCAGCAAATGGCAAAAAACTATGATATAAATCAGTGCAAATTTGAATAATCATCCTCAATGCACTGCCAGAAAATTCTACTGTCACTGCATATTAATGCACAATTAGTAAATTATACTAAGATAATAAAATCAAGCTTCACAATTATATGTAAATGATTAAACATAAACGTGCACATATTTAGTGAACAAGTCTCTGCATTTGTTTTGCAACAAGCTTCAACTTCGTACTGAACACATTGAGCATCTGGAATTTAGAAGGTTAAGGGGTGGTTTGATCAAAGTTTTCAGTATGTTATGGGGAACAGATAGGGTAGATGGTCAGAAATTATTTCCATTGGTTGTGCAGTCTAGGACTAGCGAGGCATAGCCTAAATATTAGAGCCAGACCTTTCAAGAGTGAAATTAGGGAACACTTCTACACACAAACCCATCTGGTTCACTAATGTCCTTTAGGGAAGGAAATCTGCTGTCCTTACCTGGTCTGCCCTACATGTGACTCCAATCCCACAGCAATGTGGTTGACTCTTACATGCCCTCTGAAATGGCCTAGCAAGTCGCTCAGTTGTATCTAACCGCTACGAAGTCAATAAAAAGGAATGAAAAGCTCCCTTCCTAACAGCACTGTGGGTGTACCTACCCCACATGGACTATAGTGGTTCAAGAAGGCAGCTCACCACCACCTTCTCAAGTGCAATTGGGGATGGCAATAAATGCTGGCCTGGCCAGCGACGCCCACATCCCATGAATGAATGAAAAAAAACAAGGGGTTGCAGAAATTTGGAAACCTCTTCTGCAAACAGCAACTGATGCTCAATCATTTCTAAAGTTTAAATCTGAGATTGATAGACTTTGTTATCCTAAGTTATTAAGGGGTATTGGGCAAAGGCAGATATATCAAGTTAGGTCACAGATCAACCATGAGCTCATTGAATGGTGGACAGAGATGTCATTAGTTGTTCTGCCATTATCACTCTCTCTGAACTAATGCTTTTTCTTTTAATACTATCAGCACTCCCTTTGCCTTTTGTCCGTGACATCTCTGTCATTTAATCTCTCCTGTCCTCTGCTCTATTGCGCACCTTCCCTTTTGCTCCTCTTCTTGCCACACTCCACTTCACTTGCTCAAAGCCTATTACATTTCTAACCTTTGCCAGTTCTGACGCAAGATCACAGACCTGAAACATTAACTCTGTTTCTCTCTCCACAGATGCTGCCTGACCTGCTGAGCATTTCCAGCACTTTCTGTTTTTGTTTACTTTAGCTACTCTTCTCCTGTTTCTTTACTTGTAAAAGCTCTTACAATCTGTTTTTATATTGCTGGCTGGGTAACTCTCATTCTATTTTTCCCTTTTTAATCAACTTTTTAGTCACCCTTTACTGGTTTCTAACACACTCCCAATCCTTAGGCAAACCACTATTCTTTGCAATATTATAAGCCTCTTTTTAATCTAATACTATCCTTAAATTGCATAGTAAGCTACGGATAGATCCTTCTTGCTGAGTTTTTGCTTTTTTTTTAAAAATGGAATATATTTTTGTTGAATATTTTGAAATATGACTTTAAATGTTTGTCACTGTTTATTTACCACCACACCTTTTAATCTATTTACCCAATTAACTTTAGCCAGCTCTCCCCTCATACCTACATAATAGGCTTTGTTTAATTTCAAGATTCCAGAGATTACAGGCCCAATTTACTTAGTCTATCATAGGACAACCCCCTCATCCCTAGCACTAATCTAGTGAAGCTTTGCTGCACTGACTCCAATGCAAGTATATCCTTTCTTTAATGTGGAGACCAAAACTGCACAAAGTATTCCAGATGTGGTCTCACCAAAACCCTGTACAATTGTAACAATGCAATCTTATTCCTGTACTCCAATCCCCTTACAATAAAGGCCAACATGCCATTTGCCTTATGTTAACTTTCTGCGTTCCTTATACAAGCACACCCAAGTCTCTTTGAACATCGACACTTACAAGTTGCACACCTTTAAAAAAATATTCTGCTTTTCTGTTCTTCCGACCAAAGTGCATAACTCCACACTTACCTACATTATGCTCCAGCTGCCATCTTGTTGCCCACTCACTTAACCTGCCTATATTTCTTTGCAGTCTCTCTCTGTCCTCCATACAGCTTACCTTTCCACTGAGCTTTGTATCACCAGCAAACTTAGATACATTACTCTGTCTCTTCATCTAAGTCATTAATATAGATTGTAAACAACTGAGGCCCAAAAACTGATCCTTGCAGCACTCCACTATTTACTGCCTGCCAACTTGAAAATGTCCTGTTTACGCCCACTCGTTGATTCCTGCCTGTTAATCAATCATCTATCCATGCTAATATATTACCCCCAACTCCATGAGCCCTTACCTTGCCCATTAACCTTTTGTGTGGCACCTTATTGAATGCCTTTTGGAAATCCAGGTATACTAGATCTACTGGCTCCCCTTTATCTACCCTACTAGGTACATCCTCAAAAAACTCTAATAAACTTGTCAAACAAAATTTCCCTTTAGTAAAACCATGTTGACTTGTTCTAATCATACTGTGCCTTTTTAAGTGCATTGTTAAGACTTCCTTAATAATAGATTCCAGCATTTTCCCAACGACTGATATTAGGCCTATAGTTCCTTGTTTTCTCTCTATCTCATTTCTTGAAAAGTGGTATAACATTTGCTAACTTCCAATCTGATGGGACCGTTCCCGAATCTAAGGAATTTTGGAAAATCATAGCTAACACACCCACTATCTCTGCGGCTATCTCTTTCAGAACCCTAGGATGTAGGCCATCAGGTCCTGGAGATTTGTCAGATTTTAGTCCCTTAAGTTTCTCCAATACTACTTCTCTGTTGATATGAATTTCCTTAATTTCCTCACTCTTTTTAGCCCCAAGGTTACTGCCCATTTGTTCAATGCCTCTGCAATTTCCTCATTCTCCATGATAATTTCTCCTGTCTCTGCTTCCAAAGGACCAATGTTTACTTTAGCTACTCTCTTCCTTTTGATATACCTATAAAAGATCTTACAATCTGTTTTTATGTTACTGGCTAGTTTACTCTCATTCTATTTTTTCCTTGTTTATCAACTTTTTGGTGGCCCTTTGCTGATTTCTAGGACACCCCCAAACCTCAGACTTGCTACTCTTTTTTGCAACATTGTAAGCCTTTACTTTTAATCTAATACTATCCTTAAATTCCGGTGTGAGCCACGGGTGGGTTTTTCTGGCTAAGTTTTTGTTTTTCAAAGGAATATATTTTTGTTGAACATTTTGAATTGTTTCTTGAAAGATTTCCCACCATACCTTTTAGTCTATTTACCCAATTTACCTTAGCCAGTTCTCCCCCATGCCTACATAATTGTAGTACCTTCTGGAACAGGAGGACTGTCGCATAGTGCAGAAGGCAATTTGGGATTCCGCCCATAGACCAATTGATGGGGACTATATCTTCCAACCATCTGAAGCGAATTCTTTACGTGACAAGGTGCGGCACAGTGGTGCAGTGGTTAGCACCGCAGCCTCACAGCTCCAGCGACCCAGGTTCAATTCTGGGTACTGCCTGTGTGGAGTTTGCAAGTTCTCCCTGTGTCTGCGTGGGTTTTCTCTGGGTGCTCCGGTTTCCTCGCACAAGCCAAAAGACTTGCAGGTTGGTAGGTAAATTGGCCATTATAAATTGCCCCTAGTATAGGTAGGTGGTAGGGAAATATAGAGACAGGTGGGGATGTGGTAGGAATATGGGATTAGTGTAGGATTACTATATATGGGTGGTTGATGGCCGGCACAGACTCGGTGGGCCGAAGGGCCTGTTTCAGTGCTGTATCTCTAAACTAAACTAAAAAAACTATAACCATGACATGGTTATCAACTTGCATTTTGACATGTCAATTACGATTTTATGCAGCATTTCATCAACCACTGCATGATTCCTTTCACAGAGCCCATTGCTGAAAGGATTTCAGCTGCAGTACTGTTGACCATAATGTTCATGTTTTCACACATGTCTCTGAACTCATCATGGCCAAATTCCCCTCCATTATGTCAGAAATTTAGCTGATGCCCCAAGTCTAGTCCCTATTCATTTCTTCATAATTTTATCTATAATCACCCTTCTGACCTTGTACAAGTTATTATTGTACAAAGACTAAATCTAGTTGTTAGGTCTATAAAATGTAGCATGAAAATATTCTTGTCTTTGTTGCACACCTTTAAATCCATGGCAACTACCTCGTTAAAGTCACATGCCAATGGAAGGCTTACAACAGGACGTGATGGTGTCCACCAATTCTTTTTATAGATCGCACATTTTCACAATCTCTTCTATTATCCTCGATAACACTTCATGAATCACACCTGCATCTTTAGCAGGGTTTTAATCTCTGACAAGAAAGGTGAGCAAACTGTCTGTGTAACTTTAAGACAATTTGCTTTTTATCTCTCTGATTCTTAACACCTGATGCCATTAATACTTCTCTAACACTCTGACTAGAAACATCAGGTTTTGTTAAGGGTATACAATAATGCCCTGACTGGGTAAATTGCAAATTCACTGACTTTCCAAAAACAATTGCCTGATCATGCTCCATATCAAGTTTCATTTGTGCCTTTTTCACTCAAGAGTAAAGGCATCTCACTGGAGACTACATCAGTAATGATAAAGTGACTTACTCCAGCTATTTTACATGGAATTACAACTCTCTCAGTGACCTCAATGTGTTGTCATCACCAAACCTAAAGCTGGTAGTACTTTTATACTCCCTAACCTTGCGTCGGTCCTCACTAAGTAAATCCAGATAACATTGTAGCCAAACCAGTTCCACATACTGCTGACGTGCAAGCACTATCCAGTACAGCACAGTTGAATGAATCCGTAACTAACACATTCATCACAGGACTAAAACTCCTTGTGACTAGTACAATTTGTTCAGATTCATCAGTATCTTCCTCTTCTGCCTCGGAATTCTCTGTGTTGTGTGTTATTTCGAGGACTCTGTCCCTCTGCTTAGGGCAGTTCATTGCATAATGATGCTTTGAGTCATATCTGAAGCCCCTATTAACTGTTCCTTGGGCATTCCTGGGAATGATTTGCCTATGATTGCTGTTCCAATTCTGTCTTCCATTATAATAGTCAGACCTGCTAAAGGTGCTTTCATCCTCATTCCTCTTGTCTTTAACTCTTCCATTATACTTTAGCTGCTTCCAGTTTCTGGACCATTTTGAAATCTAGTAAACATCGAGTCCTCCATTCTTTGGGTCACTGCAGAATGCCCTGTTTGTTCCACCAGGGCTGCAAGAAATGACGGTTTCCCCAGGAATTTCTTTACAGCAGCAGACATTTGACCCAACAGCGAACCCCAGTTCGTAGCACGAGCCTGTCCATATGCAACACCCTAGTACAATCTAGCAATTTAAATGGTAACATTGAACCAGGGATCTTCAAATTGAATTTACTCAATCTTCTATAGAGTCTGTTAAAGTCCATGATTATATTCCTCCATTGTATAACTGTTTTCCAAAATCTATAAATGTCTCACCATGCCTCATATGCATTCAATGGGTCAGCTTTCTTGTAAATTTCATCGAAGAGTTCTAACAGAAGATCCACCCTTCATCAGTATCCAAATGACTAGCATCCAGTTCACAAAACACTTTACTTCTTATTTTACTTTTGGTAGGAAGTGAAAACGCCAAGGCCATACAGTGTTTCCTCTTTGGTCGAGATGTAACCCGTGTCCACATATGCACTTCATTCCTCCACTGGTCATATGGTTCAGACTCAGAGAACATCATACCCTGGCAATTTACACTTGCTTTCTGCCATAGTTTCCACAATAAATCATGATATTTTAGTTTTATATGTATAAAAAAAAAATCCTAGTTTCTAACCTTCAGCTTTTGGCAACAATCCTCTACTATCATGTTAAACTCCAGAAAGCTTGCTATGGAAGGATAATGCTGGAGCCTATCTTTACTCAGTTTCACATTCATTGTACAGAATAAAAGGATTACAGACATGTAGCTCATCACTCAAACCCTTCATCAGTCTCAGTAAGTGTCTGCTTATAAGTACACAAGTAAGACCCAAATGAACACCCTCCACCTGCATATAATCAAAGAATTGATACACAATTAACAGATTAACACTAAACACAGAAGCTACGATAGTTGATAAATTTAAATGCATGAGATCTGTCTGAAATTAAACTTAGAGAATTAAATCTCCAGTTTATTTCAAAGTTCTTTGGAAAAAGTGAAGAAACTCGCAAAGCCTCACAGTAAGAGTGTACAGCTTTGTATGTCAACTCATGCTGAGATGATTGCATACTGGGAACTTCTACAAACTGCACACACTTCGAATGCAGAGATGTGGTTAGAAGTTCAATTCAGTGCTCGCTGACTAAAAAAGAAATGTACGTCCAGTCAAAGCCCAAGCTTTTGAGACAGGCCGACATCCTGAAGTAAAAACTTTTTTTAAAACTACAAGAAAAAAATTAAATGGATAAATTTAATCATATTATTGCAGAATTTTTGAATTTATCTCGTTTAATACCTTATTTTGGACAATAGAAATTGAGAGAAAATGGGAGATGATTTTTTTCTAAAAAGAAAGTATTTTGAGTGAATCAATTGTCTAATCAACAGTGCACCAATGAAATGATATGCTATTGTTAGATTCTCAATGCAAGCTGTTGTTGACATATGGTTTTCCATTATAAATGTTGACAAGCATTACTTGAAAATCATGACACAGAAAGCAACGATAATGTGGACAGCAGTCACATGTTTTAGATCTGCTGTGTCATTTCTCACATCGCATCAGAACATACACTGCTGTCTAACAATATGAACATTACTGTGTAACGCATGATATGTTATTATATAATACAAGCTGGTTCACAGAAAATTTAGCAAGCCCAATATAACCAAGCAAGAAATATACCAATTTTGAAAAGGGTGACAAACATTTTTTTTTTAAATATCAAAAATAGAAAAATGTGTCATAAAAAGCAATCAAGGAACATAAAGTGGACCTAAAGCAAGTGGCAGCAACAGAGTGGGCTGATGAGGAGAGAGAGTAGTGCCTCAAATTAACAAACTGGGCACAGAAGTAAAAGAGCAATGAATTTAAAAGAGTAAAAAGAAGAGGAGGAAAGAAGTGGGGGGCAGCAAGTTTTCACATCAGTTGAAAAAGCAAACAGTAGAGGAAAGCAAAATTAAAATTTTGGATCAGGAAGCCGCAGAAGGAGAAATTAAAGCACAGGCTGAGGGGAGCAGGAAGCAGCAAAGGAAGCCTCAGACAGAGAAAGTGAAATTGCGGCCTCGAGCTCAGAACAGCAGGTGAAGCTAAGAAGTTTCCCCTAGTGGGGGAGTCTGGAACCAGGGAACACAATTTAAAAATAAGGGGGAAGCCACTTAGGACAGAGATGAGGAGAAATGTCTTTACTCAGAGGGTTGTGAATCTTTGGAATTCTCTACCCCAGAAGTTATTGAGTATGTTTAAAGTAGAGGTTGACAAATTTCTAAATACCAATGACATAAAGGGATATGGGGATAGTGTGGGAAAAAGGCAATGAAGTGGATGATTAGCTCGATGGGCTGAATGGCCTACTCCTCCTCCTATGTTCTTATGGTGACAGGTAATAGTTAACATAGGAATTCCCCTATAAGTATTTGCATAGCATTTTAAATTTACAAAATCATATCTATATATACCTCCCGTCTAAAAAAAACCTTCCTTGCTTCTGTCAATTTTTCCCATTATATATTCTTGTCTATATTTAGAATGAAATCTGCCAATGCAGATGTCACAGTACAATGGTCCTCCTGCCAGTGAAGGTGTAGTTGCACCACAATTTTGTCTCTCAATCAAAACTGCAAAGAAGCTCCTGGTTCATCTCGTGCTACATCTCTGTTTGCAAGTTGTCGTTAAGTTTTGCTACTAACTGTACATCATATAAAATCAACAGATATAAAACAAAGAGGACTTTAAAATGGGCACTAAATTACATCTGTGCACCCTGAATTATGCCCTACCCCCTAGCCCCACTTCAACTGAATTGGCCACAATTGATCTCTAAAGCCTTTGTACAGCACCATAGATGATTGGCCTAGTACTGCTAGTCAAATGCTTTGACAGCCACAAGGAAGATGTGTGGACAGGAAGTTTACACCTATGCAAGACTTTTACTAATACCTAAATGGACAACAATCCAAACAGCAATGTGTAAAAATAGCCATTAATTTTCTCATTGCACACCCTCTTTCATTTCAATGAAATTTCTGTTGGCCATTTATTACATTGAATTACATTCAAATAAACCGCTGCATCTATGTTTGAACATTTTTATTTATTTATTTTTATTTTATTTAGAGATACAGCACTGAAACAGGCCCTTCGGCCCACCGAGTCTGTGCCGACCATCAACCACCCATTTATACTAATCCCACATTAATCCCATATTCCTACCACATCCCCACCTTCCCTTAATTCACCTACCTATACTAGGGACAATTTATAATGGCCAATTTACCTATCAACCTGCAAGTCTTTGGCTGTGGGAGGAAGCCGGAGCACCCAGCGAAAACCCACGCGGTCACAGGGAGAACTTGCAAACTCCGCAAAGGCAGTACCCAGAATTGAACCCAGGTCGCTTGAGCTGTGAGGCTGCGGTGCTAACCACTGCGCCACTGTGCTTTGTTTGATATAGCACCTTAACATAATAAAACTTCCCAAAGAGCTTCACAGCAACATTATAAAACAAAATATGACACCGAGCCACAAAAGGAGATATTAGGTCAGATGACCAAAAGCTTGGTCAAAGAGGTAGGTTTCAAGGAGTGTCTTAAAGGAAGAAAGCGCAGCGGAGATGCAAAGAGGTGCAGGGAGGGTATTCCAGAGGTCAGAGCCGAGGCATCTGAGGCTGCAGGAGAGGGACGAGGCCATGGAGGAATGTGAAAGTAGGGATGAGAATTTTAAAATCAAGACGTTGCTTGTCCAGGCGCCAATGTACGACCACGTATACGTCACTGAGCGCAGAGGTGATAGGTGAATGGGACTTGGTGCAAATTAAGACATGAGTGTTGGATGATCTAAGTTTGGGGAGAGTAGAATGTGGGAGACCAGCCAGGAGTGCATTGCTCGAGGTAATGTAGGGATAATTGAGGGTCTTCGTTCAGATATTCCTTTGGATCTTGGCATTTTACAAAATATGCATTTGTACCTTACAGTAATTCATGTTAAGTATGTGGCATGCAATTACAAATTAAGAAATTACACAGCAATGAATTTATAAATTAACTTCTAAACTGTTCACAGTGATGCAGCTGGTGGATTCAAGTCTTTTTAAGCAAACAAGATGGAGAGGGAAATTTACTAGAATGATTTATTTTTTTTATTTTATTTAGAGATACAGCACTGAAACAGGCCCTTCGGCCCACCAAGTCTGTGCCGACCAACAACCACCCATTTATACTAACCCTACAGTAATCCCATATTCCCTACCACCTACCTACACTAGGGGCAATTTACAACGGCCCATTTACCTATCACCAGCAAGTCTTTGGCTGTGGGAGGAAACCAGAGCACCCGGCGAAAACCCACGCGGTCACAGGGAGAACTTGCAAACTCCGCACAGGCAGTACCCAGAATCGAACCCGGGTCCCTGAAGCTGTGAGGCTGCAGTGCTAACCACAGCGTCACTGTGCCACCCCGATGCCAGGAATGAAGGACTTTAGTTATGTCGAGACACTAGGGAAGCTGGGGTGGTTGTTCTTAGAGCAGAGAAGGTTATGTGAAGATTTAATAGAGGTGTTCAAAATTATGAGGTGTTTTGATGGCATAGACAGGGAGAAATTGCTTCCAATGATAGGAAGGCCGATAATCAGAGGACAGATTGAAGATAATTGGCCAGCGATGAGGAGAATTCATTTTATACAGCGAGTTATGATCGGGAATGCGCTGCCTGAAAAGGTGATGGAAGCAGATTTATTGGTAATTTTCAAAAAGGATTTGCATATATATTTGAAAAGGAAAATTTAGCATGGCTATGGGGAAAGAGCAGTGGATAAGTGGAACCAAAAAAATCTTTTAAAAAACCAGCACAGGTATGATGGGCTAAATTACCTCCTTCTGTGCAAGATGATTCTATGGTTCTATGAGATGACTTGGGAAACAGTCTTCAAAAGCATGCTCCACTGCACTGCATTGTGGCCAGAACACGCAACTGTGCTGTTACAGGCAACAAAATGTTTCAATATTTAGAATAAATAGCAACCTAAAATCGTGACAACAGAAAGTTGGAAAGGAAGTGTGCACATAGATAACATGCATCAGGCATCAACAAAGAACAGAGGCGTAAAGTGCAAGAGGTGCAGAGTTACAGAACTGGAGTGGGCCTAAAGCAAGTGACAGACAGCAGGGGAAGTGAGAGAGCTGGAAGCAACAGCAAAAAGTTACTAATAATTTCTGAACCTCCATTCTATTTCCATTTGCTGTGATAATTTAAGTTATTCGGCAAGGTCATAGTGACAAACAACAATGAAGGCCATGCTGCACTTTGTGGATTACAGTCATAATTCTCCCAGAGCTGGGGTCCCATTAAATACTACTGTTGATAGACAGCTATTATCCCATGTTTGATGCTATATATATGCATCTCTCGTCTTATATATAGACAGAGATACATGGAATAATGTGGTTAAGTAGTAACTAGGGATTAATTTAATCAAGGGTTTGAGATGACAGCATAAACCACTAAGTTCAGTTTGAGCAGTTAATAGACATCTGGACCAAGAGATAAAATAAAGGTCTTAAATCCACTTTCATCCATACCAATAGACTCTCATTTAGAATCTACTGGTACAATTCTTTGTACCAACAGGCAAAGCTAAATACCGTCAGCTAAAAGCAATTCAGAAGTTTCATTAAAGTAATAGTCCAGCTATGACAAAACTATAGCATACAATCATACAATTCACAGCAGGGTATATGAAGAACAATCTTGCACTGCTAAAATGACGGAAGAATGAAGAGCCCAGCATCAAACTGAACATACTAAAATAGATTAAGCTGCACACAATTCGATTGATATTGCATTTGTAAATTCAGATTAGATACAAAAAGCAACAGCTTACATTTACATAGTGTTCCTCATGTCAACTAATGTCTCAGGACAAGCTACAAAGGGGAAGAGCTAGGCAGCAGGAGAGAAAGAACTATGGCCAAGAGGAGGAAAAATTAGACCAAATGCACAGAGATAAGTTTTCAGTAGAACTTTGTAGTTAGAGAACAGAAGTGGCAAGACAAAGGAAGAGAATTCCAGAGTGCAAGTATTGAATAAATCAGTATGCAATAGCAGAGGAGCAGAGAATGAACAGTCATCTCAAAAATCAAATGAACAGACACAGGCAACCGGAGAAGAATTCTTCAATCAGTTCGCACAAATGTGTGAAAGGATTTGAAGATGGGGTCTTGAAATTGATTTGCTGGGATACTAGGAACCAGTGCAGCTTGGTGAGATACAGACTGGGACTGAACTCATGCCTCGGGGCTATGGATTAGTTTTACAAATGGTGGGGGCAGGATTCAGTGAAAATACTATTTGATAAATGAATCACAAGGTGAAAAACAGCATGGGCTAATGATTTCAGCATTGTTGTAGGTGCTATTTTGTTTATTCTTTCATGGGATTTGGGCTTTGCTGGCCAAGCCAGCATTTATTGCCCATCCCTAATTGCCCTTGAGAAGGTGATGGTGAGCGCCTGCTTGAACCACTGCAGTCCATGTGGTGTAGGTACACCAACAGTGCTATTAAGAAGGGAGTTCCAGGATTTTGACCCAGCGACAGTAAAGGATCGTCTATTATAGTTCCACGTCAGGATGGTGTGTGGTTTGGAGAAGTTGCAGGTGGTGGCGTTCCCATGTATCTGCTGCTCTTGTCCTTCTAGGTGGTGGAGGTCACGAGTTTGGAAAATGCTGTCGAAGGAGCCTTGGTGAGTTGCTGCAGTGCATCTTGTAGATGGTATGCACTGCTGCCACTGTGCGTGGTGGTGGAGAGAGTGAATGTTGAAGGTGGTGGCTGGAGGCCAATCAAGTGGCTGCTTTGTTCTGGATAGTTTCTTGTGTTGTTGGAGCTGCACTCATCCAGGCAAGTGGAGAGTATTCCATCACACTCCTGACTTGTGCCTTGGAGATGCTGGACAGGCTTTGGGGAGTCAGGAGGTGAGTTATTTGCCGCAGAATTCCCGGCCTCTGACCTGTTCTTGCAGCCACAGTATTTATGTGGCTAGTCCAGTTCAGTTTCTGGTCAAGGGTAATCCCCAGGATGTTGATAGTTGGGGATTCGGCAATGGTAATGCCATTAAATGTCATGGGGAGATGGTTGGATTCTCTCTTGTTGGAGATGGTCATTTCCTGGCACTTGTGTGGCGCGAATGTAACTTGCCACTTATCAGCCGGGAAGCTTGAATGTTGTCCAGGTCTCGCTGCAGCTGCACACGGACTGCCTCAGTATATGAGGAGTCGCGAATGGTGCTGAACATTGTGCAATCATCAACGAACATCCCCACCCTGAAATTATGATTCAGGGAAGGTCATTGATGATGCAGCTAAAGATAGTTGAGCCTTGGGCACAACTGAAAAACTGCAGCAGTGATGTCCTGGGACTGACATGACTGACCTCCAACAACCACAACCCTCTTCCTCTGTGCTAGGTATGACTGCAACCAGTCCAGTTTTGTTCAGACTCCTTGATGCCAGACTCGGTCAAATGCTGCCTTGAGGCTAAGGGCAGTCACTCTCACCTGACAGTGACGCTGTGGCATAGTGATAATGTCACTGGACTAGTAACCCAGAGCCCCAGACTGATGCTGTGGGGACATGGGTTCGAATCCCACCACAGCAGATGGTGGAATTTGAATTCAATTAATAAATATGGAATTAAAAGCTGGTCTAGTGGTGACCATGAAACCATTGTCAATTGTTGTAAAAACCCATTAGATTCACTAATGTCCTTTAGGGAAGGACATCTGCCTTCCTTACCTGTTCCGGCCTACATGTGACTCCAGACCCACAGCAATGTGGCTGACTCTTAAATGCCCTCTGAAATGGCTTAGCCAGCCACTCAGTTTTATCAAACTGCTACAAAGTCTAAGAAAAAGAATGAAACCAGACAGACCACCCGGCATCGACCTCGGCACCAGAAACAACAATGGTAAACCCAGCCATGTCAACCCTGCAAAATCCTCCTTATGAACATCTAAGGGCATGTGCCAAAATTGGGAGAGCTGTCCCACAAACGAGTCAAGCAACAGCCTGACACAGTCATACTCAGGGAATCATACCTTAGAGATAATGTCCCTGATACAACCATCACCATCCCTGGGTATGTCCTGTCCCACCAGCAGCACAGACTCACCAGAGATGGCGGTACAGTGGTATACAGTCGGGAGGGATTTGCCCTGGGAGACCTCAACATTGATTCCAGACCCCATGAAGTCTCATGGCATCAGGTCAAACATGGGCAAAGAAACCTGATTACCACCTACGACCCCCCGCAGCTGATGAATCAGTGCTCCTCCATGTTGAACATCAATTAGAAGAAACACTGAGGATAGCAAGGGTACAAAATGTACTCTAGGTGGGGGACTTCAAGGTCCATCACCAAATGTGGCTCAGTAGCACCACAACTGACCAAGCTGGTTGAGTCCTAAAGGACATAGCTTCTAGACTGGGTCTGCAGCAGGTGGTGAGGGAATCAATAAGAGGGGAAAACCTATTTGACCTCATCCTCACTAATCTACCTGTCGCAGATGCATCTGTCCATGACAGTATTGGTAGGAGCGACCACCGCACAGTGGTCCCGTCTTCACATTGAGGGTACCCGCCATCGTGTTGTGTGGCATGACCACTGTACTAAATGGGACAGATTTCGAACAGATCTCGCAACTCAAAACTGGGCATCCATGAGGTGCTGTGGGCCATCAGCAGCAGCAGAATTGTACTCAACCACAATCTATAACCTCCCTGGCATATCCCCCACTCTACCATTACCATCAAGCCGAGGGACCAACCCTGGATCAAAAATAAGAGTGTAGGAGGGCTTGCCAGGAGCAGCACCAGGCATACCTAAAAGTAAGGTGTCAGCCTGGTGAAGCTACAACACAGGACTACTTGCATGCCAAACAGCTGAAGCAGCAGGCAATAGACAGGACTAAGCGATCCCACAACCAACAGATCAGATCCAAGCTCTGCAGTCCTGCCACATCCAGTCATGAATGATGGTGGACAATTAAACAACTGACAGGAGGAGGCAGCTCCACAAATATCCCCATCCTCAACAATGCGGGAGCCCACCACATCAGTGAAAAAGACAAGGCTGGAACATTTGCATCCATCTTCAGTCAGAAGTGCCAAATAGATGATCCATCTCGGCCTCCTCCTGAGGTCCCCAGCATCACAGATGCCAGTCTTCAGCCAATCCGATTCACTCCACGGGATATCAAGAAACAGCTGACGGCACTGGATACTGCCAAGATATGGGCCCTAACAATATTCCGGCAATAGTACTGAAAACTTGTGCTCCAGGACTAGCCGCACCCTTAGCCAAGCTGCTCCAGTACAGCTACAAAGTGGCATCTACCCGACAATGTGGAAAATTGCCCAGGTATGTCCTGTGCACAAAAAGCAGGACAAATCCAACCCGGCCAATTATCGCCCCATCAGTCTACTCCTGATCATCAGCGAAGTGATGGAAGGGGTCGTCAACAATGCTATCAAGCAGCACTTGCTCAGCAATACCCACACACAATGCTCAGTTTGGGTTCCGCCGAGGGCACCCAGTTCCTGACATCATTACAGTCTTGGTCCAAACATGGACAAAAGAGCCGAACTCAAGAGGTGAGGAGAGAGTGACTGCGCTTGACATCAAGACAGCATTTGACCAAGTATGGCATCGAGGAGCCCTAGCAAAACTGGAGTCACTGGTAATCAGGGGGAAAACTCTCCACTGTTTGGAGTCATACCTAGCACAACGGAAGATAGCTGTGGTTGTTGGAAGTCAATCATCTCAGTCCCAGGAAATCACTACAGCAGTTCCAGTCCAGGCTTGGGCTGATAATTGGCAAATAACATTCAAACCACATAAGTGCCGGGCAATGACCATCTCAAACAAGAGAGAATCTAACCATCTCCCCTTAACGTTCAATGGCATTACGATCGCTGAATCCCCCCACTATTAACATCTTGGGGGTTACCACTGACCAGAAACTGAACTGGACCAACCATATAAATACCGTGGCTACAAGAGCATGAGAGAGGCTGGGAATTCTGCAGCAAGTAACTCATCCCCTGTCTCGCCAAAGTCTGTCCACCATCTATAAGGTACAAGTCAGGAGTGTGATGGAATACACTCCATTTGCCTGGATGGGTGGAGCTCCAACAACACTCAAGACGCTCGACACCATCCAGGGCAAAGCATGCCGCTTGATTGGCACCCAATGACACATGTGCCAAGTTAACCTGGCTGGAGGGATTGCGGGGGTTGAAAACAGCATGGGAGGGATGGTTAGCGGCAGCAGGGTGGAGCGGTTGGTAGAGAAACAAAAATGCAGAAGGTAAGGGGAGCCACAACAAATCAACTGCGACAGAGGTGAGTAGTGGAAATGAAAACCTTTTTTTAGCCGGATGATATATATGACAATTTTGAAACCATGTGAGAAGTGGTTGCTAACTGCAATTTTTTAAAGCCCATTGCCATTTATTACATTAAACTTTGAGGTATGTGAGTGTCGTCCACATGGGGCGCGTTTAGTGTTTGGCACCATTTTCCACTGGGACAACGGTGTGTCGTGGAAATGGCTTCTTTTTTTTTTAAGCTGGATGAGATGCATAACCAATATGTCATGATATTGTTTCAGGGAATTAATTCCTTACTGGAACTTTTTTTTTACACCCAATTCCGTCTGGGGGGTGGGGGGGGAAATGGGAGTGGGGAATGGTGATGGCAAGGGAAGAAGAGGTGGGACGGGATGGGGATGATACGAGAGGGATGAAAGGAATGGGATGAGTATGGCATGAGGGGGATGGCATGGGATGGGAATTTAAAAGTAGCACTGTTGCATTAAAGATATTAATTTCACCGCAAATGTTTTGTAGATCACTGCTAATTTAAAGTATTTACAAAGAAATTTCTGGGTATATCTCAAAAAACAACCCCTCCCAAAGTAAGTATTATATTTGCATACATGGTATACTTCAGTCCTTTTTGTACCACTTATCACAATGCTCTGAGAATTTATAGTGCTGCATATTCAAATAACAATAACTTATTTGGCGACAAGCCATATTGTCCAAGCCAACATGATGGTCTTGCAATTTACTTGGAAAGTGTAGGCTGCTGCATTCAAATCTGTTTCTTAATATTTCTACACAGGGATGCTGGATTTGCAATGGCATGATATATAGTACTTGAACTTTGCCAAGTAAACAGATCAAGCACTTGTGAAAGCAGGAAGTTGCCCCTCAAAACAAGGATGAGTTAGTAACTGCACCTCAACACACAGCAGCGCATGTCCCATCACGTGGCTCTCACAATCATAGCCTGGAATGTCTCATCCTCCATTGAAGAATGGGAACAGACAATAATATCAAACAAATTCCTTATCCAAATGTAAATTTATGTTTCAAATCGCTGCTGCCTCAAACACCCACCATCCAGCACTATTTCACAGCTTCAGAAGGTCCAATAGCATCATGTAAATACAAAATGTAGAAACTTCAACTTCATAAAACTAGAATATTTGGTATCACCTGAATTTTTTGGCTTTATTGTGGACCCATAGACTTGCTACTTGCATGTGTGCCTGCTCAAAAATCATTCAGCTTCCTGCATATCCGTGATCCATGCCACTCTTCAATATTCAGTTTTTCCTCTTTGATTGGAGCAAATGAAGCAATTGACCATTAACAACAGGAGAATACCACCATCAATGCAACACAATAAGATGTTTTTGTGTAAGATAACAGCAATTTATTTTCAGGTAATAATAGGATACAGTTGGTAAAGAAGGAATATCTTGTATGTATTTCAGTGTTATCATTTAGCCTAGTGGTGACAGTACACGAAAGGGAAAATAATCACCTCAATAATTACCCTGTACAATATTCTAATACTGTTACTTCAGTGAGGTGTAATGCTGAGTTTGTAATATTTTCATGTACTGTTTGAAAAAAAGGCTCATTTGCCCCACTAAGATTTCAATTAAGGGTAACGGTTCATTTTATAATTGCTTGAACTGTACAGCTGTGAGGCACTGAGAGACTTTGACTTACAGCTCAAATTAAACTTTGCAGAGAGGACCCCAAGATTGGAAGGATAAAATTTGTAAATTGTACTCCTAGGTGTTTGCAGGTTAAGTGGGTGTAATACATAAATTTCACTTACACACCATTATACTTTGTAACAATATTGAAGATTAATTCTGGGTAAATTTATCAATTAACATTTAAATGAACTTTTACAAAACTGAAGAAAATGAAACAAGCTTGTGCCAAAGGAGGTAAAATGGAAGTTAGTAAAAATACTATAAAACAGGCCAAAAAGGATTAAAAGCTTAGCTGAAAAGCTATTCCCAAGTCTACTTTATTACAAGCTGGTAAGCAGAGCACCAACATATCAAGCACACCCTAGTTTCCACTAACAAAATTATACAAACATACAAATTTATGGCACAAAAGGAGGCCATTCAGCCCATCGTATCCATGAGGATAATATGAGACATCCATTTCACTTTCACCTCTGGAAGCTGGCTTTGAATCCAACCCAGGCGGGAGGAATAAAAACAAAGTGGTGGAAATACGCAGCAGGTCAGGCAGCATCTGTGGAGAAAAAAGCAGAGTTAACATCTCAGGTCTGTGACCCTTCATCAGAACCATCTGATCATCTGTTTTTATTTCAGATTTCCAGCATCTGCAGTATTTTGCTTTTATCCAGGTGGGAGGAAAGTCTCTACTCTGTATGGGTGAAATACGAACAATTGAAAGTGATCAGCTCATCCATCAAGCCTGCCTCACCGACCTGAAATGTTAACTTTGTTTCTCTCTACACAGATGCTGCCAGACCTGCTGAGTATTTCCAGCATTTTCTGTTTTTATTTCAGAGTTTCAGCATCCACAGTACTTTGCTTTTGTATTAGTGTTTAATTCACTGTCACTTCTCTTCCAGGAATGCCTGCCTTGAAGGAGTTCTGCTCTTCTCTCCGACAGGATTTCCATTTGTCTCTTTCCCCTGGTTCACCTTCATTGCTTTCTAGTTCCCTTCTCATATTTGATCAGGTATCTATCAAAACTCGCTTTCACAGCTGCATCTCCTTCCATAGCAACTGTCTCCGTTCCAACTTATTCCAGTCCTGATGTAGGGTCATCAACCTGAAATGTTAACTTTGTTTCTCTCTCCACAGATGCTGTCAGACCTGCTACGTATTTCCAGCATTTTCTGTTTCTATTTCTGCTTCACACCATGATGGTCAAAGAGAGAAAAAAACCAGAGTCAATAAGGGGAAAAAAACTCTGAAAAATTCCTCTCTGACCCCCTCAATTGATCGAAACCAAACCAGGACATCACATGGACCAAATGAGTTTGAGCAGTTCAGTTTTCAGTGGTTTGTGGGCCTTGATCACAAAACTCACTTAGTTTGAAACTACTTAGGCAATGTCAGTCACAGAAACCAAAAGAATGGGTGATATTTGAAACAGCAAACGTTAGATTCATATTACAGCTCAGTTGCTCTCACGTCAGAACTTAGCTATGTTACTGGAGTAGAATCAGGAGAGCTTTACTGAGCATCCAATTCATTCACTACCTAACAGACATACTGAGACTTGGTACTCAAAATGGAGTGTTCTTTTCCTCACAAGCATACCACAACTTGACAAGCACAAAAAAAAATGGACAAAATTAAAAGCAGCAACTTGAAGTCAAACATTGTTAGCCGTCATTCTTTTTAAACTACAAAATCATTTTCAAATTAATAGCCTGCTTCAGATTTCAGTGAGCATATGAGCAACTAAATTACAAAATTGCCTGTTTCCATTAACTGAACCAGAATTTTCTTTACAATCACATTCCATGCAGTATAACTCTCTAAAATTAATCAGTTTGTGCTAATATTTGGTAACATAATTATCAATAAGATTTGCCATTTAAATTTAACAAGGGTATTTTAGTTTTTAGTGAGTTACATTGAGTTTTAGTGAGGGATGGAGGATGAAAGGGGGAAGAGAAAAGGATAAGAGTTGAGCGTTTGAAGTGCGAGAAGAGATGGATTACATTTGGAAGTTGAAGGGACAGGGACAAAAGCCACGCAGAGAGCAAACGGAGCAAAGAGAAAGATGAAATGACAATGTACAAGAGAAAAAGGACAGAAAAAGATGCTAAGAGGAAACAGCTACAAGTGGCAGTCATGTTGCAGCTTCGGTAAAGGAGAGGTGAAAACACATTTTTAAGACCTGCAGAGGATGGGAGAATTAGAAGAGGTTCCACAACATATGGCTGAATGCAAACTAATTTAGGCTTGCTATTTTATTAGTGGGATCATATTTTGGGGGGTGGCAATTGAACATTGTATATTATATTTTGCAGACTGATAAGTGTACTGCTTTTCAAAAGCAATGATTTCTACATTATGTTGCATGATCTTTTCTAGCAGGAAATAAAATGATTATATAGAAAAATAAATTCCAGCTGCATTAATTTAAATTCAACTTGGAGCAACATATTATGTCAAAGTAAATGTAAAATTCTGTTCAGGAAGCACTGTACTTTTTAAAGCCTACGTCTTTTTTATTCTGAGAGGGTTAGAACCGCCACAGGTCAATTTGTCACAGGGTCATCATGTGAATGATGAACAACTTGCTGAGTTGTGTCATTACATGAAACATTTGTCAGATCTTCTTTGCCAGTTTTTGAAAAAGAATGAATCCTTTTAAGGCTACATAGTCTCTAACAGATCATTTCAAACTCTCTCACAAAATTAATCCCAGTGTGTTTGGGCTTCCCATTAGCCACTTGTCTAATCAGAATAGTGTATTTGCATATATTTACATTAAAATCCATCTGCCATACTACAGTCCCTTCATTTAGTTTATCCAGAGACATTTTGAAAGCTCTGTATCCCTTGTTTTAAACTGTTTTGTCACAGAAAAAAAAACCTTCAAATACTGGTTTAGTCTGTTCCATATTCTCAGGTCACTAGGGGCACTTTTAAATTCTTTTTAATTTTTTTTCCACCATAGTCTAAACCTACAATACTTTATTCATGTACATGCAAATATTACACCTAATATGGATCACTGTTGCCAAGATCAATACAGATAGATGGATATACATTATAGTTTGCAAACTATATTAGATCTTCGGTTTTTCAGAACTTAAGGCAGTTTTAACGTGTAGGTTGCAATTGTGTTGAGAATTTTAACACGGCAGAACAATTATTGCTTGCCAAGCAACTAGTGGTTGCCAGACTAATGTTGCTTAACATTTTTAAACGGTAGGCTGCCCAATCAAATATAATCTCTTCTTCCTTTCTCTCCTCCCTCTTTCATCCCCTACTCACTCATGTCACCCATCCTTCCCTCTTTTACTTACACCTTTGAGCAACTTGTCAACCTTTCCCCAATCCCTTTCTCCCCACCCTCATTTTCAGCATCATGCTTCCCATACCATCTTCCTCCCACTCACCTGGTGGTGTATTTACTGCCTCCTTTACTGGGTAGCCACTTTTTTCTCTCTGAACCCGTTATCTCTCCAATTTATCCCAAAAGAGGTGATGCTCCATCTCTCGACTGTATGCCCCCTCCTAATTATATTGCAGACTTTCTCTCTTACCTTCAAAATCTGACTCGGAATCAGACTCCGACTCCTCATCCTCTCCATTGGACTCGGTCTGCATGGGGTGCCCATCACTGCTCAGCCGTCTGACCTCGGCCTGCTCCTCCTTCTCCTTCAGCTGGGTGAAGTACTGGATGGCGAACTCCACCAGATCGGCGGGCCGGTGCCGGAGCACCTCCACCGTATAACCCTGCAGCAGGTCCGTCAGCCCGGGGGGGATCTCGATATTCATTCTCGCAGCTCAAATTTTTTTTTTTAAAAACCTCCCCAACGATAGTATCGATTAACAGCGATTAACCGATTAGTTGATGAAACCCCCCCCCACCCTCCCCCCTCCTCCTCCTCCTCCTCCTCAATCCCGCCACACACCCACCAGTCGATGTCGCTGTCCGATTTAAACAGGCAAAAATAAAAAAATCCGCGATACCTAACCGATATCTTCCCGATTAGTCACCGATTCTTCTGCATTTACCTCGCTAATTGACAACTAGACCATCTAAGGAGGGATTTTATTTCACTTCCTACACTCTTTCAATTTTTAAAAATAATTATCTTTTTCTATCTTTAATGGAACATTTAATCTTTTATTTTCCTGCCTCTCGCCCCGATCGTCCACTCAAGCTCGCGCGCGCTCCCTCACTCCGCTCTGTTACGGTGCGCAATCAAACTTGTTGGCAGGAAGCGGCACCCAGCGTTCTTTGATTGGCGTGGCGATCAGCCAATCGGCGATCGGGAGGCGGAGGACGGTTGGGACAGTCAGCCAGTCAAGCCGCGAGGAGGAAGAGGCGGGCACTTGTCGTCCCAGCAGGTTAGGTTGAGCCCTGTGGCTCCGCCCCCTCTGTTCCCGCCCGCCTACCCTCGCTGATTGGCAGGCCGCCCCTCCCCTACCGACCAATCAGAGCGGCAGCTCCGCCATTGACGTCATGGACGCAACCTCTGGCTTACCCTCCACAGTTGCCATGGGAACTGCAAGTCAAAAAAAACAAGGGGCGATCCCTTGCGTGGGAATTCCTGCAACATGTTAGAAAAAGGGCTTCTTTTTGTGCAATTCTTTCTCTTTACAAATATTGCAAAGATGGTGTTTATATAAGGATATTTCAATGCAATAATTTTGAAAACATCAAAGCAAAATGTCAGGAGTGATTTTCTTTTTGTAAGCAAATCCAGTTGAGGATATATGCAGATGATGCAAAAGAGAAAGACTGGTTAATATTTTGGACCGAAGTATCTCTACCAAAAGGTTAAACTGTCCTTTCCACATGCCGACTGTTGTGTTTCTTTTCCCAAGATTTTACAGTTTTATTCCAGTTTAATGGAAATTTCACAACAGACTTGTGAGCAAAGTTATAGCTCATGGAATAAAAGAAGCAGTAGCAATATGGATACGAAATTGGCTGAGTGACAGGAAACAGAGAGTAATGGGTAATGGGTGTTTTTCAGGCTGGAGGAAGGTTTGTTGTGGAGTTCTGCAAGAGTTGGTGTTAGAGCCCTTGCTTTTCCTGATATATATTAATGACCTAGACCTTGGTGTAAAGGGCACAATTTCAAAATTTGCAGATGATAGGAAACTTTGAAACATTGTGAGCTGCAAGGAGGATAGTGTAGAACTTCAATAGGACATAGATAGGGTGGTGGAATGGACGGACAAGTGGCAGATGCATTATAGAAGTGTGAAGTGATTCATTTTGGTAGGAAGAACAAAGAGAGACATTATAAAATAAAGGGTGCAATTCTAAAGGAGTTGCAGGAGTAGAGGGATGGATGTATATATGCATAAATCATTGAAGGTGGCAGGACAGGTTGAGAGAGTGGTTAATCGAGCATACAGCATCCTAAGCTCCAGTCATAGGGGCATAGAGTACAAAAATAAGGAACTTATGTTAAACTTATATAGAACATTGGTTCAGCCTCCACTGGAGTGTTGTATCCAGTTCTGGGCACCACACTTTAGGAAAGATGTGAAGGCCTTATAGAGAGTGTAGAAAAGATTCACGAGAATGGTTCCAGAGATGAGGAACTTCAGCTACGTGGATAGATTGGAGAAGTTGGGACTGTTTTCCTTTGAGAGAAGATTTAATAGAGGTGTTCAAAATCATGAGGGGTCTGGCCGGGGCAGGTAAAGAAAAACTGTTCCCATTGGTGGAAAGATCAAGAACAAGAGGGCACAGATTTAAGGTAATTGGCAAAAGAAGCAATGGCGACACGAGGAAAAACCTTTTTACGCAGTGAGTGATTAGGATCTGGAATGCACGACAGAGATGGTGAGTAGCCATAGAGGGAGGAAAAAATGAGTCACTGGCCATTAATCTGACATGCACTATAGGAACTGGTTCAAGTTGACATTGGAACCTGTGGGTCTTCACCTGCCACCTCCCCAATCCCCAGTTGCAGAATGTCCGTAGGCCTTGATACCAGTTGGAACGGAAGAAAGACTGTGGGATTCCACACCAAATTCTCCCAAAACATAATTAATAATGTCTGAAACCTGAAAGAAAATGAAATATAAAATTTTATAAAATCAGATTTCATTTCTGCTTGCATCATAAAACCAATGCCCGTTGAACCAGAACACTAAGCCTTGGAACAGAGGAGGCTGAGGGGAGATTTAATTGAGGTGGATAAAATTATGAGGGGTTTAGATAGAGTGGATAGGAAGGACCTATTTCCCTTGGCAGTGAGGACAATAACCAGGGGGCATAGATTTAAAGTAATTGGTCGAAGGATTAGAGGAGAGTTGAGGAGAATTTTTTCATCCAGAGGGTGGTAGGGGTCTGGAATTCACAGCCTGAATGTTGAGGCAGAAACCCTCCTAGCACTAAAAAGACACTTGCATATGTACTTGAAGTGTCATAACATACAGGGCTATGGACCAAGAGCTAAAAAGTGGAATTAGGCTGGATAGCACTTTTTCGGCCGGCACAGTCGCAATGGCCTGCTTCTGTGTCAGAAATTTTTTATGTTTCTATCGTACAAGGTTTGATTCCCAGCCTGTGCTTAGTTAAGTAAATTCAGCCAAACAGTAGTTTGGGTTGATCTCAGCAAGTCCTGAGGAAGGAAATGGTAAAATTAGCCAGGATTCTTGTTTCCAGTTACTGTCTCAGCCGCCCCGATGGAAAATATGTATATGTGGTGTTACAACCAGGTGAGAAAGAGGTCTAGAATTCCCTTTCTGCCTTCACCTGATCTTACTGTAACAGAGTTTAATTTTACACACCCCGAAGGGATGGGCGATGGCCACCGTCGCCCTCAGCTGTGGTTTATTTGCTAAAGCGAATGATCATAATAAGATCATAAGAACTAGGAGCAGGAGTAGGCCGTCCGGCCCCTCGAACCTGCTCCGCCATTCAATAAGATCAGGGCTGATCTTTTCATGGACTCAGATCCACTTACCCACGCTCTCACCGTATCCCTTAATTCCTTTATTGTTCAAAAAGATATCTACCTTAGCTTTAAAAACGTTTACTGAAGAAGCGTCAACTACTTCACTGGGCAAGGAATTCCATAGATTAACAACCCTCTGGGTGAAGAAGTTCCTTCTTAATTCAGTCCTAAATCTGCTCCCTCTAATCTTGAGGCTATGCCCTCTTGTCCTAGCTTCACCTGCCAGTGGAAACATCCTCTCTACTTGTATCTTATCTATTCCCTTCATGATTTTATATGTTTCTATAAGATCCCCCCTCATTCTTCTGAACTCCAATGAATATAATCCCAATCTACTCAGTCTCTCCTCATAAGCCAACCCCCTCAACTCCGGAATCAACCTTGGGGCTGAAACGATCTCAAACTATTATCAAACTTTAATTTGACTTTTCAATTATAAGGCAAAGAAACCAGCACAAACAGGCTTTCTTAGGTTTAAAGAAGAAAAGTTGAAATTTATTAAAAACTCTAATTCGGTTGACGCCGAAGGATACACGACGCGCCCACGCTAGCATGCATACGCGATACACACATGCTAATAGAAACAGAAAAGAGCAGAAGAAATAAAGTAGAAAAGTTTGAGGCAATATCTGAAGAGTTTTTGTTACGAGTCTTCGAGCTCACTGTAGAGTCCTTGATTGTAGGTAGATCTTGCTTTTCATTGGGGCTCAGTACTCTTCTTAAACCTTGTTCGCTGTAGGAGATTTTTCTCTCTTGGAGTGCATGTATCCTCAGTGGATTCAGAGGCTTGTGAGAAAGAGATGGGAGCAGGCAGACAGGAGAGGCTGTGGTGAGCCAGCCAGGAGAGATCTTCTCAGTCCAGGAGCATTCTGCTTTCTGGGCAAACTGCTTGTACAAATTCAAAAAACTCAGGTTGCCCAACAGGTTAGTCATGTGAGTAGCTGGTTTGACCATGTCCGTTTGTGTATTCGGCTATCTTAACAGTCAACCTGGAATGCAAGCTCCCCCACCTTCAATGTCTGGTAATCAGATCCATTATGGGTTGAATGTGTCAGGGAATGGCTGCTTTGTCCTTCCAAACACTGTTTGTTAATATGAAAATGTCTTTTCCAGCCATAGTTGATCTGTCTAACAAGTCCTTTCTTAACTCCAGTAACAGTTTAAAATCAATGTTCATGACAAAATTAATGTCCTCGTTCTTGGCAGGTGGGGGCCTAGCATGACAGTGGACTTCAAGTGTGGACAGGATTAATCTTGGCTGTGATGCCCTCCAGAACTAAATAGCTTGCTAACACTCACTGCCTGGGCACATGAATGAAGAATGGTCAATTTATGTGAGTTACTGGAGGGTTGGTGGTGCCCATGGATGCTTTGCCTCAGCATCAGCCTATTCCTTCAGGAAAGTAGAACATCAAATTGGGAAAATAATTTTATACATATATAAAATATATATTTATTTAAATTAACATATTACTAAATCAAGAACAGTTCATGTCAGAAGTTGCAAAGGTGGGCTGAAGCAGTATTCTTAGTGATTACTCAGAGAGCATTACAATGAATTCATCCAAGCTTCCCTCATACACACACCTAAATATAACAAGAAACCTGGCGAGGGGAAGTGTGGGAGCTCTGCTTTTCCTTTGCACATGTTTTAACAATTGTAGCAGCTGTTAAGTACGAGTGACACCACTGAATCATACTTGAGATGAATTCCCAAATCATGAAGAAGTGATGATTGTGCCCATTTATGAAGAAACAAATCCTTAAGGAGCAAATGTTGTGTTTATTTTCAAAGTGTTGTGCTTTAGAAGCAGATTGAATTTTTTATCCAAAATGATTAAGACCTGAAATGTCTGAAACTCCCACAAAATACATGAAACATTTCTATGCATTTACTTCACTGACTGGAATGTGATTCCTGCATTTAAACCTTATTGTGGTTACCAAAAGACCTTTTCAGGTCACCTATAATAAGATCACTGCCACCTTTTTAAAGCATTTTTATGTTTACAAACTGAAGCCAAAGGCTAATCGTGTAGATCTCTCACTGGTGCCTGTGATTACCAATAAAACCTACCCTCCTTATCCTGTTGTGATCTTATTTAACTGGGGTGGTTAGATAAGGCTAGAGACTAATGAAGTGGGGGTGGAGGATTCAGGAATGGTTAAATTCAAAAGCAGTAAGAGAAATGCTAAGGCGATAGAGCACAGCAGCAATTTGGGTAAAAATAAGAGTGAACCAGGAAAGGACACATAGCTTAACAAAGGTAATACGGCATTAGAGATTCCAGTGGCATCAGGAAAAGTAGAAAAAATGTTAAAGCTAAAGGCTTATATCTGAATAGGTGAAGCATTTGCAACAAAATAGATGAATTAACATCACAAATAGAAATTAATGGGTTTGATCTAATAGTTGTTATGGAGATGTGGTTGCAAAGTGGCCAAGGTTGGGAACTAAATGTTCCAGGATCCTTGACTTTTAAAAGAGGTAGGCAATATGAAAGAAGAGGGGTGTAAAAATGATAATAAAGGATGGGATAAAGACAGTGGAAAGAAAGGATCTTAGATTGGAAAATCAATCTGTTTGGATGGAGCTAAGACCCAACAGGAGGCAGAAAACATTGGTGAATTTGTTGAGAGGACCCCCGAACAGTAGTTGTAGTGTCAGGCAGAGTATAAATCAGGAAATTAGAGGAGCAAGTAACAAGGGTAATACAGTAATTAAGGGGAAACTTTAATCTTTATATAGACTGGCAAAACAAAATTTATGGTAAATTTGCAATGTGGAGGATGAGTTCATGGAATGTATACAAGGTAGTTTTCTAGATCAATGTGTTGAGGAATCAGATAAGGAACAGGTTACTTAAATCTAGTATTGTGCAATGAGTAATGATTAATTAATAACCTTGAAGTAAAGGAGCCTCTAGGGAAGAGTGATCATAATATGATAGAAAGTGGAGTTGAGGTCAAAGATCAGCCTTGATCTTATTGAATGCCAGAGCAAACCCAAAGGTCCATATGGCCTACTCTTATTTCTACATTCTTATGTTCTTATGCAACAATTCTCATTTCTAAAATATTCAGCATGTATGGATGCATCTCAAACATGGTTTAAAAGTGGAAGAAAATAGCAGCTGTTGATTGTGAAAGGAAAAGTGGAAATGAAAGAGCTTTTGAGGGCAGGCAGTGTCATTGCTGCCAGGGGGCCCTCCATAGGCCATGGCGTGCCCCTAAAGGAGGGTCACCCCCTGGATTCCACTGGCAGGCTGCCAAGCTAAACTGGTCGGTCTCCCCACCTGGAAGTGGGCCCTTCCAATGTGAGCAAAATGCCCATGGAGGTGGGAAGTGGCCCTTATTTGGCGACTTAAGTGGCCCAATTAACCTCCCGGCAAGTGGCTGATCTGCAAAATGGCATGGTGATGGGAAGATGTTGGGCACTCCTCACCACACCTTCTCACGCCACTTTGCCAGCCTTCCTGCCTCCTAGGCTATGCCCAAAGGGCAGGTAAAATTCAGCCTATTGAGTCTGTGCTGGCTCTTTCAAAGAGCAACCCGTTAGTTCCACTCTCTGGCTCTTTCCCAACATCCCTGCAATTTTTTTCTCCTTCAAGTATTTATCCAATTCCCTTTTGAAGGCTGCTTTTAAATCTGTATCTACCAGGCAGTGCATTCCAGATCCTAACCACTTGTTGTGTAAAAAAGCTTTTCCTGCTGTTGCCTCTGGTTCTTTTGACAATCACTTTAAATCTGTGCCCTCTAGTAATTGACCAGTCAGCTATGGAATCAATTTCTCTTTGTTTACTCCATCTAAATCCTTCATGATTTGAAACACCGCGATCAAATCTCCTTTTAGCCTTCTCTGCTGTAAGGAGAACAATCCCAGCTTCTCCAGTCTATCCACATAACTGTAATCCCTCATCTCTGGAAACATTCTAGTAAATCTCTTCTATCCTGTTACGATCTCAGTAGAGACCGTTAACTTTAAAATAAGAGATATGAACTCCCCAGACTGATTAAAGAATTACACAACAAGATTTCACATTTTAAGGCTTTTACTATAACAATTGAACTAAAAATCAACATTAACTAAACAGTACTTAGTAGGTAGTTGTACATTAAATTCTACAGAAATGTGTTTCCCATTAACTTATTAACACACTCCAAAACCCCACACCACATTAATACATTACACAGTGTTCTCATTGAACAGGTATCCTTGCAGTTAAAGTCCCAGACTCCTCCCTGCTGCAATGGGTTGGATCTCCCAGTGCCTTTCTCAAAGCCAACGTCCTCTTTGCTGATTTCTTCGGAGCACATTCATCTGGACTTACATGAATAAGGCAATCTCTGGTGACCCCATTGGTCTTTTCTGCTCCACAAATCTCGGCTTTTGAATAAGGTTCAAATCATAGCAGCATTTTGTTGTATCAATGATCTGAGAGCAGCTGCTGTAGGCTGCACAGCTCTGCTGGTCTTCCTTTCAGCTGTCAGACCTAGGAAATCCTGTTGAATTTATCCAGATCAAAAGTCAATAGTCATTTGTCTTTTACAATGACCAATACAGAGACCATACATCTAACCATAGCAAAACTACCTGGGCCTTGTTTAGTTTCCAGGTGTTAAAAATTACAACTCGATTTGGCATTTTACAGCCGCTGGCTCCCTGTTTACAATCTGAGAGTCTGGGAGAGCGAAACTCGTTGTCTTTTAGGTATTACAAACTTGCACCCTGCTTTCAAAAGGGTCTTTGATCTGGGTTTCTTGTTTTCATGGTAGCCATGCATTAAAAATCACAGTTTTTAAAACATAACCACACTACAAAGTTCAGCGTTCATAACTTTTGCCCTATCTGAAACCTTCACATCCTTCTTAAAGTGTGGTGCCCAGAATTGGACTCAGAATTATCTTCTCTCAATCAGCTACTTTCCAGAATAACAAAATAACAATACTGCGGATGCTGGAAATTTGAAATAAATACAGAAAATGCTTGAAATATGCAGCAGGTCAGGCAGCATTTGTAGAGAGAGAACACAAGAATAAAAGAACACAAGAACACAGAAATAGGAGTAGGAGTAGACCATATGGCCCATCGAGCCTGCTCCGCCATTCAACATGATCATGACTGATCTCAGGATCCAACTCCACTTTCCTGCCTGCTCACCATACTCCTCGATTCCCTGATACACCAAAAATCTGTCTATCCCAGACTTAAATGTATTCAAAGATGAAGCATCCACAACCCTCTGAGGTAGAGAATTCCAAAGATTCACAACCCTTTGAGTGAAGTAATTTCTCCTCATCTCAGTCCTAAATGATCAGCCCCTTATCCTGAGACTGTGCCCCTGTGTTTTAGATTCCTTGATCAGAGGAAATAATCTTAGTGTCTACCCAAAGAGCCACTTTAGAATCTTATATGTTTCAATGAGATCACCTCTAGAGAATACAGGCCCAGTTCACTTAGTCTCTCATCATAGACAACCACCTTATCCCTGCACCAATCTAGTGAACCTTCACTGCACTGCCTCCAATGCAAGTTATCCTTTCTTAAATATGGAGACCAAAACTGCACACAATATTCCATTTGTGTTCTCACCAAAACCCTGTACAATTGTAGCAATACTTCCTTATTCCTGTACTCCAATCCCCTTGCAATAAAAGCCAACATGCCATTTGTCTTCCTAATTGCTGGTTGTACCTGCACGTTAACTTTCTGCATTCCTTGTACAAGCACACCCAAGTCTCTTTGAACATCGACACTTACAATTTGCACACCTTTTAAAAAATATTCTGCTTTTCTATTTTTACGACCAAAATGCAGAAAGTGCATAACTTCACACTTATCTACATTATGCTCCAGCTGCCATCTTGTTGTCCACTCACTTAACCGTCTATATCTCTTTGCAGCCTCTCTATGTTCTCCCGCAGCTTACCTTTCCACTTACTTTTGTATCATCAGCAAACTTAACTACATTACTCTCTGTCTCTTTATCTAAGTCTGAAATAAAGATAAATAGCTGAGGCCCCAGCACTGATCCTTGCAGCACTCCACTATTTACTGCCTGCCAACTTGAAAATGCCCTGTTTATGCCCACTCATTGATTCCTGCCTGTTAACCAGTCATCTATCCATGCTAATATATTACCCCCAACTCCATGAGCCCTTATCTTTCTAATTAACCTTTTATGTGGCACCTTATCAAATGCCTTTTGGAAACTACATCTACTGGTTCCCCTTTATCTACCCTACTAGTCACATCCTCAAAAAACTCTAATAAATTTGTCAAACAGGATTTTCCTTTAATAAAACTGTGTTGACTTGTTCTAATCATACTGTGCTTTTCTAAGAGCATTGTTAAGACTTCTTTAATAACAGATTCCAGCATTTTCCCAATGACTGATGTTAGGCTAACTGGCCTGTAGTTCCCCGTTTTCCCTCTCCCTCCTTTCCTGAAATAGTGAAAAACAGAGAAACAGAGTTAACGTGTCAGGTCAATGACCTTTCATCAGATCTGGAAAATGTTAGTAGTCTAACAAGTTTTAGGCAAGTACAAAAGCAGGGAAATGAGAGAGGTGGGAAAAGGACAAAAGGGAAGGTCTATGATACAGTAGAAGGCAGGAGAGATTAAATGACAAAAGGGATGATGGTGCAAGGCAAAAAGAGTTGGTAATGGGACAAGAAACAAAAGATGGGTCTAGAGGAGGTGTTAATGGGAAAAGCAGAATCATCACCAACAACTGCCATCCAAAATAATAATGGGGGCAGAAGTTATGATCTGAAATTATTGACCTCAGTGTTGAGTCTGGAAGTCTGTAAAGTACCTAATCGAAAGATGAGGCGCTATTCCTCGAGCTTACATTGAGCTTCATTAGAACACTGTAAGAGGCCAAGGACAGAGAGGTCAGAATGGAAGTGGGGCAGAGAATTAAAATGACAGGTGACCGGAAACTCAGGGTCATGCTTACTGACTGAATGAAGGTGTTCCACAAAACGGTGTCCAATCTGTGTTTAGTCTACCTCATGTAGTGGAGACTGCAATGTGAGCAGTGAGTGCAGTATACTAAATTGAAAGAAGTACAAGTAAATTGCTGTTGCACCTGGAAGGACTGTTTGGGGCCTTGGATGGTGAGAAGGGAGGAGGTAAAAGAGCAGGTGTTACACCTCCTGCACTTGCAGAATACTTTCCAGAGTATGCCTGACCAGACTTTAGGCGGAGAGGCCAATTTATTTATCCAGTTACTGATTTTTGAGGTTTGTGTTTGGGTCAGTGGAGTATCTACACTTTGTTAAAATTAAAACTCACTACATTAATCTCATTCTTTCTCACAAGCCAGGAGTTCTGGAACTCCTGACTCCCTTAAACCCCAATCGTGGGATCATCAAAACACCATGAGACAAGAGCTTCTGCTTTGCCCTGTGCAAGAGCAGAAGTGCAGAACCCATCAGGCAGCTCAATAACATCAAATTTCACAGAAGATAATTCTATGTCCAATTCTGGGTGATGGGCCCCTTTGCATCCATACCATTTACAATGCTACTGGGGCATTTGCTTCAGGTGGAGACTAGAAATTCCTGCTCTATTAAGGGAGCAGGAAGCGGGAGGTCGGATGCGGCCATAGAGGCCCAAAATTAAATTTTCAATTCAGTGCTGATCCTTTGCTTTTGTGATCTCTATCTCCTCAATCTGTCTCAGCTCATTTGTTGTTGGAATACAGTATTGTGAGCCCCATTCACAGCGTCTGTACCCTTAACAAACATCTGAAAAAATGAAGATGATGGCAGGTTGATTTTATGACAGAGTATTCCAAGACCTGTGCTGAATGGGCACAGGTCAACGGGAGACAGAAACTGATGCAAATACCAATATCCCTGTAGCCCCATCAACTGAGACCTTCCTGGCAGGAATTGAAACGCAATTAAGTGTGTAAACAATAATGACACAGGGATGGAGGCAGCCATAAGAGAAATAATGCAGGAAAAAAAATTCCTAATCCAGCTACTTCCCTGGCAAAAATTATGGCATCTAATCATCACCTCTTTATAGCGATTTAGACAGTAACTACAGCTTCAATGGAAGAGAATATCAAGTGGTGGTAAAACAGGCGGATGATTCCTTGTTGCCTGTTTAGTACTACCGCCCAATCTTTTATTTCAGTTGTGGGTTATACCACAGTTGCTTTAAAAGGTTTGCGTAATATTTCGGTTTGTGAGCAAGTGTTACTGCAGCTGCAAGTGGGTCAGTGTGACCCTCCATGAGGGTCACAGTTTCAGTACTTAGGTCTTCAGCAAGACTTCTTTTGCCAGACTGCACAATAACAATCGGTTCCTTTTAAGGTGTTTTAAATTATTAGATCTAAAAAAAGTAATGTTTGAAGTGGCATAGCAAATTAAAAAGAGTTTGGACTCACCTCTAGAGCACATGGTCAAATCCAAAGCCAGACTGAAAGGATGAAAATCTTCTTTCTCTCCCTTCAGTGATGGTAATAAGGGTTTGATGTGAATGGTGTTTAACCAACCCCAAAACAGTTTGTAGTTCCCACTAACTTGGAAGTCTCAGCCAGTAAAAGAAAGAACTTACATTTATATAGCACCTTCCAAGCCCGCAGGATGTCCCAAAGCACTTTACAACCAAATAAACATTTTGAAGTATAGTCACTGTTGTAACATAGGAAATGTGACCGCCATTTTATGCACAGCAAGGTCCCACGGAAAGCACTGTGATAATAATTTTTTAAGTGTTGGTTGATGAATAAATATTGACCAGGCCACATGGAAAAACTCCCCTGCTCTTCTACACAAAGTGGCTATGGGATCTTCTATGTTTACCTGAGAGGGTAGACAGGACCACACTTTAACATCTCATCTGAAAGACAGCATCTCTGAAATTGCAACACTCCCTCACTACTGCACCAGATTAGGTGCTCAAGTCTGTCAAGCGAGGGCTCAAACCCACAACCTTCTGACATCAAAAGTAAGAGTCTCCCTTAGGCAGTCCTTCTGGAATAAGGATGACTTTCTTCCGCTCAAGGGTTGTGGATCCTTAGGTGACTGAATCGTCCCATTCTGGATCCGCATACTCTGCCACAGGTGGGGCAGGTGATGCTTGGTGATGCGAGTGAATGGGATGCTTGTGCTCCTCCTCGGATTTATCTTTCCAGAAGGTGGTGTATCCACCACCTTGTTCCTTGAGCTGGCCTTCTCCTGCCCGCCGTGTCTCACTCAGGGCAGCGATATCAATGTTGTAGCAGCGGAGTTCTTGGGCTATGATAGCAGTGCGATGTTCAGGTCTGTCGCTGCTGGGGTTGTCCATGAGAGTCCTGATATTCCGGGTCCCGAAGTTCATTTTGAGGGGGTGGAAGATGTCTGTGCGTGGGTTCTTTTAACGTGGGGTGGCCATTGCACACCGACTACCACACGATCCGAGCAAAGCAAGGTCTTTGTCCAATGGCAGGGATAGCCGAGACGATTGGAGACCAGGCTCCACTACATGGATGGGGACTAATACATACACATGACCAGCATATCCAGCTGGCGAGCCTTTGCTACCCACTGAGCCACAGTGTTGAATAGCAAGTGTACAACATGAATGCTGCCCGTGGCTAAGGCACAACTTTAAGGAAGTTTTGCTACACAGGTACTTGTACTGTTGTACCTGGGCCTGATGCAGTAAGATTTAATGCTGAAATGTTCCATTCCTCAGCATTTAACCCCCTCTATGTGCTCAAATTAATTCCTCCTTCCAAAAAAGGTAACATTTGCGACATAAATGAAATTTTTCTTGCTTAAAAGTGAAAGAAACACAGGAATAAAACAAGAAACTGTAAATTAATGACTTCAGTGGGCGTCACAGGTTCTCTTCATGTTAATATGTCAGAAACTCTGTTGGAAATCAGTCTTAATTGAAGTTGCTTTTTATGACTTCAAAAAAGGTCAAGGTACATACAAATAGAAAGCTGTAAAATATTGACCAAATATTATATATTAAGAAGTTAATTTTTTCCCCAACTCAGGTGGATTTTACTGTAATATTATGAAGACATACACACCTATTATAGAGCTGTGAGTTTGGCTCAGTAGGTACCAGCTTGTCCCTAAGTTCCAAAGTTGTGGGATCAATCCCAACTTCTGAACTTAAGCAGATATTCTAGGCTGAGGAAATGCTGTATTATTTGGAGGCCTTTCTGATGTGACTTTAAACCAAGGCCTGCTTTGTAATGTGAAAAGGAAGGTACGGGAAGTTCTCCTGGTCCTTACTTAGCAATATATTTCATTGGGGTTTGTCTATAAATTGACTGCCATGTTTGCTGAGATAACAGTACACTTTCAAGGTAATCGCCGCCTGAGGATGTGAAAAGCTGCTTAATGAGTGCAAGTTCTTTCTAATTTTCAAGAAGATTCGGCTATGCAGTGATTTGGACTCTTGCCTTTTACCTTTGGGTTCAAATTCAAACCAGAGCAATTAATTGAAAGTCGACTCTGTTGAGAAGTCTCCACTCCAGTGCCCAATGGGTCCAGGGAATTTAGTGATACTTAGACTTAAAGGGTAAACTTTTGTTTTCAGTTCTCATGGTGCTCAGAATGGATGTTGGGAATCGGGTATGCACTTGAGATCCCAGGACGCATTTGTGACAGACAAAGCTCTTGTGATGGGAGAGCTAGGGATGAGAACTTGCCCTTAAATTGTAAACTTCACTAGTGTTAGAGATGAGAAAGTGTCACACTGGTACAGTCAATGTTGGATTGGGAAAGGTGTCACACTGGTTCAGTCAATGTTGGATCAGAGAACATAGACCTTGACACCACTATCAGACCTGAGAGTGCTTCAACTGGCAGTCCGGAAAGGAAAAGTGCTCCGGCACTAACGAATCTCAGCTTGCTGAGTGCAAAGTTCACAGAAAGGTTAGCTATGGCGCAATTCTATGTTGAGCTACAATCTGCAGAAATTAGAGGCAATTTAAAACCACAAATTACTTGTCAATAAAGAATACACTAAATGCTCTAAGTAGCGACAACTCATGTTAACCTCAGCTTGAATACCTTATGTTTGTCATAATGAAGTAACAGATTATAGATTCTGTCCTTGGTATGGTTCTATTGATTGAAAATTATTGAACCTTTTTCTCCTCACAATAAATTCTATTTACTATTAAATACTTACATTTATGAAGAGCTTTATCAGCTTGAAACATCTCAAAGCATTTTGGGCAATGAATTACTTCTGAAAGTAGATACTAGTCGAGTACTGAGGAGGAGATGCTCTATTGGATGGGCTGCCCTTTAGTTTAGGATGTTTAATCTGAATTCTAGTCACTCTGTTCATCTGGATTTTAAAGATGCTGTGACATTATTGGGCAATAAGTAGGGAGTTCATCTGGAGCTCCATCCAATGTCCTTTCCTGAATCAATACCACTAAAAACAGTTTAACTGGTAATTCACCTCACTGTTGTTCATGGGGTGTTGATTTGTACAAAATGTCTGCCATATTTGTTCACAAAATAAGTCTCTGTACTTCAAAATAATTTGTTGCATGTAAAGTGAAAAGAAAGAAAATCTTGAATTTATAAAGCACCTTTCACAAGCTCAAGACATCCCAAAACACTTTATAGCCAATGAAGAAGGTTCCGAAGAAGGGTCACTGACCCGAAACGTTAACTCTGCTTCTCTTTCCACAGATGCTGCCAGACCTGCTGAGTGATTCCAGCATTTCTTGTTTCAGATTTCCAGCATCCGCAGTATTTTGCTTTTATTATAGCCAATGAAGTTTTTTTTTTTTGAAGTGCAGTTACTGTTGTAATGTAGGAAGCATGGCAGCCAATTTGCACACAGCAAGCTCCCACAAACAGCAATGTGAGAATGACCAGATAATCTGTTGATTGAGGGATAAATATTGTCCAAGACACCGAGGATAGCTTCCATGCACTTATTTGAAATAGTGCCATAGTATCCTTTAAGTCTCCCTGAGGGAGCAGGCGATGCTTCGCTTTAACATCTCATCTGAAAGACAGCATCTCTGACTGTGCAGCACTCCCTCAGTACTGCACTGGAGTGTCAGTTTAGATTTTTGTGCTCATGTCTCTGGAATGAGACATTTTGGAGTGCTTTGAGACATGATACGTTCTATAAATTTAAGTCTTTATTTCTATGTTTGAGCTTCCTGAGGGCGATAAACATGGTTGGTAGTGATTGTTCCACATTTCTTTTCCTACCTTTCTGTCCTCTTCCTCCTGAAGGTGCTGGTTCATGCTGGCATACGGTTTCATGGATGCCAGCAGCTACTCTGTGATGTGTCCAAGAACCCTAGGTACCAATAGTTTGCAGGCATTATGCCCATGGAGACATCACAATATTCAAACAAACTCTACAAACTAACTTTAACAAACGTGAGTCAGGGCCCCAATAGAACTTCTTCTGCTCCCCAGTGCAGGTTGAAGTCAATTTTGTTTTGTCCCATGTTACAAGTGTTTCCATTTGTTAGTTAAATTTTGAGAATTTGTATTTTTAAACTGAAAAGGATGCTGGAATGTTGGGTGTTTTTTTTAAAAAGGGAAGGTTTGGACTGAGTTTGAACTGTAAACAGTTACTGGAAGGCACCTGTTTTCAAATAACCCAGCAGGGTTTGTTTTTGACTTAGAGATATTTACAAAGGAGTGACAAGCCAAGATTTATAGCAGTCAGGAGACTTAGCTTCGGGAAAGTTTTAGTTTCAATTTGAATTGTTAAAACAGACAGTTGGTGTTTGGCCTAAAGCAGAAGGAGAGCTCATCTCTCTCTTGAAAAGAAACCCTGTATTTCCAGTGTGTCAGATTTCTATTTCCTCCTGTATTTGAAGAAATCCTGCATGTTTGCAGAAATCTTTGCATGTCGAATGTGTGGAACTGAAACCTTGTTGCTGCACTCCTGCTGTAAGACCTACTTGGAGCCTCAGTAGCTGCATCTCATGGACAGCCTACCCAAACTGATCAACATTGCCTGGAAAGAACTGTTCTAGGATGATCCGAGTGACGGCATTTGGGATACCTAACTAAAACAAAGGACATCTTTCCATACCTTCTCTTCAGCCTAAGTGGTTTTTTAAATTCCTTTTCTTTGTAACAGCTGTGAACAAAAATCCCTTTTATTTTTTTCCTGGTTAACCGGTGTGTGTGTGTGTGTGTGTGTGTGTGTGTGTGTGTGTGTGTGTGTGTGTGTGTGTGTGTGTGTGTGTGTGTGTGTGTGCTAGGATAAATAGGGGCTTTAATATTTCAATTTTTGTTTATGTTTTACTTCATTAATGTTTAAAACTTGGTTTATAATAAACTGATAATTTTGTTGTTTATTAAAGAAACCTAGTTGGTGTGTTTTATTCTGGGGAAAAATAGAGTATATGATTTACTGTTCTGGTAAGTGGGATAATTTAAATATATATTGTGACCAATGGAAAAGTGGGACTGGAATAAACAGTGCACCCCTCCCACCTCAGTCGTAACACCCAACTTATGCCGCAGTTGAGATCAAGTTACCAGAAAATGCATCAAACGTGAAACCTTCCGTTATGTGCCAACACCGTTATACCTGAGGTGATGCATTTACACACTAACCAATCCTGAACTCTGATTGCTCTACAGTTTCATTGGCCATCCCAAATACAGGACATACTTACTAATGGACACTCTTGCTTAGTTTTGCTGCTTGCAACAGGTTGTTCTTGTCCATACTGGATTGTGATAGAAATGGGGATGCATCCAGTTTATAATTTAACATTTCTATATACCTTTTCATTCAACTTTTAGCTAGGCCATAATTGGTTTCTATTAACTCAATTTTTAACTAAAATCAATTATTTTCTAAGCCATCTAAATCTAAATCAAATCTTGTTTGGCTTGGTTCATTGTTGAAATTATTTACATCTGAGGGGTTTTACATAGAATGCACAGCACAGAAACAGGACTTTCAACGCAACTGGTCTGGGCTCTGTTTATGCTCCACATGAGCTTTCTCCCACCCTGCTTCATCTAACTCTATCAGAATAACCTTCTATTCTTTTCCTCTTCATGTGTTTATCTAGCTTCCCCTTAAATGTATTTATACTATGCACCTCAACTACTCCTTGTGGTAGCAAGTTCCACATTCTCACCACTCTCCGGAAATGTTTTATTAAATCACAGGGTGAGGGCATGTCTGACAAGGTCAGCATTAATTGCCCATCCCTAATAGATCTTGAGAAGATGGTGGTGAGCTGAGTGGCTTACTAGGCCATTTCAGAGTGCAGTTAAGAGTCAACCGCATTGCTGAATCACGTATGTTTATGGACAGCATATTTCCTTCCTGAAAAGGACATTAGTGAGCCAGAAGGGTTTTATGACAATCCAGTGGTTTCATGGTCATGATTACTGAGACTTGCTTTGTATTCTAGATTTATTTAATGAATTGAATTTAAATTCCCCAGCTACCGTGGTGGGATTTGAACTCATGTTGATGTGGCATTAATCCAGGCCTCTGGATTACTAGCCCAGTAACATAACCACTATGCTATTGTATATTATTTTAAAACAAATGATCTAACCTTTGTATTAAAATAGATACACATTAGAATGTACGCGTGCATTGAATATTCTGGCATGAACTTCACTGATTGCAATTCCTACCCTCAAGATTATGCAGTGCACAATCTATATTACAACCCTGTGTATCCCAGTGGTAAGCGGGTTAAGTGTTAGCCTCAAGGCATGCTACATCGCATGTGGGCACAGGGCTGTTGCTCACGTAACCTGTGCGCCGTGGCAAAGAACGTTGAGAGCAGGCCAATATCACGAGAGCACTTTGGACATGCTTCAGCCTTTTAAATAACGGGTTTCTGCACAAGCACGGACAACCATTTATATTAAAAGTGTCACATTAAAGACATCAGTTTCATCACCATTCCTGTTCCTCTAGAGTCACCATAGCTAGAAGAGATAATGTAAGTAGTGATTTTTGAACTAAACTGGCCAAAACTGTTACTTTAACATGCATTATTGTACATTTTTTTAATTCATTCATGGGATGTGGGCGTCGCTGGCTAGGCCAGCATTTATTGTCCAAACCTACTTGCCTTTGAGAAGATGGTGGTGAGCTGCCTTCTTGGGGAGTAGGTACACCCACTGTGCTGTTAGGAAGTGAGTTTCAGGATTTTGACCCAGCGACAGTGAAGGAACGGCGATATAGTTCCAAGTCAGGATGGTGTGTGGCTTGGAAGGGAACTTGCAGGTGGTGGTGTTCCCATGCATCTGCTGCCCTTGTCCTTCTAGGTGGCAGAGGTCATAGGTTTGGAAGGTGCTGTCGAAGGAGCCTTCATGAGTTGCTGCACTGCATCTTGCAGATGGGACACACTGCTGCCTCTGTGCGTCAGTGGTAAATGGAGTGCCAATCAAGCGGGCTGCTTTGTCCTGGATGGTGTTGAGCCTCTTGAGCGTTTTTGGAGCTGCACTCATCCAGGCAAGTGGAGAGTATTCCATCACACTCCTGACTTGTAACTTGTAGATGGTGGACAGGCACTGGGGAGACAGGAGGTGAGTTACTCGCTGCAGAATTCCCAGCCTCTGACCTGCTCTTGTAGCCACAGTATTTATATGGCTACTCCAGTTCAGTTTCTGGTCAATGGAAACCCCCAGGATGTTGATAGTGGGGGATTCAGCGATCGTAATGCCAATGAATGTCAACAGGAGATGGTTAGATTCTCTCTTGTTTGTTGGAGGGGAGGTTATTGATGAAGCAGTTGAAGATGGTTGGGCCTAGGAAACTATCCTGAGGAACTCCATAGTGACGTCCTGGGACTGAGATGATTGACCTCCAACAACCACAACCATTTTCCTTTGTGCTAGGTATGACTCCAACCAACGGAGAGTTTTCCCCCGATTCCCATCGACTCCTGTTTTGCTTGGGCTCCTTGATGCCATACTTAGTCAAATGCTGCCTTTATGTTGAGGGCAGTCACTCTCACCCCACCTCTGGAGTTCAGCCCTTTTGTTCATGTTTGAACCAAGGCTGTAATGAGGTCAACAGCTGAGTGGCCCTGGCGGAACCCAAACTGAGCATCGGGTGAGCAGATTATTGCTGAGCAAGTGCTGCTTGATAGCACTGTCTACAACATCCTCCATCATTTTGCTGATGATTGAGAGTATACTGATGGGGCGGTAATTGGCTGGATTGGATTTGTCCTGCTTTTTGTGGACAGGACATACCTGGGCAATTTTGCACATTGTTGGGTAGATGCCAGTGTTGTAGTTGTACTGGAACAGCTTGGCTAGGGGTACGGCTAGTTCTGGAGCACAAGTCTTCAGTACTATTGACAGAAAATTGTCAGGGTCCATAGCATTTGCAATATCCAGTGCCTTCAGCCGTTTCTTGATAACATATGGAGTGAATCACATTGGCTGAAGACTGGCATCTGTGATGCTGGAAACTCAGGAGGAGGCCCAGATGGAGCATCCAGTTTGAAAGAGAGAAGAGTGGGTGTAAGACTAGTATTTTAAACTTGAATAAGGGCAACCACGTGGGCATGCTGAAGTGAACTGGGTTACTAGGCTTGGCGATAGATCAATAGAGAAGCAGTGGCAGACATTTAAGGGGATATTTCAGAATACTCCAAATAAGTATATTCCTACGATAAAGAAAAATTCTAAGAGGAAGACCCACCATCCGTGGTTAACTAAAGAAGTTAAGGAAAGCATCAAACTTAAAGAAACGGCATATAATTGTGCAAAGATGAGTGACAGTTCAGATGATTGGTCAGAATATAAAGAATGGCAGAGAATGACGAAAAGGTTAATCAGGAAAAATAAATTAGAGTATGAGAGGACGCTAGCTAGAAATGTAAAAATGGATAGCAAGAGTTTCTACAGGTACTTAAAAAGGAAAAGAGTTAGAGAAGACTGAGGGGTGACCTGATCGAGGTGTACAAGATTATGAGGAGCATGGACAGGGTGGATAGGGAGCAGCTGTTCCCCTTAGTTGAAGGGTCAGTTACGAGGGGTCACAAGTTTAAGGTGAGGGGCGGGAGGTTTGAGGGGGATTTGAGGAAGAACTTTTTTACCCAGAGGGTGGTGACGGTCTGGAATGACCTGCCTGGGAGGGTGGTAGAAGCGGGTTGCCTCACATCCTTTAAAAAGTACCTGGATGAGCACTTGGCATGTCATAACATTCAAGGCTATGGACCAAGTGCTGGCAAATGGGATTAGGTAGACAGGTCAGGTGTCTTTAATGCATCGATGCAGACTTGATGGGCCAAAGGGCCTCTTCTGCACTATATTATTCTGTGATTCTGTGAAGTGAGTGTTGGTCCTCGAGAGAGTGAGAATGGGGAGTTAATAGTAGATAATAAGGAAATGGTGGAGGCAATGAACAAATATTTTTGCTTCTGTCTTCACTATAGAGGATATTAAAAACATTCCAGTAATAGCTGTAAAACAGCAGGTGGAAGGAAGAGAGGAACTTGGTGAAATTACAATCACCAGGGAAGTGGTACGGAGCAATCTGATGGAGCTGCAGGCTGACCAATCTCCAGATCCTGATGGGCTTCATCCTAGGATCTTAAAAGAGGTGGCGAAAGAGATAATAGATGCGTTGGTGTTAACTTTTCAAAATTCACTCGATTCTGGAAAGGTTCCATCAGATTGGAAAGTACAAAGAACAAAGAACAGTACAGCACAGGAACAGGCCATTCGGCCCTCCAAGCCTGCGCCGATACTGATGCCTGCCTAAACTAACACCTTCTGCACTTCCGGGGACCGTATCCCTCTATTCCCATCCTATTCATATATTTGTCAAGATGCCTCTTAAACAACATTATCGTACCTGCTTCCACCACCTCCCCTGGCAGCAAGTTCCAGGCACTCACCACCCTCTGCATAAAGAACTTGCCTCGCACATCCCCTCTAAACTTTGCCCCTCTCACCTTAAACCTATGTCCCCCAGTAACTGACTCTTCCACCCTGGGAAAAAGCTTCTGACTATCCACTCTGTCCATGCCACTCATAACTTTGTAAACCTCTATCATGTTGCCCCTCCACCTCCATCGTTCCAGTGAAAACAATTTGAGTTTATCCAACCTCTCCTCATAGCTAATGCCCTCCAGACCAGGCAACATCCTGGTAAACCTCCTCTGTACCCTCTCCAAAGCCTCCACGTCCTTCTGGTAGTGTGACAACCAGAATTGCACGCAATATTCTAAGTGTGACCAAACTAAAGTTCTGTACAGCTGCAGCATGACTTGCCAATTTTTATACTCTATGCCCCAACCGATGAAGGCAAGCATGCCGTATGCCTTCTTGACTACCTTATCCACCTGCGTTGCCACTTTCAGTGACCTGTGGACCTGTACGCCCAGATCTCTCTGCCTGGCAATACTCCTAAGGGTTCTGCCATTTACTGTATACTTCCCACCTGCATTAGACCTTCCAAAATGCATTACCTCACATTTGTCCGGATTAAACTTCATCTGCCATTTCTCCACCCAAGTCTCTAACTGATCTATATCCTGCTGTATCCTCTGACAATCCTCAACACTATCCGCAACTCCACCAACCTTTGTGTCGTCTGCAAACTTACTAATCAGACCAGCTACATTTTCCTCCAAATCATTTATATATACTACAAACAGCAAAGGTCCCAGCACTGATCCCTGTGGAACACCACTAGTCAGATCCCTCCATTCAGAAAAGCACCCTTCCACTGCTACCCTCTGTCTTCCATGACTGAGCCAGTTCTGTATCCATCTTGCCAGCTCACCTCTGATCCCATGTGACTTCACCTTTTGTACCAGTCTGCCATGAGGGACCTTGTCAAAGGCTTTACTGAAGTCCATACAGATAACATCCACTGCCCTTCCTTCATCAATCTTTGTCACTTCCTCAAAAAACTCAAACAAATTAGTGAGACATGACCTCCCCTTCACAAAACCTTGCTGCCTCTCGCTAATAAGCTCGTTTGTTTCCAAATGGGAGTAAATCCTGTCCCGAAGAATCCTCTCCAATAATTTCCCTACCACTGACGTAAGGCTCACCGGCCTATAATTTCCTGGATTATCCTTGCCACCCTTCTTAAACAAAGGAACAACATTGGCTATTCGCCAGTCCTATGGACCTCACCTGTTGCCAATGAGGATGCAAAGATTTCTGTCAAGGCCCCAGCAATTTCTTCCCTTGCCTCCCTCAGTATTTTGGGGTAGATCCCATCAGGCCCTGAGGACTTATCTACCTTAATGCTTTGCAAGACACCCAACACCTCCTCCTTTCTGATAATGAGGTGACTGAGACTATCTACACTCCCTTCCCTCGGCTCATCATCCACCAAGTCCTTCTCTTTGGTAAATACTGATGCAAAGTACTCATTTAGTACCTCACCCATTTCCTCTGGCTCCACACGTAGATTCCCTTCTCTGTCCTTGAGTGGGCCAACCCTTTCCCTGGTTACTCTCTTGCTCTTTATATACGTATAAAAAGCCTTGGGATTTTCCTTAATCCTGTTGGCCAATGACTTTTCATGACCCCTTTTAGCCCTCCTGACTCCTTGCTCAAGTTCCTTCTTACTGTCTTTATATTCCTCAAGGGATTAGTCTGTTCCTAGCCTTCCAGCCCTTACAAATGCTTCCTTTTTCTTTTTGACTAGGCTCACAATATCCCACGTTATCCAAGGTTCCCGAAACTTGCCAAACTTATCCTTCTTCCTCACAGGAACATGCTGGTCCTGGATTCTAATCAACTGATATTTGAAAGACTCCCACATGTCAGATGTTGATTTACCCTCAAACAGCCGCCCCCAATCTAAATTCTTCAGTTCCTGCCCAATATTGTTATAATTAGCCTTCCCCCGAGGACTACTCTTATCTTTATCCACAAGTACCTTAAAACTTACGGAATTATGGTCACTGTTCCCGAAATGTTCCACTACTGAAACTTCGACCACCTGGCCGGGCTCATTCCCCAATACCAGGTCCAGTACGGCCCCATCCCTAGTTGGACTATCTACATATTGTTTCAAGAAGCCCTCCTGGATGCTCCTTACAAATTCTGCCCCATCCAAGCCCCTAATCCTAAGTGAGTCCCAGTCAATATAGGGGAAGTTAAAATCACCCACCACTACAACCCTGTTACCTTTACATCTTTCCAAAATCTGTCTACATATCTGCTCCTCTACCTCCCGCTGGCTGTTGGGACGCCTGTAGAAAACCCCCAACATCGCGACTGCACCCTTCCTATTCCTGAGCTCCACCCATATTGCCTCGCTGCATGACCCCTCCGAGGTGTCCTCCTGCAGTACAGCTGTGAGATTCTCCTTAACAAGTAAATCAACACCCCTACCCCTTTTACATCCCCCTCTATCCCGCCTGAAGCTTCTAAATCCTGGAACATTTAGCTGCCAATCCTGTCCTTCCCTCAACCAAGTCTCTGTAATAGCAACAACATCATAGTTCCAAGTACTAATCCAAGCTCCAAGTTCATCTGCCTTACCTGTTATACTTCTCGCATTGAAACAAATGCACTTCAGACCACCAGTCCTGCTGTTCTCCGCAACATCTCCCTGCCTGCTCTTCCTCTTAGTCTTCCTGGCCTTATTTACTAGTTCCCCCTCATTTATTTCACTTGCTGTCCTACTGCTCTGGTTCCCACCCCCCTGCCACACTAGTTTAAACCCTCCCGAGTGACGCCAGCAAACCTCGCAGCCAGGATATTTGTGCCCCTCCAGTTTAGATGCAACCCGTCCTTCTTGTACAGGTCCTATCTGTCCCTGAAGAGATCCCAATGGACCAGATATCTGAAACCCTCCCTTCTACACCAGCTGTTCAGCCACGTGTTTAGCTGTACTATCCTCCTGTTTCTAGCCTCACTGGCAGGTGGCACAGGGAGTAATCCCAGGATTACAACCCTCAAGGTCCTGTCTTTTAACTTTCTACCTAAGTCCCTAAACTCCCCCTGCAGGACCTCGTCACTCTTCCTGCCTATGTCATTGGTACCGATGTGTACCACAACCTCTGGCTGTTCACACTCCCCCTTCAGAATGCCCCCTGTCCGTTCAGAGACATCCTTGACCCTGGCACCAGGGAGGCAACATACCATCCTGGAGTCTCTTTCACGTCCACAGAAGCACCTATCTGTGCCCCTGACTATAGAGTCCCCTATAACTATTGCTGTTCTGCACTTTGTCCCTCCCTGCTGAACAACAGTGCCAGCCGTGGTGCCACTGCTCTGGCTGCTGCTGTTTTCCCCTGATAGGCCATCCCCTCCAACAGTATCCAAGACGGTATACTTGTTAGAGAGGGGGATAGCCACAGGGGATTCCTGCACTGACTGCCTTCCCCTTCTAGCGGTCACCCATCTATCTGCCTGCACCTTGGGTGTAACCACTTCTCTAAAACTCCTGTCTATGACACTTTCTGCCACCTGCATGCTCCTAAGTGCATCCAGTTGCCACTCCAACCGATCCATGCGGTCTGTGAGGAGCTGCAACTGGGTACACTTCCTGCAGATGTAGTCATCCGGAACGCTGGAAGTGTCACGGACTTCCCACATCTCATAGGTGAAGCACTTCACCCCTCGAACTGACATTTCTAACACTAATTAATAAATTAATTTAAAATAAATAAATACTTATTAAATCCTTACTAAATTGTTATAATTAACTATATGGTCCCTAGTGCTAGATTCCTACTATAAATATTAAATGCTAAGTAAATACAGTAATCTCCTCCCTCTGGTTTAGTTACTCTACTTATTAATTAGTTAAATAGGGTTTTAATCAATTTTTATCAATGTTTTATTTTCAACTTCAGTAAAAAAAAAATTCCCTCCCAGACAATCAGGTCACACTTTCCTGTGACGTCACTTACAGTTTTTTTTAACCAGAGGGAAGTTTTTTTATACTTACCAGTCTGGAACTCCGCCCTCCGAGTCTTCTCCCAGTCAGCTGTGCTCTTTGGAAGCTCTCGGCTCCCCTCACTCCGAGGAGGGGTAGGAAATGAAAGGAGCTCCTCACCGAACTTCCTCAGTTACCAAACTTCCACTGTGGCACTCTAATGCAACCCAAGTCAGCACTCCAGTACAAACAAAGTCAGCACTGTAAGATGGCCCACTTTTATACTGACTGACTCTAGCCCCCCCTGAAAACTGGTTTAAACCAGTTATCTAATTAACAAGGTGCAGCTGCAAGCAGAGCCTGAGTGAACCCTGTTTAAAGCTGGTCTAAAACTCATCACCTCCAACCAAAACAGCAACTGTTAAGTTAATCTGCTAAATAAAAGACAGATTAGATTTAAGATAAAATTAACCCTTAATTATCCTCAGTTACTAAACTTCCACTATAGCACTCTAATGCAACCCAAGTCAGCACTCCAGTGCAAACAAAGTCAGCACTGTAAGATGGCTCACTTTTATATATAACCCCTCTATTCAAGAAGCGGGGCGAGGGGGGGGGAAGCAGAAAACAGGTAACTATAGGCCAGTTAGCTTGACATCTGTCATGGGTAAAGTGTTAGAATTGATCTGTAAGGAGGTTGTAGCTGAGCACTCAGAAAAACTCAAGGTAATCGGGAATAGTCAGCATGGTTTTGTGAAAGGTAAATTATCTTTAACCAATTTTTTGGAGTTCTTTGAAGGAGTAACATGCGCTGTGGATAAAGGGGAGCCTGTTGATGTACTGTACTTTGATTTCCAGAAGGTATTTGACAAGGTGCCACATAAAAGGTTATTGTGCAAAGTAGGAGCTCATGGTGTAGGGGGTAACATATTAGCATGGATTGAAGATGGGCTGGCAGGCATAAATGGGTCCTTTTCTGATTGGCAGGATGTGACAAGTGGAGTCCTGCAGAGGTCTGTGCTGGGGGCTCAACTTTTTACAATTTATATCAATGAATTAGATGAGGGGAGCGATGGCATGGTAGCTAAATTTACAGACAACACAAACTCTCTGCCTCAGAAGGTGGTGGAGGTGGGGGTCATTGAATATTTTTAAGGCGGAGGTAGATAGATTCTTGTTAGGCAAGGGAATCAAAGTTTATCGGGGTAGATGGGAGTGTGGAATTTGAGACACAAACAGATCAGCCATGATCTTATTGAATGGCAGAGCAAGCTTGAGGGGCCGAATAGCCTGCTTCTACTCCTAATTCATATGTTCTTCTGCTTATATCATCCACTCGGCACTTCTGGCTGAAGATGGTTGCAAATGCTTCAGCCTTGTCTTTTGCACTGTTGTGGTGGGCTCCCCCATCATTGAGGATGATGATGTTTGTGGAACCTCCTCCTCCAGTTAGTTGTTTAATTGTCCTCCACCATTCACGGCTGGATGTGGAAGGACTGCAGAGCTTAGATCTGATCCGTTGGTTGTGGAATTGCTTAGTCCTGTATATTGCCTGCTGCTTCAGCTGTTTGACATGCAAGTAGTCCTGTGTTGTAGCTTCATAAGGCTGACAACTCATTTTTAGGTATGCCTGGTGCTGCTCCTGGCATGCTCTCCTGCACTTTTCATTGAACCAGAGTTGGTCTCCTGGCTTGATGGTAGTCGTAGAGTGGGGGATATGCCGAGCCATGAGGTCACAGATTGTGGTTGAAATCAATTCTGCTGCTGCTGATGGCCCACAGCACCTCATGGATGCCCAGTTTTAAGCTGCTGGATCTGTTCAAAATCTGTCCCATTTAGCACAGTGGTCGTGCCACACAACACGATGGAGGGTACCCTCAATGTGAGGATGGGACTTTGTCTCCACAAGGACTGATAAGTTGTTATTGCATAAAACAATTTAATTAAGTTGCAGGACTTTTACTTGTACTTTGCCTAAATATAGAGAAGCAATATGTGGCAGTCTGTAGAAAAGTTCATTTCTTTGTTGCCAGGCTCAGTGCATTTTCTCTACAGCACACAAACAGGTCATTTGGCCCAACTGGCCTATGCCAGTGTTTACGTTCCAAACGAGCCTCCTCCACGCCTCTTCATCTAACCCTATCAGCATATAAAATTCAGTTACATAATTTTACAAGGTTTGTTGTATAATTCAAATGGTATTAATCTCAGTGGTGAATAGTAGCAATGGCAGGCGCGACTGCATTAATCACACTAGTGAATCATAGCAGTGGCAGGCATGATTGTATTAATCGCACAGTTGAAAGCCATACAGACTAAAAGACATAAAGAGAATAGCATACTCAAGGCTACAGCCCACCCTGGTGTCATTTAGATTTAGATTCGTTTTTAAAAAGCTTGTTCTCAAAATGTAAGCCACACAGTCAAGGCCATATCTTTATTGCTCATCCCTAATTGCCTTGAGGTTGTGATGGGCTTTCTGTGGGATGGTCTGTTATATAGAATAAAGTAAGAATTTGTATTTATATAGTACCTTTGACAACCACAGGACATCCAAAAGCCCTTTACAGCCAATTAAATAATTTTTAATTGTAGTCACTATTTTAATGTAGGAAGTGCAGCAGTCAATTTGCACACAGCAAGCTCCCACAGACAGCAATGACCAGATGATCTGGATTAGATGTTGGTTGAGGGATAAATGTTGGTCCAGATACAGGGAGAAATTCCCCTGCTCAAATAGTGCCATGAGATCTTTTATTTCCACCTGAGAGAGCATACGGGGCCTCAGTTTAACATTTCATCTGAAAGACAGCACCTCCAACAGTGCAACACTCCCTCAGTACTGCACTAGAATGCCAGCCTGGATTATGTGCTCAAACCTCTGGAGTGGGACTTCAACCCACAATCCTCTGACTTAGAGACATGAGTGAGCCACAAGTAACACTCATGTATATAAATACTAGTTCTTTCAATCACCAAAACACAAATTTATATGAGATTTAAAAGAGTAATTATATAATTTTATTCCTTTTTTTAAAAGATTCTCAGTCAATAGCAAAGACCACTCAACAACAGAAAGCAAGTGAATGGCAGTAGGGACACAAAAAATATTCCCTCTTGGCTCAAGGCTGGAGGGGAGTCAGCCCGGAATCTCATTCCTGGCCACTATCTAATGAGCTCTGCCAGCAAGTGCCTGTGGAGCAAGGCAGCTTGAGCAAGCAACTTCAGGGAAGGAAGGAAGGAAGAAAGGAGGAAACAGGAACGATGTTGCCCACAATGTTTGTTGAAAACAGTAAGAGCTGGGGCCGACATAATATACCCAACAGATGAGAAGGTGTGAACAAGACGCATAATATGAGTTAAAATGAGCATTGTATTGATGTCATGATTCAGATAGAGCTGAAATGAACAGCAATAAACGCTACTGCTTTTAAACTATTAGGCAGATTGAAAGTGTGATAGGTGTCACTTTGAGGTCTCCAATGAAAGTAGTAAGAAGTATCAAGTGACAATAACAGCACTTGACTGGAATAGGATGTGATTTTTTTTGTCAGATAAAATGTACAATGCAAAAGCTTTTGCACTAAAATTACTGCCGGGGAAAGTCAGATCTGTTTCAAAGTGGCTGCTGAAGCCTGTGAAGGTTTTGATAATGCTGCCCTTTTAGAAGGGGTTTCAAATGACCACAAGCATCTGACTGGCACTGAAAGAACACGTGAATGAAAGGGATGTAAACATTCCAATTTGTGATTAAAATGTGGGTAGCTGGCATTGTCCCAAATCTGATTCACGACGTAGAAAGAAAAAGAATGAACTTCGCATTTATATAGCAACTTTCACAATCTCAGAATGTCCCATAGCATTTTACAGCCAATGAAGTACTTTTTGAAGTGTAGTCAGCAATGTGATGACCAGATAATATGATTTTTACTGATGCTAATTGAGGGATATATATTGGCCAGGACACTGGAGAGAACTTTCCTGCTGTTCTTTGAATAGTGCCATGGGATCTTTTATGTCTAAATGAGAAGGCAAATGGGGCCTCAGTTTAAGTTTAGTATAGTTTAGAGATACAACACTGAAACAGGCCCTTCTGCCCACCGAGTCTGTGCCGACCATCAACCACCCATTTATACTAATCCTACACTAATCGTGGGAGTCAGTTGCCAGCATTCGCCAGAGCTGGCGGGCAGCCATAAAGACAGGGCTAAATTGTGGCGAGTCGAAGAGACTTAGTAGTTGGCAGGAAAAAAGACAGAGGCGCAAGGGGAGAGCCAACTGTGCAACAGCCCCAACAAACAAATTTCTCTGCAGCACCTGTGGAAGAGCCTGTCACTCCAGAATTGGCCTTTATAGCCACTCCAGGCGCTGCTTCACAAACCACTGACCACCTCCAGGCGCGTATCCATTGTCTCTCGAGATAAGGAGGCCCAAAGAAAACACTAATCCCATATTCCTACCACATCCCTACCTGTCCCTATATTCCCCTACCACCTACCTATACTAGGGGCAATTTATAATGGCTAATTAACCTATCACCCTGCAAGTCTTTTGGCATGTGGGAGGAAACCGGAGCACCTGGAGGAGACCCACGCAGACACAGGGAGAACTTGCAAACTCCACACAGGCAGTACCCAGAATTGAACCCGGGTCGCTGGAGCTGTGAGGCTGCGGTGCTAACCACTGCGCCACTGTGCCGCCCATGTAACTTCCCATGTAAAAGATGGCACCTCCGACAGTGTAGCATTCCCTCAGTACTGCACTGGAGCAGTTGGTGTGTTGCAATTTGGTCGATTATCACTGGGCTAAAAGACGGAAAAGCAGTCAGCTTACCCATTTCCTGATTGCTATTCAATGATTCCTGTTGAAAATGTGCCTGCGTATGCATTGAACGATACCACACTGACTTTACCGCAAATGGGACACTGGAGTGGCACACAGGCTGGGCTTGTGCACCTCATATCAGATGATATGAGAACACAATTAGCAAAGTCTTAGGTTTAAATCACCCAGCTGCCTTCATAATATGTGGAGGATAAAGAGAAACTTAAAAATGAGAAAAATAAATCAATGTATTCAATTGATGTGAACAATCTTGACAATATTATCTCCATTTAAATATTATGCTGGAGACCAAAAAAGGAGTGCATTACCTGATTAAAATGGGAAAATGTAACTTTAATTTAACTGTCCAGTGTAGTACAGAGACATACAAGCAGGAGGCTCAATTTCCCTTCCCTCTACCCAGTCTGTACTGGTCTCAGACAGAGCACAGTAGAGGGTGCTCCGATGGGCTTCAGCATCCCTGAGCTGCTGGTCAGGATCGGTATTGGGTGACCCCTAGAATATTCTGGCATGAACTTCACTGATTGTAATTTCTACCCTCAAGATTATACAGTGCACGATCTATATTACAGCCCTGTGTATCCCAATGGTAAGCGGGTCAACCGTTAGCTTCAAGGCATGCTACATTGCACAAGGGTGCAGGGCTGTTGCTCATGGAACCTGTGTGCTGTGGTGAAGAGCGTTGAGAGCAGGTCAATACCTCTAGAACAGCAGAAGCTATTTTGGACATGCTTCAGCCTTTGAAATAACTTGTTGCCTGCCCGAATAGTGAGTGCGTGGTGTGTGGTTACTGAGTACAGGCAGGACCTGGCTCAACTGTGACATCTCCGCAGACACTTGGCTGAGGATAGTAATAGGCACTACACATCACACTCCCTTCCCATGGAATCATAGTCATCATAGTCATAAAACTTGGTACCACAAGGAGTGGCTATATTTAAGGGGAGGTTAGACAACACATGAGGGAGAAAAGAATAGACATTTAGAGTGAGATAAAGAAGGGTGGGAGAAGGCTCAAATGGAACATAAATGCTGCCAAAGACAAATTATTTAAAGCTAGCTCACAGGCATAAAAAGTAATGAAAAATATTAGGATGTTAGGCTTCATCACTTTGTCTGATAACACTCTTGTTATGTTAAAGGTGCTCTATAAATGCAAGTTGTTGTTGTTGACTTCATTTGGGTAATTTCAGAACCCTACCTAGGCAGAATATATTGGGCTTGGAGAAAGTGTAAATAACGTCCAGCACTGATCGAGTTCCCGCAATCTTTTGTGCTATTTTTAAAAATATTGCACTAGAAGCTGGCCCAACCCACAAAACTGGCCAGGTCCCCAACTCGAATTAACCACCATTACCAGTTTCCACTGATTGCACCATTTGCTCTTAAAACAAAGCTGTCTTTTACTTAGACGCATCAGCCGGGATTTTACAGAGCTTCCAACACTGGGCTGAATGACCTGTTTCTGTGCTACAGACTCTATGTAATTCTATATAAAAGGAATTCTCAACTAAAAGATAGGGGTGAAATTTCAAATGGAATGGGGGTGGGTGTGAGGACTGAGCAAATCAGGCACCCAAAATACAAAAGCGCAAATAACAGGAATAGTAACTTATTAATAATGTATAATAAGTCTTTGCTCGAGTCACTCTAAACAGGCTCCAGAAGCTGGCTGAGCGCATCTATCCTGAGGCACAGTGTGGCTTTCGTGCAGAGAGATCGACCATTGACATGCTGTTCTCCCTTCATCAGATACAGGAGAAATGCTGCGAACAACAGATGCCCCTCTACATTGCTTTCATTGATCTCACCAAAGCCTTTGACCTCGTCAGCAGACGTGGTCTCTTCAGACTACTAGAAAAGATCGGATGTCCACCAAAGCTACTAAGTATCATCACCTCATTCCATGACAATATGAAAGGCACAATTCAACATGGTGGCTCCTCATCAGACCCCTTTCCTATCCTGAGTGGCGTGAAACAGGGCTGTGTTCTCGCACCCACACTTTTTGGGATTTTCTTCTCCCTGCTGCTTTCACATGCGTTCAAGTCCTCTGAAGAAGGAATTTTCCTCCGCACAAGATCAGGGGGCAGGTCATTCAACCTTGCCCGTCTAAGAGCGAAGTCCAAAGTACGGAAAGTCCTCATCAGGGAACTCCTCTTTGCTGACGATGCTGCATTAACATCTCACACTGAAGAGTGCCTGCAGAGTCTCAGCGACAGGTTTGCGGCTGCCTGCAATGAATTTGGCCTAACCATCAGCCTCAAGAAAACGAACATCATGGGGCAGGAGGTCAGAAATGCTCCATCCATCAATATTGGCGACCACGCTCTGGAAGTGGTTCAAGAGTTCACCTACCTAGGCTCAACTATCACCAGTAACATGTCTCTAGATGCAGAAATCAACAAGCGCATGGGAAAGGCTTCCACTGCTATGTCCAGACTGGCCAAGAGAGTGTGAGAAAATGGCACACTGACACGGAACACAAAGGTCCGAGTGTATCAAGCCTGTGTCCTCAGTACCTTGCTCTATGGCAGCGAGGCCTGGACAACGTATGTCAGCCAAGAGCGACGTCTCAATTCATTCCATCTTCGCTGCCTCTGGAGAATACTTGGCATCAGGTAGCAGGACCGTATCTCCAACACAGAAGTCCTCAAGGCAGCCAACATCCCCAGCTTATACACACTACTGAGTCAGCGGCGCTTGAGATGGCTTGACCATGTGAGCCGCATGGAAGATGGCAGGATCCCCAAAGACACATTGTACAGCGAGCTCGCCACTAGTATCAGACCCACCGGCTGTCCATGTCTCCGCTTTAAAGACATCTGCAAACGCGACATGAAGTCCCGTGACATTGATCACAAGTCGTGGGAGTCAGTTGCCAGCATTCGCCAGAGCTGGCGGGCAGCCATAAAGGCAGGGCTAAAGTGTGGCGAGTCGAAGAGACTTAGCAGTTGGCAGGCAAAAAGACAGAGGTGAAAGGGGAGAGCCAACTGTGTAACAGCCCCGACAAACAAATTTTTCTGCAGCACCTGTGGAAGAGTCTGTCACTCTAGAATTGGCCTTTATAGCCACTCCAGGCGCTGCTCCACAGACCACTGACCACCTCCAGGCGCTTACCCATTGTCTCTCGAGATAAGGAGGCCAAAGAGATAATAAATTAAAGAATTTGTACAAATCAGGAGCAATAGCAGTTCTGTAGAATGTACAGAGGACGCCAGAGAGCCTGAAATTTAACTTATTCCCACAAGTGGACTGGCCTGATGTTTCACAAGCCCCCAAATCAGGAGTGAATTATGGTCTGTAGCACGCATTAGCTTCACGTCATAGCCCATATGCCTTGCAAAATGTACCTTGTTTATATTTGAATGCATTAATGACGTAAATAAGTGATTTGTCATTATTCTCTGAAATGTGTTTAATGGTGCACTGAATTCCTTTCTAGATGGGCCCAGTAACATCGTTGATCTGTTGTTTGAGAATCTAACCAGTTTAAAACATTCTTTAACACTGCTCCGTTTTAACTCATTATTGTCTTCTTTTTTAGAAGAGGGTGTTTTATTACAACTGCCATTTAGTTAGAGTTTACTTAGCTTCTCCTTAAATGTACCTATGCTGTTTCCTTCAATTACTCCCTACAATGGTGAATTCCACATTCTAACTACTCTCTGCATAAAGAAGTTTGTCCTGAATTCCCTATTGGATTTATTTGTGACTATCTTATATTGATGGTCCCTAGTTCTGGTCTTGCCTGCAGGTGGAAACATCTCTACATTTACCCTATCAAACCCTTTCATAATATTGAAGACTCCCATCAAGTCACTCCCTCTTTTCTAGAGCAAATAGCCCTAACCTGTTCAATCTTTCCTGATTGGTATAACCTCTCAGTTTGATAGTTCATGGATTTTATTATGAAAGGCATAATCTTAATTTAGAGTGGGGTCATTCAGGGGTGACGTTAGAAAGCATTTCTTTGCACAAAATTGTCATGGGAATCTGGAACTCTCTCCCTCAAACGGCTGTTGAGGTTAAGGGGGTCAATTGAAAATTGATAGATGTTTGTTCAGTAAAGGGTATTAAGGGTTACAGAACCAAAACGGTTAAAGGGAGCTGGGATACAGATCAGCCATGATCTAATCGAATGGTGGTAAAGGCTCGAGGGGTTGAATGACTTTCTCCTGTTCCTATTGAGCCGCATGTTTGCTGTGCAATCCATGGGGAAGGTGGAGACTGTTGACATACTGACCAAGATCTTAGTAGAAAGTACGTGTGTGTGTTTAATGGGTGCAGGCAGGAGGGCTTGGCTCAAATGTGTTGTTCCCCATAATCAAACATCACACCAATATGCAACCTTTTGGCTAATGCCTCCTGGGTGGCCACTTGGCTGCAGCACTGGTGGAAATAAGATAAGTGATAGAATCCAAACAAACCTCAGCACGTCCTACATAGGACTAGTGAGATGTTTTCTGATTTCCCAAGGCAGTTGTCCTCAGGCACCCTCTGAGACAAACTGGCAGTCGGTGCCAAATAATGAGATGTGGGCCTGTGCAGTTCTCAGTAGAATCCAAATTGGGTTTTGGTATTTGCCAATGAAATGGGATAGATGGAAGTTTTACCATCATACAATACAGATCACACTTATTATTCCTCATGGCATGATTTTTTTGTTAATTGTTCTCAGGATTTAGGTGATGCTGACAAACCTACATTTATTATCTATCCTGAGTTATCTTGACAACTGAGAGCCTTGTGGGCAAGACTCATGAGTAGACCAGACCAAGTATAGGTGGCAGGTTCCCTTCCTTGAAGAACCTTGATCATTTACAGCAGGCGGATTAACCAGTTTCAGAACTTGCCACTGGTGAGATGTGAACACATGACCAGTGAGTCCTAGTCTTGTGCCAAAGCCACCATCCCCCAGCCCAAAAATAATATGTGATCAACAATTGACGGCTTTTGAGTGTCACTGCAGTTAGGCCGTCGTTTGATACATCACTAGGACATATTATCCAATCATTACGGTATTGCTGTTTGTGGGATCTTGCTCTGCACAAATTAGCTGCCACATTTCCTACAACAGTGACTACACTTCAAAAAGTACATGATTGGCTGTGCAGTGCTATGGTTGTGAAAGACACTATATAAATGCAAAGTTCCCTTTTCATTCTTACAGAGTCATGACTCAGACTCTGACAGGGGCCAATGCCACTGTTAATCCACATTTTAATCCCAAATTGGAGTATTTACATCCCTTTCATTCACATGTTCTTTCAGTGCCAGTCAGATGCTTGTAGTCATTTGAAACTCCTTCTAAAAGGGCATCATTATCAAAAGCTTCACAAGCTTCAGCAGCAGCCACTTTGAAACAGATCTGACTTTCCCTCGCAGTAATTTTTGTGCAAAAGCTTTTACATTGTACATTTCTTTTGACAAAAATAACATCCTGTTACACATAAATGCAAGTCATTCGTTTCTTTTCCAGATATTGATTGAATAGTGAATTTGGATTGTGTTTCAATCTCCTTCAAATTTCATTCCTTTTCAGAGAAAATTGCTGTTTGACCCCCTCCCCGTCACCCTCCAACTTCATTCAAAAGCTGGAAGATAAGTAATGACAGAAAACTGGTAAATTGGTGGCCTCTGAATCATCCTTGTGAAAAAAAACTCTTAAAGCCGTAATGTGGGGGCACAGTGTAAACTATGCTTCTGTAAGATTTTGGTGCATGGGGTCACAGATTACCCAAAAGGGGATCGAGGTCACAAGGAGTGGTTTAAAGCAGTTTATTAAGAAGTGACAATTTAGGTAGAATACCTAAGTTAAATTGACATTAAAGAAATACAACCCATAACAGATGAAACGGTTAACCGGTCCCGAATCAGACGAAAGGACAGATGGAGTGGAGTGATAGTGTCAGTCTCTTCTGTTCTCAATCTTCCTGAGTTAACCAAAGCATTAGGCCAAAGCCAGCATGTGTCCACTTCGAAAAGCTCTCCTTTGTCTGAAGTGATTTTTCCCTTTTGACTGCCTGTTTTATATACTTTGTTTCTATGGGGCTGGTAGGTGTCTCATGCTAATCACTCATTCAACCATGTCTTCCCATTCAAATGTCCAATTACTAAGGGACAGATACACTAGGTAGGCAGCCTCCTCTTGCCCCAATGAAATAAGGGGAAGAGTCAAATGTAAGACTAAGTGTCACATCATCGCTTATTTATTGACACTGCTCTCACAGTTGAAAGCCAAATTTGAACTGAATAAGAGGGCAAAGAGTTGGACCTGATGATGGTCCATCCACAGAAAAGCTTTCAACAGCACCGGAGCGTTGCATTGCACAACTAGTAGGGAGCGATACTTCGGAAGGCATTGATCCTCGGGAGGAGACGAGGTGCACTGACCATCTGCCATATACAGAATCAAGCACGATTCACTGGTATTGAAGGTTTAGCAGATGTGGGTCTCAGAGGAGGCAGCATGTATAGGGGCAACATTCAAGCAAGTGTCCCTGTGAGTTGCTTTGGAATCAGACATTAGTATATCTGCTTTCCAATAGCAGGGGTTACACCACATGAACCCTGTGGAGCAGACTCCATGTGCATAGTAATGTAGTATGAGAACCTGAAAGGGTTAATGTTGGAGACAGTGAGAGCAACCCCTCCCACTATAGTGACGATGATGTAACAGTCACATGGTAAAGGGCTTTGGAAGAAGGATGCTAGCTGGGGAGGCTTGTGGAGAGTGCAAATAGAGATGTGTAAATAATGAGAGTTATTGATTGACTTTATCCAGACTCTGAGACTTTATTAACAATGCCCTAGCTACGCGACAACTACAAAAACAACACACAAGTAATGCAAGGGATGGATGAACAGCTCTTACCACCAATGTGGCATTGTGTCAGCAGCAGAAGCAATGCTAATCTCAGTAACACATACTTCGGGCCCAAGATCCAAGGAGCAGCTAAGGCTAGCTTCAACCCATTTGTACAATGCTTACAGCTAACCACTGGGGAGGGAGTTAAAGTCATAGAGGCCTGTATTCCACAGTCAGACCTGAGCACAAAAATCTAGGCTGACAATCCACCACTGTACTGAGGGATTGCTGCACAGTTGGAGGTGCTGTTTTTCGGATGAAATGTTAAACCAAGTCCCTGTCTCGTCTCTAGGAGGACATAAAAGATCCCATGGCACGACATCAAAGAAGTTCCCCGGCCAACATTTATCAACATGGCTTAAAATAATTATCTGATCCCATTATCATGTTGCTTTTTGTGGGAGCTTGCTGTGCACAAATTGGCTGCTGTGTTTCCTACATTACACAGTGCTTCATTGGTTGGAAAGCTCTTTGGGATGTCCTGAGATCGTTAAAGGCACTATATATATGCAAGACTTTCTTTTATCAGTGGGTATCATGAGGAAATGGCCTTCAGCAGTGGCAACCCTGGAGAAGCACTGGAGCAGTCAATCTCAAGAACAGTTCTGGGCCATCGCATAGCCCTGCACATGATTAGCCCGCAGAAAGAAATGAGCCCTCAGCAATTTCAATACAGGGCATTTCTGGCCCTGGCACAAACACATTACAGTTAATTAGTCCACATACAAATAAAGGACTTCCAGATCACAGGCAGCTCATCACTTGACTCTGTTCAGCCATTTGTGCTTCTCCCACAGAACTTGGAAGACTTAAGAATGTAGCACATGCGCAATAAATACCCAGAAGTGGGCAAACGAGAAAAGATAAACAGAAGAAAACGGGTTGAAGGTTTCCACTCCACTATCATGTGTATAAATTAATTAAATAAAATTAATTCATTTTCAGTGGATTTTGCAGTCTGCCATTCTTTCTGTGCGTCAGTTGTCCAAAAGGCTGCCTCCTACCATGGCCAATGTGAGTGCCTAGAAGATCCCTTTCGGCACAGTTGAGGTTAATGATAATCTTTGACATATGCTGGCAGATGATTGACTGTTCCTCCTGATCTTAGTGACTCGGGTGGTACACCTCCATGTACTGCTCCTGCACCATGCACAGTTAAAGTATTCTCTCTGCCGAGAATGGTACCTTCTGTGAGTGCACACCTCCCATACTCTCTGTTTTTTGATGTGCTGCTGCGCCATGAGATAATTGTCAATGGCTGGTGTACCCATGCTGTGATGAAAGCTCTGCTGTACGATTCGCACCTGTCACTGCCAGGGCGAACATTTGCAATCTGCTCCTTTCTTTCCACAACTAACTCACAGGGTTAGATGAGAGTTAAAAACTCAATTTTTGTTTCTATCACTGCTCGTGCAAGGCTGCATTATATCACATTTGGCTTTTAACAAGGTCCTAACATATATCATCTGTTAGGGCCAACTTTGATACAGTTTGACTCCGCCTTTAATCCAGTTCCTGGATTTCTGTTGGAGCAGGCGGGATTTCCCTCCCTCCCTGTGAGTGGATTGCTTGCTCTCCACTTCGAACTTCCTCTGATGACATAAGTGAAATTGAATGCCATGCCTTGTGGGGTATTCTATTCGCAAGCCCTTCCAATCCTGCCATGCACTGGGCCAGCTGCGAATTCAACAATGTGGGAAAAATCACGTGAACATTGGCCGCCACACAGTACTGGAGTCACTTTTTAAGGATATAACTTTTTCTGGTAAATTAGATTCTTCTTCTCTTTCCTCAGTTTAATCAGTCTAAGATCATACTCAGTATTTTTTTTAGAGATACAGCACTGAAACAGGCCCTTCGGCCCACCGAGTCTGTGCCGACCAACAACCACCCATTTATACTAATCCTACATTAATCCCATAATCCCTACCACATCCCCCTACCACCTACTTACACTAGGGGCAATTTACAATGGCCAATTTACCTATCAACCTGCAAGTCTTTGGAGGTGGGAGGAAACCAGAGCACCCGGCGGAAACTCACGCGGTTCACAGGGAGAACTTGCAAACTCCGCACAGGCATTACCCAGAATTGAACCCGGGTCGCTGGAGCTGTGAGACTGCGGTGCTAACCACTGCGCCACTATGCCGCCCAATTTCTGATAAAGGAGCAGACAATGCACTCCTTGGATTCCTATGGTTCTTGGTTGTGCCTTCCCTACTGCCACCATCTCCATACATTGAGAACTTTCATATAGGATATCTCAGACACAAATGACAACACAATATTGGAATATCAACACACCTGGTACTCATATCCAACCTGAGACATGTTGGCTGCCACCTTGCAGCATGGCCTAATGGCCTTTCAGAAAGGTAAGACGTGAACTGAATAAATGAGTAAAGGAATATCTTAGAAGAGGTATTTAGAGAGAGTGTGAGGTAAGCTGAAATGAACAGAGACAGGTGTTAGAAGATGAGAGTTGGAGAGAAATAACGAGGGATTAATTTGAAAACATGAACAAAGGAAAAAATGTGAGACGCAGAAAGAGGGAGACAGACAAGAAAATAGGACCACAGAGACAGAAGCAATGGGATCATTACAAGAACAAAAAGACTTCTTTTTAGAATTTTCTTGGTAAGCAACTCCATGGCAACTCAACTTGTATTATCTTATTAACAAGTAAACGTAAGACATCTGATAAAATACATAATGTCATGGCGATAAGGGAAACCTGGCTCAAAAAAGGGCAGGACTGGATACTAAATGCTCCTGGATACAAGATATTCAGGAAAGATAGGAAAGAAAGGAGGAGGGGTAGCAACATTGATTAGGGTGAACATTATAGTGCTGGGGAGAGAAGATGTCCTAGAGGGGTCAAGGTGCCATTACACTGTTGGGTGTAGACTATAAGCCACCCACCAGTGGGAAAGATATAGAGGAACAAATTTGCAAGGAAATTATAGGGAGGTGCAAGAATTATAGAGTAGTTATAATGGGGGTCTTTAATTATCCAAATATAAACTGGGATGGTAATAGTAAAAAGGGCAGAGAGGGGAAGAGTTTATGAAGTGTGCCTAGGAGCATGTTCTAGATCAGCATATTTCTGGCCCAACGAGGAATGAGGCATTGCTGGATTTGCTTCTGGGGAATGAGGTGGGACAAGTGGATCAAGTGTCAGTAGGGGGGCATAGCATCATAAGGTTTAGGTTTCCAATGGAAAAGGACAAAGAGAAATCCAGAGTAAACTTAATGAATTGGGAGAGGGCCAACATCAATGGGGTGAGAACGGATCTGTCGCAGGTAAATTGAAATCAAAGATTGGCAGGCAAAACTGTAATTGAACAATGGGCTGCCTTTAAAGGGGAAATAGCTTGGGTACAGTTAGAACCAAAGAAAAAGTACAGCACAGAAGAAAGCCATTCAGCCCATCGTGTCTGCGCCAGCTGAATAAACTATCCACCCAAACTAATCCCACCTTCCAGCACCTGGTCCATCGCCCTGCAGATTACAGCACTTCAGATACATGTCCAAGTACCTTTTAAAAGAATTGAGGGTCTCTGCCTCCACCACCATTCCTGGCAGTGAATTCCAGACACCCACCACCCACTAGGTGAAAAAGTTTCCCCTCATGCCCGCTCTAATCCTTCTACCAATCACCTTAAATCTGTGCCCCCTGGTAATTGGCCTCCCCGCCAGGGGAAACAGGTCCTTTCTGTCTACTCTATTTAGGCCCCTCATAATTTTGTACACCTCAATCAAGTCACCCCTCAGCCTCCTCAGTTCCAGGGAAAACAACCCTAGCCTATCCAATCATACATTCCCATGAGGGGGAAAGGTAGGACAAACAAAGTCAGAGCTCCTTGGATAACAAAAGAGATAGAGGGTAAGATGAAGCAGAAAAAGGGAACATTTGACAGATGTCAGGTGCATAATATAATTGAAAACCAAGCTGAATATAGAAAGTTCAGAGCAGAAATCAAAATGAAATGTGAAAAAAGGAGAGAGTATGATAAGAGACTGGCAGTTAACATAAAAGGGAATCCTAAAGTCTTGTACAGGCATATAAATAGTAAAAGGGTGGTAAAGGAGGAGTGGACTGATTAGGGACCAAAAAGGGAAAAAGACAGGGGCATGGCTGAGGTACGGAATGAGTACTTTGTATCTGTCTTTACCAAGGAAGAAGATGCTGCTCAATGCATGGTGAAAGAGGAGGTAGTTGAGACACTGGATGGACTAAAAATTGATAAAGAGAGGATATATTAGATAGGCTGGCTGTACTTAAAGTTGATAGGTCATCAGGACCAGATGAGATGCATCCGAGAATACTGAGGGAAGTGTGGGTGTAAATTGCAGAGGCATTGGCCATAATCTTTCAATCTTCCTTAGGTACAGGGGTGGTGTCAGAGGACTGGAGTATTGCAAATATTACATCCTTGTTCAAAAAAGGGTGTAAGGATAAGCCCAGCAAATACAGGCCAGTCAGTTTAACCTCAGGGGTGGGAAAACTTTTAGAAATGATGATCTGGGACAAAATTAACAGTCACTTGGACACATGTGGATTAATTAATTAAAGAAAGAGAGCACAGATTTGTTGAGAACAAATCTTGTTTAGATAATGTAACAGAGAGCGTTGATTAGGGTAATGCAATTGATGTGATGTAAATGGACTTTCAAAAGGCATTAGATAAAGTGCCATACAACAGGCTTGTTAGCAAAATTGAAGTCCATGGAATAAAGGGGGCAGTGGCAGCATGGATATGAAGTGGGTTGAGAAACAGGAAACAGAGAGTAGTGGTAAACAGACTGGAGGAAGGTATATAGTGGGGATCCCCAGAGGAAGGTTTTATTTTATTCATTCATGGGATGTGGGCGCCGCTGGCTAGACCAGCATTTATTGCCCATCCCTAATTTGCCCTTGGCACTAATTTGCTTGGCCATTTCAGAGGGCATTTTTCTTTTAAGAGTCAACCACATTGCTGTGGGTCTGGGGTCACATATCGGCCAGACCAGGTAAGGACGGCAGATTTCCTTCCCTAAAGGATATCAGTGAACCAGATGGGTTCATCAGATGTCCCCTGAAGACAAGGTCATGTATGTTTTCCTTCTTGTTGGTTCCCTTACCACCTGCTGCAGACCCAGTCCTTTAGGACTTGGCCAGCTCAGTCAGTAGTGGTGCTACCGAGCCACTCTTGGTGATGGACATTGAAGTCCCCTATCCAGAGTACATGCTGCGCCCTTGCAACCCTCAGTGCTTCCTCCAAGTGGTGTTCAACATGGAGGAGCACTGATTCATCAGCTGTGGGAGGGCAGTAGGTAGTAATCAGCTGGAAGTTTCTTTGCCCATGTTTGACCTGATGCCATGAGACTTCATGGGATCTGGAGTCGATGTTGAGGACTCCCAGGGAAACTCCCTCCCAACTGTACCGCCACCTCTGCTGGGTCTGTCCTGCCCATGGATCAGGACATACCCAGGGATGGAGATGGTGGTGTCTGGGACATTGTCTGTAAGGAGGGCACTATGGAGGACTCGAGCAGTGAGGCAATATGGGCAGAACTCAGAAATAGGAAGGGTGCGGTAACAATGTTGGGGCTGTACTACAGGCCTCCCAACAGCGAGCGTGAGATAGAGGTACAAATATGTAAACAGATTATGGAAAGATGTAGGAGCAACAGGGTGGTGGTAATAGGAGATTTTAATTTTCCCAACATTGACTGGGATTCACTTAGTGTTAGAGGTCTGGATGGAGCAGAATTTGTCAGGAGCATCCAGGATGGTTTTCTAGAGCAGTATTTAAATAGTGCAACTCGGGAAGGGGCCATACTGGACCTGGTGTTGGGGAATGAGCCCGGCCAGGTGGTTGAAGTTTCAGTAGGGGACTACTTTGGGAATAGTGATCACAATTCCCTAAGTTTTGGAATACTCATGGACAAAGACGAGAGTGGTCCTAAAGGAAGAGTGCTAAATTGGGGGAAGGCCAACTATACCAAAATTCGGCAGGAGCTGGGGAATGTAGATTGGGAGCAGCTGTTTGAAGGTAAATCCACATGTGATATGTGGGAGGCTTTTAAAGAGAGGTTGATTAGCGTGCAGGAGAGACATGTTCCTGTGAAAATGAGGGATAGAAAGGGCAAGATTAGGGAACCATGGATGACAGGTGAAATTGTGAGATTAGCTAAGAGGAAAAAGGAAGCATACATAAGGTCAAGGTGGCTGAAAAAAGACGAAGCTTTGAAAGAATATCGGGAATGTAGGACCAATCTGAACCGAGGAATTAAGAGGGCTAAAAGGGGTCATGAAATATCTTTAGCAAACAGGGTTAAGGAAAATCCCAAAGCCTTTTATTCATATATAAGGAGCAAGAGGGTAACGAGAGAAAGGATTGGCCCACTCAAGGACAAAGGAGGAAAGTTATGCGTGGTCAGAGAAAATGGGTGAGATTCTAAACGAGTACTTTGCATCGGTATTCACCGAGGAGAGGGACATGAAGGATGTTGAGGTTAGGAACAGATGTTTGATTACTCTAGGTCAAGTCGGCATAAGGAGGGAGGAAGTGTTGGGTATTCTAAAAGGCATTAAGGTGGACAAGTCGCCAGGTCCGGATGGGATCTATCCCAGGTTACTCAGGGAAGCGAGAGAGGAAATAGCTGGGGCCTTAACAGATATCTTTGCAGCATCCTTAAACACGGGTGAGGTCCCAGAGGACTGGAGAATTGCTAATGTTGTCCCCTTGTTTAAGAAGGGTAGCAGGGATAATCCAGGTAATTATAGACCGGTGAGCCTGACGTCAGTGGTAGGGAAGCTGCTGGAGAAGATACTGAGGGATAGGATCTATTCCCATTTGGAAGAAAATGGGCTTATCAGTGATAGGCAACATGGTTTTGTGCAGGGAAGGTCATGTCTTACCAATTTAATAGAATTCTTTGAGGAAGTGACAAAGTTGATTGATGAGGGAAGGGCTGTAGATGTCATATACATGGACTTCAGTAAGGCGTTTGATAAGGTTCCCCATGGTAGGCTGATGGAGAAAGTGAAGTCGCATGGGGTCCAGGGTGTACTAGCTAGATGGATAAAGAACTGGCTGGGCAACAGGAGACAGAGAGTAGCAGTGGAAGGGAGTTTCTCAGAATGGAGACGTGTGACCAGTGGTGTTCCACAGGGATCCGTGCTGGGACTACTGTTGTTTGTGATATACATAAATGATTTGGAGGAAAGTATAGGTGGTCTGATTAGCAAGTTTGCAGACGACACTAAGATTGGTGGAGTAGCAGATAGTGAAGGGGACTGTCAGAGAATACAGCAGAATATAAATAGACTGGAGAGTTGGGCAGAGAAATGGCAGATGGAGTTCAATCAGGGCAAATGCGAGGTGATGCATTTTGGAAGATCCAATTCAAGAGTGAACTATAGAGTAAATGGAAAGGACCTGGGGAAAATTGATGTCCAGAGAGATTTGGGTGTTCAGGTCCACTGTTCCCTGAAGGTGGCAACGCAGGTAAATAGAGTGGTCAAGAAGGCATACGGCATGCTTTCCTTCATCGGACGGGGCATTGAGTACAAGAGTTGGCAGGTCATGTTACAGTTGTATAGGACTTTGGTTCGGCCACATTTGGAATACTGCGTACAGTTCTGGTCGCCACATTATCAAAAGGATGTGGATGCTTTGGAGAGGGTGCAGAGGAGGTTCACCAGGATGTTGCCTGGTATGGAGGGCGCTAGCTATGAAGAGAGGTTGAGCAGATTAGGATTATTTTCATTAGAAAGACGGAGGTTGAGGGGGGACCTGATTGAGGTGTACAAAATCATGAGAGGTATAGACAGGGTGGATAGCAAGAGGCTTTTTCCCAGAGTGGGGGTTTCAATTACTAGGGGTCACGAGTTCAAAGTGAAAGGGGAAAAGTTTAGGGGGGATATGCGTGGAAAGTTCTTTACGCAGAGGGTGGTGGGTGCATGGAACGCAACCAGGATTTGGAATGCACTGCTTAAGAGTGTGGTTCAATTAGTTTTTAGTTTTAGAGATACAGCACTGAAACAGGCCCTTCAGCCCACCGAGTCTGTGCCGACCATCAACCACCCATTTATACTAATCCTACACTAATTCCATATTCCTACCACATCCCCACCTGTCCCTATATTTCCCTACCACCTACCTATACTTGGGGCAATTGCTACTGGCCAATTTACCTATCAACCTGCAAGTCTTTGGCATGTGGGAGGAAACCGGAGCACCCAGAGGAAACCCACGCAGACACAGGGAGAACTTGCAAACTCCACACAGGCAGTACCCGGAATTGAACCCAGGTCGCTGGAGCTGTGAGGCTTTCAAAACAGAATTGGATAATTACCTGATGAGAAAAAATTTACAGAGCTATGGGAAAAAGGTGGGAGAGTGGGACTAGTTCATTTGCTCTTGCAGAGAGCCGGCACAGACATGATAGGCCGAATGGCCTCCTTCTGTGCTGTAACCATTCTATGATTCTACTGGCAAACTTGCAAGTGTTGGCATGACTTAATAGGAAAATACCCCATTTGTTCACCTGGATCTTATTTGCATCTTTGCATTTTTGAGGCTGGGAAATCGCCTGCGTTAGTATTTTTTGTGGGTCTTTACTGGCATCTAGTGGCACTAATGAACTCAAAGGTTAGAATTCCTGATTCAAAAGAACCTGGAGTTGGTTCAAATTCCAAATAAAGCCATGCGTATCAGTCACAGGCCTGCAGCCTTGTGGCTGTGACAAGTATCAGAGTTTAATGAGCCTTTCCCCCAGGTTGTATTGGGAGCCCAGCCATTACAGTGTTGGACTGCACAGCTGAATGGTGCCCGTGAAAGTAAATTGTGCAGCTTAGGGTCTCTCAATCTCTGCTACCGAAAGCTTCTCTAACAGGAGATAATTTTACGAAACTCTTAGCATGTCCAAGATGCACATGTTCCTAGCTGTCCCTTCCCAGCTATGGTCAACAACAACAACCTGTATTTATCTAGCACTGTTAATGTAATAAAATGTCCCAAGGTGCTTTACAGGAGCATTATAAAACAAGATGTGACACCGAGCCACATAAGGAGATATTAGGTCAGATGACCAAAAGCCTGGTCAAAGAGATAGGTTTTAGGGAGTGTCTTAAATGAGGAAAGCAAGGTGGAGAAATAGAGTGTTTTAAGGAGGGAATTTCATAGTTTAGAGTTTAGGCAGCTGAAGGTGGGTTGACAAATAGTGGACCGATTAAAATCGAGGACGCTCAAGAGACCAGAATTAGAGGAGCATAGAGATCCTGGAGGGTTGAAGAGATGTCTAATTGGGAAGTGAATCCTAAATATCTCCCCCAGCATTAGGATTACCAACCCTCCAGGACTGCCCTGGAATCTCCAGGAATTATAGGCTAATCTTGAGGATACTGCTGTGAGAAGAAACCCAGGAGAAAAATCATAGGGCCATTAAAAATAATTGTGTTTTTTGAAAAAAATGTGCATTTTTGTTTAATATTGGGAAGACAGGTTGTTTGACAGGCAACAATCGTCCAGTCGGGTAACAAAAAAATCATTTTTCTTGACAATTGGCCTGGGAAGGTAGGTTTGTGTGAGGATGGTCATGTTGGACAACCAATGGCAGGAGCTTGGGGGCAGGAGGGTTGGCGGCAGATGGTCACGTCACTCATACCAGAAGTATGATGATACAACAATCATGGCCTAACACTGAAGGGTTATGAAAAAATGGACTTTGTCTTTAAAAAATGAACCTTTATTTTAAAAAAGTAAACAATGATCCAAAATGGCCACCAAAGAAAAAGGGATTAGTCTATTGTGTATTGAAACTCTCCGGCAAAGACAAAGGACAAACCTTCAAAGCCAGGAGGTGTCATTTGAGCACATCCCACACCCACCCTCAAACATTCCCCAATTGAATGTCTTCTTCTGAAACAAAGGACGTGTGAAGTAGCCGTGTCCTGGGCCTTTGTGCAATCACCATGGGGAAGAAACCAGAACGTCTCCTAACAGGAGGTGAGAGTAACAGCTTTACCTTAATAAAAGACAGCGACACAGAGACAGAAAAACAGAGAAGCAGCATCCTAACAGCTTGTGTTCCGGACAACCAGAAAGCATGCCAGCCCAACTGCAGAATCCTACATCTACATTATACAGCAGTGAAAGCTAGAAGTAACCCACCGTTTTCAACAAAACCTTCAACTAACAGAGAAATCTACACTCATCGCAGGCCTGCATCCATCGAAAACTTGATTTCCAAGAAAATTCAATAGGTTTATTGTAACCTTCCCCCCCACTAAACGTTATCTTTTTTCGCTTCTTTATCTGTCTCTTCTGTGTGTGTGTGCGTGTCTGCGTGAGCTGGTGCAGTTGTGACAATTTCAGGCTGAGGCATATTGATCAATAAGCAATTGACTTTTTGTTTTTAAAACCTACAAGAAAGCTTATTGCTGTCTGGTTGTTTGAAAAATAAACCACCGAGGGGCTAAACTCTAATACAAATACACTTGCTGCAGTCAGGTGGGTAGTTGAAAAGTGTGAACCACGCACGCTGCACCAGGTAGTCCTAACAGTCATGTGATGAAACCTCCAGCAATACGTCCAGCCAGAGTTGGCAACCCTTCCTGACGTGCAGCCCTCTCCTCTCCAGTGAGGAGGGCCAGGCCAAGGAAAGGAGTCCAGGAAATCAAGAGAGCTTCACCAAATAAAGTATCTTTCCTAAATAAAATGCTAGCCAGTCTAAAATGTTTGTGTGGAAAACTTTAAATGTTTGTTCCTTTTTAAAAACAAATTAATTCCATTTTGTACTCTTCAGGGTCATGTGACTGAGAAACGGAATGCACTAAAAATGTGCTTCTGCATATTCCCTTGCATCTCTTGTCCAGAACTTTCAATCTGCATCCGAATCCTTCTACCATTAGTTAATGGGAACAGTTTTTCCTGATCACAGATGACAAAATCCACCATTGCTTCCAATCTTCCAGTTCAGCCTTTGGCCGACTGAGGAAATGAGTATTTGAGATCCAGAACCTCATACCTGGACTAAAGTCAAAGTTTACCGGACAGCAGTGATCCTGTACTTCTATATGCTTTGGAGACTTGGACAATCTACAGCAGGTACTTCAAGGCAATGGAGAAATACCATCAACGCTGTCTCCGCAAAATCCTCGTTTTGTCGGCAGAATAGCCGAATGTCAGCACCTTCTCCCAAGCCAACATTCCCAGCATTGAGGGGTTAATCACACAAAACTAGCTTTGCGGGGTGGGTCATATCATTCGTAAACCTGACACCAGGATCCCAAAACAACTGCTTTACTCCGAACTTCGTCGTGGCAAGAGACTCCCAGAGGATAGAGGAAATACTTTAGGGATGTCCTTAAAGCATTCCTGATGAGATCCAACATACCCACTAATTCATTGAAATCCCTGGCCCAGGACTGCCCAAAACAGAGGAGGAGCATTCGGGAAGGCACCAAGTACCTAGAGAGACTTCGATTGGAGCACACAGAGGCCAACTCCGGGCAAAGAAAGGAGCACACAATCCCCCAAGCAACTCATCTGCTCAATCCTTCAACTACCACCTACTCCACATGTGGTAGAGTCTGTGGATCATGCATCCGACTGGTCAGCCATCTTAACATGCACTGAATCAGCGCGGAAGTAAGTCATCCTTCTTTCCGAGGGACTGTCTAAGACAAGTAAGACTGTAAGCACGCAGGGTGATGGGTGAATTTGTGGTTATGGTCAAGTATCACCATACACTGGCAACAATTAGTTTTTGTAGCACAGCCTCTTCCTATTCTGTTGTTGGCACAGAATCTCAGTTCTGCTACGTGCACATGTTAGAGTTTGTGTTCATTGGCCCCGTATCACCTTGAAGCACTGGGAGTTGCTGCAATTTCATGGCACTTGTTGTTTGAAATAGCCAACTTAAAAAGAAATAGCATTTGTATCTTTACAATGTGCGAGTTCTCTTCTCCCTTTTACCGTTACCTGACATTCGCCAGAATTTGCTCTCTTGGTTCCATTGATGCCTTTTCCCTCTATTCTAAGACAGCTGCACATTTCCTTACCCTACAGACATGGACACATGCCAAATTCCACAAAAAACAAATTGATTTGGGTAAAAAAAAAGTTATTGCCAAAAATGGAAATGCAGAAGTTCATGGAATCATATGACTCAGAAAGAGGCCTTTCAGCCCATCACTACTGTGCTAATATCCAATTAATTCCACTCTCCTGCTCTTTCCCTGTTGCTCTTCAAATTTTTTATTTTTATGGATCTATCCAATTCCATTTTGGAAGTTACTGAATCTGCTTCCACCACCTGTTCAGACAGTGCTTTCCTGATCATAACTTGCCGAATTAAAAAAGCTCATAATTTCCCTCTTGGTTCTTTTAAATCTGTCTCCGCTGGCTACTGACCCTCCCACCAGTGCAGAGTTTCTCCTTATTTACTGTTAAAAAAAAAGCCATATAATTTTGAAAACCTGTATAAAATCTCCTTAATCTTCTCTGCACTCAGGACAATAACCGCAGCTTTAGTCTCTCCATGTAAAAGGAAGTCCTTCATGCATTTTGCACTGACTCTCAATGCTTCTTGTATTGCAGCGAGTGTCAGTGCTCACTAACAAAAGGTCAGTATGGGTCACATAGCCAGGATCCTGCAGCAATGTCATTCGTGCATGTAGGAAACTAGAGCATGAGAGTAGTACTTGCATGCATGCATAACACCCTGAGGACTTCTGCACTGGTTTGTGATGAAATGGCATCCAGCACTGTCCAAATACTTCAAGCCTGATCATATAATTTGTTTTAAATGCCTAAGTGATGTGAAGTATACTAGGGAGATGTGCAAGAAAGATAAATGAGAAACATGCTGGTTAGGGTGGGGAAGGGTGGAGCAGAAGTGTGCTTTGGGATATGGGCAATGCTGGCAAGTTGCCCTGAGGGCATTAAGAATCAACCATGTAAAATGGGATTGGAGTCACGTGTAGGCCTGACTGGGTAGAGGTGGCTGGTACCCACCCTTCCCTCAAGAACACCAGTGAACTAGTTGGGTTTCTCCTTTAATCTAATAGCTTTCTTGGTCACTTTTTGCAACCAGCTCCTGAATTACCAGATTTGTCATCATGGGATTTGAAATCACCCTCTCTGGGTTGTTATGTTACTGTTTTGATACAGTACCCGAAGACATACAATCAGGGAGGTGATACAAAAGCAACTGGCAGCATTTGACTCTGCTTTCGGTGGCGGGTGGGTGGAGGAATGGTAATGGTTGCAACATGCAACCTTTTACGAGACTGGTAAACATGATCTCTGAGGAGATTGTAATGCTGGGATTTGGGTTGGGTGGGGTTGAATGTACACAAAGGCTGCATGCTATCTGGATAGGACCAGCTAGCCTGTTTCTGTCCCCTCTTTTCCACATGCATGCATAATCAAACTATGTATTGTCAGACACGAAGACGAGGAACTCCTAAAAATGTCCATATCCAGATTATGAACATCTAAACAAAATAGTACAACTGCTAGGTATAAACAGAAATATTGATCAAAAATATCTATCCAAGAGTAAAGACATGGAAGATGGCCTTCATTGGGGTATGGAGCTGGTGTTTTATTGGTTCCAAGATGGCATTTGTAGAGATGAGAAGTTGGCATTAGATCAATAAAGTGAGAGATAGGTGTGCAGTCCTTCAGAACGCTGTTAATTCTAGCTTCGCAATGGGTCTGGATGGGTCATACTGGAAGTGGGGGCTTTAATTTTTTACAACTCATCACCAGATAACCCTGACAAAGCAGTGCTGTCCCAGCTGGATAAACAGTGAGAAGTATGCCATTGCTCTGTGATGGTAAGCTGCAAGGCTTGAGCTGGTTAAACTTCAGTCACTTCTCTCTGCACTTGTGGGCTCTTGCCAACTTGTGCCCAAGACCTCTGATGCACAGGCCAAGTGGCATGCACCCACTACAGGGAGATTACAATATCCTTTGTAACAAGCAAACAGAAACTCTACCGACGTGTGTTTTTCCAGTCAGTTACCATAAAGATTTTAAAGGAATCAAAACATGCACATTTGATGCATTGAAACCAGGTTTATTTGGATGTGAAACAGGATATTAAACAGGGACACAGATTATTGACTTATTAATTCAGTATAGGTGAGGTAATTAGTTTCTCAACAAAAGCATCCTGCTGATCTGCACTGGCTTTTAAAACTGGCAATTCCAAATTCCAATTCTAGGTAGGCCTCTTGAACATGGTGGTAACTTAAATCCAAAGATTAAACATAGATGTGTTACAGCAGATTCATACAGATAATAGCACAATTCTGTCACATTGTTTCAATTATAAAACATTAAAAGTGATTGATAAAATCCCTCGCCCCACACAAAAACAAACAAAAAAAAAATCTATTTACAGGTACCTGGTCAGTTAAAATAAATTGCATTTACATAGCACCTTTCATGATTTCCGAAGATCCCAAAGCACATTTGAAGTGTAATCACTGTTGTAATGTAGGAAATGCACACAAGGTCTCCGAAACAGTAATGAGATACACGACCAAATAATCTGTTGTAGTGATGGTAACTGAGGGATAAAATATGCAGCAGGTAGAACTCACATACACTTCTTCAAAAAGCGCCATTGGAATCTTTTACATACACCAGCATGGACTCAATGGGACGAATGGCCTCCATCTATGCCACAATAACTCTATGGCTATGACCTGAGAAGGCAGACAGGGCCTCAGTTTAACATCTTATCTGAATGATGACACCTCAGACAGTGTGCCACTCCCTCAGGACCGAAGCCCAAGTCAAACAGGCAATCAAGTACTCAAATAAGGGCAGTTTTGCACTATGGGCTCTTATTTGTAAATAACAATCTGAACCCAGTTCATACGAGACCTGTTCAGCTGGAAGGGATGTTCAGCCATTAGTCAGTGTTAAATTATATACGATTCCATTGTTATGCATTTCACCACCTGGTGGCTGGACACAGTTTTGCTATTCACCAGAATTCTAAAGCAGAGCAAAGGTCAGGCACTGCACCAGCTAGGTGAGAAACATAGAGGGCAAAGGGCCCAGACTACTATCAGGCATCTTACAATAGCCAACTATACAACCATATACACAAGAAATGCTGGAAATACTCAGCAGGTCTGGCAGCAGCTGCAGAGAGAGGACAGTTAACGTTTCAGGTCAGTGACCCCGAGTTCTGATGAAGGGTCACTGACCTGAAACGTTAACTCTGCTTCTCTCTCCACAGATGCTACCTAACCAGTATTTCCAGCATTTCTTGCTTGTGTTTCAGATTTCCAGCATCTGCAGTATTTTGCTTTAATACAAACATATAGCCTGGGAGGAAGTCATCTGGTCACAGTGGTGTAAGTGCAAGGGGGAAAAGAGGCGGCAAGACAATTTCCCCCTCTTCAAAAGAAGGGAGTAACATCATGTTCATCAGCTGACTGTAAACAGCTACAATTCTGCACAAGAGATTGAGAACAATTTAGAAGTAATGTTCATTAGATCCTCCAGAAGGCATTAAAATCATACTGCCTCTTCAAAGAAAAATCTATGTAAGGATTGTAGGCAAAAAGGCTCCTTAACATTGCCGAGTTAACTGCATTGATAACTGCATTTTTCTTTTAAACAAAAAATGCAAACAATCTCAACTGCTTTACAGGAATGGTTCTTTCCAAGACCACTGCTATTTCATGGAAACAGTTTAATATTTGGTTTCCATGAAAACAAATGGATGGAATCAGAGAACAATTTCCAAAATATCAGTCAAAAGCCAGGAATTCCATTGAAGAAATCTGACTTGAAATCAATGGCCCAGCAAAGGAAAGCCCAGTCCAGGTGATTGGAGAAGAGGAGAAATAAAACAACGGTTTGAACTTTAGCCTCCATTTATCTCTCCTTTGCTCATCTCCTTCAGTGGTTTTAACCTTAGCCTCCAATATTAATAGTTTAGAGCTAATTATCTGGATTTGTTCTCAATAATTAAGAAATCCTTTTATCATTTGGTCCATCAAGTGCAATCCAGAAATGCCAATTGACTACCTGTGTAAAGCACAGGCTGCTGATCATTACAAATTATGGCCGGTACTTAAAATAGAAGGCACAGAGTAAAAAGTTGAAACCGTTCCATAAAAATTGCATTCAAGTGTCACAGTTTCAAATGATTTCATTAATGCATTTGAATAAAGAGAATTAAATCTCAGAGCGGGCGGCATATACCCAAGTGCTTTAAGGCTTGCATTTCCCAAAGGAATGCAGCTTTATCTTAATTTAAAAACACATTCAGGATTCAGCAGATCACCACATACTGGCAACCCCGCAGTAAAACATCACAAGCTTCACCAGAAAGACAGCACATCGTAAAAATAAGGCCAGAAAATGGTGCCTTCAAACACATCTAGTTTAGTTTAGAGATACAGCACTGAAACAGGCCCTTTGGCCCACCGAGTCTGTACCGACCATCAACCACCCGTTTATACTAATCCTACATTAATCCCATATCCTCTGTCCCTATATTTCCCTACCAACTACCTATACTAGGGGCAATTTTATAATGGCCAATTTACCTATCAACCTGCAAGTCTTTGGCATGTGGGAGGAAACCGGAGCACCCGGAGGAAACCCACGCAGACACAGGGAGAACTTGCAAACTCCACACAGGCAGTACCCAGAATTGAACCCGGGTCACTGGAGCTGTGAGGCTGCGGTGCTAACCACTGCACCACTGTGCCGCCCCTAGTTCTGCCTCTATCTATTATCTTGTCTCTTGTAACCCCTCCCCCCCATCTCAGATAAACAGACATTAGCATTTAAATAAGACAGACATCAGCTAACCACCCTATGGCCCAGTTGCTAAATGCACTGCCTGATGGAGCCCTGGCCCATGATCGGGAAAGTTGCAGACTTGATCTCTGGTCAGCACTGATTTTACTGAACCCAGCCATGGCAGAGTTAGAAGTGGAATAACTGGCCTCAGTTGTTCATAGGGTGGGAGGAGATGATCAACCAGAGTTCCCGATCTCAGTCATTATCCAGTAACCTCTGTTGGATAACATGCACACACGTGGACACTGGATGTGCACAGAATCAAGCTCAGCTCTAATTTACCCTTTGTTGAAATGGTCTAACTCAGTAAGCGGATTTGGTAGCTTTAGAGATGTCACTGGAAGACTGCAGCACCCACTTATCCGAGCTGCAGTACCAGTCGGTCGTTAGAAGGGGAGGTCAACAGGTAAAACTGCAACGCCAGCCCTGTGGATCAGAGTTTTGAGAAACTTACACACCTATCACTGCCAACGGGTGCATATTCTGTGTTTGCACCAAATCGTTCTGCTGTCTTCCAAATTTATCATTCCAGCTTAATGCCATTCTCAGCCTTCCTCTGTGCCTGGCAAAGTCCCTGACCAAAGATGACAGCTGGAGTGACCTGTTACACAGGCGTTCAAGCACAGTATTAATGGACGACAGGTGACAATTTCCTGCTCTACCCGAAAGCACGCACCTGGCCTCCACTCTCTCCTGCATAGCTAAAACTGTAGTTTCACATCTAATCAACAGCTCTGTGTTATCCTCAACTCTTTCCAATCAAAATATACATCCCAGGGAATTTTGCTCAGTCTAAGCTCTAATTTTCTGCAGTGCCAAATGGACCCAATGTCAAGATTCTAAATCAAAATTCAACTATCTTAATGTTGAGCACATGTAGGTTTAGTCACTGAGACAATGGCGTTCACAATTTTAAACAAAGTGGTTAAAATCAATAGAAAATTACAAATATTGCAATTATTCAATAATAATAGAGAACTGTCTGGTACAGATACTGGGCCATTTGGTAAAGGTACTGAAGCCCACACAAATTGTTGCATAGACAGCAATGCTCTCATTTCCTTGTCCGCAAAGGATGCAGCACATCTCTCAGACTCAATGCAACTACACAGCATTCCTCCCAGTGCAAATCTCTAACTTTTTCTTGCTGTCAAAAATCCATATCCCAAAATAAGCAATGCTAGCTCTGCCAAAGGAAATTCAGGTTAATCCAACTTGAATGCATTTGTTTTATCCTTAAAAATTATACCCAAGATAAGTACCTACTTTTCCCTTCAGATACTATGCACTTCTAACATTTTTCTCTGTTAGTCGCATATTGATAAATTTTCCCACAGCAACACAATGACAGCAGACATCAGTACAAGTAAGGCCCTCAGGTAATAAGGCTACATCACCAAGAACCACTTTTCCACCAGCTTGATGCAGTTAGATCCATAACTGCCTTCTCAATGAGCATACAATGTTCTTTATAAGTTATGGCTCAAAACTTGCTGAATGCCAAGGTTTTACATGGAACCAACAGTCATCTGCTGAACCTAGTTAAGGCAAGTGTAAATATATTTCTTTATAAAATTACTATGATAAAATTTTAATGCAGCAATTATTAGATAATGAAATCACATTCCTGATTCAGCATTTTGAAAAACAGTCATAGCCTACTGGTAAGCTATTTCAGAATTTCAACATTCAAAATGGTCTCCCTTTCACACTCCAGGTAGAATCCAGTCCAGAAACTTCATGGCAAACTCAAAGCCAAGGAAACAGGCCTGAAAGACAAACAAAAAAAAAGTCAGCAATAATAAAAATAAAGCGCTGGAAATACTCAGCAGGTATGGTAGCATCTGTGGAGAGACACGAAGCAGAGTTAACGTTTCAGGTCAGTGACCCTTCATTAGCTTATAGAAAAAGAGAGCAATTTCTTTTGGTAATTTGGCTTACTTTCATCATGGCCAAATGACTTAACAATATCTAAAACCCCTTTAAGATTGTGTCCAAGATTCCATCACATTTCTTGTGGTCTATTGTTGCATCTCGATTGTTGGATTTCTCTATTTGCTGGCTTACCAGAACACGCACTAATGAGAAATGTTTCTGCAACAAGAGTATTGTTCTCCTTTATAGTCTGTCTTCCACAATTTAGGGATGAGGTCTTCAAGAATAGCCACAGGAAGAGGCCAGTTAACCCCTCAAGCCTACTCTGCTATTGAAATAGATCATTGATGTGCACCTCAACTCCATTTACCTGCCTTAGCTTCATACAGCTTGATGGTCATAACTAAGAGAAATCTAGTGATCTCATTATTGAAAGCTCCATTGACCCCCTGCACCCACAGCCTTTGGGGGACAGCAATCCAGATTTCAGGTCCTTTGAGTGAAAAAATGCTTTCTGATTTTCCTCCTGAATGGCCTAACTTTAATTGCAAGATTATGTCCCCCATGCCCGATTCCACCATCAGAGGGAACAGTTCCCCAGTATTACTTTTGGATGATAGTTACTATTTTTATGTAGGCAAAGGCATCAACAATGAGCAACACATCTGCTTTCAGGTCTGGTTCAGTTCTGCTTTTTCCTGGCTGTTGGTGTGATTGTCTGATTGCCCATCCCTTTATTTGGGAAATGTCCATCCTCAATGCCTCCCTACTGCACAATTTAGGATGAGAACTGATTGTGCCTATGTTTTGTGAGCCAATCTGGTGTCGTATTACTCTATGGTGCCATGAGTCAGAGCCCATTTAATAAAATTTTCTTTTTTTAAATCTATATAAAAAAAGTCAATCTTCCCCACCCTTGAAAGCATTGACTTCCTGCTGGTGCTTTTCAGTATTTCACCCAAGTGGCTATGTTTCAGACAGGAGCTTTGATGGTGCCTATAAGCATTTTTGCCTGGGGGCGGGAGGGGAATAGAGGTCCAGACTGATCCTCAACTGACATGCAGATCGGCAAACCTCCATCAGGAGCTACCGGATAATTAATTATTGACAGCAGGAATCTTGGCTGAATTTCCAAACTCCACCCCAGGATTGCAAAGGCCAACCTAAAACAAATGGTCTGGGATAATCTTGCTGTCTATGGTGCATCTACTGACCGCAGCCAATCAAACATTTCTAAAATGATTCCTAATTCCGCAACAACCAGAACACAATACGGTACTTAAAAACATTGTGGTATAAAGTTAAGCAGGATACATGTTCCCCAGTGTGCAAGTGCTGCACATTTCCCTTCATGGTTGTATCAGAGGGAAGTATTTGGCACAGTCGAAATGATAATCACTACTAGTCCTTACCGCATTGGCGGGGAAAGCTCGAAGCATGACAGCTGTGAAACCTTTGTACAGCGAGCCAATACCTTCTTCCCTGATCAGCTCTCGGAGAACATCTCTGAATCCATTGGGATACATCCCTTCAGGAGCTAGGAGTTGAGGGAAACAAGGATATTGATTACTTGTTAGAATTACATAGAATGCTCAGCACAGAAAGAGATCATTCGGCTCAACGTTTATTTCAAGTGTTTATGCTCCACATTACTTCATCTCACCCTATCTGCATATCCTTATAGTATGTCCTGGATCCCATTAAAGAACACAAAATCACCAAAGGACCTTTTATTTCCTCCATTTACTCCAATCTGAAAGTCACATATAGTTGCACAGGTCCCAACAATCCTTCAGTGCTTCATGTGTGAGTTTAGGCGAGGATCGGCAACAAGTGATATGACCATGCATTGCCAAACACAATCCTGTTCTACCCTGAAATCCATGTACACACACACATGCACCACTGCATTATGGTTAGGATCAGGAGCCATGGCTGATTACGCCTGCCATCCCTAGCCTAAAGACACTCAGGGCAAATATAAGATCATAAGAACTAGGAGTAGGCCGTCCGGCCCCTCGAGCCTGCTCCGCCATTCAATAAGATCATTACAGCCCTATGCGGACAGCAGACAAGGTCAGAGAACAGTTGAACCCAGAACCCTCTGGCCTATATGTTTACTGTCCCTGCAGACCAGGCCAGCCCTCATCCCCAAGCCAGATCACTAGAAGGACGAGAAAAGAACCTTCAGAAGAATAAACTGACCTGTCTGGAATCTGGACTTCAGCACATCTGGAGGAATTGCAACCGCCCAGTTGAAGATTCCGGCCATTCCACCAGCAAACAGGATTCGGGGAACACTCAGATCAGTCACACTACAGCAGAGGGGGAAAAGAAAAGTGATTTACAGAATTAAATTCCTGTAACCATGCTACTTCATTGCCTTTATTTCCATGTCCTCCCTTTCTTTCAGTACACAGGAGAGAATTGGTCACCAGTCCACAGGCTTCTGCTTATTCCGATCCATAACTAGTTGTTGCTAAATATCTAACAGTAGTAGCACAGGGCAGCTCACCTGTTGACTTTCACTCTCTCTTTAGGAATGCAGTTAAAACCAGTTTCAATGACAGTCAACATAAACATAGAATGGACAAGAAATCAGCACAGATTTCCTGTAATTTATCCTCCTTCCCTCAAAGGCAGGAAAAAAATAAAAACAGACATGCATGTATGCCTTTCACCAAGGATCTAGTGAAATGAGGAACTTAGGGATTATTTGTGGTAAAGAAAAAGTACTGGAGAAAGTAACGGCACTTAGTCAACAAATCCCTGGACCTGATGCCCTGCATCATAGGGTTTTAAAAGGAGGTAGCTACAGAGATAATGGGTGCATTGGTTTTGATCTTCCAGAATTCCCTAGATTCTACAACAGTCCCCATGGATTGGAAGATAGCAAACGTAACACCCCCTTCCCCCCCTCCCCTGAGCGAGAGAGGAGGGAGCTATAGGCAAGCTAGCTTGTGGCAGGGAAAATGCTACAATCTATTTATTCATAGGGATGTGGAAAAGGGCATTTAGAGAATTCGAACATGGTTAGGGCGAGTCAACACGGATTTATGAAAGGGGAATCGTGTTTGACCAATCGGTTAGTTTAACGAACAGGGTAGATAAGGAGGAAGCAGTGAATGTAGTGTACTTAGATTTTCAAAAAAGCATTCAGTAAGGTGTCACAGAGGTTATTACACAAAATTAGGGCTCATGGGATTGAAGGTAATATATTAGCATGGACTGAGGTTTGGTTAATGGATTGAAAACAAACAGTGGGGCGGCACAGTGGTTAGCACCGCAGCCTCACAGCTCCAGGGACCCGGGTTCAATTCTGGGTACTGCCTGTGTGGAGTTTGCAAGTTCTCCCTGTGACCGCGTGGGTTTTCGCCGGGTGCTCCGGTTTCCTCCCACTGCCAAAGACTTGCAGGCGATAGGTAAATTGCCATTGTAAATTGCCCCTAGTGTAGGTAGGGAATATGGAATTACTGTAGGGTTAGTATAAATGGGTGGTTCTTGGTCGTCACAGACGTGGTGGGCCGAAGGGCCTGTTTCAGTGCTGTATCTCTAAATAAATAAATAAAGTAGGAATTAACAGGTCATTTTCAGGTTGGCAGGCTATAACTAACAGAGTATCCAAGGAGCAGTGCTTGGGCCCCAGCTATTTACAATCTATTTCAATAGCTTAGATGAAGGGACAGAGTGTAATATATCCAAGTCCACTGACGCTACAAAGCTAGGTTGGAAAGCTGTGAGGAGGATGCAAAGGAGGCTGCAAAAGGATATGGACAGGTTAAATGAGTGGGCGACAAGGTGGCAGACGGAATATCATGTGGGAAAACGTGAAGTTATCTTGGAAGAAAAAAATAGAAAAGTAGAATATTTTTTGAAATGGTTAGAGACTGGGAAATATTGGTGTTCAGAGGACCCAGAGTGTACTTCTGCACGAATCACTGAAAGTTAACATGCAGGTACAGCAAGCAATTAAGGAAAGCAAATATATTAGCCTTCATTACAAAATGATGTATAAAATGAAGTGTGACTGTAATTGTATAGGGCCTTGGTGAGACCACACCTGGAATAGTATGTGTAGTTTTGGTTTCCTTACATAAGGAAAGGTATACTTGCCTTGGAGGGACTGCAACAAAGGTTCACTACACTGCACTGATTCCAGGGATGAGGGGACGGTCCTATAAGGAGAGATTGAGTAGACTGGACTATACTCTGGAATTTAGATGAATGAAAGGTGAATGAAACATATAAACTTCTGAAGGAGCTCGATAGGATAGATGCTGGGATGTTTCCCCTGGCTGGGGAATCTAGAACTAGAAGCTAAAGTCTCACAATAAGGGGGTTGGCCATTTATAACAGAGGAGGAGGAGAAATTTCTTCATCCAGAGGGTTATGGATCTTTGGAATTCTCTAGCCCAAAGGGCTGTGGATGCATAGTCATTGAGTATATTCAAGACAGAGATTGCTAGATTTTTGGATACTAAGGGAATTAAGCGATATGGGAGTAATGCAGGAAGGTGAAGTTGAGGTAGATCAGCCATGATTGTAATGAGCGGTGGAGCAAGGTCGAAGGGCCTACTCCTATTTCTTATATTCTTATAGTTCACGACCTCAGAACATTCCAAAGCACTAGACACTCAAATTACTTTTTGAAGTGTATTCACTGTTCAAATGTCAGAAAAGGACAAGCGAAGGTGTAGCCACTGCAACAGGCCAGCAGACACCAGTAACTCATCAAATGGAGGGAGCTCGCACATGGAGAAAAGTGCCATCACTGTGGTGCTGCACTCATTATGGCACTTCTCTCTCTGATCTTCAGAAGCATTAGGAACACTGAATTTTGCATAGCTACTTCCAAACAAAGAATGAAGCACAGCAAGAATATCCCGAGTTGCTTTCCTATAGGTAAGATTGCTACGCTCACAATTCAATCTGGCCTTCAGTGAACACATTATGAAGCTACTGACCTCTGTCCCGCAGGAGTAAGTGTATACTTCAGCCACTCATACGTCATGAAGTACATTCCACTAGCAGGAACATCTAACAAAAAGAATGGTTGGAAATTAGCAAAACATTCAAACAGCTAAAATAGGAAGACAAGTGCTCACCACTCTTAACATCTTAACAATTCCACTCACATTTTTACCCTTCAACTTCCCACTTTGTCCATCACTACCTTGATCAATACTAGTATCACTCCTTTCAACTGTCCTCTCTTGTTCCTTGCAAGCTCCAAACATTCCTGCTGTACATAAAGTTCTTCTTTTCTACATCCTCACTATTGAAATCCAGAGGCAGGTTCAGAGCAACAATGACCTTTGCCATATTGATAAAGAGCAAAAGGCAAGAAAGATAGTGAAGGGTGGAAAAAGGAGTTGAAGGACTCATCCCAATGTCTTCTTCTCTAAAGTATTTATTCTTGGGACTTCCAAACTGTAGAACGTGTTGCTACATTCCCAAGAATTACTCATATACCCTCAAGCTCCAAGGCAAGGGCCACTTCCACAAGTGAGTTCCTGTTCCCCACAAACCCAAGTGTGATTGTACAAGCACAATGTCTGTCAGTGTAGTGTGATCCAGGGGAAGAATGGAAACCTGGTCACTTTGCTTAACTAACGTACATGTCACAAACCTCCTCATCTCTTGGACTTTAGGCTATGGCTGAAATGAAAAACTACATAAGTTTATTTGGAAAAAAAAATACGCATTAGCAATAGACAGTTATACAGATACAAACATTTACCTCCATCCCAATGCAATCCTCTCAATCTCTCACTATGAATAGACATTACCAGCATCCGCAACATAACTTAAATGTGGGATTTCACCAAGTTTCTATCTCCTTTTCACATGGTCTCAGAAGAACTTGTGGAGTGGGAGCATGCTCCCCAAGATCTACCTTTGATACCCTTTCAAGTTCACACTTGCAAGACAGGAAACACAGACCTGAAATGTTAACTCTCTCTACACAGATGTTGCCAGACGTGTTGAGTATTTCCAGCACTTGCTGTTCTCATACCAGCATCATATTGTAACCAAATCACACAACTATTACTTAGCGAGGTTTCAAAGACAACAGGACTGCACGTCCCAGAATCTGTCTCCTAGGTAGCAATCAAGTGATCAGCTTGAATCAATAGATCGATAATTATGTATGCAGCCAACAGGAAATATTTGCAAAAGAACCACTTCAAATTCTTCTAGCTCAACTAGGAGCTATTAGAGATAGATTCATTTGTTTGCCAGTAGTAAGATCTCTGTGGATTAAATGGACTGTTCACAGAACAAATGTAAACAATATGGCAATTAATGCCTTTCCAAAGCAAAATAGACAGATTATCTCTAAGTCTCTTGGCGCTGTTGAATATTTAGCCACTGACTTCTGCAGCAAGCAAAACTTAGATGGAACAATGCAGTTTTAGATATTTTGATAGAAATAAATTATTTCTTTGTAATCCAAGGTGAAGCTGGGTATGTGTCACACCCCATACTTCCCTTCTTCCTATAAATGTACAGATTTGTAATACTCAAGCTTGTCATCACTAAACTACAACTTCTTGATTCATCTCACCATCTTTCTTGATCTTGGATTGTGCCTTGCACTACAAGCATTAGCCCATCACCAGTAGCAAAAACACTGAAGCAAGCATGGGCACAGAACACATTCTGGGTCAGGGATTTCAATGTTCGTGAGTGGTTCAGTAGCAGTGAAACCAATGACCAAGTTGGCCAAATTATGAAAGACACAGCTACCAGACCAGTACTGATTAGGGAAGACATTGGAGTGTTGGAAGGCGAGGGTGTTATTAAGGGGGAGAAAGACAGAATTGATTTGGTTAGAGTTAAGAAGCAAAAAGGGTATGATCATGCTACTGTGGCCATTCTATTAGTCTCCAAATAGCTAGATAGAGGAGCAAATCTTCAGGGAAATCACAGAGATATGCAAGAACTGCGGAGTAGTGATCGTGGGGAACTTTAATAACCCAAATATCAATTGGGATAACGTTAGAGTAAAAGGTAAGGAGGGGAAGGAATTTGTGAAACGTATTCAGGAGAACTTCATTGACCAGTATGCTCTCAGTCCAACTAAGAAGGAAGCAGTGTTGGGGAATGAAGTGGACCAAGTGTCTGCTGGAAACACATCAAGAGTGATCATTGTATCATAACATTTAGATTAGCAAAAGAGAAGAGCAAGGAACAATCTAAAATAGAACTTCTAAATTGGAAGAGGGCTAACTTCAATGGGATGAGAGGGGACCAAAGACTGACAGGGTGATCTTTAAAAGGATGATGTTTCAGGGTACATTCCAATAAGGGCAAAAGGTAAGGGAACCAAAGCCAGGGTTCCGTGGATGAGGGAGATAGAAGAATATGAACAAAAAAAAAAGTGTATGATTCATATCAAGTGAATTCGTCACGCGAGAACCAGGCCAAATACAGTAAATTGAAAGGGGAAGAGGAGGAAAATAAGAATGGCAAAGAGAGAATATGAGAACAGAATACCAGTTAACATAAAAGGAAATCCAAAAATCTTCTACCGGCATGTGAACAGTAAATGGGTAGTAAGAGATGGAGCGGGGCCTATTACGGACCAAAAGGGTAATACATGCTTAGAGGCACAAGGCAAGGCTGCAATAATCAATCGGTACTTTGTATCGGTGTTTACGAAGGAGAATGATGCTGACAAAATAAATCAGTAGAAGTAGATATCGTAGAGGTAACGCATGGGTGAAAATTGATAGGAAGGACGTACTGGAAAGGCTGGCTATACTTAAGAGTAGATAAGTCGCCTGGTTTGGATAGTGGAAGTGGGGATGGAGACAGCGGAAGAGTGGAGCGGGGGCAGATGGTAGGGGTCAGTGTCAGCTTGGATGAAAATTTGGCTTAAGGACATAGAACAAACAAACAAAGAGTCACGATAAATAGTTGTTTTTCAACTGGAGGATGGTAGACAGTGGTGTTCCCCAAGGTTCAGTGCGAGGACCACTGTTTTTATATAAATAAATATATGGATTGGATATTGGAAGAGAGTAAAATTTTAAAATTTGCCAATGATACCAAACTTGGAAGTATGGCAGACAGTGAGGATGATACCAATCAACTGCAACAGGATACAGATAGGCTAGCAGAATGAGCAGACAAGTGAAGGGTGATGCATTTTGACAGAAGGGATAGGGAGAGGCAATATAGACTAGACAGCACAGTTCAAAGGAATGTACAGGGACAGAGGGACTTGGGATTCATGTGCATAAGATCTTTGAAGGTGGCAGGACATATTGAGAGAGTAGTTGGCAAAACATATGGGATCCTGGGCTTCATAAATAGAAGTATTGCGTATAAAAGCAGGGAAGGTACGCTGAACATGTATAGCGCTCTGGTTAAGCCCCAACTAGAGTACTGCATGGAGTTCTAGTCACCACACTTTGGGAAGGATGCGAGGGTCCTTGAGAGGATGCAGAGGAAATTTACCAAAATGGTTCCAGTAAGGAGGAATTTCAACACAAGGGATCATTCTCCTTGAAACAGAGGAGATTGTGGGGAGATCTGATAGAGGTGTACAAGATTATGACAGGTTCAGATAAGGTAGACAAAGAAAAGCAGTTCTCATTAGCTGAGGGCACAAGGAGTTGGTGACACAGATCTATGGCTTTGGACAAGAGATGCAAGTGGATGTGGGGGAAGAACTTGAACGCAGCGAGTGGTAATGGCCTAGAACTCACTGCCTACAAGGGTGGTGGAAGTGGAAAAGACAAATGATTTCAAAAGGAAATTGGATGGGCACTTGAGGGAAATAAACTTGCAGGGTTACGGGGACAGAGCAGAGGAATGGCACTGATTAGAGCCGGCATGGACTCAGAGGACAGTCCAATGGGACGAAAGGCCCCATTCTGTGCCATAATGACTCTATAACCAAGACTGCATCATGTGGTGGAGGAACCAATCTGAGGGAGTAATCTAGATAGTTTCAGCTTCAATTACCTACTCAAATCCCTCGCAAAAATAATTTCCATTACAATTTCAATTGACACATGAAGTTCAGGGTTAACTGGAGAAAAATAGGGAAATTTGGATCAATTGATAATTACGCAGAAAAAGAACTAATGAAGTTCAGTTCATGTACCTCTCATGAGGGTGAGAGCAGTACCCTTGTAGACGCCCCGAATACCGGATGTGCTGTAGATCTGTTTTACACAATCCAAAGGGCCAGCATACTTCTTTGCACCAGTAGTTGCCTGAATCTGAAAAATTGTACAGTTATAAACAATGTTAAAAAACAAACAAGGAAAAATTCAATCCTGAGGAAATCAGTGGGAAAGGACTCGAAGACATCAACTATCCACGCAGTGTCCTTCTTTAAAAAAAAAATTAACAATTGTTTGGTTTATATCTCTTGGGCTCCCTGCATTGTCTGAGATGGTAAAGGTGAACTGCACAGACCAGATGGCCCCCAAGTTTGATCGCTGGTCTGTGCCGAGTTGCCAGCGGATCAACAACTGGCCTCAGCGTTACACGGCTGGACAGGAGCAAGTCGGCCAGAATTCTGACTCCTGATCCTGATTGGGCATTCATGTATGTGAAAATTGATCAAGGTCAAGATCGGGTTTGGCTATGCTGCTGCTCATCCCCCCCCACCCACCCCACAGTCAAACCATCAGCCAAACCTCACACAAGAGAGAATTAGATCAATGAGGTTAGAGGGGTCACTGGCACCTGTGGAACATATTTCAGCATTTTTACTTCTGTACGTTTCACATTTTGCCCCTGTCCAAATATTGGGAAGACTGAAATCATTGTCTTTGGACACTGCCACAAACTCCTTTCCCTGACCAAGTTTCCATCCCAAGCTAATTAAGACCGTTTGCAACCTCGGTGTTATGTTTGACCACGAGATGAGTTTCCAACCACGTATCCACACCATCACCAAGACTGCCTATTTCCACTTCAAATATTGCTCGACTCCAACCCTGCTTCAACTCATCTGTTGCTGAAACATTCATCCATGCCTTTGCTACATCTGGACTTAACTCCTGCAAGGCTCTCCTGACTAGCCTCCCATCTTCCACCTACATAAACTTAAACTATCCAAAACTATGCTGCCTTAACTCACTCCAAATCTTGTTCACCCTTCACTCCTGTACCTGCTGACCTGTACCGGCAATGCCTCAATTCTAAAATTTTCATCCTTGTTTTCAAATTCCTTCGTGGTCTTTCCCCTTCCTACTTCTGTCGTCTCCTCCAACCCCACAAGCCTTATAGATCTCTGTACTTTTCCAATTCTGGCCTTTTGCGCGCCCCCAATTTTAATCACTCCACCAATAGCAGCCATGCTTTCAGCTGCCTTGGGCCCAAGCTCTGGAATTCACTCCCCAAGTCTCTCCGCTGCTCTCTCCTTTGAGATGCTCCTCGAAACCAAGTTCTTTGATCAAGCTTTTGGTCATCTGCCCCAGTATCTCCTTCTGTGGCTCGGTATTTTTAAAATCAATGCAGCTCTTTTTAAGCAACTTGGGATATTTCACTATGCACCAAATAAGTGCAAGTTGCTGCTGTTACCTCCTTATGTTATATCCCAAGATATTAAAACATTTTCTCTGCTTGCAACACCAGACCGAAATAAAAGCCTAGTATTTCTTAAACAATAAATGCTGGAAATACTCAGCAGTTCTGGCGGCACCTGTGGAGAGAGAAGCAGAGTTAACGTTTCAAGTTAGTGACCCTTCATCCAGTTCTGATGAAGGGTCACTGACCTGAAACGTTAACGCTGCTTCTCTCTGCACAGATGCTGCCAGACCCGCTGAGTATTTCCAGCATTTCTTGTTTTTATTTCAGATTTCCAGCATCTGTAGTATTTTGCTTTTATCCTAGTATTTCTTAACTAGTACCCACTCCACCTGCCCACTTTTCATAGAGGAGCAAAGAGGTTGGTGAGCGTCATGACTGGGGCTTAATGAAGTAAGATCACATTTCAACCAGCCATGAGAGAGTTACTTAAAATTAATTTTCTGAAAATAAGATACCACTTTAGGCCTTCATCTTGAAGTGCTTCTTTGACTAGCAACCAATTCCTACCTGTAGAAGACATTTGATCCTTTCTCCTGGTGCCATGATCACAGTGGTGAAAACCCCAGATAGCATTCCCGCAGCAAATAACTGTGGATACCTGTTCAATAAAATACAAATGGGAGTCCCGCAGTCACTTTGCATCATTTAGGTTAGAATATGACTGAGATTTCCAAAGATAGAGAGAGAAAGACAGTGGGCATGCTCTTCATTGATGGTTCAGATTGTAAAGACAGTGTGTAAATAAAGGGTCAGATGTTCAAAGGTTGAACTGTTGGTCTGTGTTTAGTTAGCTGATACCAGCTCAGATGTCAGAAAGTGCATGACAATTTGGCCTCAGTGCCTTGAAGCATGCGTCGACGTTGGATAAGGAAAGGAGCAGGCCTGGCTGTGATTTCTGCCATGACCGAAAAGTCTGTTGACATTAAAGGTCTAGGCCTTAACCCAAATGACCATCCTTCATGTGAAGTACCCATTGGGCTTTTGCCTATTTAAGTATTGCTTACAAGGCTGGAGATGTGCTTTCAGTTTCATTTCCAGTGAAGCGAAAAGCAAATACATTGTTTCAGCTGATCTGGAGATTCAGCAAAGGCCACAAACTGCCCTTGTTCATTCAGCATTAAGAGGTTGAGATATCTATGAATGTGTTTTGACCATTAAGTCAAGAAGCAGTGGCTTCAGATCGTGACTCCTCCAAGGACAAACTGTGTAACACCCTTACAGAGGGCCTATGTTTCCTGTTAACGGTCTCCAGTAGAGTGACGTGATTGACAGTTCAGTCAAGATGAAGGCTTGGGGAGTGGTTCTTGTTAGGACCAAGGTTTTTGCAGCTAATTGGATGAGGCTATGTTGAAACATACAGATTCGCACACAAGCAGAGTGAAAGAAAGGTCTAAGACATGGGCAATTACAACAGATTCTTCAGAATTCAACAAGGCTTGGTCAACCATTCCCTTCAAGCCTGAGAATTGTAACATCTCAATTCTCTGGTAATGTTTTATTGTTAGTGTGCTCTTAGGTGTTTGTGCAATTATTAATAATCGGGAACATAGGAGCAGGAGTAGACCATTTAGCCTGTTGAGCCTGCTCCACCATTCAATTAAATCATGGCTGATCATCTACCTCAACACCACTTTCCTGCACTATCTCCCTAATCCCCTGATGTCATTAGTATCCAGTTATCTATCAATTTCGGTCTTGAACATGCTCAATGATTGACCTTCCACAGCCCTCAGGGGTAGAGAATTCCAATGATTCACCAACCTCAGTGAAGAAATTCCTCCTCATCTCAGTCTTAAATGGCCTGCCCCTTATTGTGAGACTATGTCCCCTGGTTCTGGACTCACCAGCCAGGGGAAACGTCCTATCCACATCCACCCTGTCACACCCTGTAAGAATTTTGCAAGTTTCAATGAGATCACCTCCCATTCCTTGAAATTAGAGAATACAGGCCCAGTTTCCTCAATCTCTCCTCATTAGACAATCCTGCCATTCCATCACTGTATGCTTAATTCCCAGGAAAGCCAATAAATGCTTTTTAACCATTGTGTTGAGGAGCGACTTGTTAGGAAATAGGTGTTCTTACTGGTGCCCCAGCAAGAAATCAACATCTTCAGGAGGGAAGAGGAGAAATGGTTTTAGGTCCAGGGATAGCAGGGGGTATGGGGGAGGGGGCAGGGGTGGCAGTGTAAAGGGTGGAGACAAAAAGAGGAAGGCATTTTTTAAAAACCTTGCTTCATACAACCCAACGTAACAGGAAAAAAAAAAGACGATTTGACTGTTAATATCTGCAGGCAACATATACTATCTTCCATTCTTATACACAATGTTATGTTGTCCTTGTAACGTCAGCAACAATTTGTAGAAAAACTAAATTTGTCTGCAAAGCACTATAGTTTGGGGAGGGGGCCTTGTTAAAGGATCACCGAGGCCTCAGTAGCAGCCACCGCTTAATTTTTCAGATTGTAGTTCTCCACGGTGACAGTTGACTGCTGCTTAGCAATGGATCAGAACAGCAAAATCTGGAAGTCTACATTTGAAAGTGAATCCTGTGTGACTTCTTCCATTCTTTTTGCTAAGCAAACAACTACGAACATATATGAATTAGGAGTAGGCCATTTGGCCCCTCAAGCCTGCTCTACCACTCAATAAGATAATGACTGATCTGTTTGTGTTTTGAATTCCACAATCCCATCTAACCCCGATAATCTTTGATTCCCTTGCCTAACAAGACTCTATCTACCCCCGCCTTCAAATTATTCAATGACCCTGCCTCAACCACCTTCCGAGGCAGAGAGCTCCAAAGTCGCACAACCCTCAGAAAAAAGTTCTCCTAATTTCTGCCCTAAAAGGGCGACCCCTAATTCTGGACTCACCCACAAAAGGAAACGTCCTTTCCATATCCACCTTGTCAAGACTGCTCAGGATCTTATAAACTTCAATCAAGTCTCCCCTCACTCTTCTAAACTCCAGTGAAAACAAGCCCAATCTATCCAACCTTTCTTCAGAAGACAACCTGCTCATTCCAGACATCAGTCTAGTAAACCTCCTCTGAACCACCTCCAAAGCATTTACATCCTTCCTTAAATAAGCAGACCAAAACTGCGCGCAGTATTCATGATGTGGTCACAGCAATGCCCTGTATAACTGAAGGACAACATCCTTACTTTTATTTTCAATTCCTCTTGTAATAAAGGATAGCATTCCATGAGCCTTCTTTATTACTTGCTGTACTTGCATACTAACCTTTTGTGACTCATGCATTAGATCCCTCTGCACCTCGGAATTCTGCAGTCATTCGCCATTTAAGTAATACTCTGCTTTTTTATTCTTCCTGCCTTCAGCAAGCACTTGTTCAGACTGCCACAGTCTGAATAATATCTCCTGTACTTCAACTATATCAATTGACCAATTGCTAATTCACAAGGACGAAGGAAGCCAAAGGTGCTCCCACATTTCCACGCTCGGTCCAACCGAGACACTTTACATTTATCTGGTGTTCTCCCATATTTAAAGTGTTAACTTTTTTTCTAGGTTATTAGACATTCCCCAAAGGCAAGAACACGCAGGTAACCTGTTCCTAAATAAAAACAGAAAGTGCTGGAAATACTCAGCAGGTCTGGCAGCATCTGTAGAGAGAGAAAAACAGAGTTAACATTTCAGGTCGATTACTTTTCATCAGAACATGTTCCCAACTCTGTATTAAATGTCCAGTTGATTTGGCTGTTTAAGAACTGAGCAAAAACCACCCACTGTAAGTAAATCTGTCCTTACCAACTACAGGAAAAATCCTGTGCTCACTCAGCTCTTCCTCACACGCATAGGAAGATTCAGGAACCTGCAGGCACTAGGCATGTCCGACCACAAAAATCCTATTCACAGTTATCCTTTATATTAGCTCAATTCCTCTTGAAAGTACTGATTCATAGAGTACTTTCACAGCTCGACAGTAGTTGACCCAAGTGTCCATTCTTCACATGCGAGGTTATTCAACTGATAGGGGAATCACAGCCAAGTCTGATCTTGTTTACACCCCACTTGCTAAGGCATCAGTAAACAGTGACCAGGAAGAGGAACCATATCAATAATAACCTTCCCCAGGAGACAACCACCTTGCAGGACAGTGGCGGGCAAGACAGTATAAACACAGGAGATTGGTGCACAAAAGTTAGCTTGACTTCACTCTCTTAAAATCTAGATTGGGCTGTTGAGGCATCTATACTCTTTGTTATAGGCATCTTAAAAAAAAAAAATCGACTGGCAGACACATGGAAACAGGTAATCTTGGCATGTTCTTGTACTGGGAAAAGAAGTGGTGTGGGAAGACCCAAAAGCTGAATAACACAAAGTACATTCAAAAATTAGTGTTTTTAATGACTTCATCCTCCCTGCCCATCTACACCTCTACATATTTGTTGGGCATAATATATACCATACACATTTCTGGATTTACCCAACATGAACAGCATGAAACAAAAACAAGAAATGCTGGATTCACTCAGCAGGTCTGGCAGCATCTGTGGAAAGAGAAGCAGAGTTAACGTTTCGGGTCAGTGACCCTTCTTCGGAACTGACAAATATTAGAAAAGTCACAGATTATAAACAAGTGAGGTGGGGGTTGGGCAAGAGATAACAAAGGAGAAGGTGCAGATTGGACCAGGCCACATAGCTGACCAAAAGGTCACGGAGCAAAGGCAAACAATATGTTAATGGTGTGTTGAAAGACAAAGCATTAGTACAGATTAGGTGTGAATATACTGAATAATGAACATCAGCAAGTGCAAACCTGAAGAAAAACAACCTGAAAAAAACAGTGGGTAAGCAAACTGAACAAACTAAGATGAACTGAAATAAATGCAAAAAAAGATTGTAAAAAATGTAGAAAGGAATGCAAAAAAAAGGAAGAAAAAATAACTAAAAATGAAAGTAAAATGGGGGGCTGTCATGCTCTGAAATTATTGAACTCAATGTTCAGTCCGGCAGGCTGTAGTGTGCCTAATCGGTAGATGAGATGCTGTTCCTCGAGCTTGCGTTGATTTTGCTTTTATGAACAGCATGACCTTGACTCCTGATAGGTAACAGGACAGTGTAGCTGGGATACCGGTTTGCAGCGTTAGTGTTATGGACTGAGGCCAGCACAAGTGATCCCGGGTTCTCTAGAATAATAGAACAGATTGGAACCCTGGTAAGTAATATGAAGTCATCTTCTAAACTGCTGGAACACCCTGACCAATTCCTAATGGACCTTAGAATCTGCTATTTCACCAATTGCACCTTGCTGTTATCCTGCAGATTTTAACATTTTTCTGGTTTACTCTTTCAAGTTCAATTTCTTCCAATTCTGTTAATTTGTTATATCCTGGATATAATTATTTTGCGGGCCAAACAGACCTTTGTGTATCACTCTCTTGTGCTTTTACTTTCTTTCCAATATCCTGCAGGCTGTTGACTCCCTGGGAGAATTATTGTTGATAAACTAGCAGAGACCGACAAAATATTTGTGGTCAAATTAGAATCTTTATTGCAAAGGCACTTCTTTTAATACAGGATTCCTAGTGTCATGATCCAGTCTTTTTTTTTCTCTCCAGGAAATATGTGGTGTGTCTTTCAGGCAGCAAAGGATTAGTACTGCTTTAAGAAGTAGGCCTCAGGAGTTACCGCAAAGGTGCATTCTCATTGCCTTGGATACAGCCACTTGGACTGAGCATCGAGAGATACTTTTGTTACAATTTAATTTTGAACTGGCTTATAGTGCAAACAGACTGTTCTAAGAGAGGACACAGACAGACAGCTGTGTGTTAGCACCTGAAAGAAGAGCTCTCAGATCATTTCAACTGAAGGAAGAGAATTTAGTCTGTTTATTCATTATTCTCTCAAAAACAAAAGTCAAGCCAAATCAGAGATCTGATAATTTAAACTGAAGGGAGGGAAGTTAGACCGTATTGACAATATTTTATCCCTCAAAAATTCTAAAGCTAAATTGATTCTATTGAAAGTGGTTGCAAGTTGTTGATCTACTACAGTCGTTGCTGAAGATGGAAAGCATCACTTACTGCTGGATTAGACTACGGACTGTTCTACTGTTGAAGAACCTTTTTCCTCCATTGGACGGCTGTGAGGACTTCAAACATCATTGGACTGTAAATTTGCAAGGACTCTAATTTTTTCTATTTTAAATATTGTTTATGTAGTGTTGAAGACTTTAGTTTTTCTAATTAAACAGTTAATTTGCTGATTTAAAGACACCTGGTTTGTTTAGCCTCATTCAGAGGTTAATAGATGGTACAGTTTGGCTGGGTCTTTCTTTAATTTGGAAAGTTTAAAATGATATGTTAGGCGATCTGTGGAGGGACAAGATTGAATTAACAGTGCGTTTCTCCCACCTCAATCAGAATCATATATTTTGATTGGGGGCTTTGACTGGAGCAGTCAGTTGTAACATGAGTTTCTTCACCAAAGACCGACACAGATTTAAAAACTTCTCACTCTGGAAAAAGATACATAATGCTGTCCAGGTGTAAAAACAGGTCAAGGAATATAAATACAAATTTTGTCAAGAGTCTGGCCTTGTGACTTGTTTACAGTCATAGAATATGCAAGTCGAATTGGGAACTGTTTTCTCCAGAGTTGAAAAGGCAGGTTTGCATCTGATGGGTTCAATATTATTTGAGGAATGAACCTTGAAATCTGCCAGTTATAATTTCAGCATCTATCGAAGAGAAAAAGCTTCCTAACTACCAATCTTGTTCCATGACAAAGTCCTTGTTTAGGATTCAAGTTCTGTAGCAACATTATAACTGCTCCTTCCTCGAGTTAAAGTTTGTACAGTGGCATGTCCACTGGATTAGACTACGTAGAAACTCTGGAGGTTACAGACAGTCATCTTCTCCATCTACAGAATCAATGTTGATGTATTCTTTTACTTCACCTGACAGCTTTTCTAAAACTTTTTCATTCAAATCTGGCGAATCTTCATTTTTAGCACAAAGAATAGCTTTTGAATGACAAGTTGTATTAAATTGTCCCCGTCATTCTGTCACACTTAATCAATTCCGTCATCTCATCTACTCCTCCCATGCCATTGCACACTTCCCAAACAATCCCATTCCTTCCATCCCTCCCATGCCAACCCATACTATATTGAAAATCTCTCCAGTCAGGTTAACTTAGCTTTTGGGATTCCCTTACCTTCCTCTGTTTTTGTTCACCACCAACCGCACCCCCATGCCACCACCACCAACCACTGGCTGCCACACGTACATCACACGCTCTGTCCTCCATGCACCCCATATGTGCCAGGCACTGTCCACCAAATAAACCCACCAACAGAAGCACTCCTTAGCCTGACTAACCAAAACAGTCGGGACAGACAAACACTGCGCATTATTATAGGTGTTCCCTGTTGCTGGATTTTGTAATGTTTGTAATAAGTTATAGAAAGCAACAAACCATAAAAAAGGCTTGTGCTTCAATCTCAAGGATTACTCACGTGAGGACATCATCGGGCTTCTTCTGCTGTAATTTTTTACCCAAGCCAAAGCCAAAGAAACACACAGCAAACATAGGTGCAACGCCAACAATTGGGGCAGCCATTCCCTTGTATAAGCCTCGGATACCCTATAGGAGATCAAATGGTTCAATTAACAGACTGTAGTAATTTAATTTGAAGCTGAAAAAAATTCCACAGGTCAATCAAAATAATTGACTTTTTTCCCTAAGGATGACCTGCATTGTTGTCAACAGGCATCTCTCAATATGTACAAGATGTATGATTTTTGGGCATATTTTTATATTAAACATTTATAATGGAAACCATGCATGCAAACAGCTGCCTGTATGATTTAATTCCAGGCTCTGGTCAGCAGGACGCATTGTGGAATGAGCTTCTGAAGTCCCTTGTCATCTTGCATATACAGATAATGGATTCACCAACTAACTATATTTAGCATATTCAAATATAAAATCAGGGGTAGAAAAACCACACTTCAGCCAGAGCACTTCAATATTGTATGATGCTCATATCAAACTGGCCCATGCTACAACTACCAGGTGACAAACCTGGAACTGCCAGTGCTTCAACTTCATGTTGAAGTTTAAAATGCTCTCAAGCACAGCACAAGATCGAGGGTCAGTAAAACTTCCCCCACTTCAACTGAACAAGGTAGCCAAGTTTCACGTGCTCACCTTGATATCTCTCAGAAATCAGCTGAAGCTCAATGAAATTTTAGTGTCCATATCACACTTCCAAACTCTCACGCTCTCCCCTTCACTATTTCCCATTATTCATTATAGTATACAAAGTGATCATAGTGAATAAATGCAACAAATACAGAATTACCTACCACACCTGCAACAATGCTGAAATCATTTAGCCATGTTGCCAAATAACATTTTCACTGACATTCCTGCCTCCACCTTTTAAAACCACCTTAAGGGCGGCACAGTGGTGCAGTGGTTAGCACCGCAGCCTCACAGCTCCAAGGACCCGGGTTCGATTCCGGGTACTGCCTGTGTGGAGTTTGCAAGTTCTCCCTGTGTCTGCGTGGGTTTTCTCCGGGTGCTCCGGTTTCCTCCCACAAGCCAAAAGACTTGCAGGTTGATAGGTAAATTGGCCATTATAAATTGTCACTAGTATAGGTAGGTGGTAGGGAAATATAGGAACAGGTGGGGATGTTTGGTAGGAATATGGGATTAGTGTAGGATTAGTATAAATGGGTGGTTGATGTTCGGCACAGACTCGGTGGGCCGAAGGGCCTGTTTCAGTGCTGTATCTCTAATCTAAAACAAATTGAGAGTTCAATCCCATGAATCAAACACCCCGAATCTCACCAAACCCCACGAATTCCATGTATCCCAGTAAATAAATTTCAAGACCCCATCTTCAAAGCCGTTCGCACCTTTGTGCTAACTTTTTTAGTTCTTTCGTGGGATGGAGGCGTCACTGGCAAGGCCAGCATTGTTGCCCATCCCTAATTGCCCTTGACAACTGAGTGTCTTGCTAGGTCATTGAAGAGGATTGAAGAGTCAACCACATTGCTGTAGGTCTGTCAGTTCTTGTAAAACAAAAAGCGGAGAAGATTGAAGGAATGCATCGCTGCTTTTTTGTCACTGCTTTTGTTTGAAGAGTCAACATTCCTCTGCTTACATAGATCACACTGGAAGCAGAGATCATATTCTGCTTTTCATCATTTTGTCATGTCTTAATTAGTGAGCCTCAGCACAGCTTAGACCGTTTGAAGTCACATGCAGGCCAGACCAGATAAGGACAGCAGATTTCCTTCTCTAACGGACATTCGTGAACCAGATGGGCTTTTACGACAATCGACGATAGTAATGGTGCCACAAAACTGAGACTAGCTTTCAATTCGAGATTTTTTTTTTATTGAATTTAAATTCCACCAGCTGCCATGGTGGGATTTGAACCCTGGGCCTCTGGATTACTAGTTTAGTGTCATTACCACTATGCCACTGTCTCGCAGATCTAGGAAATCTTCTCCAACCCCATGTCAGTGTCTCAAAAGAAAAATACTGGAAATCTGAAATAAAAATAAATAATGCTGGAAATACTCAGGTCGGGCAGCATCTGTGGAGAGAGGAACAGTTAACATTTCAGGTCAATTACCGATCAGAACTGTTCTGTTCCTTTGATTTTGAAATTACTGCTCATTCTCTGCTCCTCTACTCTACCATTACAAACTGATCATTCAGTACTTGCAATCCGGAATTCTCTTCCAGTTACTTTGTCTTGCCACTTCTCTTCCCCAACATGAAAAGTCTATTAAAAAATTATTGTTTTGTGCATTTGGTCTAATTTTTCCTCTTGACCTTGGTTCCTTCTCTCCTGGTGTTCAGCAATGCCCTTTGCATCTTGTCCAGAGACATTTCTCAACATGAGGGGCATTATATAAATGCAAGCTAATGCTTGTTATATTTAATGACAGCGTAAATGGAGTTGCATCCAGCTTAAGCTATTTTAGTATATTCAGTTTTAGCTGTGCTCTTCATTTTTATTTTAGTAGAGCGAGATCATGTTTTATATATCCTGCTGTGAAAACTGAGTAAATGGAGTCGAGATATTGATGAGATTGGCTGTGATCTTACTGAATGACCAGTCTCGAGGGGCTGAATGGCCTCCTCCACTTCCTTTTTTTTAAAAAAACCTTTCTATGACCATCAAGACTGTTAACTTGTTTTCTCAAAAGGTATGTTTTTCCTCTTAATTTATTTTCTATTTTCATTTTTTACCAATCATATTCTACAAAACCTTTCTCTCGATTCACACCCCTTGATAAAACTGTTGTTTTTTCAGTTCTTGCGCTCCATAGTTCAAGCACAAACAAGCCATTCTTGCTGAGCAATGTTTAACCTCTCATTTGTATTCCGGTTCAGTTATTTTCATCTTGTGCAAGACACCGCTCTAGAATATTTACACTATTACACACACAGGCCAGAAAATTAGAAAAGATCACAGCTCAAAAAGTGGGGACAGTCGCTTCAACTTTGAGTCTCTATTTTTTTTTTTTTTTTTTAAACTCTTCCACCCTGTAAAAAACAAAAATTGCCTGCATAATTGCTTTTTAAAAAAAATACAGTTCTTGCCATCAAATGTTGCCAATTTAACAACTTCAATAAGATTTTGCACCTATAAAAGGTGGCTCCTGTTTCAGTTCCTTGATCGGACTAGATGCATGGTTTTGTCGTTGAGGGCAGATGGGCAACCTTTTCCCAGATTTCTACCAATGCTGGTCATTGACTAGGAGGCACAAGGTACCAACGAGAGGTCATTCCTGTCAAATGCCAACTCCCCCCAACTCTCAGCCGCAGCTTGAGGTCTCCCACCTCTTTAAAGCCCAAATTAGGAGCGAAGCTAAAAAAGTCAGATCTGCATTCGCCCAATTTTGTCTATTTAGTGCTTCCATCCTTAGTCCAAAAGTTTGAGGGACAGCACTGGGAGACCGGGCATAGAACGCACCAGAGAAGCCACATTAAGAAGTGGTATTGTGATGGCAGGTGGGGGCCTAGCAAGAATGAGGCACATTAATTTTGTCATGAGCATTGATTTTAAACTGTTACTGGAGTGCAGAAAGGACTTGTTAAACAGATCAGCCGTGGCTGGAAAAGACATTTGCATATTAACAGATGGCGATTGGAAGGACCATTCCCTATCTCATTCAACCCACAATGGACCTTGATCACCAAGTATTGGGTGTAAGAGGAGCATTCCAGAGACTGATAAGGTGAGACAATCCAAGACGTGGTCAGACCAGTTAATCACGTGATTAACCTGCTTGGCAACCTGGGTTTTATCTGAACTGTACAAACAGTTTGATAAGAGAGTGTCAGTTTTCTCCTGGACTGAGGAGATCTCTCTTGTCTGCCCTCATCTCTTTCTCACAAGCCTCTGAATCCACTGAAGACACATGAACCCCAAGAGAGAAAAGTCTCCTATATAGCAAATAAGGTTTAAGAAGAATACTAGACCTCAGCGAAAGTAAGATCTACGTACAAAGACTCTACAGTGAGCTTGAAGAAACATAACAAAAACTCTTCAGATACTGCCTCAAACCTTTACACTTTATGATTTTTCTTCTGCTCTTTTCTGTCTCTATTTGCGTATGTATCGCATATGCATGCTCGCGTGGGCACATCAACCGAATTAGAGTTTTAGTTTAAATTTAATAAATTTCAACTTTTCTTTCTTTAAACATAAGAAAGCCTGTTTGTGCTGGTTTCTTTGCCTTATAACTGGAAAGCAGTGAACAAGGATTCACCAAGGGGGAGCTAAAAACCTGGTGTGTTTAAAATTAAACCCTGTTAAGGCAGGGCCAGGTGAAGGCTGAGAGGGATCCCTCGGCACCTTTCTCACCTAGTCGTAACAGAAATGATTAACAATCATCATAATGAGGTACAGAAAACACTAGGTTAGTGTTTTTTTTTTTAATTATTGCCTTTAGGATGCAGGTGACCTTAGCAAGGCTGCATTTATGGCTCACATTCAACTTGCTCGACAGAACATAGAGTCAGCCAGATACTGGGTGAGCAACCCAAAGGGCATGGGTTCAAATACCACCATGGCAAATTGTGGAAAGCAACCCAACTGGTTCACCTTTGTCCCTCAAAGAAGCATGTCCAACATCCCTCTGAAGTGGCACAGGATGAACAGTAAATGCAGCCCTGCGAGAAGGCATTTTTTTTTTTTCCAGAACACAGTTGAAAAGTTACAGAATGTGAGCTGCAGTCTCCAAAGAGACACACCTCCTCTGTTGTCACAAGTAAAGACTTCAGGCCTGTTTCTCACATTTCTGCCAATGTGCATGCACGATGTAATGTGGGAATAGCGGGTGGTGGATTTATTCCACGGCCTGGTCTCTGCATACCAGCTGCTTGGGTCACTGGCGAGTCCGATTTCGAAGACTCTGTGCCTCAACATACTACAACTGCACCACATTAACCTGTCTTTGTCTTCCACTAGACTTCTGGGCCGCTGCAGTCAGGTTTTCAAGTCTCCCCTCTCCAACTTAACTTAGTCTCGTATGTCTTTTATTTCCCTCATCATGCCTCTTTAAAATTTTACACTTAAAACTTCTACTGTTTAACCATCTCCTATTCTCCACCTCATTACATTCTAACTCATTCTTTTTTTCTCTTATGCATACATTCTTTCTCCCCCTCCTGTTAATTTGCAATATCTTCCAGTTCAGATGATGTCTCAAATGTCAACATTTTTCCTTTCATAACAGATTCAGCCCAACCTGCTCAGCATTTCCACTATCTTATAATTTTGCTTCAGATTTGCAGCATCTGCAGTGATTTGTCCAGTTGCATCATGTGATGTGTTATTTACACAGGGTTAAAGATGCCTTATTTTACGCAAGAGATTCCACAGTCACGTCTTCTTACTAAAAGAACTTTTGTGAAATTGTGGAAAAATTAAAGTGATTGGGTGATAACTTTGCTGAACACAGCATGTCCCTGAGCTTCTGATCACTTGCCACTAAAATTCTCTGTCCCACTCTGTCTTCGACTATACCATTGCAATGAAGCTCAATGGAAGCTCAATGAACAATTTCTCCTTCGATTAGGCATCTTCCGGGCTCAACACCGAGTTCAACAATTTCAGGTCATAACCACAGTTCCCATTCTTTAAAAACACAGTGGGTGCAAGTAAACTTTCTGGTCTTGACATTCACACCTCTTCCAGACACATATTTTGTTTCTTTAATTGTTCCATTACCATTCCCTTTTGCCTTGCACCATCATTCCTTTTGTCATTTAAACTCTCCTGCCTTCCACCCTCTCACAGACCTGCAGTCTTGTTCTAGGCTGATACTTTATTGCAGTACTGGAGAACTATTACACTGTCAAAGGTGCTGTCTTTCAAATGAGAGGTCAAACCGTTGCCCCGTCAGCCGGACGCTAACAATCCCATGGTACTATTTGGAAGAGCAGGGGAATTACCCCTGGTGTCCTGGCCAATACTTATCTCTCAATCAATATCACAAAAACAGATGATCTGGTCATTATCATAGAGCACTGCTGCTTGTGTGATCTTGCTGTGCACAAACTGGCTACCGCGTTTCCTACATTACAACAGTGACTACACTTCAAAAGTACTTCATTGGCTGTAAAGTGCTTTAGAATATCCTGAGGTCTTGAAAGACTTGCATTTATATAGCACCTATTTTTTTTTGTCTCTTCCCTGCCTTTGTACTTGCTTAAAACATGTTACAACTCAAGTTTTTTGAGTTTTGATGAATGGACATAAACTTGAAATGTTAACTGTTTCTCTCTCAACAAATGCTACCGAAGTTTTTCCAGGATTTTGTTTTTAATTGTGAAATTCTCTTACTCAACAAGTAGTGCGCCTTACCTCTCCAACTAGCGTCTTGTAGAAACAGTCAAAGGTTCCTTTAAATCTGGGAGCTTGGCCAGGGAGGGGCCTTGGTTGTGTCTGTAACCGCACCTAAACGGGAAGCACCATAAGAAGAAAGGGATTAACTTTCACTTGAGACAGCTTCAGGTGAACTTACAAAGCAATAGCTCATCTGCAAATCAGAAATGGGGCAAAAATTCAAAAAAGAATTCAAAATTGTGGTAGTCAATTGACTACAATCATTTCCTTTTGTACTTTAGTCATCTCTGTCCAACTTCGAGAAAATTAATTCTCAATAGTTTCTTGCCCGCACCCCCCCACCCCTCAATATGTGCTCTGAGCAACACACTGTATTTGATAATACTAGGTGGGGAGGGGAGAAGAGAAAACAGAAAAAAACAGTTCTGAATACCGGTGAGAGTGGTGGTTCCTTTGGGGTGCACAGCCAGAGCCTAGTCCATGGCACCATGGCTGGCTCAGCTGTACAGGGGGAGTGGGGGGCAGGAGCAAGATTGGGAATGCAATAGTGACAGAGGATTCTATAGTTTGGGGAAAAGACAGACATTTCTGCAGCCACAGACATGACTCCAGGATCATATGTTGCCACCCAGGTAGAAAGAAGAATGTGATTCTGCAGGCAGATTTTAGGGAGCTAGGAATTAAACAAGAAAGCAAAACCTTTTAAAGATTACTCTTGAAGCCACGCATGAATGAGTACAGAAATGGATCAGATGAACGAGTGGCAGGACAGATGGCTTTAGATTCCTTGGATATTGGGACCAGTTTTGGAGTAGATGGGACCAGTCAGGCCAGACAGGTTGCATCTGAACAGAGCTGGGACCAAAGTCCTTGCACGGCAGTTTGCTAGTGCTACTGGGGAGGGTTTAAACTAACTTGGCAGGGGGTTTGGGAACCAAGAGGTATCAGATAGGAAAAACAAAGAATTGGAAGAGACAGCTAGCACTAGAGTGAGAAATAGTAAAGTATTAAAGGGGGGGGGTAGAGGAAGAGGGTATGCAATAAGGTCTCAATGAGGTTTACTGGGCATATGTGTGAATGCACGGAGCGTGATAAATAAGGTTGGTGAGCTGCAGGCGCAGATACCCAAGTAGAAATATGATGTTGTGGTGATAACAGATCTGGAGACTGGGCTCGAAAAGGGGCAGGACTGGGTACTAAATATACTTGGATACAAGGTGTTCATGAAAGATAGGGAAGGAAGGAAAGAAGGGGTGGCAGTATTAAGGAGAATATTACAATGCTAGAGAGAGAATGTCCTAGAGGAGTCAAGGACAGAGTCTATTTGGTTCGACCTAAGAAACAATAGAGGTACCATTAGACGACTGGGTGTATTCTATATGCCACCAACGGTTGGGAAAGATATAGAGGAACAAATTGCAAGTAAATTGCAGAGAGGTGCAAAAGCTATAGAGTAGTGATAATTGGAGACTTCAATTATCCTAATATAGACTGCAGCAGTAATAGTGTAAAGGTCAGAGAGGGAGAAGAGTTTCTTAAGTGGGTTCAGGAGAATTTTTTTGATCAGTATTTTTCTGGCCCAATGAGGAATGAGGCATTGCGGATCTGGATAATGAGACGTGGCAAGTGGATCAAGAGTCAGTAGGGGACAGTGATCATAGTATTATAAGGTTTAGGTTAACTATGGAAAAGGACAAGGAACAATCCAGAGTACTAAATAACAGATTGTGACGGGGCCAATATCAATGGGGTGAGAACAGATCTGGCCTAGATAAATTGGAATCAAAGATTGGCAGGCAAACTGTAATGGAACAATGGGCTGCCTTTAAATGAGGAGATTAGTTCGGATATAGTCAAGGTACATTCCTACGAGGGGGAAAAGATAGGACAAACAAAGCCGAAGCTTCCTGGATGACGGAAGAGATAGAGAGTCATATGAAGCAGGAAAAGGATGCATATGACAGATGTCAGGTTGATCATACAAGAACGAACCAGGCTGAATATAGAAGGTTCTGAGGGCAAACAAAAAAAACAAAGAGAAGCATAAAGCTTGTACAGGAAGAGACTGGCAGCAAACATAAAATGCAATCCAAAAGTCTTGTATAGGCATATAACTAGTAAAAGCAAGAGTGGAGCCAATTACAGACAAACAAGGGGATTTACACATGGAGCATGGGATATGGCTGAGGTACTAAATGAGTACTTTGCATCTGTCTTTTCCAAGGAAGAAGATACTGCCAAAGTCACAGTGAAAGAGGAGGTAGTTGAAATACTGGATGAGCTAAAAATTGATATAGAGGAGGTATTAGAAAGGCTAGCTGTAATTAAAGATAAGTCACCAGGACTGAATCAAATATATCCGAGGATACTAAGGGAAGCAAGGGTGAAAATTGCTGAGGCACTGACCATAATCTTCCAATTATCCTTAAATATAGGGGTAGTGCCAGAGGACTGGAGCATTGCAAATGTTACACCCTTGTTCAACAAAAAGGGTGCAAGGATAAGCCCAGCAACTACAGGCCACTCAATATAACCTCGGTGGTTGGAAAGCTTACAGAAACAGACTTTGTCCCAGATTAAAGAAACAAACAAATAAACAGTCACTTGGACAAATGTGGATTAATTAAGGAAAACCAGCACAGGTTTGTTAAGGGAAAATCATGTTTAAATGATTGAGTTTTTTGATGTGGTAACAAAGGGTTGATGAGAGTAATGTGGTTGATGTGTGTACATGGATTTCCAAAAGTCTATTGATAAAGTGCCACATAACAGACTTGTCAGCAAAGTTGAAGCCGATGGAATAAAAGGGACATGGCAGCTTCGATACGAAGTTGGCTGAGTGACAGGAAACAGAGTAGCAGTGAATGGTTGTTTTTCAAAACTGGAGGTGGTATACAGTGGGATTCCCCAGCAGGCAACATGAGGATCACTGCTTATCTTGATCCATATTAATTACCTACACTTGGGTGTGCAGGGCACAATTTCAAAAATTGCAGATGTCACAAAACTTGGAAGCATTGTGAACTGCGAGGAGGATAGTGATAGATTTCAACATGACCGTCTGGGTGGAATGGACAGAAATGTGGCAGATGAAATTTAATGCAGCGAAGTCTAAAGTGATACATTTTGGAAGAATGAGGGGCAATTTAAATAAAGGATACAATTCTAAAGGGGTTGCAGAAACTGAGGGTCCTGGGAGTCTATGTGCACAAATTGCTGAAGATGGCATGGCTGGTTGAGAAAGAGGCATACGGGATCATGGGCTTTATAAACAGAGTGCAAAAGCAAGGAAGTTAAGGCACAAACTTTATAAAACACTGGTTCAGCCTCAACCAGAGTATCGTGTCTAATTCTGAGCACCACACTTTAGGAAGGATGTGGAGGCATTGGAGAGCGTGTGGATAAGATTTACAAGAATGGCTCCAGGGATGAGAGAATTAAGGGGCAGATTGGAGAAGTTGGGGATGTTCTCCCTCAAGAAAAGAAAGTTGAGAGGAGATTTGATAGGTGTTCAAAATCAAGAGGGGTCTGGACAGATTAGATAGGGAGCAACTGGTGGAAGGGTCAAGAACCAGAGGACACCGATTTAAGATGAATGGCAAAAGAACACGAGAAAAAAAAATTCTTTTTTTTTTACACAGCTAATGGTTAGGACCTAGAATGCACTGCCTTCGTGTGGCGGAGGTAGATTCAACCATGACTTTCAAAAAGGAGAATTTGTTGCTTATCTAAAATGAAAAAAATTGCAGGGCTACAGGGAAAAGACAGGGAATGGGACTAGCTGAATTGCTCTTGTAGAGAGCTGGCACGGACAGAACAAACCGAATAGCCTCCTCCTGTGCTGTAATTATTCTATAAAAAGAACTGCAACTGAGCTCCAACAAAACTACCTTTAATTTAGCAATAAATCAGCAATTCTCAACAGGCCAATGTGGTAAATGGAAACACATTAAGACAACAAGCATATTCTTCTGAAGTTAAGGCTGAAGAGGGAGGTTGACACTGCATAGACCCTATGTTGTACTTAATACTGAAATAGGAATTAGCTTGCATTTTCCATCAGTAATATCCTTCACCTTGAAAGAGACAAAAAATGCTATTGTCAAAAGTTGCTCTATTTTTAAACAGAGGGGACGGGAAAGATGAGAGGGATTTTCTTATCTTACTTGCCATGATGTGACAAAATCATGCACAGTTGAGCAAGAAAGGATCTGTGTGGTGATTTAAAAAAAAATAATTTTCAGAACCTATGGTTGCAGTTTCAACTTGAGAATCTCCCTGTCTTAAGTCAAGAGTTAATTCTCTCTACGAGAAAAGCTAACCTTGAATATTGATTCCTGGTCCAGCAATACCTCAAACTTAAAGTTTTTACCCTTGTGTTCAGATCCCCCCCATCCTACAAATGTAACCTTCTCCAGCCCTATAACCCTCCGAGAACTCTACATTCCACCAATTCTGGCCTCTTATGCATCCCCAACTTCCTTGCTGGAATGATGAAAATCAGCAACCGCGCAAGAGACCAAAATTGGAGGAGCATTTAAGAGGAAGTCAGATAAAGCTGAGGCAGAAAGTAATGGAGTTAAATGAAGTAGGATGGGAGGAGGCTCCTGTGGATCATGAACATCAGCATGGAGCAGGTGGGCCAAATGGCCTGTTTCTGCACTGTAAATTCTATGTCATGTGAAATAATTAAACTCAGCAATCCGTGATTTTTTTTTAAAAAAGGACAGAATCTGAGGAAAGAAATTCCCCCAAAATACAGTAAAAATCCAATATTCCCCTACAATAAAACAGATGGTGAGATTATACAAAAAAAAACTTTAAAAAGGAAAAAATAGAAATGCAGAATATATTGTAAACATATAACATGTAACACGCAAAAACAATGAACTGTAAACAATGATTTTTAAGTTGCATGACCTATTTAACAGTATCTCCCTCAGGCTGGCATCGCCTTGGTGCAGCTTCACCTGTTGCCTGAGGGGCGGAATGGGGGTCAGGCCCAGGCCCCTCCTGCCGCCCCGGACTCGGGTGGGTGACCTCACCTTGATAGTGTCCAGCGGGTGCCCAGCGAACACCAGGCACACCCCGCCGAAACCGCCGGCGAAGAAATTCTTAATGGGGCTAATAGCCTGCTGCCGCGGCCTGGGCTTCTCGTCTGCTGACATTTTCTGATCTGTAGCCGCGGGGATCAAGAGACAGAAAGAGGGCGACAGCGGAAACCCCGGTAACCTGACCTGACCTTTGCCCTACATCGGACACCCGGACACCTTTGTTTGGTGCACCAACCGCTGTACAACCACCAAACACCGCCCCCGAGTGGCGTATCCCAGGTTGAGCAGATTATTCATTGACACTATACCTCTTTATATTTCTTCCTCTTTTACTCGACCAGAGAGATAAACACTGGATTACCTCAGAGAAACAAAATTGCACCTGCATCTTAATTTTAAGGAGGCACAGCTAATTATGAGGGTTTTTTTTTGATGGAGCACTCTGACTATGGTGTCTTGATCTCTCTTAGCAATTCCACTAATGCAATGCAGTGGTTGGTCATTTTAGGAACAATTCGTAATGAATTATTTCATTTAGTTTTTTTAAAAGTCTATTTTTAATGGATTGGCAATCCAAAATGAAATTTTGGAAAGATTTGAACCAGAGCTATGGTTTTCAGCTCTGCTCTAAACTAGTGTCTTCTCTTTTTTTCGTGTTGGCATATATATTAACTTCTCTTGGAACCACAAAATGCTTGAGGGAAAGAGAGTTATTGGTAAGAGTTGGCAATTTTAACAAGTGAGTTAACAATCAGAGAAATATTAAACTATGCCATGAAACAAAGGTCAGACTTCTTACGAAAAACTTCTTATCTACCAGGCAACGTGGCTGTGTAAACAGACAAAGGCTATGAGACTTTCAACATCAAATGTCATATTTGGCAGATTGGGTACTGACAAGTTCAAGAACAAAGCAATTACAGTTAATCTAACTTAAAAGACGAACGTCTCGTGGTTGGCTACGTCATTAGCTAAGAATGCAAGACTCCAGATGGCCATATCAAGCACTGAAATAGTAGCTGAATAGAAAGAGATATATAGAGCCATGGTTCTCAAACTTTTTTGGGTTAAGGACCTCTTCAAATAGACTAGAAATCACTGCCGCTCATTTAAATTATACTATATAACACTCATAATAGCTGGGCAAACTTGTATTTTGTTAGCATTTCTTTGAGTTATTTAAACATCTCTTCTGTCTTGAGCAAGGCTGAACACATCTGGTGTTCACCAGCCTTGGTAACTGCAAGCTGACCTGGTGATCTTGGTGCCACTCTCAGCACTCCTCCATGCGTGCTCCCCTTAAGGTGTGACAGCCAGTCCATTCTGTGCTGTGCGATGTGCTGACTGCACTCGGCTCCTGCCTCCCGCCTTGCACCACCCACCATTCATTCAGGTAACTGCTTGATTATTTCGTTCAGCCCCCAGAAAGTCCTTATGGATGTCCAGGGGTCTGCAGACACCAGTTTGAGAAGCACTAGTATAGAAGACCAACAGTAATCCAATAAAACGCTACAAAGCAGATCTCACAGCAGCTAACATCACAGCAAAAAGAGGGTAGAGTGGAAAAGGTTGGTGCTGGCTTTATGTGCCGTTACAACCAATCGCTCCAGTCAAAGCCCCCAATCAAAATAAACGATTTTGATTGTCCTGAGAGAAACGCACTGTTAATTCAATCCTGTCCCTCCACAGATCACCTAACATATCATTTAAACTTTCCAAATTAAAGAAAGACCCAGGTGTCCCTTTTACCTCCAACAATGGATCCTGTTTAGTCATTGTCCAGGTAACAACACATGCAGGAAATATTCCCGGAACTTGTTCCTGTAATTGCTCCATTTCCTTAATTTCACTTGGTTCCTCTGTAACTATAGGAGAAACTGATACTTTCAATCCAACCAAATCATTTCCTAGGAGTAGGCAAATACCCTTCACTGGTAAACTGTGGACAACACCTACAGTTACGATTGCAGATATTAAGTCACTCTCTAGGCATACTTTATACAAAGGCATGGGTATACACTCCCCACCAATTCCATTCACTAAAACTTTTGCTTTCAAGGTGCTCTCTGGTGGAAACCTCATATTTTTCCCCAGCAAGAGAATTTGGGTTGCTCCTGTGTCCCTGAGTGTAATGATAGGTTTTCCTGCCTCACTTACAGGATACAGAGTTACTCTCCCCTTTGACAAAAATTCATTATAACTCTCAGGTATTTTATTCTTAACCTCTGCACTCTTTTAATTTTAGTATCTGGTATTCACAGCTGTCGTTAAATCTATAGCATGGTCTGCTATACTCTCAGTCAGAGTCTTTTCCTCTGCACTAACTTTGCATACCCCAACAAGTTCTATGGGTTTACCTTGCAATTTCCAGCACTCTGAACGAAGATGACCCGTTTTGTTGCAATGATAACACTTTGGCTTGCGAAACTCACTTCTACCCTCAGCACCTTCCTTTCTGACCTGAGGAGGTGATCCTGGGGCATTCCCAGCTGTTCCTTCTTGTCCCCGGCTACTTGCCTTCCTTTCACGCTCCCACTTTCTATCCTTCTCGGGTTTATGGGGGTGACAGACAAAATAGGTTGGCTTATTCACAAGCTCAAAATCATCAGCAATCTCTGTTGCTTGCCAAGCTTTCAAAACGTTCAGGTTATTTATAGCTACTGAAGGAATGGAGTTTTTAAAACTCTAAGAGAATCAATTCTCAAAGCTTCTCATATGTGGTTTCTATCTTTAATGCCGTATCCAGCGGTCAAAATTCATTTGCTTCACCCACTCAAATTCTAAATATGTCTGCCCAGCCAATCTCCATAAGTTCCTAAACTTCTGACTGTAAGCTTCAGGGACTAACTCATACGCAGTGAGAATAGCCTTTTTTACCATCTCATAATCTGCAAAAGTCTCTTCAGGGAGCATGGCATAAGCTTCATGAGCTCTGCCGACCAGTCTGCCCTGAATAAGCAGTGCCCAGCTAAATTGAGATTCTTCCTGACCCGAATTTTCCCTAGATTCAAAACTACCCTTTTGTCTTAGTTCCATCTCTTTTAACTTAAATTCCCTCTCTTCTTTTTCACTTTCTCTCCAAAATGCTCTCTCTTTCTCCCTTTCCTCTTTTCACAATTCAAGTTTTCTTAATTCTTTTTCCTGTTGAAGCTCCAGTTTTTTTCATTTCTAACTGAATCCCAGCCAATTCCACTGCATTACTCTTGCACCTACTACCTTCTTGTCTCTCATATTCCCCTTCATCTGTATCATCATCATCTTCTATTAATTCCAGATGTTCGGCTATTATGCCAATTATTTCTGCTTTTTTGGCACATGATTTCAATTCCAACCCCAATTTCATTGCCAATTCTTTTAATTTGTTCTTAGTTAAAGTTATCAAGTCAATCAGGGAAACATTCTGCTTTCCCAAAAACTCTGCTGCAACCACTAATGCCATAACAATGGCATAGACTGTACCTTATTATACAAGACACCTGGTTCTTTTAATTTCTTTGTAATTGGTGCTGGATTTAGATCCCAACAATAGAGTTTCCAATTGACCCCAATTTAAATATGTTATCCCAGAGATGAGTAATTAATATGATTCCAAATGTGAGCCCTCCAAATTAGACTGATACTGAACCCGGACGCGAGCCATTGAATTAAATGTGATTCAACTGCGAGCAAGCCCCCAATTAATATAAATCCCGGATGAGAAACCCAATTAATATGTTACGACCGATCGCTTCAGTCAAAGCCCTCAATCAAAATCTATGATTCTGATTGTGATGAGAGAAATACACAGTTAATTCAATCCCGTCACTCCACAGATTGCCTAACATATCATTTGAACTTTCCAAATTAAAGAAAGACCCAGCCAAATTGTACCATCAATTAACCCTCCAAATGAGGCTAACTAAACTATATACCTTTAAATCAACAAACTAACTGTTTAATTAGAAAAAAACTAAATTCTTAAACACTACTAAGATATAAACAACATATAAAATAGAAAAAATTAGAGTCCTTGCAGATTTACACTCCTGCCGGATGTGGAACAGTCCAAGGTTGCTTGAAGTCCTCACAGCCCTCCAAAGGGGAAAAAAAGGTTCTTCAACATTAGAACAGTCTGCAGTCTAATTCTGAAGTCAAAATTGTTGCTCCTTCTCCAGCAATAAATTTCAACAATTAACAACATGCAAACACTTTTTAATGAATCATTTTGGCTTCAGAATTTTTGAGGGATAAAAGATTGTCATAGACTAACTCCCCTTCCTTCAGTTTAATTTATCAGAGATCTCAGTTTTGGCTTGACCTTTTAGAATTTTGAGAGAGAATAATAAATAAACAGACTTCATTCTCTTCCTTCAGTTTAAATGGTCTGAGAGCACTCCTTTCAGGCGCTAATACACAGCTGTCTGCCAGTTTTTTCTGTTAGAACAGGCTGTTTTTCCACTATAAGCCAGTTCAAAATTAAATTGTAGCAAATGTATCTCTCGATGCTCAGTCCGAGTGGCTGTATCTAAGGCAACGAGAATGCTCCCTTTGAATCACAGTCTCCAAATGGCTGTATCCCAGGGCAACGAAAATGCATTCTTTGACTCAGCTTCTGGAGCCTGCTGCCTTAAAGCAGTATGACTCCTTTTCCCAGCCTTAAAGACACACCGCATTCTCCTAAAAAAAAACTACAGGATCATAACAGTGTGTAGTTACAGACAAAGGCTCCCCTGATGACACCAAACTATCACAGACATGAAAGTCCCAAGTTTGATTTGTGTTCAGTTAGCTCATCTCTGGTCAAGAAAGTGCTAGCCTAGACAACTAGCAAAAGTTGACCAACAGCTTCAAAAACATTGCCAGTTCACAAGTGGCCTTGAATGAAAGCCTGAGTAAAAGACACATGACAGCATATTGTTGCATCAAAAATGCAGCGGGCTTAAAAGTTAGGCTACGGTATGCCCAATATTTCATCACTTGTACATACACAAAGGCCAAAGGGAAAATACAAGAACTAAAGGCACAATGTTTTAAAACAGAAAGTGCTGAAAATACTCAGCAGGCCAGGCAGCATCTGTGGACAGAGAAGCAGAGATAATGTTTCAGGTCTGTGACCTTTCATCAGAACAGGCAAAGGTTAGAAAAGAATTAGGTTTTAAGCAAGTGAAGGCGAGGTGGGAGGGGGAGGTGGGGGTTTGGTGAGGAAGAGAACAAAAGGGAAGGTGTGTGATAGGGCAGAGGGCAGGAGAGATTAAGTAACAAAGATGTCATGGGACCAAGGCAAACAGAGTGTTAATGCTAGTGATGAAAGGCAAAGCATTAGTCCAGAGACTGTGTTAATGGCAGAGTAATGAGCAGGTCTGTCCAAAAGCACAAACATGAAAAACAGGCACATGGTTTAAAACTAAAATAAAATAAAATAACTTTAAAAATGGAAAAATATAACAAAGGCCAGTCATGCTCTGAAATTGTTGAACTCAACGTTGAGTCCGCAAAGCTGTAGAGTGCCTAATTTCTTGCATTGATGTTCACTGGAACACTGCAGCAGGTCAAGGACAGAAATGTAGGCATGAGAGCAAGGGGTGTGTTGAAACGACAAACAACCGGAAGTTCAGGGTCATGCAAAGCGGTCACCCAATCTACATTTGGTCTCCCCAATGCAGAGGCGACCACATTATGAGCAGCAGGTTGAGAGAACGGTTAATAAAGCAAACAGGCTCCAAGGCTTTATTAATAGAGGCATAGAATACAAGAGCAAGGAGGTTGTGTTCAGCCTCAGCTGGAGTACTGCATCCATTTCCGGGCGCCACCTTCAATGACGTATGCATCTATACCCCGATGTCTCTCTGCTCTTTCACCTCCTTTAGAGTTGTACCTTTTATTTTATATTGTCTTTCCATGTTCTTCCTACCAAAATGAATCGCCACTTTTCTCCGCATTGAACTTCACCTGCCACTTGTCCTCCCATTCCACCAACCTGTCTGCCGTTTTGAGGTTCTACACTATCCTCCGCACCGTTCACAATGCTTCCAAGTTTTGTATCATCCACAAATTTTGAAATTGTGCTCTGTACACCAAGGTCTAGATCATTAATATATATCAGGAAGAGCAAGGGTCCCAACACTGATCTCTGGGGAACTCCGCTACAAACCTTCCTCCAGTCGTAAAAACATCCATTAATCACTTCTCTCTGTCACTCAGCCAATTTCATATCCATGTTGCTACTGTCCCTTTTATTCCATGAACTATAACTTTGCTCACAGGTCTGTTGCACGGCACTGTATCAAATGCCTTCTGAATGTCCATATACACCACAGCAACTGCAATGCCCTCATCAACCCTCTTTGTTACCTCTTCAAAAACTCCAGCAAGTTAGTCAAACACAATACAATGCCATTCCTTCATCATCGCCGGATCAAAACGTTGGAACTCCCTACCTAACAACACTGTAAAATACCTTTACCACACAGACTGCAATGGTTTAAGAAGGCAGCTCACCACTACCTTCTCAAAGGTAACTTGGGATGGGCAACAAATGCTGGATATAATAAAAACAATCCATCAATATCAGCGGCCACACTCTGGAAGTGGTTCAAGAGTTCACCTACCTAGGCTCAACTATCACCAGTAACATGTCTCTCGATGCAGAAATCAACAAGCACATGGGAAAGGCTTCCATTGCTATGTCCAGACTGGCCAAGAGAGTGTGGGAAAATGGCGCACTGACATGGAACACAAAAGTCCGAGTGTATCAAGCCTGTGTCCTCAGTACCTTGCTCTACAGCAGCGAGGCCTGGACAACGTATGTCAGCCAAGAGCAACGTCTCAATTCATTCCATCTTTACTGCCTCCGGAGAATACTTGGCATCAGGTGGCAGGACCGTATCTCCAACACAGAAGTCCTCGAGGCAGCCAACATCCCCAGCATATACACATTACTGAGCCAGCGGCGCTTGAGATGGCTTGGCCATGTGAGCTGCATGGAAGATGGCAGAATCCCCAAGGACACATTGTACAGCGAGCTCGCTACTGGTATCAGACCCACCAGCCATCCATGTCTCCGCTTTGAAGACGTCTGCAAACGCGACATGAAGTCCTGTGACATTGATCACAAGTCGTGGGAGTCAGTTGCCAGTGATCGCCAGAGCTGGTGGACAGCCATAAAGGCAGGGCTAACATGTGGCGAGTTGAAGAGACTTAGCAGTTGGCAGGAAAAAAGACAGAGCGCAAGGGGAGAGCCAACTGTGTAACAGCCCCGACAACCAATTTTATCTGCAACACCTGTGGAAGAGTCTGTCACTCTAGAATTGGCCTTTATATCCACTCCAGGCGCTGCTTCACAAACCACTGACCGCCTCCAAGTGCTTACCCATTGTCTCTCGAGACAAGGAGGCCAAAGAAAGAATAAAAACAGAAAGTGCTGGAAAAACTCAGCAGGTCTGATAGCATCTGTGAAGAGAGAAGCAGAGTTAACGTTTCAGGTCAGTGACCCTTCTTCAGAACTGGCAGATAGAAGAAATGTAAAAGATTTTAAGCAAGTAAAGCGGGGGTGGGGCAAGAGATAACAAAAGAGGTGTAGATAGGACAAGGTCACAGAATAGCTGACCAGAAGGTCACGGAGCAAGGGCAAACAATATGTTAATGGTATGCTGAAAGACAAAGCATTGGCACAGACAGGGTGTTAATGGACTGAAAACTGAACAGCCACAAGTATAAACTGGCCATATCGCGAATAAATTTTAAAAAGTGCATTTTCAGCCTTTTCTACTTTTATTTAATTTAGAATAAACATTAAACAAGACAATATAACTACGAAGCAGCAAAGTAACTTGATGATGGGGAATTAAGCAAGTTGCAACATAATAGCGATAGTAAATAGAGCTTTCAAATACAGCATTGGGAACTACACCCACGGAACTACATCTCCCATGCGGCATTGCGGATAAATGTCCAGTACGCAGACTCCGCTTCTCTCCTGGCAGGACTACAACTTCCAGAAGTCCCGCGCGTCTCCGACATGCGCAGTGCGGGGTGCCAACCGCCTTTTGGTAGTTGAGGACCAGTTGGAACTACTTTATCCACTGCACAGGTGGAAGGGAGGAATGTATTCCTGAGCCACCGGTTTCTGTGTTGATCTCCACCCTAGCAAACCATTACCTTGCATGTAAATTATTATTGTGAGGGAATCTTCTTTATTTTTGAGATCTAAGGACCTTGCTTGTGTTTTTTCAAAGAGTGCACTCTTTTGATGGCGGATTTCGACAGTGTTATTGAGCAGTGTGTGGCAGACCGTGGTCTTAAGCGGCAACCTGTAAGTCAGGAGAGGCTCAGTTTAGCTTTTCCACAATAAGTTGCAGCATTTTAGCAGTAAATAAACACTGACATAAGTAGATAACAACAACTATGGATGAAGAATATGATGTGATTGTCCTGGGGACTGGATTGAAGGTGAGCTTTTGTCAATAATTAAAATAAACCCCTTGTATTAATATTGATATGAGTGGATGGAGGAGATGCAATTAGAATGGGTGACTGCTGCTGTCATGCATACTATTTGACTTGTAGAAAACAGTCAAGGATATTGCAAAAAGTTTTTTTTATTTATATGTGTATATGTATACAGATTAACTATAGCAGAAGCGTTGACTTGCTGCATAAGTCTTGTAATGATTTAGCCTTTTAGAATTAAACTATAAAGTTAGAAATTATTATTGGGCAAGAAAAAAACACATGCTGTCTGACCTGATGATTATTTCTAGAATTTTCCTTCTTTTTCAATAAGATTTTTTTTTAAAGCTGTGTTTCTAAAGTGATTTAGAATTGTACATTTCAAGTTAACCAATTATTTAAGAAACTCGGACAGTTAACTCCAGTTGATATTTTTTCTTCAGTAAACTGAACTTAAGTCCTAAGTTATTCTCTATCTGTTCCTGTTGTGATCAATGTGGAGTGATTTTTATCTATCAATATTTCCTAAATTAATACTTTAATGAAAATAAATAATTTTTTTTGCCTATTGTGTTTTTAAGCTTCTATTAAAATGTATAATCCAGTCGCAGGAATCAATAATGCATTAATATTTGGAGAATCTGGGATTATAATAAAAAGCAGCTGAAAAATAACAATTAACTTTCAACTGTAAATAAGTGAATAAAATATTGTGAAAAATAGGTTGTCCGCCTGTTCAAAAATCCACTATTTAAATATATTCTATTAGCACTATGTCTGGCTTGTCCGTCACCCCCCTTATCCTTGCTGGCCTACATTGGCTCCTGCTCCCCCAGTGGCTTAAATTTAAAATTCTCATCCTTGTTTAAAATCCTATTATGTCCCTCGCCCATCCCTACCTTTGTAACCTTCTCTGGTGTTATAATTCACCACCTTCTCACCCCACGAATTGCCCCTTGTTCTATTCTCTTGTGTATCCCCAGCTCCCTTCACCCCACCAGTGATGCTTTCAGCTACTTAGCTGCCATGCTCTGAAATTCTCTCCCGAAGCCCCTCTGCCTCTTCATAAAACCTATTTCATTGAGCAAGGTTTTGGTCAGCCCCTCTCTAATGTTTCCTCTTTTAGCACATCATCCATTCTTTTCCCCCTCATGCCACTGTAAAGTCCTTTGGGTATCTTTTTCATAACATAAAGCTAAATCCATGTAAGTTGTTTGTTTTCATTGCTGTTTCCAGTAGCCGAGAGCAAGAGAAAAGATAAAATCATGTACTGGTTTGCATGTTTCGTGTGTGTGTGTATGTGTATGTATGTATGTATATATATATATATATATATATATATATATATATATATATATATATCTAATATAGTTTTTTATGAATGTCCAGACTTGCATTTTTAAATGAACTTATTCTGCAAACTATAATAGGTTTATGAAAAAGTGCTCCAATTTTTTTTTATTTAGCAAAAAAAAGGTCCCTTTGCTTATCTAACTGACACCTTGGTCAAATTTTGGGATATTTGGTCTGCTGATTAAAATGGAGTCTCACACTGTTGGCATTTCTGTAGTCTGTTTCCTTGCAGAAGGAACATGTGATTGCTTTCGACTGATTCCTTCCCACCTATATGTTAAATGCATGATGTACATGTCCATGATTGTAATGTAGGTTTGGTAACCGTGTACTTGAGTGGGAAAGACTGTATTTGTATATTTTTGCTGACCATGGCTATCTGATAGGGTCTTCTGTGATAATTATGGTACCTAAATAAACATCATGGGTGGGCTAGAGTTACACAGACTCTTTAGTAGTTTTGGGCACTCCTCTTCATAGTTGCATTAGCCTATTTCAGAATCATAGTGTCTGGTTATAAGTTTGCCCTTTCTCCAGTTGCCCCTTCCATGTAGGCGGTGACTTATACTGGAATATGGTTCCATTAGAATCAGATGCTCAAGCCCGAAACTGCCTTTTTCATCCGTGACCTCCAACATGTGTGAGCTTCTGAGTATTGGTGGACTCTTCAACTGTAGAAGGTCCTGCTCTGATGGAAAATGTGAGAAGCCCTGCAGCCATTTTCTCTCTCTCAGGTTCGACCATTCTGGCTGAGATTGGCTAACGCAGCACAGAGCGGGTATTAAACCCGGAACATTCCTGATCAGTATGGATCATCACAGCACCTGGTGTATTTACCCTGTGAGCTATAAGGGGGCTGGTTTAGTTGATTTTTAAGCACAGAACAGTTTTTGTGTTCGATATAATGGGCAACATGATTATTTAATTGTTCTGATTCCCTTCTGTATACAAGCTCAGTAATGGCTTAATGAGTAAAAGTGTGGTCCATTTTAGTGTGGATCCACTTGCAGCAAAAGGTCCCAAATTCAAATCCTGGTCAGTGCTGAACCAGCTGATCTCGGGTATTGGGGTTGCGATACAGATGTTCACGGCATTGCTGTGTCAGGCAGCGGGGCTGGGTGTGAGAAATCAGCCCTGGTTCCCACTTGTGATGGTCATCCAATGACCTCTTTATTCTGTGCTTGTGTGAATTTTAGGCAAGGGCAAGATATCTGCTGTGGTGCCTCCCAGCATCGGTAAATAGCCCACTGACTCTTGCTGTCCCGTCACACAATCTCGGGCCTGTTATTGGGTGTAGTCAATGAGGAGGGAAGGAAATGTCAATAGAAAAACTGGTGACTAGTCACCAGTTTAACACAGGGCTGACAGTGCACCTTTAAATAAATGAGAAATCAATTTTTTTTCAGCAAAATAATTTAATCAGCATTTTTTGATAACATACAGGTGTTAAAGGTTGCTAAAGCACATTAGAATTAATTCAGCATGATTCTTTATATGAATGTAATTAGTCAAAAATAATGTTGCATCAGTGAGGACCATAATACTGTAATTATTGCAAGAACTTTTAATCTTGGAGCATGTTTTATGTCACACAATGCTTAGCAACCAATTCTGGTGGTGTATTGTCATTTAGTATTAATCAAGGATATATGAGAAGGGATTATGCTGACTGCTACAGGTAGTACTTGGGTAGAGAGTGGAATAAATCATGCAAAGCTCTTTACGTAATTTTATTTTTATTTAAAAATACCACAGTTATATTTTGTTTGGTACAGGGACAGAATAAATCAAATCCAGTATTTATTGCATAGTATTCCTGAATTTACACTACTGTTTCAGGGATTGTGACTCAATCCTTCGAGCAATTGCTGTTGTTTTATGATGCCTGAATAAGTCAAATTCTAGGTTCATTGCATGGGATTTTACCTAGTGGTCTGTGACAGCATACATTTCTCCATTAAAGGCACTTTGATGGTATGCCTGTTGTAAATTTGGCTTTGTCCCAGTTGAAAAGAAAACCTTTGGTATTGCTATTTGAATTCGGGTCAGCTGATGCCACGTAGCACCTGTTGCTGTGTCACGATGATCTTTGTGACCCCAATCGTTTGTATAAGGCCACTTCCAACTACAATTGTTGCACCTGCTGTGCAGCAGTTTTAAGAGAAAAAAGCAACAGAAATTCTGCATTGGGATGAGTAGCCTGCTTGGCAGTGAGATTAAGGCAGAAATTCAACCTGAGAGGTTTGGCTGTCAGTCACAGCATCTGATATAATCAGATTGGCACAATTGGATAAGAGTGTTGCAATTCGCTTCCAGCCAGCTAATTCTCCATCTAGTTCCTTTGCTGCTTCTTATTTATAATTTCTTGTTTGTTTTTATTTAATTTAAAATAAAAATTAGAAAATACTGAAACAACACTTTTTAAAAAATTTGTTGTCAATGGCCAGCATTTATTGCCCATCCCGTGTTCCCCTCAAGAAGGTGGCAGTGAGCTGCCTTCTTGAACCATTGCAGTTTGTGAGGTAAAGGTATGCTGTTTGATAGGGAATTCCAACATTTTGACCCAATGATGATGGAATTCAGGATGGTGTATGACTTGCAAGGGAAAGTGGAGGTGGTGATCCCATACACCTGCTGCCCTTGTCCGTCTGGGTGTTGGAGGATAGGAGCTTTGGAGCTGCTTCTGAAGAACCTTGGTGAATTGCAATGCATCATATAGATTGTACAAAATTGAATAATGGTGTCAGGAGGTGGAGGGAGTGGATTTTTAATCTTGTGGATGATTAGTAGTGTTCAAAAGAGTTTGTCTGTCCAAGGTGCTAGACTTCTTCCTGAAAGTCCAGTTACGTAGAAACATAGAAAATAGGAGCAGGAGTAGGCCATTCAAAAAAGATCATGGATGATCGTTTTAATTCAGTACTCTGTTCCCGATTTCTCCCCATATCCCTTGATCCCTTTTGGCATTAAGAAATATATCTATCTCCTTCTTGAATATATTTAATGACTTGGCCTCCACTGCCTTGCGTGGTAGAGAATTCCACAGGTTCATCACCCTTTGAGTGAAGAAATTTCTCCTCATCTCTGTTCTAAATGGCATACCCCATATCCTGAGACTGTGACCTCTGGTTCTGGACTCCCCAGCCAATGGGAATATCCTCCCTGCATCTAGCCTGTCTAGTCCTGTTAGAATTTTATAGGTTTTTATGAGATCCCCTCTCATTCTTCTAAACTCTAGTGAATATAGGCCTAGTCGACCCAATCCCTCCTCATATGTCAATCCTGCCATCCCAGGAATCAGCCTAGTAAATCATCTTTGCACTCTCTCCATGGCAAGAACATCCTTCCTCAGATAAGGAGACCAATACTCCAGATGTGGTCTCACCAAGGCCCTGTATAACTGCAGTAAGACATCCTTGCTCCTGTACTCAAATCCTCTTGCAATGAAGGCCAACATACCATTTGCCTTCCCGAAATGCTTGCTGCACCTGAATGCTTGCTTTCAGCAACTTGTGCACAAGGACACCCAGGTCTCATTGCACCTCCCCCTTTCCCAATCTTTCACCATTCAGATAATCTGCCTTACTATTTTTACAACCAAAGTGGATAACCTCACATTTATCCACTTTATACTGCATCTGCCATGCATTTGCCCACTCACCCAACTTGTCCAAATCACATTGGAGCCTCTTTGCATCCTCCTCACAGCTCACATTTCCCCCCCCCCCCCAGTTTTGTCATCTGCAAACTTTGAAATGTTAATTTAGTTCCCTCACCCAAATCATTAAAAAAAAAAATTGTGAATAGTTGGGGCCCAAGTATTGATCCCTGCGGTACCCCACTAGTCACTGCCTGCCACCCGGAAAAAGACCCATTTATTCCTACTCTCTGTTTCCTGTCTGTCAACCAATTCTCAATCCATGCCAGTATATTACCCCCAATCCCATGTGCTTTAATTTTGCACACTAACCTCTTATGTGGGACCTTATCAAAAGCCTTCTGAAAATCCAAATACACCACATCCCTTATCTATTCTACTAGTTACATACTCAAAAAACTCCAGTAGATTTGTTAAGCATGATTTCCCTTTCATAAACCCATGCTGAATTTGTCCAATCCCATTTATACTTTCCACATGTTCTGTTTTCGCTTCCTTTATAATGGATTCTAGCATTTTCCCCACTGCTGATGTAAGGCTAACTGGTCTGTAATTCCCTGTTTTTTCTCTTCCCTCCTTTTTTTAAATAATGGGGTTACATTTGCCACCCTCCAATCTGTAGGAACTGATCCAGTGTCTATAGAATTTTGGAAGATGACCAGTGTTGCTAACGAATTTGCCATGATTTGGGAACTGCCCATGTCACATTTTAAATATTGCTCATTGGCCAATACATTCTAGCCAGTGGTGCCTGCCCTGAAAAGTGGACACTTTTTAGCCAGCTTTTGATCAAAATACTTATCTCAAACTTTTTTTATGTCTAGGTCTTTAATGTGTAAAAATGGCCAAAAGCACTTTTTTTTGAGATACAGCACTGAAACAGGCCCTTCGGCCCACCGAGTCTGTGCCGACCATCAACCACCCATTTTATACTAATCCTACACTAATTCCACATTACTACCACATCCCCACCAGTCCCTATATTTCCCTACCACCTACCTATACTAGGGGCAATTTATAATGGCCAATTTACCTATCAACCTGCAAGTCTTTGGCATGTGGGAGGAAACCGGAGCACCCGGAGAAAACCCACGCAGACACAGGGAGAACTTGCAAACTCCACACAGGCAGTCCCCAGAATTGAACCCGGGTCGCTGGAGATGTGAGGCTGCGGTGCTAACCACTGCGCCACTGTGTCGCCACTTAAAACTGTGACACTCGCTCTTTTTAATCTACCTGTGCACATTACTTTCTTGCAGCTAAGTAGCCCTGAAGTCACTGTTACCTGTCACCTGTGATGCCTCAAGTGTTGCTTCTCATTATCGAGTAACCCTCTCACCTGTGTGGTCAACTCAGCCAATTGGAAAATCAGTCATGAATGTGAATTAAGAATTTGCAGGTAGTCCTTTGACCATATAGGATTATGTTTCTGCCAAGTGCCTCATTAGTCTTGGGTTAATAATGTCCAGGAATAACTCTGGTGAACATACCACTTTTATATCCATGGTCATATATTATTCATTATACCATAAATTTGACAGTTAATCAGTGTATGTGGGGAATAATGGCTATTAATGAGTGATTTATTAGGCAAGTTGTATTGGGGAACTTTACAGCCTGCTTCTTGGGGAACTGACTCTTTGTTACCGGGGTTGAATGGAGTGCTCGGCAAGGTTGGGTGAAACCAAAAGCAGTTTGTTGAAGTGGAGAAAGCAGATGACAAATTGTTATGACAAATCATGGGAAACAACAATGATGCAATTAATTGGTGTTCCAACAAAGCCATTATAACAATCGTTTCATTTTGATGTGGGGGGGGGGCGAACTATACCTAATTGATAAAACTCTGTTCCAGATATCCAGTACTGCATTATGTTGCTCGCATGATGCTGATCTACATTGTATCCCTGAAATTCTCCCTCTCATTTCTTCATCTGCAGCCTCCTAATTCTGTATTTCCCCCAAATGTTGTATTTCTCTGACTTGCCTCGCTATACTGACCAACCTTCAGCCTTCTCAATCCTACACTCTGGGATTCCCTGCCTAAACCTCTCCAGCTTTTCCTCCAAAACTGTTACTTTGACCAAGCTTTTGTCAGCTGTTTTAATCTCTCCTTTCCTGGGTCAGTATCTTGTTTTCCACACACTTATTCTGCAAACAGCCTTTGGATATCTTTCATGTTCTTTGTTTGTTTTTTTTTTCTAAATGCAACAGTAAATTGTCTTTGGGAAAATGGAACACTCCTACTTTTTTGCACCTAGGACTTTCGTTTTACTGTCCCAAAGTTAGGTATTAAATGGATTAGAATTCTGTAGCACAGAAGGAAGCTATTTGCCTACACCAGCTCTTTGACAGAGTTATACAATTAGTCCCATTTCTCCTTGCTCCTTCCCCATAGCCTTGCTAAATTTTCCTTTTCGAGTATATATTCAGTTCCCTTTTGCAAGTTGAATCTGCTACTATCACCCTTACGGGCAGTGCATTCCAGATCAAATCAACTCGCTGTGTTTTTTAAAAAAAAAATGTTTCTCGTCCTCTCCTCTGGTTCTTTAGTCAATTATCTTAAATCTGTGCAATGAATACTCAAATAACCCAATCACTTTTATTTGATTTCCTGTGCAATCCACAGGGTGAAAAGTTGATAAAAGCTGGAATATGCAAAACTGTGGTACAGCAGTGTTGGCATATGCTGTTCATACAGCATAACCAGTTCACATTTTTGATTTTAATATGGACATTGGAATTGATAATGGTGGGGTGAAGAGGTTGACTTCCAAGCCTGAGAAAAAGGAAATATGTGTAGTCCAGAATTTTCAGTTTAATAGTAGATGACATGTAACTTCTAATATATTATGGTTTCCACAAATCCAGTTGCATATTAAAAGGTCTGTCATGTGCTGATTTGTTTTTCTTTGAGTGATTAGCATCTTCTGTTGATGGTTCATGGATTATAATGTTAATTCCTTTGGTTGAGAAGTTTTTAAAAAAAAAAAAGCCCATGTCATACTTCCTTCAGCCTCCAATTCTTGTAACTCCAAAAGGATGACCTTGGAATAACAATGCTAGACTTCAGAAATTTTAAAATTTAAGAATGCGTCTGAAAAGTCTTTCTAGAGAGGGCAAGATCAAAGCATACCCACAAATTTATACAGTTGTGTTCCAGTGGTGGTGGTGATGTGCCAGTGCTTTGAGCTGGTGGCTGGGAGGTGACTGACCTAACTTTCCTTTACCATAAGAAAGTGGCTTACCTCCAGTCATAACATTGTCACGTGGTCGTAGTGCTGAGATTTAGAAGTCTGTGGGTCAGAGAACTGCATCTGTACCTCACTAATTCCATAACGCCATGTATTGGTGCTTAGTTGGAATGTCCTGCTACATCAATTTACACCACTCATTGAAAATGTGACTGTTAGCTAAACCATGTTGAAACTTGTATGAAATAGAGAGATTGCACCTTTTATAAATAGTTTTGGAAGTTAAATCTCCTTTTACTGTGGAATCTTAGGACAACCTGTTGGTTATTGAGCAATGCCAGGTTATTTGTGCTGTTAGATTTTTGCCTGAGTGTTTGTGGGCTCTGTGTGAATTAGCAAACGGAAGGTATTTAGTTCGCATTGTATTTTTTGGGACAAGATTATCAGTCAGCTTTTCACATAAGACAATGAGTGTTGGAAACGCTCAAATTCCTGAGTTAAATCTGAATTTGCTGAGGGAAGGAATATTTTGGTAGGTAGTGAGTCCTTGAGAAAGGATGTGCATTTGCTGGGGACCTGTATATCCATAATATGTTAAATGTTTTCTGAATCATGTACATTTCCTGTTACATTTACTTCCTGTAATCCTGCCCCCATCACATTCAGTTATCATGAGCAATACTGCTGGAGATCTACTGGTAACTAGAATTTATTTAATACACTGATTGTCTTTGTTTTTGTTTCTCACCTTCTCTCCCAATGCCCAGGTTTCTACCTTTCTGAAGGTGGTGACTTGAGTTGCAATACAGTTCTAGAGGTGGGGGTAGTCATAACATAAGAAATAAAAGTAGGAGTATGCCATTTGGCCCCTCAAGCCTACTCCATCATTCAAAATGATCATGGCTGATCATCTACCTCAATTCTACTTTGTGCCCGATCCCCATATTCTTTAATTCCTGAGACACCAAAAATCTAACTACTCTGTCTTGAATATACTCAACGGTAGAGCATCCACAAACCTCTGGGGTAGACAATTCCAAAGATTCACAACCCTTTGAATGAAGAAATTTCTCCTCATCTCAGTCCTAAATGATCAACCCCTTATTCTGAGCCTATGACCCCCCCCCCCCCCCCCCCCCCCCCCGTTCTAGACATTCCAGCCCGGGGCAACAACTGGTCAGTGTCTACCCAGTCAAGCCCCTGGAGAATCTTGTATGTCTCACTGAGATCACCTCTCAATCTTCTAAACTCCAGAGAGTATAGGCTCACTTTACTCGGCCTTTCATCCCAGGAACCAACCAAGTAAACTTTCGCTGTACTGCTTCTAAGTATATCATTCCTTAGATATAGAGAAAAAAACTGCACACAGTACTCCAGGTGTAGTCTCACCAAAGCCTTGTACAATTATAGCAACACTTCCTTATTCTTGTACTCCAATGTGTTAAAGGCCAACATTCCATTTGCCTTCCTAATTGCTTGCTATATCTACATGCCAGCTTTCTGTGTTCCTTGTATGAGTGCATCCAAGTCTCTCTCAGCATCAATATTTACAAGTTTTGTGCCTTTAAGAAATATTATGCTTTTCTATTCTTACTACCAAAGTGAATAACTTCACACTTCCCCACATTATTCTTCATCTGCCACCTTGTTGCCCATTCATTTAACCTGTCTATATCTCTTTATTTGCAACCTCTGTGTCCTCCTTGCAGCTTACATTACATTTCCACCTAACTTTATATTGTCAACAAACCTAGATACATCATTCTGTATCTTTGTCTAAGTTATTAATATAGATTGTAAATAGCTGAGGCCCCAACACTGATGCTTGTGGCACTCCATTAGTTAAAGCCTGCCAACTTGTTTATCCTAATCTTTGCTTTCTGTTTGTTAACCAATCCCCAATCCATAACTTCATGAGCCCTTATCTTGCCTATTCACCTTTTGTGTGGCACCTTACTGAATGCCTTTTGGAACTCCAGGTATACTACACCTGTTGGTTCCCCTTTACCCTATTAGTTACATCCTTTAAAAATAGTAATAAATTTGTTAAACACTCTATCCTTTTCATAAAATCATGTTGACTCTATCTGATCATACTATTTCTAAGTGCAATGTTAAGACTTCCTTTGTAATAGATTCCAACATTTTCCCATCAAAGGTCCAGCTAATGGTTTTCTGTTCCTGTTTTCTTTTTCCCTTCTTTCTTGAATAGCAGCTAAATTTACTAGCTTCCAATCTGCTGTGACCATTCTAGAATGTGGGAGTTTTAGAAAATCATAACCGTTGCATCCACTGTCTCTGCAGCTACATCTTTTCGAACACTTGGATGTAGGTCATCAGGTCCTGGGGATTTGTCGGCTTTTAGTCTCAAGTTTCTCTAATACTTTTTCTCTGTGATTTTAATTACCTTTAAGTTCCTCACTCTTATTAGCCCCTTTGTTACCCTCTATTTCTGGTATATAATTTGTGTTTTCTGCTGTGAAGACAGGCACAAAATATTTGTTCAATGACTGCCATTTTGTTATTTCCCATGATTTCTCCCATCTCTGCCTCTAAGGATGATCTTTAGCTACTCTCCATTTTTATATACTTGTAAAAGCTCTTACAATATGTGTTATATTCCTGCCTGGTTTACTCGCATTCTATTTCCCCCCTTTTTTATCAACTTTTTGGTAACCGTTTGGTTTCTAAAACCCTCCCAATCCTCAGGCTTGCTACTATTCTTTGCAACGTTATAAGCTGCTTCTTTTAATCTAATACTATCCTTAACTTCCCTAGTATGCTACGGATAGGTTTCTTTTTAATGGAATGTATTTTTGTTGAACATTTTGAGTTGTTTCTTTAAATGTTTCCCACTGTTTATTTACCACCATACCTTTTAGTGTACTTACACAATCAAAACTTAGCCAGCTGTCCCCTTACTTGTGTAATTGGCTGTTTTGCTTTAAGTTTTAAGATATTTTGGGAGACTTGAGTATGTCACTTCCAAACTTAATATAGAATTGAATTGTATCATGATTGCTTTTTCCCAAAGGATCTTTTGCAATGAGATTAGTAATTGTGCCTCCCTCATTTCACAATACTAAATCTGAACTAGTTTTATCCCTAAAATAAAAGTAAAATACTGCAGATGCTGGAAATCTGAAATAAAAACAAGAAATGCTGGAAATACTCAGCAGGTCTGGCAGCATCTATGGAGAGAGAAGCAGAGTTAACGTTTCAGGTCAGTGACCCTTGATCAGAACTAGTTCAACCGTTCTGATGATGGGTCACTGACCTGAAACGTTAACTCTGCTTCTCTCTCCACAGATGCTGCCAGACCTGCTGAGTATTTCCAGCATTTCTAGCTTTGTCCCTAGTTGGTTCCACAATGTATTGTTCCAGGAAACTCTTGCAAAAGCATTCTACAAACTGGTCTCCCAGACTACCTTTGCCAATTTAATTTGTCCAGTCGACGAAGATTAAAGTCTCCACAATTATTACATTGCCTTTGTTACAATCTCAAATTATTTCTTAATGCTCTGTCCATTGGTATAACTACTGTTAGGAGGCCTACAAACTACTCCCACCAGCATTTTCTGACCCTTGTTATTCCTAATCTCCACCCATATTGATTCTACATTATGATCTTCTGAGCCAAGATCCTTTCTCACTACTGTCCTTATGTTATCCTTTACTATCAGGGCTACGGCTCCTTTTCCACTCTGTCCATCTTTTCAACATTTTGTGTACCCTGGAATATTTATTTCCCAACCTTGGTCACTTTGTAGCCATGTCTCTGTAATGGCAATTCGATCTAAACCATTTATCTCTATTTGTGCATGGACCTTATTCACTGCTGCACAGTTGCTGTTAAACTCTCTGTTCCTTCCTGTCCCATTCTGTTGGTCTTTGCCCAAATCACTACACCTTTTGAGATTCTGCATTTTATTTTGGACTCTAACTTCTAAAATACTTTTTCAGCTGAACCTCATTCCTAGTTCTAACTATTTCGTTGGTTCCCAAATGGAGCACAGCAAATGGATCCTCCCCCTTCCTACTCCCAAATTTGTCTGCAGTTGCAAGGAAATGTCTTTAACCCTGGCACCGGGCAGGTAACATAACCGGTCGCGGCTGCAGAGAACGCTATCAACCTCCCTGACTATACTGTCCCCTATCATTATCACATTCTTTTTCACTCCCCCTAGTTTAATGCCTTCCTGTACCATGATGCTATGGTCAGTTTGCACATCCACCCTTCAGTCCTTGTTCGTGTCCACTCACGTAGCAAGTACCTCATACTTGTTACTCAAAGTCAAGGACCGAGGCTCCTTCATCACCACATCCTGGATACCCTTACCTGCCTGATGCACCCTCCTGTCCCTGACCATTGACCAACTCTAAAGTTCTACTTAACTTAAGGGGTGTGTCTGCCTCCTGGAACAAGGTGTCCAGGTAACTCTTTCCCCCTCCCTGATGCCCCGCAATGTCTGTAGTTCCGACTCCAGCTCAATAGCTCTGAGTCGCAGATGCTAAGGCTGCGAATGCTGATCGCAAATATGGTTGTCTGGGACTGCAGTGCTTTCCACAAACTCCCACATGTTGCAGTTATGGCACACCACTTGCCCTGCCATGTTTGTCTATTTTTATTTATTTGCTTAGTTAACTAGTTACTAATTTAGTAAAGAAATAGCAAGTTACAGTTTGCTATCTTGGAGACAGAAGAAGAACACTTACCAGCTACTGGAGGTAAAACAAAAATAATAAACAGCACCTCTTTTCCTGCTCTGCATCGAATTCCCACTTGCACCAAATTCCTGACCTAGCACTCGATTTGCAAAGCACTGTTCCCCGATCGCTCTGTGCTTCATACTCATCTAGTACATTGTTGAAATTACCATACTTAATGTGTGAGATGCGACATTGAACATCAGGTTATTTGACTGTGGGAGGTGGTCCTGTTCTCATCCTATATGTACACCTGCAAGAACTATTTTGTAGTGATGAGGAGGAACCCAGGCTGATTTTTTTTTTTTTTTGGCCCCCATTTCCTACCTCAGAACACTTCTGCCATCACTAGATCTGAGGTCAGTTGACTAAGCACAGAGGAAGGATTACATTTTATTTTTGCTATCTAGCTCAATGCCACACTACAATCATGCACTTCTTGAGCCATCAGGAGGAGCTAGGAGCCATAAAAATCAGTGCATCAGAAAATTCTGTTTACCAGTTTTGAAGTTACTTTGCCAATTAAATAGCACATGACTTGGTCCATACTATTTGTTCACACCCAAATGCAAAAATTGGGCTAAGGTCTATTTTCAGATAGTGCTTTCTGATAGTGAACTGACCAGGTGATCCAATGCAAGAACTCTGCATTCCTTCCTCGTGCATCCAATGCTCCCTTCACCCCACCATTGGCAGCCATGCTTGAGCTGTCAATGAATTGCCTCCCTAAATCTTTTCATCTCACCACTTCCTCGATCTCTTAATATTCTCCTTTAAAACCTACCTCTTTGACCAAGCTTCTGGTCCCCTGTCCTAATATCTCCTTTGGTTTGTTGATCTTTTTTGTCTTGTGTTCCTGTGAAGTGCCTTTGGACATTTTTCTCTGTTAAAGGTGCTATATAAATTAATGTTATTGCCACCACTTACCGTGTGCTGATGAGGCATCTAAGCTGGGGCCGTTAGAACATACAGAACTGATGGGTAGGAAAAGACCAGTAGGTCATTCAAGTCTGCCCCACAGTATGACTCTTGCAGCATCCTGATTAGACCCTTTCTACCCTCCCCATTCATTGTAAGTAAGTTTTCTCCTAGGAAAGGCAAATAAATAGACCTGGGCCCAATAAGTATTGGGTGGTGGTGGTGGAATCTGGAATATTCCTCTCCATCCCTGAAGGTGATCAGAACCAGTCCAGGAGATCATATTGACCATGCTTAATCTGACCATCATGTTAACTGTTGATCTACTTTTCTATATGCTGCAATCTGTGCCCCAATCAGGACCCAGTCAAGGTCCCTCTTGAAAGCATACAGAGAGTAAACACACATTGCACCAGCCAGCAATGCATTTCCGAGGCTCACCACTCTGGGAAAAGAATCCAGAATCACTGAACATGTAGCCTATTCCTATTCCAAACACATGTCCCCCAGTCATCCACAATCTATCAAACTGAAATAATCGACCACTCGACATGCAATCCCGTCCTTCAATTATTTTATAAATTTCTATCTCCTTTAAGTCTACACTACTCTGCAGTAAATAGGTACAGCTCTTCAACGCTGCCTGAGTAGTTAAGGTTCTTCAAACTAGGGATGTTATTTATTTTATTTATTTAGAGATACAGCACTGAAACAGGCCCTTCGGCCCACCGAGTCTGTGCCGACCATCAACCACCCATTTATACTAATCCTACATTAACCCCATATTCTCTACCACATCCCTACCATTCTCCTACCACCTACTTACACTAGGGGCAATTTACAATGGCCAATTTACCTATCAACCTGCAAGTCTTTGGAGGTGGGAGGAAACCGGAGCACTTGGCGAAAACCCATGCAGACACAGGGAGAACTTGCAAACTCCGCACAGGCAGTACCCAGAATCGAACCCGGGTCCCTGGAGCTGTGAGGCTGCGGTGCTAACCACTGCGCCAGATGTTATAGCTCTCTTCTGATCCTTTTCAATGGCCACTGCATCACCCACAATATGAAGGGACCAAAACTGGGCAAAATAATCAATTTGCTGTGTAGCCAACAACACATACAATGACAGAATTCTGTCCTTCTGATTTGTACTGAACAGTTCTATCAATACAGCCCAATACCTTGTTTGCTTTGACCACAACGTCTACGTCCTTGTCTTTCTCTTCTACTTTCGGCATCATTCTTGTAAGTAAGCATTTGTCCTATGTGTGCATCAGTGACCTTAACACTGATCCCTGGGGACACTGCTAGTATTCTGTTTACAGTTTTGGTTCAAGCTTTCTTTCTTGCTGCCATGCTCTGGTCTGTCAAATCTAGCTCACATTTTAAATCACCTAATATTACTAGAGCTCCCTTATTTTCTGCCTATTCGTAGGCCTTGGATTGCTCCACAATGGGGGTCTCCTTTCACAATGTATAAAAGAAAGACCAGGATTTGGACAAATGGTGGACTGTAGGATTCTAAGTCTAATAGGCCTTGATACTGATATCAGCAGAGTAACTGCAAGGTGATTTTCAAGAGCTGAAAATGGAGACACGCCAGATGGGGAACACTAGGACTATTAAAATAAAAATACCTGCTGCAACTGTTTGGTTTTGAAACATTACCTATTTTTAGTGTTTTTATATTGCAATTACTTCCTACCATTTTAATATATCTAATTAGGAGTTTAATATTTTTATCTTAGTGGGAAATTTGAGTAGATGTGATAAGGTTCTGATGGGCCAAGTTGCTGTTAATTTGCAGATGCTAACACATTTTGGAACTTAATTAATTGCTCGCACAATTTTGATCAGTATGCAATCCCAGAATTCTGGCCCAGTGGTGGTGATGAAATGATTGATATTGACGTTTGAAAGGTGTGTGACTTGGAGGTGATTGTGGTGCTTTGGTGCCTCATTGGATATATCCCACATTCTGACTGAGCCACAAATGAAAATAGCCCCTTCCAAAACTCGGAGCCTGTAAAAATTTAATCGGGACAAGAAATAGGATTCAGTTGATTGGGCATTGTGCGCCAGGATTTAAGTTCTTGAGGGTCACTTGACTACTGGGTAATAATTTGGTACCCATGGTCCAGTCACGTGAGAATTTGAGCTGCCCAACATTGAGGAAATATTAGCAGTGAGATCTGTGATTAAAAGGAGTGAGATGGGTATCCAATCCATTTAAAAGTATGGAGCTGAGTTAATTTTCAAGGATGAGATGCGTCCAAGTAGGTGACACTGCGTTTTTTTAAAACCAAAATTAGTGAGTCTCAGTCCAAACAAATGAAAGTTGCCAGAAATGCTAAATTATTTGCCTGTTGTTTTCTTTTTTAAAAAAGCATCTGGCTGAAAGCTGCAATGCACTATTCTCTGTACTGTCATGTTCTTGCTCTAACCAGCCAGTAAAGAGTATTAAGTGTTCTTAGATCGGGTATTAGTGTTGTGTACGTCACTGGCTGTACAAGAGGAGGACTGCATTTCCATGATAATTCTCTCTGAAACCCAATTCTGTGCCAGTGATAGGTGATGTGTGCAATGCTCCTCACAGGGATCAAATTTGCATAAGAATCTTGATTGCCAGACTGCTGGTGGGAGTGGCTGCCGTGAGCATGGAGGCAGCATTGGACCGGCACCACCGCATTGAACATTGGTGTGTGAAGCTGTATCATTGGATGACGTGAGATACTTGTTGGCTGCCTTGGAAACAAGTCATTAGCAGAAGGACACTTCTTTTAAAAGGACATGAACAAATGGTGATCTGTCCTATGGGGCAATTCATTAGGACAGTAAATAGAAGGTGTGCTTTTTTTAAAAAAAAAAAAATCTGGAATTTATGTATTACTCAATATATGGATGCATTCGCACTGTTAGTTTATTTCATTGAGGCTTTTTAATCTTCAATGTCCATTTTATATTAAAAGGTTTCAGAATATCCATCATGCCTCCTCTTCAGTTATGATTTGGTGTTTTACATATTTCTTTTTTCAAATAAAAGACTAACCATTTATTTTTCCGATAGAGATAACCTGAAGAAATTGCTGAGACAATGAAGAGAAGCTGCCAATCTACAAAACTTTCAATAACAATAATTAGCCTCTAATTGATCTTTTGAGACCACTTCCTCACCAGGAAGATGAACAATTGCCTTAAAAGGACTGTTCAAGCTGGCAGCTAAACTTTACAATCATGCCCCATGAGCAACATCCAAGGAAATCAGCTAGTGATAACTTGTACAAGATTGTAGATTTTCAAACTTGATGTCTCAACGGGATCTCTGAACGAGTCAGATTTCTGTCTCTGGTTCTTGAGAATTCTGGGATTATTTTTGTGTTTGTTGACTGACCATGTTCCATCTGTTGCTATACATTGATCTTATTTTTTAATAATTGCTATGATAGAAGTGAAGCTGACTGTTTCAAAAGTCAGGAAAGGTTTTTCTTTGTGTGTCAGTACTTATAGGATTCTCTGATGCAAATGAACTTTGTCAACCCCTTGATTCACTGAAACTGGCAACACAAGGACATTGTTTTGCTCTTTGGGCCCTTCTGCTCTCTTGGTTCAACAGTTTGTGGGGTCGAGAAAAATGTCTTGTGAATTCTCGTTACACCCAAGTGAAATTGCCAGTTGTTTAAGATTGTTAGGTGTGGGGAAAAGTCGCACTATGCACGAGAGAGTTCTTTGGAGCTGAAGCACATTGTTGAGTAAGGCAGAGGAAGCTATACTGTGCATCTTGCTGATGTGGGAATACCTGATGCTCATAATTTCTGAAAGTGGAAAGTATTCCATTCTTGGGAACTAACATTCATCACCTTAGTAAGCAGATTTTTTTTTAAATTTAAAAAGAAACAAACTCCTTTAGGAGTGCATCCATTATTCCTAATTAGTACTATTGTGAAATCTTTGTAATACTGCAGTATTGGGTGAGGTAATGAGAAGGGTATAAAACTGGTCCATTAACCTCCTTGAGCCTGGATCTCTACTATTTTTACCTATTCATTTTGTGGGATGTGGCCGTTGCTGGCAAGGCTACCATTTGTTGCCTATCCCTAATTGCCCTTGAGAAGATGATGGTGAGCTGCCTTGAACCGATGCAGTCCATCTGGTGCGGAGTGCGGATACACCCACAGTGCTGTTGGGAAGGGAGTTCCAGCAATAGTGAAGGAACAGCGATTATAGTTCCAAGTCAGCATGGTATGTGTCATGGAGGGAAACTTGCAGATGGTGATCCCACATGTCTGTTGCCTTTGCCCTTCTAGGTGGAAGAAGTCGCGGGTTTAGAAGTTGCTGTCGAAAGAGGTATGCTGAGTTGCTGTAGTGCATCTTGTATATGGTACGCACTGCTGCCTCTGTGTGTCAGTGGTGGAGGGAATGAATGTTGTGGATGGGGTGCCGATCAAGCGGGCTGCTTTGTCCTGGATGGTGTCTAGCTTCCTGAGTGGTGTTGGAGCTACACTCACCCAGGCAAATGGAGAGTATTCCATCACGCATCTGACTTGTGCCTTGTAGATGGCGGACAGGCTTTGGGAGTCAGGAGATGGGTTACTCGCCCCAGAATTCCCAGCCTCTGACTTCTTCTAGCCGCAGTATTGATGTGGCTGATCCAGTTCAGTTTCTGTCAGTGTTAACCCCCAGGATGATGTTAGGGGATTCAGCGATGGATTGCCGTTGAATGTCAAGGGGAGATGGTTAGATTCTCTCATGTTGGAGATCTTCATTCCCGGCACCTGTGTGGTGCGACTGTTACTTTGTGCAAGAAGGACAGAAGTAAAAAAAATCATTTATATGTTGTCTTGAGAATATCTCAAAAGGCATTCACAAACAATTAATTACTTTTGAGATGGATTGACTGCTGTTATGTTGGCAGAAGTGCCAGCCAACTTGCACATGTCCAAGTTCCATGGATGGGAAAAGAACGAAACAGGTACGCCTTGACTCAGTGTTGGCACTCTTGCCTTTGTCAAAAGGTTGTGGATGCAAGCCCTTATCCAAAGATTCAGTACTTAACCTAGTCTGTGCTCTCAGCGAGTCAATGAGGTTGTTGCAACAAAGGTGGGAGGAGTGCACTATTTTTCTAGTTCCACTTCTCCACAGGTCACAACAGATATTTAGATTTTTTCCCAGTTACCTATACGGTCAATCGTAGACTCTATTTCTATCCCAGAATAAAATACACCTAGCAGGTTTCTTTAAACAACAAAATTATCAGTTTATTATAAGACACGTCTTAACCAGTAACAAAGCAAAGCATTACACACAGATTGAAATATAAAAGTTCCCTTTTTGCCTTAGCCCCTCACACACGTGTGCACACACACACACGGGTTAACCAAAAAAAAGTTACTCTTAAGAGCTATATTACAAAAAAAAAAGAAAACTTTGGCCAGATACTTGGTAATTCTTGAAGAAAAAAAGACGTGGAAAGATGTCAGATATCCTTTTGTTTTGGTTTGGTGTCCCAAATACATGCACACGGCTGTCATTTAGACCTTCCGAGAACAGTTCTTTTCAGGCGACGTTGAAGATCAGTTTGGGCAGGCTTTCCAGGAGAAATACAGCAACAGGGGTTTCAGGCAGGCCTTGCAGAAGGAATGTAGCACCATTTTCTCTATTTCTTGCACTCACTTCTAAGAGCTTCTCAAAGAGCCGGAAAAAGCTGAGTTGGGGTTTGTCCTTTGCAGGTTGATTCTTTAACTCCTTTTCAGAATACTGTCGAGACCCTAACTGCCTGACTAGAGTGAAACCAAAAATATCTCAGTAGTCAAGCCTCCTAACCTCTAAATCTTGATTTGTCACTTCTCTAAACATCTTCAAGTCAAAAAAAGCCCCCTTGCTGGGTATTTATCTGAAAATAGGTCCCTTCCAGTTAAAATAAAAACAAGAAATGCTGGAGTCACTCAACAGGTCTGGCAGCATCTGTGGAAAGAGAAGCAGAGTTAACGTTTTGGGTCAGTGACCGAAGTGTCCGAAGAAGGGTCACTGACCCAAAATGTTAACTCTGCTTCTCTTTCCACAGATGCTGCCAGACCTGTTGAGTGACTCCAGCATTTCTTTTTTTATTTCAGATTTCCAGCATTTGCAGTAGTTTGCTTTTATTTAAGTCTTCCAGTTAAAGTTCTTTACAAGCAAGTCCAAAAGACCTTCTGACGACTTCTTTGTTAAAAAAAAAAGCAAATGTTCCAGCATCTATGGAATCTTTTTTTCAGTTTTTAAATTTTTTTTATTCATTCATGGGATGTGGGCTATGCCAGCATTTATTGCCCATCCCTAATTGCCCTTGAGAAGGTGGTGGTGTGAGCTTCCTTCTTGAACCGCTGCAGTCCATGTGGGGTAGGTACACCAATGCTGCTGTTAGGAAGGGAGTTTCAGGATTTTGACCCAGCAATAGTGAAGGAACGGCGATTTAGTTCCAAGTCAGGATGGTGTGTGGCTTGGAGGGGAACTTGCAGATGGTGGTGTTCCCATGCATCTGCTGCCCTTGTCAGGTGGTAGAGGTTGCGGGTTTGGAAGATGCTGTTTCAGGAGCCTTGGTGCGTTGCTGCAGTGCATCTTGTAGATGGTACACATTGCTGCCACTGTGCATTGGTGGTGGAGGGAGTGAATGTTTGTGCATGGGGTTCCAATCAAGTGGGCTGCTTTGTCCTGGATGGTATCGAGCTTCTTGAATGTTGTTGAAGCTGCACCCATCCAGGCAGGTGGAGAGTTTTCCATCACACTCCTGACTTGTGCCTTGCAGATGATGGACAAGCTTTGGGAGTCAGGAGGTGAGTTACTCGCCGCAGGATTCCTAGCCTCTGACCTGCTCTTGTAGCCATATAAATACCGTGGCTACTCCAGTTCAGTTCCTGGTCAATGGAACCCCAGGATGTTGTTAGTGGGGGATTCACTGATAATACCAGTGAATGTCAAGGGGAGATGGTTGGAATCGCTCTTGTTGGAAATGGTCATTGCCTGGCACTTAGGTGGTATGAACGTTACTTGCCACCTATCAGCCCAAGCCTGGATATTTTCCAGTTCTTGCTGCATTTCTACATGGACTGCTTCAGTATCTGAGACGTCGCAGATGGTGATGAACATTGTGCAATCATCAGTGAACATCCCCACTTCTAACCTTATGATTGAAGGAAGGTCATTGATGAAGTATTGATGAATATGGTTGGGCCTAGGACACTACGCTGAGGAACTCCTGCAATGCTTTCCTGGAGCTGAAATGATTGACCTTCAACAACCACAACCATCTTCCTTTGCACTAGGTATGACTCCAACCAGTGGAGAGTTTTCCCCCTGATTCCAATTAACTCCTGTTTTGCTAGGGCTGCTTGATGCCATACTTGGTCAAATGCTGCCTTGATGTCAAGGGCATACTCTCACCTCTTGAGTTCAGCTCTTTTGTCCTTGTTTGAACCAAGGCTGTAATGAGGTCAGGAGCTGAGTGGCCCTGGCGGAACCCAAACTGAGTGTCACTGATTAAGTTATTGTTAAATAAGTGCCGCTTGATAGCACTGTCGACGGCACCTTCCTTCACTTTACTGATGAAGGGCAGACTGATGGGGCGGTAATTGGCCAGGTTCGATTTGTCTTGCTTTTTGTGTACAGGACATACCTAGGCTATTTTCTGCATTGCCGAGTAGATGCCAGTATTGCAGCTGTACTGGAGCAGCTTGGCTAGGGGCGCAGCAAGTTCTGGAGCACAGGTCTTCAGTACTATTGCCGGAATGCTGTCAGGGTCTGGAGTCTTTGCAGTATCCAGTGCCTTCAGTCGTTTTAAAACACAAATCCTCATAATTTAACAAAGAAAATGGAAGCACTCATAACAATGTAAATTAGTTAAGTTGGGTACTGATACTGATTACTGCAACACCTAGATTGGCACCTCTTCCAAACCCCATCCAGACACAATTCCTTTAACTACTACCAGCCACTATCTAATTTTCAGTCAATTTCTTACTCAGATGTAAGACACTATATTAATGTGAGTAATCCCTGTGGACAGCCAATCTCTGAGCTTCTGGGGTGGTGGTGGTTCCAGAGAACAAGCTCATCTTGCTTTCTACTCTTGAAAATGTTGATGAGGCATTTAAGCAGAAATTTTCAGCTTTTCCCCAATGTCGTAGTGGGTAACTTCATTTTACGGTGTTGTACAAAGCCATATAAGTCAGAATGCTCCTCTGTGATATCTGCTATGTTAGCTGATCTCAGCTGAGGAGACAGTAGGGAATTACAGTTGGCACCTCTGTTCCTAGGGCTAGGGAAGGAACGATGGTGAAACAAAATCAGCTAGGATATTGTGTGTGGATTGTGCATTATTGTTGAGCTCAATCCACATCCACTTTGCAACAAGGGTCATTGAGCAGCTGATAAATGACCTTCAATGGAATGTGTTTGTGTGGACAAAGTTCACTTAGGAAAGATACCAGAGGGCATAATTTGCCTTTGGAACTGTCAGGAACTTGGGAGGAGGGGAAGAAATTAGAAGGTGGGAATAAATCCTAGTTCCAAGAACAGTCATAACAGGGTAATGCAGTTTTACATAACCTCTCCTAGGGAGGGATGTGAAAGGAGCAGATTTTCCTTAGTTCTTCATGCAACATACTGCAACAGTCAGCACTAGATACAGCTGGTGTTATTAAGTGCATAACTGCATCATAATCGCATCAGCTCTGTTGCTCTGGTTCCCAGGACTACTTCTCCCTTTTCTTAATAGAGTTACAGTTAAGCCACTTTAATCTGTCTTTGGCTTCTAGCTTACCATCTCAATGAGATATACTGATATTTATACGAATTAGGAGCAGGAGTAGGCCACTCTGCCCCTGGAGCCTGCTCTGCCATTCAGTAAGTTCATGGCTGAACTTATTACTTAACATTCCTGCCTACCCCCGATAACCTTTCACCCCTTTGCTTATCAAAAATCTATCTACCCCGCCTTAAAAATTTTCAAACACTCTGCTTCCACCGCTTTTTGAGGAAGAGAATTCAAAAGACTCACAACCCTCAGAGAAAAAAATTTCTCTTCATCTGTCTTAAATGGGCGACCCCTTATTTTTAAATAGTGACTCTTAGTTCTAGATTCTCTCAAGAGGAAACATTCTTTCCCCATCCACCCTGTCAAGACCCCTCAGGATTTTATATGTTTCAATCAAGTCGCCTCTTACTCTTCTAAACTCTAGCGGATATAAGGCAACCTGCCCATTCCAGGTATTAGTCTAGTAAACCTTCTCTGAACTGCTTCCAATGCATTTACATCCTTCCTTAAATAAGGAGACCAATACTGTACACGGTACCCCAGATGAGGTCTCACCAATGCCCTGTATAACTGAAGCATAACCTCCTTACTTTTGTATTCAATTCCCCTTTAAATGAAAGTTAACATTCTATTTGCTTTCCTAATTACTTACTGTACCTGCATACTAGCCTTATGCGATTCATACACTAGGACGCCCAAATCGCTCTGTATCTGAGCTCTGCAATTTCTCACAATTTAGATAATATGCTTTTCTTATTCTTCGTCAAAATGGACAATTTCACATTTTCCCACATTTTGCCATTTGCCAGATCTTTGCTCACTCACTTAACCTATCTATATCCCTTTGCAGCCTCCTTATGTCCTCTTCACAACTTTACTTTCTTAACTATCTTTGTGTAATCAGAAAATTTAGCAGGCATACGTTCAGTCCCTTCATCCAAGTCATTTATATAAATTGTAAAAAGTTGAGGCCCCAGCACTGATCCCTGTGGCCCACCACTCGTTACATCTTGACAACCAGAAAATTACCCACTTATGCCTTCTCTGTTAGCTAGCCAGTCTTCTATCCATGCCAATATGTTACCCCCTACACCATGAGCTTTTATTTTCTGCAATAACCTTTGTGGCACCTTATCAAATGCCTTCTGTTTATCCACAGCACATGTTACTAAAGAATTCCAATAAATTGGTTAAACATGATTTCCCTTTCCAAAACCATGATGACTCCTTCACTTATGAGGTCATTAATTAATCCCATCTTGTTGCACAATATCTAGTCTAATATAGCCTCCTGTCTGGCTCCAGAACATGCTGTTCCAAGAAACTATCCTGGAAAATTCTATGAACTCCTGATCTAGGCTACCTTTGCCCAACTAATTTTTTCCAATCTATATGTAAATTAAAATTCCGCATGATTATCGCCACACTTTCCGACCAGCTCCCATTATTTCTTCCTTTACACCCCATCCTACCGTGTGGTTACTGTTAGGGGACTGTTCACCACTCCCACAAGTGACTTCTTGCCTTTATAATTTCTCATCTTTATCCAAACCGTTTCTACGTCCTGGTTTCCTGAACTTAGATCATCCCTCTCTATTGTGCTAATACCATCATTAATTAACAGAGCTATCCCTCCACCTTTTCCTAGCTTCCTGTCCTTCCGAAATCTCATGTACCCTTCAATATTCAGGTCCCAATATGTGTCATCCTGCAGCCATGTCTCTGAATAGTTTCAAATGAATCAGCCTTTAGTTGTGTCTTTTTTAAAAATATATATTTTTGTAACCTTTAGCCTTATCTGTTGATTTACTCTTAGATTTGAATTCTCTATCCTTTCCTGTCATGGTCTGTTTATTTTTTTCCCATATTAATATCTTTCTCTTGCCTTGTGTTATGAGGATTTTTTTGTATTAAAAATTCGGATTCTATGTTTTTAAAAACTGAAAAAGGATTTCAGTGGTCATTGAGAAATAGCTGAGTTTTTATTTTTTTTTATTTAGTGATACGGCACTGAAACAGGCCCTTCGGCCCACCGAGTTTGTGCTGACCAACAACCACCCATTTATACTAACCCGACAGTAATCCCATATTCCCTATACTAGGGGCAATTTACAACAGCCAATTTACCTATCACCTGCAAGTCTTTGGATGTGGGAGGAAACCGGAGCACCCGGCGAAAACCCACGCAGACACAGGGAGAACTTGCAAACTCCACACAGGCAGTACCCAGAATCGAACCTGGGTCCCTGGAGCTGTGAGGCTGCGGTGCTAACCACTGTGCCGTTTTGAAAGGACGTTCAATAAAAACAACTGGTAAATGAGGACTGGAATGCAGATAATTTCAAGGAAACCAGCAGGAGGTTAACCTCCGAGCTATCCTGTGCTATGATGAGAGAATTTATGACTGGTCATGTGACCTGTTTCAGGAAGGTTTTGGTTTTGAACTTTAAAAAGCCAGCGGGTTTGGACAAAAAAACAGGCATTTGATTTTTGACCTGTCTGGAGATCAGAAGAAGACCCAGAATAAGGTATTACCCCTCTAAAGGAATCCTGCATCTCTTGAGAAGAAACCCTGTATTTCAAATGTGGCAGATTCCTATTGCTTCCTGTCTCTGAAGAATCCCTGCATCAAGCTGTACTGTTGCCTCCTGGGTTTAAGAAATCCTAAATATTGGAACAATTTTTTTTTGCTATACTGTTGCTGTAAGACCATCTGTAAGATCATTAGTTGCTGCACACCTGATGGAAGACCTTGTGTGAAGCCTTCTACTAGTGAAGCTTTTTGAACGCCTATCCATCACAGACTGTTCATCAACCTCGCCTGGCATCCAACTATTTGACTTTGGGACACCTTGAAAAACCGAAGAACTTCCTTCCAGATCATGACAGCTGAAGTTTCTTTGTTATTCCTTTTCATTCCTATGAAGCAGCTGTAAATGAAAATTATTTTTTTTCCTCGTTAACCGTTTTTTTTTGGATGCATGTGCTTGTTGATGAGGGCTAGGGAAAATACGGAGCTTTAATATCTCCCTTCATATATAGATTTACTTTTATTATTGGTTAAGACTTGGTTTTACAATTTAATTTTTGTTCTTGATTAAAGAAACCTGGTTGGTGTGCTTTATTCTGGCGACAAACAGAGTATCTAATTGGCTGTTTCCGCAAGTGGGAAAATTTATTGATGTGCTGTGACTGTGGAGAAATGGGACTGAAGTAACAGTGCACTTCTCCCACTGTGGTCAGAGCACTTGTCTCAACTCTTTGATTTACCATATCTTCCCAAATTTGATCCCTTGTTCCCACTATTCAGTTTAAAACCCTCTCTACTTCTCTAATTATGCTGCTCGCTAGAACACGAGCCCCAGCATGGTTCAGGTGTAGACTGTTCTAACGGTGCAGCTCTTTCTCCAGAACTGGTGCCAGTGCCCCACGAACCGGAACCCACTTCTATCGCACCAGTCTTTGAGCTATGCTTTCATTTCTCTAATCTTATTTGCCCTTTACCTGAACCAGGTGCAAATTGGCAATAATACAGACATGACTATCTTTGAGGTTTTGCTTCTTTTGGTGCCTAGCTGCTCATGCTAACTGTGCAAAACCTCTTTCTTGTCCTGCCTATGCTGTTGGTACTTCCATGAACTACAATGACTGGATCCTCCCCCCTCACTGTAAGTTCCTCTCCAGGTCTAAGGGACTAGGGTGAATGAGGAATTGAAGGAAATTAGTATTAGTAAGCAGGTTGTATTGGAGAACTTAATGGGGCTGAAGGTTGATAAGTCCCTGGGACCTGATATTCTACATCCCAGAGTGTTGAAAGAGGTAGCTGTGGAGATGGTGGATGCATTGGTGATCATCTTTGAAAATTCTATCGATTCAGGAACCATTCCTGCAGATTGGAAGGTAGCAAATGTCACCCCACTATTTAAGAAGGGAGGGAGAGAGAGAAAACGGGGAATTACAGGTCTGTTAGCCTTGCATTGGTGATTGGGAAAATGATAGAATCTATTGTAAAGAATGTGATAAATGGACACTTGGATAGTAATGATCTGACTGGGCATAGTCAACATGGATTTATGAATGGGAAATCATGTTTGATGAACCTGTTTTAGTTTTTTGGGGATGTTACTAACAGAATTGATAAAGGGGAGTCAGTGGATGTGGTATACTTGAATTTTCAGAAGGCTTTTGATAAAGTCCCCCACAGGAGATTGGTTAGCAAAATTAAAGCACATGGGATAAGCAATATACTGGCATGGTTTAAGGATTGGTTAACAGGCAGAAAGCAGAGAGTAGGAATAAATGGGTCATTCTCATGTTGTCAGGCTGTGACTAGTGGGGTACCGCAGGGATCAGTGCTTGGGCCCCAGCTGTTCACAATATATATCAATGATTTGGATGTAGGGACCCAATGTAATATTTCTAAGTTTGCAGATGACACAAAACTAGGTGGGAATGTGTTGAGAAAGGTGCAAAGTGGCTTCAAGGGGATTTGGACTGAGTTAATCTGTGGGCAAGAACATGGCAGATGCAGAAAAATGTGAGGTTATCCACTTTGGTCAGAGGGATAGATTTGCAGAGTATTTTTTAAGGGGATTACAAAGTATAGATGTACAAAGGGACCTGGGTGTCCTAGTCAATAAGTCACTGAAAGCTAGCATGCAGGTGTAGCAGGCAGTAAGGAAGGCTTTTTAAAAATTCATTCCTGGAATGTCAGCGGCGTTGGCCAGGCCAGCATTTATTGCCCATCCCTAATTGTCCTTGAGAAGATGGTGGTAAGTTGCCTTTTTGAACCACTGCAATCCATGTGGGGTAGGTACACTCACCGTGCTGTTAGGAAAGGTGTTCCAGGATTTTGACCTAGTGACAGTGAAGGAATGGCAATATCGTTTCAAGTCAGAATGGTGCGTGGCTTGGAGGGGAACTTGCAGGTGGTGGTGTTCCCAGGCATCTGCTGTCCTTGTCCTTCTAGGTGGTAGAGGTCGGGGGTTTGGAAGGTCCTATCTCGGGAGCCTTGGTGCATTGCTGCAGTGCATCTTGTAGATGGTACACGTTGCTGCCACTGTGTGTCGGTGAGGAAGTGAATGTTTGTGGATGGGGTGCTATTTAAGCGGGCTGCTTTGTCCTGGGTATGTGTCGAGCTGCACCCATCCAGGCAAGTGGAGAGTATTCCATCACAATCCTGTAGATGGTGCCTTGTAGATGGTGGATAAGCTTAAGGGAGTCAGGAGGTGAGTTACTTGCCACAGGATTACTAGCCTCTGATCTGCTCTTGTAGCCATGGTATTTATCTGGCTACTCCCAGTTCAGTTTCTGGTCAATGGTAACCCCTAGGATGTTGATAGTGGGGGACTCGGTGATTGTAATGCCAATAAGTGTCAAGGGGAGATGGTTAGAGTCTCTCTGGTTGGAGATTGTCATTGCCTGACATTTGTGTGGTATGCGTGTTACTTGCCACATATCAGCCCAAGCCGGGATTTTTTCCAGGTCTTGCTGCATTTCTACACTGACTGCTTCAGTATCTGAGGAGTCGCGAATGGTTCTGAACATTGTGCGAACATCCCCAATTCTGACCCTATGATGGAAGGAAGCTCATTGAAGCAATTGAAGCTGGTTGGGCCTAGGACACTACCCTGAGGTATTCCTGCAGTGATGTCCTGGAGCTGCGATGATTGACCTCCAACAACCACAACCATCTTAATTTGTGCTAGGTATGACTCCATCCAGTGGAGAGTTTTCCCCCTGATTCCCATTGACTCCAGTTTTGCTAGGGCTCCTTGATGCCATACTCGATCAAATGTTGCCTTGATGTCCAGGGAAGTCAGTCTCCTCACCTCTTTTTGAATTCACTGCCTCCTCCCCTCTCGGTGTTGTCTTTATAGTGAAACATGTTATAAACGTGTTAAGTGCAGTATCATTTAGTAATAAATTGAGGGGATGAGAGTATTTTCCAATGAATTTTATAGCATTTTGAAATCTATTAAACCAGTTCTGATTTTAATTCCTGCATGAGATTGGCATTAACCAGATCTCCAAACGTGTTCTTTATTAATTTTCTCTCTTTTTTTCTCTCCTTGAATCTCTATCACTCATCCTTTTTTTGGCAAGGCACCAGGCTGGTGGTCCTTTCTAGCTGGAAACCTTTTCCAAAGCCTCCATTGAAGACTGATAAAAGAAAAAAGAAAACACTGATGAAGTGTGCAGAGTGGGTCTGCTTGGCTGTGTCTCACCTTGGCATTTTTTCCACAGCAGAGCATTTTTAGATCAACTTGGCTCTTCACTACAGCAGGAACTCACCCTGAAGGACATTGTGAATGTGAACTTGTCATACCATTCCAAGATGCAGTACCTTTTGAAGGACCAATGCAGTGTACCATGATGAGATCTTTTTGGGATTTTTCATTCTTCTTCTAGTCACAATGCAAGTGTTTCTTAAAACTGGTTGTATGTTGCATTTGCTTGTGGAAATACACAGCAGGTCAGTCAGTATAGGAAAGAGGGAAGACAGTCCTGAACCATTTCAGTGAAGGGTTCCATGTGAAATGTTAATGTCTATTTCAGATGCTGGCTGACCTTTGGTTGTGCAGCATTTTCTGGCTTTACTGTGTTTTAAATCAGATCCTAATTGGCTCAATTCAACCTTAAAGGCCTCTTGTTTTTTGGCCAATGAAGAGTCAAAAACTGAGTTTGTTGCATCATTTGAGGGACCTGATCAAACTGTTGCATTGTTTTTGGGCCAATAGTCAGGAGAACCCAAATGACTTGAGTATGCAATGAGACGAGTCGTCAGGACCAACTGAAACTGGTTGGGATAGATTTTCCAACATGTTGGCCTGGTGTAAAACTGGCATTGCAGATCAACCACCTGATTTTCACTTCATTGATTTCAATCTTTTGCCAATGCCCATCTTTGGCATTTTTCTTTCTTATTTCCACCACACTAACGCTGATTTCTCAAAGCAGGCATCTTTATGCTCTCTGCCATGCTGAGTTACAGACATTTTTAATGGTGGGCTCACATCTGCTAACAACAAGGCTGAGATTTAAGTCAGAACAAGATTTATTTTATCTCCTTTTTGAGGTCTGTTCAAAGCCAGAGCCTAGAAGTCAGGGACTGTTCCAACATAGTTGATTCTGAATCATAACGTTGCGGGCTGAAGCTTCACTCTAGGAATTGAGCACATAATCTAGGCTGACCTTTCATTACTTCATTGTCTGAACTTCTATCTTTCATCTAAGACATTTACAGTCTGCCTTGTTCAGGTGGAAGTAATATACCCATGTCACTTTCTTGAGCAGGGAATTCTGTATCCTGGCCAACATTTAAATCTCAGCCAATGCCACCAAAACTGTTTAACTCCTCATTCATCGCTCTGCACCTAGCCATATAGCAATAGTGACTTCACTGCAGAAGTAATTCATTGGCTGTGAAGTGGTTTGGAGTGTCTTGGATATGTAAGCTGCAAGTCCTCTTTTGTGGCTCAGCTTTGCCTTTCCAAAGCCTGAGATGCTTACAGCTTAGCTGTGTTACTTCAATAAGTGGGCCCTGTTTAAATTGGTTTCACCTGTTGGTATCGTACTGTGGTCCTTTTAATGGTGCCTTTTCATTTCACCAGAAGGCCCCGAAGAATTGTGTCATCGTTATTTCAGTGTAGTTTTGCTGACATGGTTGAATTTGTCATTACAAAGTGTATTTGTAAACAACACTAGGGAAGGTAAAAATAGAGCTATTTGGGCTCCACACTCAAATAATTTAGTTAGTGGGCTGTCATCACCTAGTGCATGCTGACATTTCCCTTCCTGTAGGCTTCCTGAACTTTCTGCTAAAGCCGTTCTGTGTATGCAGCTATTAGGGAGGAATGCAAGAACAGCGCAGTATGGTTCTCTGTTGCTCTCTTCCCACCACTACCATTTCCCAACCTGGATTACCCACCAGGTGACACATTTTTGATTCTTTTAACCTTTACAAGGATGCAATAGGGTTCAGAAGAGGCTGCTGATACAGCAACACTGTTCAGATCTGGGGCAGGCTTGGACTTGGGTAAAGTGAGTTGTTGAGGGGAAAAATTTGGTACAAAGGAGCCTGTTGGGAGTAGATTTAGCAATGGAGGGTGAACTTCCATTCAAAACAGAAGAATATTAATGGAACCAAATTTCATACCCTGACTTGAGCACATAATCTAGACTGACACTGTGCAGTACCAAGGCAGTGCTGCATCAAACACCTTTTGATTAAGGTGTTGAACTAAGACCATGGGCGTAAAATATCCCTCATTGTTATTAAAAGAAGAATGCAATGTCTGTGTCAATTCTCCACCCCTCACAGATATATTAATTTCATTCCTTAATGATTTCATTGTTTTTAGCTATTCCATTCACACCACAGGCTAAATGATGTCCAGCGTTTTCTGTTTGAGAACTCTCCTCATTTCCAGCTCTGCCTAGGGCTTCTCTTGGTCTAAAAACAAGAAATGCTGGAATCACTCAGCAGGTCTGGCAGCATCTGTGGAAAGAGAAGCAGAGTTAACGTTTCGGGTCAGTGACCCTTCTTCGGAACTGACAAATATTCGAAAAGTCACAGATTATAAGCAAGTGAGGTGGGGGTGGGGGTGGGGCAAGAGATAACAAAGGAGAAGGTGCAGATTGGACCAGGCCACATTGCTGACCAAAAGGTCACGGAGCAAAATATGTTTGCCTTTGCTCCATGACCTTTTGGTCAGCAATGTGGCCTGGTCCAATCTGCACCTTCTCCTTTGTTATCTCTTGCCCCACCCCCACCTCACTTGCTTATAATCTGTGACTTTTCGAATATTTGTCAGTTCCGAAGAAGGGTCACTGACCCGAAACGTTAACTCTGCTTCTCTTTCCACAGATGCTGCCAGACCTGCTGAGTGATTCCAGCATTTCTTGTTTTTATTTCAGATTTCCAGCATCCGCAGTGTTTTGCTTCTCTTGGTCTCCTGGCTAACATTCATTCCTCAGCCAGCACTTAAACTGATTTACTGGTTATTAATCTAACTTACTGTTTGCATTGGATCTTGCTGTGCATAAATCGCCAGCCAGGAATGATCATAACCTGCATTTGAACAAGTGATTGTTTGGATGCAAAGTGCTTTGCGGTGTCCTGAGGATGTGATAAAACATTATATATAAATGCAAAATTGTGTGCTCTCTCTCTAACCCCTCATTTTTTTTCCAGCCTAAAAGCAGCCTTGCTCTTTTTCAGGTGTTTCATTCTACTTGTATATTTTGTTTTGAAGGAATGTATCTTGTCTGGTATCATGTCCGTGAATGGGAAGAAGGTGCTCCATATGGACCGGAATCCTTACTATGGAGGAGAAAGTGCCTCGATAACTCCTTTGGAGGATGTAAGGAGATATTGTTTCTCTTTCTTTTGTCTTTTTAAAAATGTATATGGTGTTGGGTGTTATTGTCTCCCTCCTTGCAACTGCCTGTTGGGACAACCGTCTGCATAACTGCTATAGTTACTGCTGGGATGGTTTATGTTATTGCAGATGCAATATCAGTTAATCTTTCTACAGTATGCAGCACTTGCAAACATTTAATAATCTGTCAATCGATAACTAAATCCTTATGCTACCTCCTTTTAAAAGTAGTTAGCACATCTGCACAGGACTTCTGCCTGTCGTATCCTCTTCCCTCTCTTTCTGCCTCGTGATCTTGGGTATAAACAACTGTACTATCAGTTACACAAAAGGATTTCTCCAAACTGATGATGCTTGCTATAATAAGTCCTATCCAAAATGCCAGCTTTGCTTATCTCTTTAAGTGACTGTGCCTTTGCAAAACTTTGTTTTGGTTCACATTTCTCCTTTTTTCTGTTTCTCCATTTTTTCATCATCAAAATGACATTACAGTCAGTCTCCCAGCATGGCAATGTCCCTTTTTATTCTCCTGCAGGATAAATAACTGTGCACTGTCAGCATACTCTCTGAATCATAATGAATCAGACAAGATCCAAGTCAGGATCTCATGAAGTATGTCACAGCTAAACATCCACTGAAGTGAGGGAAGAGTAAATACAAGATCAACAGGAAGTGTGGGAGGTAGATGCATTAATTATTCATGCCTGCCCCTGAATAGAGCAGGACTGAGCCTGAATGGCCACCTCCGACTTGGGTTTTCTTAGATTCTTCTGATAGTTTTGTGCATTCTCAACTTTGTTACTGTCAGAGTTTCTGACTGAAGCAGAAGTGCTAAGATTTGGATTAGATTCACTGACCCACAGTGATCTAATTGCCCTGTCGTGGCCAAACAACTCAACAGTGCTTCCAGAACCAAAAGTCCTATATATTTAAGATCATTTATCATGTATTTCATTATCGAGGGGATTGGAAACAAGCAAAATTGGCAGTAAAGATTGTGAGAGAGAGAGAGAGGTGTCCTAATACAGACACTGGTTTTGTTGATTTTAAAACTTGGATATTACAGGGTTAGCGAAACAGGACAGGAACAAGATGTTCATTTTCCATTGGGCTGTCAGCAGTCATTCCTAAAGTAATGCATCTCAGTGTCAAAGTAGCGCACATAATGAGGTTCATTGGTCTCAACCTACTGCCGTTATTTCTCTGTCTTAGCAAGGTATAATTGACATTTATTTTTATATTTCTATTGGAGCAATACTTCTGGCTGATAGGATTAAAGCAGGCCAAGTACAAGTGGTGCTGAAGCATGATCTGGCTGAGATCAGCTGACAACTAACTTGGCGCAGACCAGGATGGAACTGGAAACCTTCCTGGCTTCCATGGTTCAGTTGCACACCAGATAATGTACTTATCCACAGAGCCTTCAGGGTGAACTCATAATATAGGATTAATTCCAAGAACCCATTCCATCGTCAGCTTAGAACTAGGATTACAATAGTGCAGGCAGGTTACTTCCACCTGTTGATTTTTATAATATGTTACAAGGTGATATGTTGACCTTCCAACCTCGAGGAAATAAAATAGAACTGTTTTTATCGAGCTGTTCTTTTTGCCTTTCCATTGAGAAGTGCTCAAATTTCATTCAGCAAGTGCATACAGTGGTACAATTGAAATTTGGATCTGTAAGAAATTGCAGGCCATGTCTCCACTGAAGTGTCAGCCGTGGCTCAGTGGGTAGCATTCTAGCCTCTGAGTCAGATGTTGTGGGTTTAAGAACCACTCCAAAGCACATAATCTGGGCTGACATTCCAGTACTGTACTGAAGGAGCCTTGCAGTGTCAGAGGGTGCTGTCTTTTGGATGCGCTGTTTCAACTTAGGCCCTGTCTGTCCTCTCTGGTGGCCATAAAAAAAATCCCATGGTGCTATTTTGAAGAGGAGCAGGGGAGTTCTCCAGGTGGCCTGGCCAATATTTATCCTTCAACCAACGTCACTAAAAATACTGATCATTGTCTCAATTGCTGTTTGTGGGACTGTGCTGCGCACAAAATTGGCTATCGTATTTCCAACATTACCACAGTGGCTATATTTAATTGGCTGTATAGTGCTTTGGGTAGTTTTGAGGTTGTGAACGTTGCTATAAAAGCAAGTTCTTCAGTGCACGTCATGAGTGGAGTAGACCTCAAGTTGGGATTGCAGCTCTCAATGCAAAAAATAGCAAGCAACACTGCAATAGCAATTTTTTGTTTTTAAAACCCCCAAGAAAATGAAACTTAAATATGTTTTTCTTTTTCCTTTTCATTTAGCTGTTTAAAAGGTTCAAAGTTGCTGGGGGCCCTCCGGAATCTATGGGAAGAAGCAGAGACTGGAATGTAGATCTGATACCCAAATTCCTTATGGCAAATGGTAATAAATAGCGTATTTTGTTAATTTTAAATATATCAAAATGAAAAGTCACAGCTGGATTTTAAAAAATCATTCAAACTATAAAGACAGGCAACGGGCTTGTTAATGTAGAACACTATTGTCGTGTACAATTGGCTGAGCTCCTTGAACATTTGCTTCTGAGTCAGAGGAATCAAGTGCCATACCAGCATTCGAGCCCATATCTAAGCTTTCACTCCAGTTTGAAGGTGCTGTCCTATGGATGAGATGTTAAACCCCAAGACCCCATCTGCCAGTTCGGATCGATGTTCAAGATCTCATGGCACTCCGAAAAGTGGAGAGTTCTTCCGTTATAGTTCTCCCTCAACTAACACTACCAATTAAAAATTTACTGGTGATTTGTCAGTTTGTTTATAGGAGTGTACGCTGTGCAAAATGACATTTAATTAATAAAGCAATAATGACTGCACTTCAGAGTAATTAATTGTAAATGCTGTACTTGGGATGTGCTAAAGGATGTAATCTCTTGGAAATGAATGTAGCATTTATTTTTCTGTACCCTGGATTTGAATTTTGTCTGGAAAATGGGATGAAAATTTCAATTTTCTTGTTACATTGAGACTGTGCATTTGAGAGTAATTTTCTATCTGCCTATAATCTCACTCTGTTGCCACCAATGTGGGTGGTGGTGGAGATGATAGTGGGGCAGTAGTGGCACTCTTCTGATTTGGAGTCTATTAGGCAGAGAGCAGCAGGAGCTTTACTCTATCTCACGTATACATCATGAGAGTGATCTAATGTGCTGCTATAGACAAGGTGTTTGATCTACTTGCTTCCCCACTACTGGCATCCCTTGTGTCCATGTTCACACAATATTGCTTTTGAAAGTTACAGGGAAAAGCTAATACTGAATTTTAATCCTCATTCAGGTTATGAACATCCTTCACTTTTTAGTGTAGTAAGTACTAGGCTGCCCATACCATAGCAGTCCTCCTTTTGATCCAGTTTTTCCACTGCTGCCTCCAGCACTGCCCCATTAAGACAGCAGTATTCCCCATTAATAAATATTTTTATTTCACTCAAGTGAGCAGCACCTAGAAACATAAATCATTGAACATATGCTCAGTAATATTGAAGTGATGGACTTGCTATCAACCAAATATCGACTCACAGCCCTGTCTCTTCTCTTTTCCACCCCCCTCCCCCCCCCCCCCGGTGTAGCAGGGACAAGTCACAGAAACCCATGACTACACTTTCTTTTCTGTTCCTTAAAATTCCTCAAAATTGAGTTGCCTTGAATGACCCCACCATATAATAAATGTGGCTGTTCCATCAGGCACAAGTGTCATGGTCCTGATGGTCATGTAGGTTTTTTTTCCTGGAATGTACGGTTTGCCTTTAAGGCTTGCAAGGGATCAGTATTGCTTTAAGAGCCGGCAAGCCTGAGGAGTTCGAGGAAGGTGCATTTTCGTTGCTTTAGAAACAGCCATTTGGAGACTGCAATTCAAAGGGTGCATTCTCATTACCATAGATATAGCCACTGGGAGTGAGCCTGATACAATAAACTTGTTACAATTCAGTTTTGAACTGGCAGTTAGTAAGACAGTTTGTTCTAACAGAACACACTGACAGAGGACACAGACACAGTTGTGGTGTTCAGACACCTGAAAAAGAGTTCTCAACCATTTAAACTGAAGGAATAGGATTTTAGTCTGTTTTAATTATTATCTCTCAAAATTCTTTAAAAAAAAATGTCAAGCCAAGACACATCTCCGGTAATTTAAATTGAAGAAAGGGAAGTTGGACTGTGACAATCTTTTATCCCTCAAAAACTCAAGTCGATTGATTCTGTTCAAAGTGTTTGCAAGTTGTCAATTGTTGAAATTTGCTGGAGAAGGAAAGCAACATCCTGTGAGGATTCGAGCAACATTGGGCTGTAAATTTGCAAGGACTCTAATTTTTTCTATTTTAAATGTTGTTTATATCTTCATAGTGCTTAAGAATTTAGTTCTTCTAATTAAAGAGTTAATTTATTGATTTCACGACACCTGGTTTGGTTAATAGATAGTAGAATTTGGCTGGGTCTTTCTTTAATTTGGAAAGTTTTAAATGATATGTTAGCCGATCTGTGGGACTACGGGATTGAATTCAGTGCGTTGGCCCCACCACAATCAGAATCGTATATTTTGATTGGGGGCTTTGACAGGAGCGGTCGGTCTTAATACAAGTGACAGCCATGCACTTGCAGGCAGCTGTACTAATTGGGAAACTTGCATGAGGATGTGGAGAATAAGATGGTGTCTGAACAGAGATTTTTTTTTCTTTATTTCTGAGTGTTATTACTGTTGTCAAAGCAAGCAAGGACGCTGACCTGGAACTATATGAAATGCTAAAAAGCAAGATGCTGGAAATCAAGTGCTGGAAGCACCTAGCAGGCCAGACAGCATCTGTGGGAGAACAGATAAGTTAGCTACTCTGTTCTGACAAAAAGTCCCAATTGAGATTTTGACTTGCCTGTTCTCTTCACAGGTGCTGCCTGGTTTGCTGAGTGCTTTAATGATTTTGTGTCAGAAATGGACTGCAGTGGCTAGTTAGTGAATTAAGCCCAACTGACCTTGTTTGGTGCTGACAGTTTATGGGAGAATGGAGTGTGTCGGCTCCCTGTTCCCAACACATCGCCCACAAGTGTCACTTTTGAACACTTCTTGGCTGCATGAGCATCACAGCAGCATTGCCATGTTGTATTTTCAGTGTTCTAGTGAGATATCCTGTACATTCTACATGGCTATTGATGGTTGTCTTCTCAGGCCAGCTTGTGAAGATGCTGCTTTACACAGAAGTCACCCGTTACCTAGACTTCAAGGTGGTAGAAGGAAGTTTTGTCTACAAAGCAGGGAAAATCCACAAAGTCCCATCTACAGAGACCGAAGCTTTAGCTTCTGGTGAGTACAAGCACCTGATTGATCATTTTCAAGATGGGGGTTGTATTTATTTTTGAAGGCATTTTAGTTTTTATTTTCCTGTAAAGGATCAGTGGCACTTTAATGCATTTGAACTGAAATATCCATTATATTGACTTTGGGGTAGTACACTCTTTGCTCTGAGAAGGTCATGAGTTTGAATCTCAATCCAGAGATTTAAACAACTAATCTAGCTGGCTCTTCAGTGAAGTGCTGAGAGGTGAATCTTTTAGGTTGTTGTATATGTCCTCATAAGTGTTTTGAACTGTCTGAAACATGCCTTTTTTTTTGTCAATTGTCTGTTTTCTACTCAATAGTCGTCTGTTTGATCATTGGTTTTCTATAGTCTGGCTGTACATGCTCGTGCTAAGCAACCTTCCCCTAGCTCTGGATATTTATAGATGCTACAAACCGTTTTGAGACCAGAGAATTTATTTTATTTTTTATTTAGAGATACAGCACTGAAACAGGCCCTTCGGCCCACCAAGTCTGTGCCAACCAACAACCACCCATTTATACTAACCCTACAGTAATCCTATATTCCCTATCACCTACCTAGACTAGGGGCAATTTACAATGGCCAATTTACCTATCAACCTGGAAGTCTTTGGCTGTGGGATGAAACCGGAGCACCCGGCGAAAACCCACGCGGTCACAGAGAGAACTTGCAAACTCCGCACAGGCAGTACCCAGATTCAAACCCAGGTCCCTGGAGCTGTGAGGCTGCAGTGCTAACCATTGGGCGGCACAGTGGCGCAGTGGTTAGCACCGCAGCCTCACAGCTCCAGGGACCCGGGTTCGATTCCGGGTACTGCCTGTGTGGAGTTTGCAAGTTCTCCCTGTGTCTGCGTGGGTTTTCTCCGGGTGCTCCGGTTTCCTCCCACAAGCCAAAAGACTTGCAGGTTGATAGGTAAATTGGCCATTATAAATTGTCACTAGTATAGGTAGGTGGTAGGGAAATATAGAGACAGGTGGGGATGTTTGGTAGGAATATGGGATTAGTGCAGGATTAGTATAAATGGGTGGTTGATGTTCGGCACAGACTCGGTGGGCCGAAGGGCCTGTTTCAGTGCTGTATCTCTAATCTAATCATAATCAAAATCATTGCGCCACTGTGCGGCAGAATGGGGGCTCAGGGCCTCTGCTTGCTCTTGGGTTTGTAAAGCAATTTTCACCACCATTTTCCCTGGCCCACTTCCTCCTTCCCCCACCAACTTTGCTTCCAAAACCTCAAATGCCCATGATGATTCTACTTGTAGTCAGGCCTGATAATGTGCATTGGTCTCTGGATTCGGTTGTCTGCATGAGAAATACTTTCTGCGCTAATACTTAATGTGTGATTGTATATTGGTGACTATCAATGCTACTCCCATTAGATCCCTTTTGTACAAGATCAGCCACACTTGAAAATGGAAATCATCTGTATGATTTACTGTTTGATGTACATTCTGTGTTGCTTCGCAGTTTTGAGAGTGCTTTTTCTATCCTTCAATTGACAGACCTCTGATAATCAATAGCTAAATGTTGAAGTCACACGTCCATCCAATATTTAGTTACATTTGAAAAAGGCATGGATGCTGTCTGTGAACAGTGTCAATAATGGTGTATTGTCATTTAGCTTAAATACTTCTTGATTGGATTCTTGTTTTGTGGATGATTCAAAGAATAAACGATTCAAATATTAAATATATTTGAGGGGTCCAATTCTCTGCCCTTCCCCCCCCATCTGTTTTTGTGCCAACCTTTTGATGAGCAATGGAACCTGAAAAGCAGCTGATAGTAAACAAGTTATTAGATGGCAGGAACAGCCAAATTTGATTTTTAAATATAAATGCCCGTTTGATGCAGTGGCATGAAGGATGGCTCAAATGAGGTGGTTTAAGATTTGTAAAGCGTGCTCAACTATGAAAAAGGACTCCACAATTTATTTTTCTCAGAAATTGGTTGTGGCTGAATTTTTACGTTTTTCTAGACCTCTGGTTACTTAAGGGTGGCTCTTCCTGATGTTTGGATCCAGGTGCTGCTGTCTGAATTGCAGCTTTCCCATACGTTAAAATGGCACTTATGGAAAATGAGCAGAAGTCTGTTCCTCAAAGTTTTGATTTCAAATTGACAAATTTGGGTGAAAGGCCAGAACTTGTAGGTTAGAACAGCAATGAGGTAGGAGAGAAGCTGTGGATAGGTGACACCAAACTTGGGTTTTAACAGAATGTAGATAATAGCAAACTACGAACTTGTGTGGAAGAGGAGCTGGTGTGATTAATCTGGATTTCAACAACGATGGTCGGGCTAGCTTAACTGTTTTGTACTTGGGAAGACGGGATTTTTATCTTCCATTTGACTCCTAGTCCAAGTCTGAATTCCGTGTGACTATCTAAAAGAATCTGTACATCAGAAAGTTTTGGTTTACTTCTGGAATAATTGACCTGATACCAGGAAATATAACTATAAACTTGGCTCCAGGATAATTTTATTTTGTGCAAACTAAGGAAAATAACTTGGAATGTTCTACATCCACGAATTAGACTAAAATTCAGACTTGACTCTTTTCGCATCTTCACTTGGTTTCATCCCAACTCTTAATTAAACTTCTAAAGCCTATGAATTGTTGCGTTATGCTGTCTCTTCATCTTTCCACAGTGCATGCATATTCTGATGTGTCTGTGAACTGGTTTTCGAGGCATGTTTGACTACTTCGTGGCACCATTTTCCTGCTTTCAATGTCTGGACCTGGATACCATTCCAGCTAGATATTGTCCAGGCAAAATGTAGGGTTGGTAGTCTCAAAAGATGAGATAAAATGGGCTGAAGGACTTTCAGCCAAACGTATCATGCATAAAGTGGAGCATGATACTGTCGAACAATGAGGTGGTGAATGGGGAAAGAGGGAAATTTAACATCAACACGATAGCAATAAATATTCACAATTTTTCCCTTTTCTCTTCAGATCTGATGGGCATGTTTGAAAAACGTCGTTTCCGAAAACTTTTAATGTTTGTTGTTGGCTTTGATGAGCGTGACCCTAAAACGACCCAAGGCATTGAGCCCAAAAAGACCACAATGCGAGAGGTCTACAAGAAATTTGACCTCGGGCAAGATGTCATTGATTTCACAGGACATGCTCTGGCTCTGTACAGAACAGATGAGTATGTTACCGGTTGACTTTTTATACATTTAATTCATATTGCGCAAATAATGTATTGAACAAAAAAGTTTCAACTTCAAGTTGGTCTGGTTGACGATTAAGGTTGGCCCAGGCAGATTATTCACTTTGGATGGTGCGATACTCCAAAGCCAATGAAAACTAGTTAAAATGAGTAAGTTAGGAGTCAAAGGAAGCAGATGGGAACTTTTTCACCCAATGGGCAACAGAGCTGTGCAATAAGATAACAGGAAAGCCATTGAAGTGAAGTAGATTCAAAAGACAGCTGGGTGAAAATAATACTTGCCTCATTCATTCTAGTAGTACTGGTGGCAGTGCTCTCCTTTGGATCAGAACATTGTTTGAGCACCACACCAGTGTTGAAGTGTCATTGAAAGAAATAAAATTAAAGGGTAATCTAATAATGGCTTTCAAAATTATGAAAGGTTTTAGGTGGATAAATAACGAAGGATTATTTCACAGATTCTCAAATCAGTAGTAAGGTTGGCATTAACCAAAAAAAGAGGAAGTTTGACTTTTTTTTACCCTACATAAACTTAGTTGGACATTGAGTGCTTTATCAAAGGGCCTGTTGAGGCAGAGACTATAACGTTTGAAGTGGAATTGGATAAGAATATAAAATGATATGAGGAAAGGATGGGGAATGGATTTAGAGTAGATAGCTCCATTGAGGAGCTAGCACTCTAGGCCACATGACCTCCTTCTGTGTTTAATTTCTATGATTCCACAATTTGGGCAGGTCCTTCAGTGCAGTACAGAGTGAGCACTTGGGTACAGTATGGAGCAAGTGTCCACTGTCAGAGCTGTTGTCATAGGGACAAACCACTGCACTAAGTTTTCAGCAGAATTGTATGGGATGAACTGAATGACCACCTTCATCCCAAATTAACTTGTAATGGTTGCTCTTTTTCCTTAGTTTTCCCCAACTTCCTTGGTCAAGAACTTGCTTCAAAGTCTGTGCCAGTTGCTGACTTTTTTTTATTCTTTAATGGGATGTGGGTGCGCTGGCAAGGCCAGCATTTGGTTCCCATCCTTAATTGCCTTTGAGAAGGTGGTGGTGGTGAGCAATCTTCTTGAACCGCTGCAGTCCCTGTTAAACTTGAGCGAATTGACTTTTTGCTAAGATTTAGTATAATGAAGGATGCCAGTAGTCCAAATGTTTCACATAGTTGAGGTGTGAGGATAACTGCACAGTGGCATTCACTGTGATATAGTGCATGTGACAGCTGGATGTAAAGGCCTGGTCGGGTCTGTAAATGAGACCCGGCCTGAGTCCTTTCATTTTTTTTCCCGGGCCCGACCCAACCATCAGTTAACTTACCTTCCATTTTTCACTTTGTCCCTTAGTTGCACAAGCTTAAAATAACTGTAGCAAAACCACCTTTAAAGTCCAAAAAGTAAATTAACATTAAAGTCACTTACCTGAGGTGGTGATGGAGTGAGTGCGACCCAACCCGACCCAAACCCGACACGTGCCGTCGGGTCCCATCGGGCTCGGGTCGAATAGCAGGCCTTTAGCTGGATGTACTTTTATACTGAGTGCGAAGACAGTGAGCTTGAACCCTATACCTGGAGTTTGAACACATATAATACAGGCTGAACCTCCTAGTAACATACTTGCAATGTTGAATGTATTTTCCACTGGGTCAGATATTAAACCAAGGCCTTGTCTGCCTATTCATATGGCTGTGAAAGGTTCCGCAGGACATATTGTAGAGCAGGTAGTTCTCCTGACATCCTCCCTTAACCAACAACCAAAGACTAGAGGGCACTGGAATTGATTTATGGTGTGCCGACTAAATCTGCACTGACTATAGTCCGTGCCTGGGATCCTTCTGGTCTGTTGGTGTTGCCAGTAGTCCGAGATGTATGACATTTATATGTTTTAAGTCAGTGATATTTGATAATGTAGTGTCTTGATATTGCCAAATGTGTACATCTCCATGCATTGCATCACCGAGCATTGCATTCGTCCACTAACTTATTACTGCAACAAACTGTTTGATACTTGAAAGAAGACTGGTTGAATTTTGTGATATTTGCAGTAAAGATATCTGATCTTTTTCTTTTTTGCCCCAGTTACTTGGACCAACCATGTCTGGATGCCATCAATCGCATTAAATTGTACAGTGAATCATTGGCTCGGTACAGCAAGAGTCCCTACCTCTATCCACTCTATGGACTTGGCGAGCTGCCACAAGGCTTTGCTAGGTAACTGACACATCTGTATAATGAATTAAATTTGCTACGCTGTGCACTCCTTATATGGGCATCACCATTCTGTGATTGTCACTCAATTGCATGCTTCTACCACCAGATGGAGTTGCCAACCCACCTGCCCCTGTCGCTCCCTTCATTCCGATACCTACAGCGTTGCCACTGCCTTCAGTGGTAAAGCAGGTCTGCAATGATGCTGTAGATTGGAACAACTCTTCCATTTCCAGCACCTAGCATTGGCGCTGAGCGACCTGGGCCCTGTATAACAAAACCTTTAAGGAATTGGGAAAGTTCACCATGTACTGCTCTAATAATGCAATTTGAGTACAACTGCAAGAGTAACCTCTCGATGTATGACATTTATATGTTTTAAGTCAGTGATATTTGATAATGTAGTGTCTTGATATTGCCAAATGTGTACATCTCCATGCTGGGATTCTCAACCCAGTCATACCTGGGACAACATTGTCCAAGTCGCTTTCATGTTCTGCTCTTCCAGGTAACCAGAATGGGGAGCTTTTCACACCATTATTCTGAGCTAGAGGGCACAAAGGAGCACAAGATTGTACCATCTAATACCAATGCTATTATCATGTCCTGAGATTGTACAGACAAATATTAGGCTAACCCTGCACTTGGTTTATTAGACAACATTAATGAACTTATTTCTCAGAAGCTGGATTCTGATGTGTCTTTATTTCTCATGCATTCCTCACCAGACTGAGTGCTATCTATGGGGGCACTTACATGCTCAACAAACCAGTGGATGAAATTGTGTTTGAGAAGGGGCGTGTAGTGGGTGTCAAGTCAGAAGGAGAGGTAAGTCTGGCTTGTATGGCATGATGCTATAATAGAACATTTTTAAAGACTAGTTTAGCAAGATTTAGGGGCAGTAAATATGAGAGTCAATAATAAATCCAATGGGGTATTCAGGAGAAACACCCAGAGTGTGGTTAAAATGTGGAACCATGGTGGGCAGTTGAAGCAAATACATGGAATACAATGCAGAAACAGGCCGTTCAACTCACTTCTCTATTTATGCTCCACACAAGCCTCCTACATTACAATAGTAACTGCACGTTAGGGTGCTTCATTTCGCTGTGGAGCATTTGGGATGTCTGGAGGTGGTGAAAGACGCTATTTATGGTTAGGCCACAGCTGGAGTATTGTGTACAGTTCTGGTCACCATATTACAGGAAGGACATAATTGCTCTGGAGAGAGTACAGAGGAGATTTACAAGAATGTTGCCAGGGCGTGAAAGTTGCAGCAGTGAGGAAAGATTGGATCGGCTAGGGTTGTTTTCCTTCAAACAGAGGAGGCTGAGGGGTGACTTAATAGAGGTGTACAAAATTATGAGGGGCCGAGATAGAGTAGACAGGAAGGACCTGCTTTCCCCTAGTGGAGAGGTCAATTACTGGGTGCACAGATTTAAGGTGATTGGTAGAAGGATTAGAGGGGACATGAGGAAAAATGTTTTCACCCAGAGGGTGGTGGGTGTCTGGAGTTCACTGCCAGGAACAGTGGTGGAGGCAGAAACCCTCAACTCATTTAAAAGGTACCTGGACATACACCTGAAGTGCTGTAACCTGCAAGGCTATAGACTAGGAAGGTGGAATTAGATAGGGCAGCTTGTTTTTTTTTTGGTTGGCATGGGCACGATGGGCTGAATAGCCTCCTTCTGTGCTGTAATTTTTCTATGGTTCCATTAATGCTAGTCTTTCTTCCTCCCATCCATCTTTGTCCAACCCTATTGACCTCATCTTCTAGAAGAGCCTAGATGCCTTTAAGGGGAAGCTATGTAAGTAGATGGGGTGAGAAAAGAACTGAAGGATATGCAGAAAGAGTTACATGAAGTAGAGTGGGAGGAGGCTTATGTGCTGCAGAACCGCTGGTATAAACCAGTTGGGCCAAATTGCCTGTTTCACTGCTTTCAATTCAATGTAAAGTGATTAAAGAAAAAATTGAATTTGGAGCAAAACATGTTCGTGAGCTGTGGAGCTTCAAACAAATGTTCTCAATAAGAACAAAAGAAGAAGGTGATTGGCTTTGATCACCTCAGAGAGCTGGCACAAAAAGGAGGATACTGTAAAGATGCTTTTATCAGTGCTAACTTGGCTTGTTTATCTTGTAGCTTTTTGGCGAGAACATAATGTTCAGTTACTGGGGCAACTGGTTCAGGGGCCTAATTCTGGACTGCTAACTGGGAATTTATTAATTCAGGTCTCTAAATTTTTTTCCTTGGCTTTTTACATTTACAGACCGCTCGTTGCAAGCAGCTGATCTGTGATCCCAGCTATGCACCCAGCTTGGTAAAGAAGGTAGGAAAGGTCATAAGGGTCATCTGCATCCTCAGCCATCCAATCAAAAACACTCATGATTGTAACTCCTGTCAGATCATCATTCCACAGATGCAAGTCAACAGGAAGTCAGGTAATTTGTGATATTTAAAGCAACATAAATTAAATCTTGTATGAGGGAGAGGGAATTGTATAGATCAGGTAGAGCCCTTGACACCACAAATAGCATGTAAACAAATATTGATGCAGTTGAAAGTGCAGGGAAAAGTTCCTTTTTGATACAATACGTTGTGTGATGCGGTAATGAGGATGTCAATCAGCTAAAATTGTCAGACCGTGCTGAAGTAACTGATCTCCACCAAGACAATGCTGTGTTCCACAACTGACATTTGTGGCCCTGGCTAGTGAGAGACAAATACAGCAAAGGATCTCAGTCCTGATGGTTTTTCAATCATCCTAGCTGATGACTGGGTCTTTGTCTGGTGTGTAGCATCTCCTTTTCACCTACACCACTTTCAACAGTTAAACAGCCTCCTATTGCTCCCTGTCTATGTTCACACGTGAGGATTGGCCACTTGAGCAAGTCACAGGTGTGCCTGGAGAATTGATCTCTAGCAGAATTGGAAGTCATCTAAAAAGGAAAGCAAAAAAGACATCACCACAGGCATTGGGGGAGTGGTAATAGTATAGTGTTGCTGAGTTAGTTTTCTTCAATCATAAAAACAAATGAATTCTTCCTTCAGACATCTACGTTTGCATGATGTCATACACACACAACGTGGCAGCTGAAGGAAAGTACATTGCCATTGTCAGCACTACTGTGGAGACCAACAGTCCTGAGAAGGAGGTTCAGCCAGCACTAGAACTTCTGGAGCCCATAGACAAATCGTAAGGCATTTTCGTTTTGAGGTTGTTATTTTATAGCTGTAATAAGATTGCAATCTGTTTTAAATAGTATTTATAGCACAAACAGACTATTCACCCTAAAAGGTTCATGATGGTGTTTATGCTGCACACAAGCCTCCTCCCACCCTTCTTCATTCGGCCCCGTCAACATTTATCCTACTATTCCTTTCTCCCTCATGTGTTTATCTTGCATGCACTGGAGGCAATTCAGAGAAGGTTCACTAGGTTGATTCCCGAGGGAAGGGGTGTTTGTGGGAGGAAAAGTTGAGCAAGTTGGGCCAAAGGTGATTGGAGTTTAGAAGAATGAGAGGTGATTTTATTGAAACACCTAAGGCACGATGGCGTCTTTTAAGATGTATCTAGACAGATACATGAATGGGCAGGAAGAAAAGAGATACAGACCCTTAGAAAATAGGCGACATGTTTAGGTAGAGGATCTGGATCGGCGCAGGCTTGGAGGGCCGAAGGGCCTGTTCCTGTGCTGTAATTTTCTTTGTTCTTTGTTCTTCTGAAGAGGCTTGACAGGGTAGACACTGAAAGGTTGCTTTCCCCTCTTGCAAGGAATCTAGAACTAGGATATAGTTTCAGAATAAGGTGTTGCCCATTTAAGATGGAGATACAGAGGAATTGCTTCTTTCAGAGGATCTTTGGAATTTCTTTACCCAGAGAGCTGTGGAGGCTGAGTCATTGAGTATATTCAAGGCTGAAATAGATTCTTGAGCTATAGTGGAGTCGAGCGTTATGGGAAACAGACAGGATAGTGAATTTGAGGCCAAGATCAGATCAGCCATGATATTATTGAATGGTGGAACAGGCTCGAGGGCCATACAGCCTACTCCTGTTCCTATTTCTTTTGTTATGTTTATATCTAGCTTCCCCTTAAATGTGCTATTCACCTCAGCTACTCTGTGGTAGCAAGTTCTACATTCTAATCACTCTCTGGGTAAAGAAGTTTCTCCTGAATTCCCTATTAGATTTATTAGTGACCATCCCTCACAAGTGGAAACATCTTTACCTGTACCGTATCGACCCCTTTTCATAATCTTAATGACCTCTATCGGGTCACTTCTAAGTCTTCTCTTTTTGAGGGAAATGAACCTCAGCCTGTTCAGTCTTTCCTGATACACTGCCTGGAACTCACCCACTGCCTGCAAGAATGGTAGAGGCAGAAACCTTCATAACATTTAAAAAATTCTTGTATATGTACTTGAAGTGCCGTAACCTACAAGGCTAGGGAGCAAAAACTGGAGAGTAGGATTAGGCTGGATGGCTACTTGTCGGCCGGTGCGCAGACAATGGGCCTTCCATGCTGCAAATTTCTATGATTCTACCTACGTACTAGTGCCTCTGATATTGCTTCTTTTGATGTGTGGATGCAGTCCACGGACCATGAATTTTAACCTCTCTAAGTTTGATTAATTTATCAATTATCTCCCCACTTTCTAAAATATTTTTATATCTTTTTGATCTCTTCCAATGTCATGTCCACCAAATTAGTCTCCCTGACGAAGTAATTTGGTATTTCTGCCATTTCATTGTCATTTACTTGTGGGTTTATGATGTGTATCTTGTAGTGGCCCTATCCCTATACTAGATTTTTTTTTTTTTTTAAATTTTGATTTATATACCTTGATTTAATGTCATAGTTTCTCTTTGCCTCCTTAACTTTTTTTAGTTTCTTTCCTAACTGTTCCATGTTCTCTCTTGTGTATGTACATATTGTATGCCTTTTTTTTAAGTTTCAATTTTGACCACCTTGTTTCATTCACTAGTGTCACTACTAGCTAATTTATTCTTTTTAATGGGATATATTTCTCCTGGACTCTTGAGTATAGTTCTAAAAGTTTCCCACTGCTGTTCTATTTGTTAGAAAATTTTTCCAGTGTATTACCCTAGTTTCATTCTCATCCCTTTTTAAAATCAGCTTTTTATTCTATTTGATCTTTGTCTTACGGCTTTCTCAATCTCATTTGTGATCACTATTGCCTGGATGTAGCCCCCCTCCCCCATCCCACTTTACAGTTTCTCATCTGTTTTGGTTCATTTCTCAATACTGAATTCAACAGTGCTCCATCTCTTGGGCCTTTTACAAACAGGATAGAAAGGAATCCTGCACACAGATTGTTTAAAAACTTCATTCCCTATACTTGTTTCTCTGTTACTCGTCTGTTTATTTGAGGGTAGTTAAAATCTCCCATAATTATTATATGTTCATTCATTTCACATATTTGCTTTGATATTTCTTCCTCCACCTCCTTTCTGTTATTAGGCAGTCCTATCATATCTTTTATTTCAAGCTGTATGTTGTTCATTGTCACATTGCAGCTCCAGCTCCCTGCACTATGTCCGATTAGCTGGTAGCTCACATTTGGTAAAGAGAGGTCAGGAACCAAAATCTGGCTTTTTTCATGTCACTCTGTGCATCGGCCCTCACTTGGAAGGGAAAGCTGGAGAGCATCCGTTATGGTCCCCAGTTTGGGGCTGCTGCTATGTTGGCAGGCTTCCCAGTGCTGTGTGATATGGAGATGTCCATCAATCCAAAAGTAAGTCTGTGTGTACTTGGGGTGGTTGGTAGCACGATTCAGATGCATCTGAGAGAGGCACCATACACAAACTAATGGGTGGAATATCTTCAGGTGAGGTTAGGTAATTCAATAATCCAGAGAGGGAAGCAGCAGCATTTTCCAGTTAACTCAGACTTGTCACATTGTATTGCCTTAATGTTTATTATTTGATTTCGGGTAAAGCTAGGTGAGGGGAGTGTTATGAATTTGCTGACTTTTCTTTAAATTTGACAACTTACGTTGCCGAACCCCTCGAGATAAGATTTTTTATGTTTGATTCTATCATGTGCTGAATTTTCAGTATATGAAATTTTATATTATAAAAATGCAAACAAAGCACTGGAATTCATTTCAAGAGGAATAAAATTGAAAAGCATTATAATAAATTGCTATAGAACGAGTATGACATCAAGGAGCCCTCAAGACTGGAGTCAATGGGAATCGAGGAAAACTCTCCGCTGGTTGGAGTCATATCTGGTGCAAAGGAAGATGGTTGTGGTTGGTGGAGGTCAATCATCTCTGCTCCAGGACATCACTGCAGGAGTTCCTCAGGGTAGGCCCAACCATCATCAGCTGCTTCATCAATGACCTTCCTTCCATCAGGTCAGAAGTGGGGATGTTCGCTGCTGATTGTGCAATGTTCAGCACCATCCGCGACTCCTCAGATACTGAAGCAGTCTGTGTAGAAATGCAGCAAGGCTTGGGCTGATAAGTGGCAAGTAACATTCGCGCCATACAAGTGCCAGGCAATGACTATCTCAAACAAGAGAGAATCTAACCATCTCCCCTTGATATTCAATGGCATTTCGATCACTGATTCCCCCACTATCAACATCCAGGGAGTTATCATTGACCAGAAACTGAACTGGAGTAGCCATATAAATGACCTGTTCTTGTAGCCATGGTAGAGGCTAGGAATCCTGTGGCGAGTAACTCACCTCTTGACTCCCCAAAACCTGTCCACCTACAAGGAACAAGTCAGGAGTGTGATGGAATACTGTCCACTTGCCTGGATGGGTGCAGCTCCAACAACACAAGAAGCTCGACACCATCCAGGACAAAGCAGCCCACTTCACTGGCACCCCATCCACAACCTTCAATATTCACTTCCTCCACCATCGAAGCACAGTGGTAGCAGTGTGTACCATCTACAAGATGCACTATAGCAACACACCAAGGCTCCTTCGACAGCACCTTCCAAACCCACGACCTCTACCACCTAGAAGGATAAAGGCAGCAGATGCATGGGAACACCACCACTCGCAAGTTCCACTCTGAGCCGCACACCATCCTGGCTTGGAACTATATCACCATTCCTTCACTGTCACTGGGCTTAAATCCTGAAACTCCCTTCCTAACAGCACTGTGAGTGTACCTACACCAAGGACTGCAGCAGTTCAAGAAGGCATCTCACCACTACCTTCTCGAGGGCATATAGGGATGGGCAATTAATGCTGTCCTAGCCAGTGATGCCCACATCCCATGAATGAATTTAAAAAGAAACCTTGCTAAGAGCACGCTTAGAATACTGTGTACTGTTCTGGTCTCCATATTTAAAAAAGGATGTAGAGGCGCTGGTATATGGTGCAAAAAATATTTACAAGAATAATACCAGAACTGAGAGGTTATACCATTCAAGAAAAACTCTACAGTTTGGGGCTTTTTTCCCTGGAAAAGAGAATGTTCAAGAGTGACCTAATAGAGATCTTTTAAAATTATGAAGTGGTTTGAGAGGGTGGATGTAGAAATATTACCACTTGTGGGAATCCAGCTCTAGGGGTCTTGAATAGAAGATGGTCACTACTAAATCCAGTAAGGAATTCAGCAGAAACTTCTTTACCCAGAGAGTGGGTAGTGGAACTCAGTACCACAGGGAGTGGTTGAGGTGATGGGAGCATAGATGCATTTAGGGGGAAGTTAGATCAGCTTAAGAGGAAGAAAGGAATAGAAGGATACGCTGATAAGTTTAGATAAAGTAGGATGGGAGGCAGCTAGTGTTGGTGCTTGCGCTCCACATGGATCACTTTGGCCAAATGGCCTGTTTCTCTGCTCTAAATGTGATGTAATTCTACATGTATTTTTTACACTGTATTTGGGCATGATTATTCTCACGTCTCGCTGGTGTATCGATAGGATTTTCCCAATGTAACACCACCTGACAGTCAGTCACACCTGCAGCTTCACATGCTGTCACTAGATGGAGTTTCATATCTGCAGATTCCAACCCCCAATGACTTATCTGTGCCTTGAAATCACGTTTTATTTTAAGAACTTGTCGATGAAAAGCTTTTTTGACAGACTACAGTTTGTAACTTTATCAATTCATATACCTTTTCAGTTAGTGCATTTCCAGACACCAAGAGAGGGGGCACTATAGCAGGAACGGGGGAGTGGTTGCTGGTTCAGTCCCCTGTTTTGCTGAGTTGCTGATTTTGCACAGTATTATTGAGAAGCCAGGTGCCTCTACACAATGAGGGAAGGGAAATCAAAGTATCTTCGTGCTCCTCACACTGATGACCGAAAAGATGCTACTGGAGGCCTCCAGGTAGGTATTGCTGCAGCTGGGGAAACACAAGTAGAGTGAGGAAGAAAAAACAGGACATTTTGTTTTATGAAATAATTTTTAGTATAGTTGTTGATGAGAGGGGACATCCATGCAAGAAGCTCACCTTCACCCACTCGTCACAGTATCCGGTAGCTTCTTGAAGGAGTCCAGCGGCTTTGACTCTCTTGCCCAGAACAGTAGGCCATTCTTCCCCCTCCCCCCCATCCCCTACCCTGCACCATCTCTCTCATGTGAAAAGCAGACTGATGAATCACCACAAAAACTTGTTTGCTTTCAAAATCAGTGTTGCTCAGTGTCCTCCTTTACCAGTCCTCCCTATATGCTGAAATATATCTCTTGTATATTTTGGTTGTCTAAGTTTTCTTTCATTAGATATCAAACCTTTTACTTGACTCTTCTCTGCTGTTCTAGATTTGTTTCAATCAGTGACTTGTACCAACCAACGGATGATGGAAAAACAAGTCAGGTAGGGGTTTGGTAATTACATGAATGACTTTGGGTTTATTTAAACCGTGTTGAATTTTGCACGTGTTGCAGTTGCAAATTCAGAAGATGCAGGAAATCCTGGAACTCCATGGCCTGGCTTTACTGATCGTAATGTTGACAGGAATCCATTCATTTTATGTGGGTTGGCATTACAATTGGAAAATCTAAATACATAAAATATTATATAAAAATGAAGCCCCGACTAAAACTGTTTCCAATTGATGGGGCTTCATAGCCTTTGTTCCCCTCCATTGAAACATCCTAGAATTGAAACAACAGGCTGCAGCCTTCTCCATAACTGGCACTGGTGTTGCTTCATGGCAGCTGACTGAATATGTATCTATAACTGACCATGAAATAGATGGTTTTGGTTTTTCCTCCTTCTACCAAGAGGATTTGGACATTGCACCCAGCCAAGATCCATCAAAAATAATGCAGCTGAGGCAAGCAGATTTGAGTGATTTGTCAATTTTGAAACTAGAACCATCAAGTTGAGAAGTCACTGGTAACCTTTTAAATAATGTGGTAAGTGAAAAAATTGCTTTGATGAATAGCACAGGATGTTGGTGTGCTTGTACCCCATGGCACAAATCTGTGTGCTGCAAATTCTGCCCTGTGCTTTTCTTTTCGCTAGGTTCATGCTCTCAGTTGGACTATGTGGGAAAGATTGTCAACACAAAGGATTTAATAAACCATGAAATGGGCCATATTCATGGGGTAAACTAACATTCCCCTTCAAGTTACTTTGACTTCTCAACTGAGTTCATCACTCATCCATGCTGATTGATGCACAAGGTAGTTCAGAATTGCAGCAGCAATAGGATATTCAATCAAAACAAATAACAGCTGCAGCTCCCTTGCAGTAACCAAGGTGTTGACATTTCTCTTATGATCAAAAGATTGCTCTGTAGCTGTGAAGAGGAAACTTTGCAGTCATCTCCAGGTTTATGTAGGTCCTAAATCCCCCTACAATTTTGAAGAAAAGATTTGAGCATATTTTGAGATTTGACAATGAATTGGTTGTTGCTGAGGTGAACCAAATACTGCAAAGACGAGGCACAAACTTTTGCAGCAGCCATTTCTGGCCTTGTCTGGAGGAACTGCTGACTAGGGGCCAGGCCTTTCCTTGCAGGAATGTATATTTGTGTTATTCTTGCACAGCTCCCCTCAATTGGCTAATGAGCCATAGCAGCAGGTTGCTGCCTGGCCACATGCATTTGGAGATTAGAACGTGAGGCAGAAATCTAACTCGTAATATAAAAAGATAACAAGGAGTGGGAGGAGATTAACAAAGAATGCTTTCTCTAAATGTTTGCTCTTGGATTTTACTTAGATTTTTATCTCACGTTCTTATGATGCCACCACCCACTTTGAGACAACTTGTGACGACATAAAAAGCATCTACAAGCGAATGACAAGCACAGACTTCGATTTTGAGAACATGAAGCGCAAACAGAATGACGTGTTTGGAGATGATGCATAATAATCACACACTAGATTGTGTTCTGTTCATTCATAGCACTTTCATATGAGAATACTGATGGAACTATTAGTGAGTTAGATTTCAACTTTGAGATATGTACAGTTGTCCAAAGAAACACCCACCTCTTCATTTTGATTTGTTTTTCAAGTGTTATATTTTTCTTATGGGCGGTGGAGGGGGGGAGATGGTTGATGAGAAAAAGAGACAAGATTTCAAAGTCCAGTCTGGCTTGTGTGATCCTGCACTAAGTAGATAAAATTTTGCACAATTGACAAGTTTGTCATATCAGTTCTAGTACAGTGAAATCGGTCTCGAGGCACAACTGTATGAAGATTTAAGTCACAATTTCACTACATGCCCACTATATTTACATGTGAATAAAATCTATCCCTCCTTGTAAGTGCAAACAGCTCTGGTTGTGAATTTCTAATTCCACCACCCACATCCCCCATTGTCACGGGAATGGATGAACATACCATGTATCCTTTTCTGGTGGTATAAATGGAGAGGTTACTCTATTGATATGTGCTGTTCTGAGGATCTCCTTAGTTTGTGACTTTATTTATTTTTTTAAAAGTTCATAAATCACTCCTTTTATAAGACCTTTTGGAGATCTGTGCAAACCCCTTCCGATGTGCACAGATTACATTGCCAATTGCAACAAGCAGAGTGATATTGGGAAGGAGATGTCCTTGCAGCATTGTTGCTTTGAAGTATTGGGGCCAGCCTTCTTGATATCTTTAGTGATTTGGCACACAAAAAAAAAATTGTTTTGCTGAACCACAAGGCCCTGCGGGCACAGCCCAGGTAGCAATGAGGCAAGTCCCAGGGATGGGAGGGAACAGCCTTGAGAAATGAATTGAGCAGCTGGGCTCTTCATTCTCGAAGAGTTGCATTGGAAGTGACCACCTAAAGATACACAAGTTACTTAAGACGGAAACTATAAACCCAAAATAATTTCAGATATTTTCCGCCAGGGCAAAGGTTGTCAGCAACAAAGGTTGCTGGGAAAAATGGTTGCATTGGAACATTGGATTTATTTTAAGGAACATCGATGATGTAAAGGGGATACAGAAGAAAGAATTGAGAAGCCTTTATCATGCAAACCAATCGTGATTAGGGAACAAGCAGTCTGCTAAATATTTGCAAATAATCCCTACCCTGTTATCTTCAAGTCACTTTGCCCTAAATAGCACCTGTGTGTAGTTTTATTTATTTCCACTTTTGTCCCAAAGCATTTGAGCCCGAATCAACTAACTGCCAAAAAGCAGCAAAGTAAATGTCCAGTTGGGAATCAAACATAGTTAGGTTCAGACTGAGATGATTAAATGCATCATAGGACACAGTGGTCTGTCCCTCTGCTGCTGAGTGTGATGGGAAGGTGCGCTTGTCGTCTGGAAGGCAGCAGATGAGGTTTGAATGATATGATGGATATGTCTTGGAGTTTTGCTTGATTATCTTTCAAGATCAGGCAATATTTATACAGGATATACCTTCAGGAGATTGAATGGGGACCAATGATGGGGTAGATTATATCTAATGAGGAGGCCTCATGGGACAAATGGCTTCCTCAAATTCTCGTATTTTCTTTTGCATTTTCCAACTCCTCAAAACCAAATTAAATAGATGTGACTCACTACTTTTTGATAAATAGCATATCAAATCATCATTTGGCTAATCTTTCCTGAATACTAAAAGAGCAGCAATGAAACAGAGGCAGGGCACAGGACATCTGGACCAGTCTTCTATGGATTGTCACGGGTTCCAGAAACTATATGCCATAGGAGTTTATAAATTGACTATTTTTGTAATGGTTATGTGGCAGAAACATTTTTCATGGAAAAGTGCAAGTTGACTTGTTTTAATCATAAAGGCTTTAAATATTTTGTATATGTTGAGACTCTTAACTGGATTTTAGTCAACGTTATGTAGAGATTTTGCTTTTTAGTACCTCATCCTACATTGAAAGTACTGCCTTCGTAGCTGGGTGCTTGAATTTTAGTTGTGGTGGATACGTGCAACTCTTAAGGTTCCTTGTTTCTTCTTTGGAATAAAACTGGACATGCGGTCAGAAGATCAACTTAACCAACTTTACTTGTGCACGTAGAACAATTAACCCAGCTGTGAAACTCCAGTTAATTTTCTACAGTTCTCTTTTGTTTCTCCGTTTCCTCTCGGTCGCTGTGCATATGTACAAGGCAAATTACTGTGACGGAATGATACATTGCCCTATTCTAATCGTTCTGATTACTTCCACATCCACTATTGGTCAACCATCTTGATCAGTTTAATTACTAGGTTCTCTTCAGTTCACGTACCTAAACTGAGCAGAGATTTTGTTACTGACTAGTTATTTTAAGTTAGGTTATAACTTATCTCCATTGAAGTACATTAGTCTAGCATTCTTATGAACTTTGCAAGGAGTGTATTTTTCTGTCTCCCTCCCATCTTGACATTTGGGAGCCTCATGATAGACTGGCAAGAAAATGTCAGAGTGGGGTACCTTGGGGCTTGGCACTGGGACCACTACTGTTTCTAATTTTGCATCAATGTTCTGGATTCAATGCTAAGTGTTCAGTTTTTGCAGATACCAAACTAAGAGCAGCAAAGGGATTGAAGGGGGCAGTTCAGAAATTACAGAATTTGGACAAGATATGTAAGTGGGCAGAGTAATGGATGCTATTTAATGTGGACAAGTGTCAAGTGCTACACAAAGGGAGAAAACGTATATGATCTACATAAATGGATAAGGATTAAGCTGAAAGATAACTAGAAGTTTTGGTAGTCTTGATGCTAAACATGTCTAACCAATGCAGATCAACAAAGCTAATTGGATGTTTAACTACATAACCAAAACTACATAGAATACAAGTTAGAGGAGGAAATGATTGAACTGTGTCGTGCTCTGGTCGTACTACGCCTTGAATACTGAGTCCAATTCTTGTCAAGGAATAAGAGACATTTCAAACGCTGGAGGTAGTGCTGAAGAGAGCCACAAGTCTATTTTCCCCCTCTCCCCTCCAGTGTCCTGTTTTGGGTTATGAGCAAAGGCTTGGAAGGACTTGGGCTTGACAGCTCGGTAAGGAAATGTACGAGAGATGATATTGTACAGATACGCAAGATTGTTAAGGACAGATCGTTAACCCAGAATATTACTTTGTTAAACTGAGAATAGAACAAAGGGACACAGGTTCACACTGGGATAAAAGGTAATTCTGTGACCGATAGCAGAAAATTCTTCACAGAGTAGAGTAATTAACTTGTGGAATAAGCTTCCAGATAGAATTGTGGAAACCAAAACCCTGAGATCATTTAAGGAACATTTGGATGCGAAATTTGGGGATCATGGTGGATGGGTGAATTAAGGAGGGCAGAATAGGCTACTTCATCTGACAGGAATTTGTGAAAGTGGCAGCTAAGCATCGTGCACACGGGGCTCCTGAATACTCTGGGTTTAGATTTTTATGGGTGTGGTTTATAGTAGCACAGGAGGGCGTTTATTAACTGACTTATGTAAGGTGCAAGACCGCTTCAAACCTATTGATTCTGTGGACGAGTTATCTGTAAAAGATGTTTTTCTTGTGCATAACTTAACACTTGTGACCTACCACTTGTAAAGTTTCAATACACAATATACCATCAATGAAGGAACTTTGACATTTACTTACCTGCTAATTTAATGTAAGCAGTTGAGTTGGTTGCTTCACTCAAAATTACTGCCGCCATTACGTTAAAAATTTCCATTACTTTAACGGAGTAGTGACACGCTCCTGATTGACAAGGTATTGCGAATCGATAAATTTCTTACGGAAAGTCCTCCAGTGTTTCAAAGGCCAAGCTTGTCATTTTCCAACCATTCTTTCCAAAAGTTTTACTACTTAAATGCTGTGATCCAGTCTGAAAAGGCGATGGTACTGATATTTGGTTCTTGATCTGCGCTGTTCAACTTGAGTTTGTCGAAAATTCCAACTAGATTTGGGAATTTTATTGGCCACTCAAGTCTCTCTTGCATCCATGTTCTAGAACTTTGGTGATCAGAAGGGCCTTCACTTCATTTTCCAAGCAGCAGACAAGTGCAAACTCGAGTAGAGAGCCAATCATATACCTTACTGCAGAAGACCAGATGCTGACAAACGTCCGTCTCTCTGCATAGTGGAGTATAGGGTATTTGCCAGGTTTGTATTTGGGTTCCATTCAGAGTTTGGTACGCGTGCTTTGTGTGTGTAATTTCCCCTGACGTGGACTCCATTCATCTCAAACATTTGCATTTTTCCCTGTAACTATCTGTTTTAGACAGTACAATGTAACAAAATACATCTGGCAATTAAACTACAATATTAAGTCAAATTACAAATGGACTAGATTTGATCAGTGGGAGGAATTGAGTTCTACCTCAGTTTCTGGATCTCATCTCTGCATGATAACACAGCAGCCACCTTTCTACAGTACATTTTGGTTTTAGAGAAATCAGGTGTATAGCAATGACAGCCTGCTGACTTGAGTGGACAAAATCCATTTTTAGATATTTTTCAGCTTATTGTCTATACTCTGTCCACTGTTTTGCTGAACATCTTGCCTTGGAAATGATTCCTGTTAATTTGCTGATTGGATTGGATTTGTATAACGACTGATTTTAATTTCTCTTGCCCTTTTTTCATCTTGTTTTATTGACCAAATTGGTATGTAATTGTAGTTCGATATCATTTGAGACATAATGTACTTCAGCACTTAGTACTTCAGTCAGAGTGGCATCCGTTATGTGGAAGAATTTCCAATTACTTTCTTCCCCTGTGTAACCTGTTCTTAAACCTCAACTTTGCTGCTTGCACACACTAAGCAAAGCTACCATTATCATTCAGTTAGTTTCCAGTCGCACTTTCAGCACCTCCCACTGACCAAACTATTTCCAATCCAGTTGTCAGTGGTTTACCTTTGTACCCGAGATCATGCTGATTGACAAATTTTACAGCACTGAGCTAATGTTCCTAAGCGTTGAGGCTATGTTCAGTGAGGAGGAGGACTGGTTGTTTTCTATGTAGAAAAGAATAGCGTCTATTAGTGTGTAATTTCACCTGATGTGGACTCCATTCATATTAAACATTTGCATTTTTCCATTAATACTACATTAATAGTACCTGCATTTCTGTTGGCTTCAAACATGAACAGTCAACAGGCCCAGCACTCACTTGTCCACGGGGAAAGGACTGACGAGCTAAGATCATAACCAGGGAACATTTTTCATAAACCAGAAAGATTGTTGACGCAAACTACATAAATGGAACAAAGACAATTAATTACATGTGCTCACAGACAGGAGAGATTTGGTGATATGGTGAGCAAATAACAGTAAATTGTTTTGGGCCTGGGCATACTCCAGTTCTGAAAAATGTTTGGTATTAATGAGAACACCACTTTTATAAATTGTGCACAATTAATTTTCATTGACAATGTTTGGAAAATACCTGCCCAATATTAAGAATGTCTGATTGTACCAGTGTCTGGAATTTGTCTTTTTCCCTCCTGGTGTTTTGAGTTTATTTAATTTTTAGTTGACTGTATAATTTTTTTTCCACTTTTCTTTCCTTAGTGCAGATTTGAGTTCATTTCAGCCAGAAGGCAGCAAAGCTCTCCTTCCTTTGACAGTTATTAAAAGTACTGTGAATGAAATGAAGGTTGACCTGATCATGCAAAGGGTAACAGCCAAGCCGGATATGTCGAGCTGTGATCCCAGATCCTGTCCAGTTTTAGATTGGGCAGAAGGTAGCAAATCTGTTTTTTCCCATTCATTCATGGGATGTGGGCGTCGCTGGTTAGGCCAGCATTTATTACCCATTCTCAGCTCCTTTCCTTGCAATTTAAGAGATATTAATGTGGTTTATGTAGCACTCTCACCTTGGAGTCCAGGGACTTGAGTGCAAAATGTAAGCTATCATTTCACCACTACAGAAGGAATGCTCCACTGTCAGAGCTACCATCTTTCGGATAAGGCATTAAACTGAAGCCCCATCTGTGCACTCAGGTGGATGTAAAAGATAACACTATTTCAAAGAGCAGTAGCAACATTTGGACATTAGCAACAAAAAACTGGGATTTCTCTGTCTGAGGAGTCAAAGCACCTTGGGGACAACAATCTACTCTGAAGGAACCAAATGTGTTTGAAAGCAATTTGGACTTCACGCTAGGTGGACAGTTTGAATCCACCCAGGTCCTGGCGATCATTTATTCAATGTTAATTTGATTTCTGATTGGGCATTAATACACTATTAAAAACTCTACACAATATTAAGGAAAATAAATCTTTAGAAATACTTTTTGAATGACTTGCTTTGTAATACTACTTTGACTTGCATTTACATAACACCTTTCATGACCTTGGAATGCTTCATAGCCAATGAATTACTTTTGAAGCATAGTCACTATAACGTAGGAAACGCAGCAGCCAATTTGCACACAGCAGGATTCCACACTGACTGGATCATCTGGGTAATAAAAGCAAAATACTGCGGATGCTGGAAATCTGAAACAAAAACAAGAAATGCTGGATTCACTCAGCAGGTCTGGCAGCATCTGTGGAAAGAGAAGCAGAGTTAACGTTTCGGGTCAGTGACCCTTCTTCGGAACTGACAAATATTAGAAAAGTCACAGATTATAAACAAGTGAGGTGGGGGTTGGGCAAGAGATAACAAAGGAGAAGGTGCAGATTGGACCAGGCCACATAGCTGACCAAAAGGTCACGGAGCAAAGGCAAACAATATGTTAATGGTGTGTTGAAAGACAAAGCATTAGTACAGATTAGGTGTGAATATACTGAATATTGAACATCAAGTGCAAACCTGAAGAAAAACAACCTGAAAAAAACAGTGGGTGAGCAAACTGAACAAACTAAGATGAACTGAAATAAATACAAAAAAAGATTGTAAAAAATGTAAAAAGGAATGCCAAAAAAAAAGGAAGAAAAGATAACTAAAAATGACTAAAAATGAAAGTAAAGTGGAGGGCTGTCATGCTCTGAAATTATTGAACTCAATGTTCAGACCGGCAGGCTGTAGTGTGCCTAATCGGTAGATGAGATGCTGTTCCTCGAGCTTGCGTTGATGTTCACTGGAACACTGCAGCAATCCCAGGACAGAGATGTGAGCATGAGAGCAGGGGGGAGTGTTGAAATGGCAAGCAACCGGAAGCTCAGGGTCCTGCTTGCGGACTGAGCGGAGATGTTCCGCAAAGCGGTCACCCAGTCTGCGCTTGGTCTCCCCAATGTAGAGGAGACCACATTGTGAGCAGCGAATACAGTATACTACATTGAAATAAGTACAAGTAAATCGCTGCTTCACCTGAAAGGAGTGTTTGGGGCCTGGGATAGTGAGGAGAGAGGAGGTAAAGGGACAGGTATTACACCTCCTGCGATTGCAAGGGAAGGTGCCCTGGGACGGGGACGAGGTGGTGGGGGTAATGGAGGAGTGGACCAGGGTGTCGCGGAGGGAACGATCCCTTCGGAATGCTGACAGGGGAAGGGAGGGGAAGATGCGACTGGTAGTGGCATCACGCTGGAGGTGGCGAAAATGGCGGAGGATGATCCTTTGGATATGGAGGCTGGTGGGATCTGGGGTTTTGTTTGTGATGTTGGTTGAGTGACAGGACACCAGGGGGAGCTCCCTACTACTGTTTGAAGTAGTGTTATCCTTTACATCCACCTGAGCACGCAGATGGGGCTTCAGTTTAATGTCTCATCTGAAAGATGGCATCTAACAGTGGAGCACTCCCTCAGTATTGCAGTGAAGTGGCAGCTTAGATTTTGCACTCAAGTCATTATTAATAGGGGCGGAGAGTACAAAAGCAAGGAAGTTATGTTGAACTTGTATAAGACATTAGTTCGGCCTCAGTTGGAGTATTGCGTCCTGTTCTGGGCGCTGCACTTTAGGAAAAATGTGAAGGCATTAGAGAGAGTACAGAAAAGATTCATGAGAATCATTCCAGGGATGAGGAATTTCAGTTGTGCAGATAGATTGGAGAAGTTAGGACTGTTTTCCTTGGAGAAGAGAAGGCAGAGAGGTGATTTAATAGAAGCATTCAATCATGAAGGGTCTGGATAGAGTAGGTAAGGAGAAACTGTTACCACTTGTGAAAGGATCAAGAATGAGAGGGCACTGATTTAAAGTATTGGGTAAGAGAAGCAAAAGTGACATGAGGAAAAACTTTTTTCACGCAGCGAGTGGTTAAGGTCTGGAATGTGCTGCCTGGAAACGTGGTGGATGCAGGTTCAATCAAGGCATTCAAAAGGGAATTAGACTTACCTGAAATGGAAGAATGTGCAGGGTTACGGGGAGGAGGCGGGGGAATGACACTGCGAATTGCTCTTTGAGAGCTGGTGCGGATATGATGGGCTGAATGGCGGCCTCCTGTGCTGTAACGATTGTGCAGTCCCTTAACTCTAATGCGAGAATGCTACCTGAGCCACACTGATGCCTCTTAAATTGCAATGCAAGGAACTATTTTCACACACCGGATTTTAAATTGCTTTAAGAATGTAATTTTTTTGCCAGTTTGTCTCAGTGGGAGCACTCTCACTTCTGGTCTGAAGATTGTGCACTCTCGTCCCACTGCAGGACAAGTGTAGAATGCAGAGCTGCAATTTTAGTGCATGATTGAGTGCAAATTCCTCTCTCGGGTATATGTTAGGCAGAGGTGCTCTCCCTTTCAAGTGGATGTAAAAAAGAAAAATCTGGTACCATTCAGAGAAGGTGGGAGCGTTCATAGTCTTGGGTAACATTTATACTCGACCATGGCAATCAAAGCAAATCAACTGGTTGCGCTCATTTAGAGTTTGTGGGATTTTGCTGTGTACAAACGGATTGTTGTGTTTGACTGAAGTGACTACAGTTACATTTTAAGGAAGTAACTGGTATTGATTGAGGAATATTTTGGGACATGCTGAGGACATGAAAGGAACTATATAAATGCACATCTTTAGAATATTCCCTGCTCTGACCAGGACTGGTAAACCTACTTACCTAGTTCATGATTTAACCAGCAGGAAAGTTCTTACTGAAGTTCTGCACAAAGTGGTTACTGCAGCCTACCTCTGACCAGCTTTCTTTTCCCTCTTGAGGGGTACAATTGCAAGAAGCCAACTTTCACGTGCAGTCTAGGTATTGTCTGAGTAGGCTATTTCAACGGAGAGGCGTCAGGGCCATTTGTGATCTAGCCTGATATGCACACTTTCCAGCAGGGACCACTGGCCAATGATCCAGAGTAGACAACTTTTATTCCCACTGCCTTGGCACTGTTGCCATTGCTTAAAATCAAGTAAAAGCAGACTTTCTTGGTCTGCAGAGTTCAGTACCACATCATGTGGTGCAATTATCCACTGAACCAGGGGCAGCTTTAACCATCATAGAGCAGAGACTAAAGGATGATGATTATTTTGCACTTTTAATGAGTCATTGGTTAATTACAGTTAATTTAAAATAACCTTTTAAACACTAAAGCTAATGACCAACTGCGAAGATGCACTTTTAACAGAACTGGTTGCAGAAGTGAATTCTGTCAGAAATGTGCTTGCTGTGCATTCACCATTGCTCTCTGGCATCGAAATACTAAAGTTTAGATGACTTGTGTATTGCTCTGTACTTAACACTTTCCTGTGAGGTAGACTACACAGTGCTTCTGTTCTGACTTGAATTATCAAACATTAAAAAGTATTTAAAACACAATGAGTCTTGATTCTTCAAAGGTGTTTTAAGTGAAGCTTAGAAATTAGAGAAGCTACTGGTGCTCTTGAACATGAAAGAAATTTATTTTATTTGCTTTTCTACTTCCTAATCTTAAACCATTTCTTGATCCAAACTGATCCTGAGGAGAAAGCATGGTGAATCAGAAAATTAGGGCTAGTTAATTTTTGGAAATTGCAGCATAGAATGAAACATGCATGGGTTGGTGTTGACTCCTTAACTGCAGCTATCGGCTTTAATCATATTTCCCAGATTTTTTTTTACATTCAACAATGTACATTTATGTAGCACCTTGGGATGTTCTATTATATTAAAAGATGCTCCACAGTGTTAAACATTTGACACCAAGCCACATAAGGAGATATTAGTGCAGGTGACTAAAAACTTGACCAAATAGGTAGATTAAGGAATGTCTACCAAGGCATAAATGCCAATGGTGATGATGTAAATTGGGGATGCCCAGGAGACCAGAATTGGAGTGCAGTATCTCAAAGGCTTGTAGTGCTGGAAGAAATTGGAGATGGAGGGGTGAGGCTAAAGGGATTTGAAAACCAAGAGGAGAATTGAATGTTTTCCAAATACTTATCCAATTCCTCTTAAAATTATCTTTATTGCCCTGCCTGAATAGCTACTTGCAACAAAGCATTATAAACAATTTTTTCATGATTCTGAATCTAATCCTCCTTTGCCAGTTTGTCTAGCCAGAAGCTTAACCCTCAAAACCTTTAATTATTGTGAAAATGTCTATTCAATCACTGTAAAGTTTTGCTCGGTCCCAGTGGAAAAAGCACCAATTTTCCAGCCTTCATATTGTTTCATTCCAGGTAGCACTCCAACTAATCCTGGCTGTACTCATTCTATAGCCAATATTCTTCCTGTAATGGGGTGCCCAGAACTGCATGCAATACTCCAACTGTAGCCAAACCAATGTCTCGTAACAGCACTTCCTTTTTTTAAAAATATATACTTGATATAGTAATTTTTAAAAAAAAATCTATTTTGCCTTTTCCTTAATGGTCTTTAATCCAGGAACTTGTAACTTAAGCTGTCAGTTTGGGTTGGATCACAGGCAGAAACAAAGTAAAAGACACAAGGAGCTCGGTGGCATTTAAGCTGTATAATAGAAAGTTAAAGCAAGACATGGCAAGATATCTTGATGGAAACAGGATGACTGAGAATTGATGACTAGTGTCTTCACACTGTGTTATGATCTGGAATCTGCAGCCTGAAAGAGCAGTGGAAAGAGATTCAATGGTAACTTTCAAAAAGGAATATGAAAGATTTTTATGGCTATAGAGAAAGAGGAATAGGCCTAATTGGTTAGCTTGTTTGAAGAGCTGGCACAGGCACATTGAGCCAATTGGCCTCCTGTGCTGCATGATTCTATTAACATCTTTGTCTACACCAAGTTATGTCTGTTTGGATCAGCCATCGTATTTTGTCAACTCTTGGTCGGGGCTCTGTCAGACACGTGAAGGAAGCCAAGATATTTAACCCTGAGACAAGAAAGGGAAGTGTAGAGGGGTATTGGGATTTGAGGAGGATACAGTTTAAGGAAGCTCATATATAAACAAGGAGTCCTGGAGAGAAGTTCAAAATTGTTGAAAGTCTATGTAGACAAAAAAAAAACGCAGGATACAACCAGACTTCCAAATAATATGATCGTGCATATTTGAGAAACATTGAAATTTTCAGAATATTTAACAGTATTTGTCATTGTCGTACCATGACCATCATTAAAGCTGATTACAGCATCCCTACAGCTATTGCCAGAAGTCAGCTAATTTCACAGACCAGAGATTAAACAGCATTAAACAAGTGCATTTATATAGCACCACTAATACAGTAAAACATCCCAAGACACTTCACAGGAGTGTTATTAAATAAAATATGACACCAATCCATGTAAGGAGAAAATAGAAGTGATCAAAAGCTTGGTGGAAGAGTTGGGTTTTAAGAAGCATCATCATAGAGGAAAGAGAGGGATTTCGGGAGGGAATTCCAGAGTTTAGGGCCTAGGTAGCGAAAGGCATGGACACTGATGCTGGAGAGATGAAAATCGGGGATGAGCAAAAAGACAGAATTGGAGAAGCCCAGAAATCTCTGGGTTGTAGGACTGGAGGAGGTTATAGGGATAGGGAGGGGCAAGGCTATAAACAGATTGGAAAACAAGGATGAGAATTTTAAACCTGACTAGGTCTGGTCTGGATATCCCTGTCTGAGCTACAGGAGTTCCTAATCCTCTTACATAATGTTTCCAGAGAATTAAATGAAATGTCTGAGACTGGTGATGTTGTATAGTAATGCCCTGAAGCATCTACATGAGCTTTAAGAACAGAACATCTGTCTGGACTGTGACGAATAAATCCTAAAAGTTTTGTGGCCAGCTCTAATTTCTAAAGTGGATCATTTGTATCTTTGTTATCCCACTGGGCGTAACACTGGATTAGCACCAAGCTCCTTCAATCAAGGAGAGCAGACATATTTAGCATAATCTTGCTTCAAACACTTCAATCTTTTATCAATTAGGCATTTTTTTAACAATACATTCACAGTTGCTTAAGTAATCCAAATATTTTTTAAGGTTGTGGTAAAGTAATGATTATAATATTGGACTAATAATCCACAGGTCCCAAAGTTCAAAACCCAAAAAGGCAAACTGCAAGACTGAATTTAATAAATCTGGTAATTTGTGGGTTTCCACCAGGCAATTGAGCATAAAACCTGCCAGATTGTTAAAAACACCCAACTGGTTTGCTAATGTCCTTCAGGTAATGAAACCTCACACCCCAGCTCCCTCTTCACAGATTAACATGAGGGGCTGAATTTTACCAGCCCTCTGATGTCGGGGGTCGTGGCAAGAGTGGTGGGGGGGGTTGCTTGGAAAATATCGCAGGAGCTCAGCAGTGCAAAAGTTGTGCGTGCGCCATGCCTTCTTTCAAGCTCACCACCGAGAATGACAGTGAGCTTACAAAATTCATCCTGAGGTATCTGGGGTTAAAATTCCAACAAAAATAGCTAGACCCTATAGAGTGGTGTTGAGGTCCCTATTACTTTTATTTTCATAAGATATTTATAATCCTTGCAAGATTAATCATTTTTGGTTTTAAAGGAAAAAATTAAAGCCAGCTCCAGAAACGGCAGAAAGTAAAATGCACCAAATAAAGTATCAAATATTTTCTGGAGAAAATAAAATGTCTCACCTTCTGGTCGATGCCAGTGTCTATACTCCACGAGTCTCTTCCCACCTTACTTCATCTCGACCTATCAGCATATCCTTTCTCTCTTGTCTTTCTCTACCTTCTCCTTCAATGCAACTACACTATTGGCCTCAACTATTCCATGTGGTAGTAAATTCCACTTTCTAACACTCTTTGGGTAAAAATGTTTCTCCTGAATTCCCTGTTGAATTTATTAGTGACCATCTTACATGACCCTAAGATTGGCAAGTATGCAGTTCTGAAACATTGCTGTGAAATATATTTCAAGGTCCTAACCTCACTGAACCCCCTTTCCTTTACAATCATCCTTGGAACATCCAAGTGCCAAACACCTTTTTAATATACAAAGTACAAGGCACAACAACACGATTCAGCTCTTCAACTCCCAATCTCTTTCAACCCCATACTTTGCCTGAACCTTCTCTCTTATGCTCACCTGACTGTGTATATTTACCTTTAAAGAGGAGGTTCTTAAAGGGGTCATACCCTTACTCTGGGATCAGGGCCCTTCTGAACCTGTGACTGACATGCTGGTCCTGAATCACTCTGCTACAAATATTATTCCTTACTTCTATGAGACCTGGATTCAATTGCAGACAGAATGTGTTGGCACTGTAAAATAGGTTTTCTGTTTTCCTTCGGCAAGTAGGGGAACTTGTTCTCAGTTCTTCACTCATGCTGTTCTGAACCAACAAATGGGAAGTGCACAGGAGAAGCCAGGGTGACTTTTCTCATTTTCCACATGGGAAAGCACATGGCCTCACGCAATGACACTCTTAAAGCTGGAATCTCAAGATGTGGTGAATTGGAGATTCACTTCTCACTACCCAACAGCGTAGAGCATCAAGGCTAACAAATGACGCAAAAATGTGGGACTTACTGCAGTTCAGTTACGAACTGGTGCAGCTCTGCTAAATTGTTCTTGTCTAGTGTTTTGATGCTATGCTTTTTTTTCTATGCTTTTTTTACCCACATAATCAACTTGCCCTGCCAACTTTAAGGATTTGTGTATGTGGATATCATGGTCTCTGCTCCTCTACAATTCTCAAAATCATGCCATTTATAGTACACTTTCTTTCCACATTAGTCCTCCCAAAGCACATCACTTCACACTTGTCTGGATTGAACTCAACCCACCATGTTTCTGCCCATTTCACCATCCTGTCTACATCATCCTGAAGCTTATAAATATGCTCATCAGTATACTACCTTGCCATGTTTCATGTCACCTGCAAACTTTATAATGTTGCTCCTTACACGGTTTATAAAAATTGAAGAGTAATGGGCCCAAAACTGACCCTTGGCGAGCACCACTGCAAACCACTTCTCAGCCAGAAAAACATCCATCCTTTGCTTCCTGTCACTGAGTCAATTTTCTATCCATAACTACCAGTTTCCTCCTAATTCCATCTCCTCAATAAGCCTCATTGAATTCCTTCCAGAGGTCCACATATACCTTAGGGCTTCTGTTTACAATTTTTTTTGCTGCCGTAATGGAAGTTGTCCTTTCAAAGACCAAAACTATAAAGCATCTAGAGAAAAAAAGAAAAATCAAACAAAAAACCCAGCCAAAATAGCTCAGTTGGAACAGCAGTAGACTGAAGATCTAAAAGTCCCTGGTTCAATCCTGGGTTTTGGCAAGAAGTGTGATTTAATTTTTGCAGATGATGATATGAAACCTGGAAGCATTGTGAGCTGTGAGGAGGATAGTGTAGAACTTCAAAAGGACATAAACAAGTTGGTGGAATGGGCGGACAAGTAGCAAATGAGGTTCAATGTGGAGAAATGTGGTGATGCATTTTGGTGGAAAAAACATGGAGAGACAATACAAAATAAGGGGTACAACTCTAAAGGGGATGCAGGAGCAGGAAGACCTGGGTGTATATGTGCATAAGTCATTGAAGGTGGCAGGACAGGTTGAGAGAGCAGTTAATAAAGCATGTAGTATCCTGGGCTTTATTAATAGGGGCATGGAGTACAAGAACAAGGAGTTTATGTTGAACTTGTATAAGACACTAGTTTGGCCTCAGCTGGAGTATTGCGTCCAGTTCTGGGCACCGCACTTTCGGAAAGATGTGAAGGCATTGGAGAGAGTACAGAAAAGATCCACAAGAATGGTTCCAGGGATGAGGAGCCTGGATTAGAGAAGTTGGGACTGATTTCCTTGGAGAAGAGAAGGCTGAGAGGAGATTTGATAGAAGTATTCAAAATCATGAGGGGTCTGGACAGAGTCGATAGGGAGAAACAGTTTGCGGGCATGCAAGGATCGAGAGCGAGAGGGCACAGATTTAAAGTAATTGGCAAAAGCAGCAAAAAAGTGACATGAGGAAAAACTTCTTCACACAGTGAGTGGTTAAGGTCTGGAATGCACTGCCTGAGTGTGTGGTGCAGGCAGGTTTAATTGAGGCATTCAAAAGGGATCTAGACAGTTATATGAAAAAGCAAGAATGTGCAGCATTACAGGGAGAGGGCGGGGGAATGGAACTGAGTGAATTGCTCATTCCGAGAGCCAGTGCTGACACGATGGGCCGAATGACCTCCTTCTGTGCTGTAACAATTCTGTAATTCTATGATAAAACATCTACTGCACTACCTTGATCTGTTACTTCATCAACGAATTCAATCAAGTTAGTCAAATATGATTTTTCTTTAAGAAATCCATACTGGTTCTCCTTGGTTGCCTTTCCAAATAAAAATTTATTTTGCCCTTAAAGGTTTCCAATTACTTTTCGAACACTGATGTTAGGCTGATTGGCCTGTAGTTCCCTGATTTGTCCCTTTCCCCTTCCTTGACTAGTGATAAAACATTAGTAAACATCTAGTCCTCTGGGCCTGCTCTTGCATTCAATGAGGATTGAAAGATTGTGACCAATGCATTCATTATTTCCACCCTTAGTTCTCTCAGCAATTCAGGATGCATTCCATCCAGGTGAAGTGACTTACCAATTTCAATAATGCAAATCTATTTAGTACATTTTCTTATTACTATTCTGTCTATAACTTTCCTCCGTTTTAGTGTAACCTTCACATCACTTCCATTGTGAAGATAGATACAAACTACTCATTTAATACTTTTGCCATGGCCTCTGCAGTTAGAGAAATCTCCAAACCTGTTTGTGAAGACACTGAGACTAGGATGCTTTGGTGCCTATTGTTTATTGCTTGTCACAGAACTTACTTCTGCTCTCCAAACAACACCACCACCCAGTGCTGGCTGGCTCTTTATATATATATATATATATATTCTTTCTTTTTCTTTCTTTTGGGCCTCCTTATCTCGAGAGACAATGGATACGCGCCTGGAGGTGGTCAGTGGTTTGTGAAGCAGCGCCTGGAGTGGCTATAAAGGCCAATTCTGGAGTGACAGGCTCTTCCACAGGTGCTGCAGAGAAATTTGTTTGTCGGGGCTGTTGCACAGTTGGCTCTCCCCTTGCGCCTCTGTCTTTTTTCCTGCCAACTACTAAGTCTCTTCGACTCGCCACAATTTAGCCCTGTCTTTATGGCTGCCCGCCAGCTCTGGCGAATGCTGGCAACTGACTCCCACAACTTGTGATCAATGTCACACGATTTCATGTCGCGTTTGCAGACGTCTTTATAGCGGAGACATGGACGGCCGGTGGGTCTGATACCAGTGGCGAGCTCGCTGTACAATGTGTCTTTGGGGATCCTGCCATCTTCCATGCGGCTCACATGGCCAAGCCATCTCAAGCGCCGCTGACTCAGTAGTGTGTATAAGCTGGGGGTGTTGGCCGCTTCAAGGACTTCTGTGTTGGAGATATAGTCCTGCCACCTGATGCCAAGTATTCTCCGAAGGCAGCGAAGATGGAATGAATTGAGACGTCGCTATATATATATATATATATATAATTAACACCCAATACCCGTTTACCCTATTGAACTACCAGGTATGTATCATCCATTAACAGAACTTCAGACCCCAACAGATTCCTCCTTTTTTCTTTAATATCCATATACATATGAAATTTTTTTTTAAAAAAAATTTCTTTGTTATTTATTAACTAACAGCACCAGCCATTAACTTGCTGTATATTCCCCCTTTTAAAAAAAACTGGTTTAAAGAAAAAGCAATCTGATAAAAAAATTTCACGTTTTCCTAACATCATAACGCAAGACCGCCCTCTTCGAGGACATCCAATAATTTTTTCGAACAAGCACCTCTCTTCGTAAAACAATTCAACAACTGATGACTTGCGTCAACCCAATTTATTTTGGAAATTTATTTTCTTTCCAACATTTCTTTTACACTCGAGATCAATTCTCAAGCTCTTTTCCGTTACACATTTTGTCGAATGGACATTGTCCCAGAGAGAATGGTTATCTATATAGCATTCTATAGGAAAACTTTTCTCCAATTACCTCTTATATAAGGGTTCCTTTAAAATACTCGATAAATACTTACCCATATCTATCACTTCTATCAGTGCAAGTGTCTCAGTAGCTAAGGTGCTTTTAACTATCCTCTTTATTTTCTTCGATTCCCAGGCTAACGGAAAACATTTATCATTTCTTCCCACCAAAAATATAATGAATCCTGCTGCGCTCGAATAACTATCAGGAAGATTAACATGTGAGGCGTCACTAAAAATAACTAATTTCATTTCTTCTGGGTCACCTAATGCTGGAAACTTGAGTGTACATTTATCAAAACTCAATCTCTTCAATGTCTTATTTGCCTTCAGCACTTCCCCAACAGTAGCATGTTTCAGCATGCTGCTCAATTCTAATACATCAGAGCAAACATCCGGCCTCGTTTGTGTGCACAACCAGTTTAATTGCCCGATTAAGCTCCTTAACTAGTCTGCTTTTTCCTTGGTTGCAGAGCCTTCCTTTTGTGAGGATCTGGCCTGATTTATTGGGATCCTATTAACATTCTCTTGGTAAGATTGTTGATTTAGGGTTACCGCCAGCTTAATCTGCCTAATATTCAGCCCGTTATATTTAAAAGCTCCAAAAGGCCAACTTCCAATTTTGAATTCCTGAAGAACTTTATCTACGACAAATTTATCAAATGCTTCAGATCCTCCTCACAGAAAATCGTCCACGTGCATCACGAAAATGCCTGCTAGTTTTTCTTCACAGTACCAATAAAACATTGCCGGATCCGCTTTTAGCCGAATACAACCAGCTTTTAGTAGGACTGACCTAACTGGAAAATACCACACCCAGGATGCATCGTTTAGCCCATAAACACACTTGTTTAGCTTCCATAATTTCCCTCTATATCTCCAGCTTCTTTTGGTAGCTTTAAAAATATTTCCCTTTGAAATTTCTCCCCTTGCAAAAATGCTGCTTTGATGTCAATGGACTTACATTCCCACAAGTGTCACTAAAAGGGCTAGGAAAATCCTCAATCTTGCTTTTCCTGCTGTTGCGGAATCCGCTCTAATTTCCTGGTCACCTAGTCGTTCCTCAAATCCCCGAGCTACAAGTCTGGCCTTTGCTTTATATGTACCATCAGTACTGTCTCTGTACAGATCCATCTATGGACAATGCTGGTTGTCCTCTATCTAGCACCTTCGTGTATACACCAAACTCTCTCCAACTGTCAAGCTGAGCATCCTTTATCAATTTTCTTTTGGGCCTCCTTATCTCGAGAGACAATGGATACGCGCCTGGAGGTGGTCAGTGGTTTGTGAAGCAGCGCCTGGAGTGGCTATAAAGGCCAATTCTGGAGTGACAGGCTCTTCCACAGGTGCTGCAGAGAAATTTGTTTGTTGGGGCTGTTGCACAGTTGGCTCTCCCCTTGCGCCTCTGTCTTTTTTCCTGCCAACTACTAAGTCTCTTCGACTCGCCACAATTTAGCCCTGTCTTTATGGCTGCCCGCCAGCTCTGGCGAATGCTGGCAACTGACTCCCACGACTTGTGATCAATGTCACACGATTTCATGTCGCGTTTGCAGACGTCTTTATAACGGAGACATGGACGGCCGGTGGGTCTGATACCAGTGGCGAGCTCGCTGTACAATGTGTCTTTGGGGATCCTGCCATCTTCCATGCGGCTCACATGGCCAAGCCATCTCAAGCGCCGCTGACTCAGTAGTGTGTATAAGCTGGGGATGTTGGCCGCTTCAAGGACTTCTGTGTTGGAGATATAGTCCTGCCACCTGATGCCAAGTATTCTCCGAAGGCAGCGAAGATGGAATGAATTGAGACGTCGCTCTTGGCTGGCATACGTTGTCCAGGCCTCGCTGCCGTAGAGCAAGGTACTGAGGACACAGGCCTGATACACTCGGACTTTTGTGTTCCGTGTCAGTGCGCCATTTTCCCACACTCTCTTGGCCAGTCTGAACATAGCAGTGGAAGCCTTACCCATGCGCTTGTTGATTTCTGCATCTAGAGACAGGTTACTGGTGATAGTTGAGCCTAGGTAGGTGAACTCTTGAACCACTTCCAGAGCGTGGTCGCCAATATTGATGGATGGAGCATTTCTGACATCCTGCCCCATGATGTTCGTTTTCTTGAGGCTGATGGTTAGGCCAAATTCATTGCAGGCAGACGCAAACCTGTCGATGAGACTCTGCAGGCATTCTTCAGTGTGAGATGTTAAAGCAGCATCGTCAGCAAAGAGGAGTTCTCTGATGAGGACTTTCCGTACTTTGGACTTCGCTCTTAGACGGGCAAGGTTGAACAACCTGCCCCCTGATCTTGTGTGGAGGAAAATTCCTTCTTCAGAGGATTTGAACGCATGTGAAAGCAGCAGGGAGAAGAAAATCCCAAAAAGTGTGGGTGCGAGAACACAGCCCTGTTTCACACCACTCAGGATAGGAAAGGGCTCTGATGAGGAGCCACCATGTTGAATTGTGCCTTTCATATTGTCATGGAATGAGGTGATGATACTTAGTAGCTTTGGTGGACATCCGATCTTTTCTAGTAGTCTGAAGAGACCACGTCTGCTGACGAGGTCAAAGGCTTTGGTGAGATCAATGAAAGCAATGTAGAGGGGCATCTGTTGTTCACGGCATTTCTCCTGTATCTGACGAAGGGAGAACAGCATGTCAATAGTCGATCTCTCTGCACGAAAGCCACACTGTGCCTCAGGGTAGACGCGCTCGGCCAGCTTCTGGAGCCTGTTCAGAGCGACTCGAGCAAAGACTTTCCCCACTATGCTGAGCAGGGAGATTCCACGGTAGTTGTTGCAGTCACCGCGGTCACCTTTGTTTTTATAGAGGGTGATGATGTTGGCATCGCGCATGTCCTGGGGTACTGCTCCCTCGTCCCAGCACAGGCATAGCAGTTCATGTAGTGCTGAGAGTATAGCAGGCTTGGCACTCTTGATTATTTCAGGGGTAATGCTGTCCTTCCCAATTTACCATCTAACTTATTAGTAGCCACTAGAGCTTCTCTATCGTAAGGGCTCCTACTTCTTGTGGCGCTCCTCGCCTGCTCTCTGGCCCTTGCTCTAGTGAAATCACATCCCCAACTAGAGTTCCTATCCCTTTTTGGACTGCTACTACTCAACCTGTCCCTCCTATGACCAGATTTCCTTTCACAAGTGCGTGACCTTTTCCTTGCACTATGATCATCTTCAGGCCCAACGTCTGAACTTACACTACGTTTTCAGACCTTCCACATTTTCACTTCCTTCTGCCAATCTATCGGTCTGATATCCTGTCCCTTGTCTTGCACATTCAGCCAATGTTTGTATTTCCCTCTGGCCTTTCCTGCCTTCCTATAATGGTGGCTTCCCTCCATTCACTAGTCCCTTCTGGCATTTTTGTCACTCTAATCCCAACTTCTGGGACAAATGTCCTGATCTTGATCTTCACTATCACTTGGTCCACTCTCAGTTCGCCCGTTATCTGCCATAATCTGTTGCTTGCAAAGCTCCGATATATGTGCATGCGAAGTTCATGGTGCATCATCCGTGTCCATTATTTGTTCAGATTCTGTCAATGTATAATCAGTGCCAATAAGCCACGAGGAACTGTTTGGTTACCATGTTGCAAAATCACCATTTTGCCATCAGTGCCTATAACTTTTCCTGGGCCTCTCCATACTTTATATCCCGGATATCAAAATTCTTTTCTGATGGCCTGATCCGATACCTCAAAGCTCTCCTGATTTTTTTTCAGGAAACCTCCACTTTAATAAATGCTCTTCTCCCTGTATGCATGGCATTCAAACGTTCTGCAAAGATTGAACTAATTGTAGTCCCCTCTAAAGCCAGGGGACGATCCCAAATTACCTTTCGGATTCCTTCCATAAACTAATTGATATGGGCTGTAACCCCCAACCATTTGAAGCATGTTTTTTGCATGTACAGCCCACGCCAGAACAGTAGTCAATTTAGAATTTGGCTGGTTGGCTAAAATTTTTCAGAGCATTTTGTCAATCACAGCACAATTTCTCTCTCAAATCCCATTACTAAAAGGGCTTTCTGCTGCCGTGTGCATTGCTACAATATTCATATTTTCACACATACTCCTGAACTCATCATTGGCAAATTCTCCTCCATTGTCAGTTAGAAATCTAGCCGGTGCCTCCAGTCCTGTTCCTATCCACCTTTCCATTATCTTGTCCACTATTACTTTTTTGTCTTTACTGTAGATTACCGTTGACAGACTGAATCTAGTCACTACGGCTATAACATGTAGAAGAAAAATGTTTTTGTCTTTATCCCATACCTTCAAGTCCATTGCTATGGTGTCATTAAAGTCCCTTGCTAATGGGAGACTCACTGTGGGTCGTGATGGCATCCTCCTGTATTTTTGTTTTACAGATATCAGTGGAAAATGTGTTAAGTGTAGTCATCATCTATCAACAGAATCTTCAACCTATGACAAGATGGATGTGCAAACTGTTGATATAGTTTTGAAATAATCTGCCCTTTCTCCTCTATAGCCCTACCCCTGGAAGGCATTAATACTCTAACATCCTGCTTAGAGATGTTAGGTCTTGCAGACAGTAATGTCCCGACTGTGTAAACTGCAAAGCTACAGATTTCACAAAGACTATCGCCTTATGTTCCATATCCAATTTCATCCGAGCCTTTTATAGGTGGTTTACTTAACAGCAAAGGTATTTCACTCGATACTACATCTGTACAAATAAACTGGTTTATCCCTGCTATTTTACACGGAATTACCACTCTTTTTAGTGATTTCAACGTGTTGTCATCCCCAAACCTGAAACAGGTAGAACTGTCGTATTCTTTGACCTTATTTCTGTCTTCCTTACTTAAAGAATCCATGTAACACGTTAACCAGTCCACTTCACATACCATGGATGTACACCCACTGTCTCGTATTGCACAATTAAACAAATCTACGACTAGGTCACTGATTACCAGATTGAAGCTTCTCGTGACCAGTACTATTCCTTCTGATTGATCAGTAGTGTCATCCTTGCCTTCTGAACTTTCCACGTCATGTGTCATCTCAAAAACCCTAATATTCCTTTTTGGACAATGCAACGCATTGTGATACTTTGAGTCACATCGGAAACACCTGTTGACCACCCCTTGGTTATTCCTGGAGTTCATCCTTCTGCCATCAATTCCTGCCATCTGTTATAGCTGCCAAAGGGTCTCTATCCTCATTAGTTTTGTGTGCGTTTCTCCTTTCACACTGACTTTTGGACCCCATACTTGAACGGTCTCGAAATGCTGCTAGCATTGTATCCTCCACCTTTGGTGTCACCGGGGAAGAGCCCATCTGTGCCATGAAAGCAGCCGGAAAAGGATGTTTTCCCAAAAATGTTTTTAGGGCTTCAGACATCGGATCAAGAAGCGTATCTTTCTTTGAATCTAACTCCAGTTAATACCAAGAGCCCATGTTCGATATCCTACACAATCCAACAATTTGAAGGTAAGTACTGATCTAGGAATTTCCAAGTAGAATCACTGCAGCCTTGCAGATAGTAGGTTAAACTTCATAATATATTCTTCTATGGAAGAACCATCCATTTTTCTAAATTTATCAAAGTCTGGCCACACCTCATAGGCACTCAATAAATTATCTTTCATATAAATTTTATCCAGAAATTTATAGAGTTTGTCCAAACCTTCCTCATCATCCAAAAGATGAGCCTCTAGTTCTGAGAACACTTTGCCCCTGATCTTGCTTCTGGCGGGAAGTGAAAGTGCCAGGGCCATTCCTTGCTTCCTTTTAGGTAAAGACATAACATGTGTCCATCGATCATCTTCATCCTTCCATTGATCATAAGGTTCGGCTTCACAAAACAGCAGTGGAAAATCATATCCTGACAGCTTACACCTGCTTTCAGTCATTTTTCTTCAACAATAAAAACCTCCAGATTACGGCCTTCTCAAAAAAATACTCCAATTCTAATCTCCTATCTGAAAACAAATCTTTGTCTCCAATCTTCACTTTCAGGCAACCATTCTCTGCTACCAATGTTAGAGAAATCACCAAGCCTGTTTGTGAAGAAGATACTGAGACTAGGATGCATTGGTGGAGATTGTTTATTGCTTGTCAAAGAGCTCACTTCTGCTCTCTAAACACTGCCAGTACTGGCTGGCTCTTTATATATATATAGATATATATACATATATATATATGCACTTGAATACAATTAACTAATTAACATCCAACACCTGTTCGCCCTATTATCTTGAATTACAAGGTATTTATCATCCATTAACAGAACTTCAGACCCTGACATCTGCCTTTACATGAAGATTTCCCTTTGGATCCTTAAAAGGCACAACTTCCTCCCTAGCTGTTTTTACACATGTTTACACATGTGTTTACACATGTTTATGAAATGTTTTAGAGTTTAATGTAACCTCTAGTAACCTCTCTTTGTCTCTCATGTTAACTTTTTCAATTCCCTCCTGTACTTTTCATAATCTTCCTACTTATTAACTGAATCTTGGTCCTGACATTTGTCACAGCCCCCTTCTTCTGTTAGTTTGTACCTGAACTATCTCTTCCCAAATGCCCACCATTGCTCCGTTACTGCTTTGACCTGCAATCGTCTTTTCCAATCTACCTTGCTAGTTCCCTTCTTAAGTTGCTGAAATTAGCCCTTCCCCAGTTGAGCAGCTAGGTAAGACAATGAGGGAGAAGGGAGTAGAAGGATATGCTGATGGTGTTCGGTGAAGAAGGGTGGGAGGAGGTTTGTGTGGAGCAAAGACACCAGCATGAACCTTTTGGGCTGAATGGCTGTTTCTGTGCTGTAAATTCTCTGGAATAATGAGGAGATTTAGGGTGCTTTGATAAGCTGAATGCCATTTATTTGTCTTTGGCTGTTCTTATTTATGAGGTAAGAGCTACTCTGTCAACTTTAATAGATCTTTAGCCCGAGGTGGAGAAAACAGGAGGTTGATATTAAGTAAAATGACAGAACGTTTCCAGCTTTGAATACTTTTTTGTCCTTTGCAGTATATTCTTTTCATAGAATCACAGAAGGGGGCTATTCAGCCCATCGTATCTGTGCTGGCACTTTGAAAGGGATAACCAATTAGTCCCAATAGTCCCAATCCCCTGCACTTTCCCCAGAGCACTGCTGATGTTTCTTTTTCAAGTATTTATATACAGTTCACTTTTGAAAGTTACTATTTCCACCACCTTTTAAGGCAGTGCATTCCAGATCATAACAACTCGCTGTGTAAGATAATTATCCTCATCTCACCTCTGGTTCTTTTGCTAAATTATCTTAAATCTGTTACCTCTTTTTCTTATGTTCATTCATGGGATGTGGGCGTCACTGGCCAGGCCAGCATTTATTGCCCATCCCTAATTGCCCTTGAGAAGGTGGTGTTGAGCTGCCTTCTTGAACCGCTGCAGTCCATGTGAGGTACATAGACCACAGTGCTGTGTGAAAGGGAGTTCCAGGATTTTGACCCAGCGACAGTGAAGGAATGGCAATATAGTTCCAAGTCAGGATGGTGTATGGCTTGGAGGGGAACTTGCAGGTGGTGTTGTTCCCATGCATTTGCTGCTCTTGTCCTTCTAGTTGGGAGAGGTCGCAGGTTTGGAAGGTGTTGGCTAAGGAGCCTTGGTGCGTTGCTGCAGTGCATCTTGTAGATGGTACACACTGCTGCCACTGTGCATCGGTGGTGGAGGGAGTGAATGTTTGCGGATGGGGTGCGAATCAGGCGACTGCTTTGTCCTGGATGGTATCGAGCTTCTTGAGTGTTGTTGGAGCTGCACCCGTCCAGGCAAGTGGAGAGTATTCCATCACACTCCTGACTTGTGCCTTGTAGATGGTGGACCGGCTTTGGGGAGTCAGGAGGTGAGTTACTTGCTGCAGGATTCCTAGCCTCTGACCTCCTCTTGTAGCCATGGTATTTATATGGCTATCCAGTTGAGTTTCTGGTCAATGGTAACCCCTAGGATGTTGATAGTGGGGGATTCAGCGATCATAATGCCATTGAATGTCAAGGGGAGATGGTTGAATTCTCTCTTGTTGGAGATGGTCATTGCCTGGCACTTGTGTGGCGCGAATGTTACTTGCCACTTATCAGCCCAAGCCTGGATATTGTCCAGGTCTTGCTGCATTTCTACACGGACTGCTTCAGTATCTGAGGAGTCACGAGTGGTGCTGAACATTGTGCAATCATCAGTGAACATCCCCACTTCTGGCCTTATGATTGAAGGAAGATCATTGATGAAACAGCTGAAGATGGTTGGGCCTAGGACACTACCCTGAGGAACTCCTGCAGTGATGTCCTGGAGCTGAGATGATTGACCTCCAATAACCACAACCATCTTTCTTTGCACTAGGTATGACTCCAGCCAGCAGAGAGTTTTCCCCCTGAATCCCATTGACTCCAGTTTTGCTAGGGCTCCTTGATACCATACTCGGTCAAATGCTGCCTTGATGTCAAGGGCAGTCACTCTCATCTCACCTCTTGAGTTCAGCTCTTTTGTCCATGTTTGAAGCAAAGCTGTAATGAGGTCAGGAGCTGAGTGGCCCTGGCAGAGCCCAAACTAAGCGTCAGTGAGCAGATTATTGCAGAGCATGTGCTGCTTGATAGCACTGTCAATGACACCTTCCATCACTTTACTGATGATTGAAAGTAGACTGATGGGGCAGTAATGGCTGGGTTGGACTTGTCCTGCTTTTTGTCTACAGGACATACCTGGGCAATTTTCCACATTGCCGGGGAGATGCCAGTGTTGTAGCTGTACTGGAACAGCTTGGCTAGGGGTGCGGCAAGTTCTGGAGTACAGGTCTTCTGTACTATTGCCAGAATGTTGTCCGGGCCCATAGCTTTAGCAGTATCCAGTGCCTTCAGTCGTTTCTTGATATCACGCAGCATGAATCGAATTGGCCGAAGTCTGGCATCTGTGATGCTGGGGACTTCAGGAGGAGGCCGAGATGAATCATCAACTCGGCACTTCTGGCTGAAGGTTGTTGCAAATGCTTCAGCCTTATCTTATGCACTGATGTGCTGGGCTCCCCCATCATTGAGGATGGGGATATTTGTGGAGCCACCTCCTCCAGTTAGTTGTTTAATTGTCCACCACCATTCATGGCTGGATGTGGCAGGACTGCAGAGCTTCGATCTGATCCATTGGTTATGGGATCGCTTAGCTCTGTCTATTGCATGCTGCTTACGCAGTTTAGCATGCAGATAGTCTTGTGTTGTAGCTTCACCAGGTTGAAACCTTATTTTGAGGTATGCCTGGTGCTGCTCCTGGCATGCTCTCCTGCAATCTTCATTGAACCAGGGTTGATGGTAAAGGTAGAGTGGGGAATATGCCAGGCCATGAGCTTCTGGTTGAGTACAATTCTGCTGCTACTGATGGCCTACAGCGCCTCATGGATGCCCAGTTTTGCATTGCTAGATCTGTTCAAAATCTATCCTATTTAGCACGCTGGTAATGCCACACAACACGATGGAGGGTATCCTCAATGTGAAGGTGGATTTGGTCTCCACAAGGACTGTGCAGTGGTCTCTCCTACCAATACTGTCATGGACAGATGCATCTGCGGCAGGCAGATTGGTGAGGACAAGGTCAAGTATGTTTTTCCCTCACCACCTGCCGCAGACCCAGCCTAGCAGTTATGTCCTTTAGGAGTCGGCCAGCAGTGGAGCTACCAAGCCACTCTTGGCGATGGACATTGAAGTTCCTCACCCAGCGTACATTGTGTGCCCTTGCCACCCTCAGTGCTTCCTCCAAGTGGTGTTCAACATGGAGGAGTATTGACTTATCAGCTGAGGGAGGGCAGTAGGTGACAATCAGCAGGAGGTTTCTTTGCCCAATTTTGACCTGATGCCATGAGATTTCATGGGGTCCAGAGTCAATGTTGCGGACTCCCAGGGCAATGCCCTCCCGACAGTATACCACTGTGCTGCCACCTCTGCTGGGTCAGGATATACCCGGGGATGGTGATGGCAGTGTCTGGGACATTGTCTGTAAGTTATGATTCCGTGAGTATGACTATGTCAGGCTGTTGTTTGACTGGTCTGTGGGACAGCTCTCCCAACTTTGGCACAGGTCCCCAGATGTTAGTAAGGAGGACTTTGCAGGGTCAACAGGGCTCGGTTTGCCATTTTCATTCTGTTTTATTGACTTTGTAGCGTTAGATACAACAGAGGGCATTTAAGAGTTAACCACATTGCAGTGGGTCTGGAGTCACATGGAGGCCAGAGCAGGTAAGGTCAGCAGATTTCCTTCCCTGAAGGACATTAGTGAACCAGATGGCTTTTTACAACAAGAATTCAAATTCCACCTTCTGCTGTGGGGGATTCAAACCCATGTCCCCAGAAAAATACCCTGGGTCTCTGGGTTACTAGTCCAGTGACAATACCACTAGGCCATCGCCCCCCTGACCCTCCAGCCAGTGGAAACAATTTCTCCTTATTTACGGAATGAGAACACGAATTTCTCAACACTGCAGTAACCAATCTAACTGCGCACCTCTGAGAAACTAAGAACCTTCAACACTGTTCAATGCTTTCCTCAGTCATTTTATTTTTAGACATAGCAGCTGACAAGCGTCTTGTTTATTTAACTAGTCACTGCTGGAGAGGCTGCCAAAAAGCTTGTCTCCTCTAAGGAAGACAGCCAATTTGTCTCTAGCCCGTTCTCTTCTTTAAGGTTGTGCTTCCTTGTGTATCTCCCATTCTGTATTTTAAAAAATCGGTTCATCTAAAGTTTTAAAACACTAGTTATACCACATCTAGAGTACTGCACACAGTTCTGGTCACCGCATTACAGGAAGGATATGATTGCACTCGAGAGGGTACAGAGTAAATTTACAAGGATGTTACCAGGACGTGAGAATTTTAGCAATGAGGAAATATTGGATGGCCGGGCATTCTTTTCTTTGGAACAAAGGAGGCTGAGAGAAGATTTAATTGAGGTGTATAAAATTATGATCCTGGATAGAGTGGATAGAAAGGAACTAGTTCCGTTAGCAGAGAGGTAAATAACCAGGGGACATAGATTTAAAGTAATTGGTGGAAGGATTAAAGGAGAGTTGAGGAGAAATTTTTTCACACAGAAGGTGGTGGGGGTCTGGAATTCAGGTTGGTAAAAGGATGGTCGAGGAAAAACCCTCATTGTATTTAAAAATCCTTGGATATGCACTTGAAGTTTTGTAACCTACAGGGCTATGGGCCAAGAGCTGGAAAGTGGGATTAAGCAGAATAGCTCTTTTCCAGCTGGCACAGACACGATGGGCCAAATGGTCTCCTTCTGTAACTTACTATAATTCAATGAAAGTAAGTGTTGGCGTGTGCCTCAGTCAGGTGTCAGCAACTCATGTTTGCTGAGAATCTTATTAAATAAGAACAAAGAATGGTGCTGTAAACACGTGACAGTGTCACACAAGCAAAGGTAGCAGCTGGAACATTATAAACATGACTCGATCTTGTTTATTAATCCAGTAGTTTTACATTTCATTTCTCAGTGAACTCGCCATTAGCGGAATATATCCAGTTGGATTGGTAGGCTGAGAGGGAGAAGGTGGTGGGGGCAGAGGAGGAGGAGAGGAATGGGGGAGAAGGCGAGAGGGAAGAGGAAGAGGGGAGGAGGAGAAGGAAGTGAGGGAGAAGGTGGAGGAAGGGGAAGGTGAGTAGGAGAGGAGGAGAGGGAAGGGAAGCTTTCCTGAATACTGAATACCACAGACGGGAATGTGTGCAAAGTTGTGGACAGGAGATTAAGGAGTGGGATCCATGAGTTGGAGATGCTGCTTTCTGGAGGAGGAGGTTACAATTCTGTGTCTTGGGAGCTGTGGGACTAGGAAAGTATGAGGAATTTTAAAGGTTTATTGCTCTGTTGGAGGAAGACCAATTGGTGGAACTGCTGTTCAGGCCATTGGGTAGCCATGGTACTGGTGAGGGTGCTGAGGAGGGAAAGGTCCACAAACTGGAAATACTGCTAAGTGGGGAGAGTCAGGGAGGAGGAAGGGGGGAGGTAGAGGCTCCTTGGAGATGTTGTTCTGTGTATCCACAGTTCAGCTGCAGCATTGAGGTGGAGGATGTAGTACCACATATCTGGTAGCACTGCTTAATAACGGGAGGTGAGCGCCAAAATGGTATTTTAACTCACTGCTCTGTCTGTAGGCTTGGCAATTTTAAATACATCTGTCACTTCTGATTCAGACTCATTACAATATGTCTTCACGGAACCATTGTTTCAACGTTACACGTTCTGGTTGACCTTATAAATATTGAGCTTGCTATTCTTCATCTTAACATGGTGGGAGAGGGAAGAGCAATGTTTAAACTTCTTGGTAACCTTGCCAATGTCTTCTTAACCTGTAGAGAAGGGGAGCTCTAGGTTCAGCAGAGTGCGGCTTTCACATAATGTTGGTTGAGCCCCACTGTACTTAATGGGTCACGTAATGTAAGCCCTCACAGCATCACCTACAGACATAATACCTTCAGAATGTGGCAGCCACTCACGATTTTTTACGTAATATACCTGGATATGTGCCTTTTCTTCAGTTAAAATTCTGTGCTAAAATCCAGCATAGTCTTATACAAATATATGCAAGCTTAAATAAAATGTTGGTTGCCATGGCTCCCTGAGGTGAGAATATCCTTTCAAGATCACTTTAGGAGCACCAGAAACTTTTACACAGTGTGTTCCATTTATCCAGTACATGATACGGATTTGTACTCTGCAAAAGGTCAAAGGTCAAAATAAAGCAACCTCTATTTAATTTCGCCTTTGCCAAACTGAACTGAACAAGCTGTTTGTTCAACGCTAAGTGCTGAGCATAATTTTATTGAACAGCAACTCTGGCACTTTTCAGGTTTAGCCGATGAATATGAAATAGTTTATTCACTGTTTAACATCACAATCCATTTTATATCTCACATATGAATGCTGCCCTTTCTGAATGAGATGTACTTACATTCACTAAACTCAATGGATATGTAATCATTCACCGAAAACATCAAGGAGGTTTCCCATGAAAGTCAGGCCTGTTTGCAATGGCTTGGCTTGAGAGCGCAAGGTGAATTATTTGAAGTCAAACCAACTTCAGTAATTGGTCTCAAATCCAGTTACTGCAGGGATGAGGGACTTCAGTTATGTGGTGAGATAAGAGAAATTGAGATTGTTCTCTTTAGAGCAGAGAAGTTTAAGGGGAGATTCAATGGAAGTGCTCAAAGTTATGAGGGTTTTTGACATAGGGAGAAACCATTGGCAGGAGGATTGGAAACCAGAAGATATCAGATTTAAGATAACTGTCAAAAGAATCAGAGGCATGATGTGGAGAATTTTTTATACACAGCGAGTTGTTATGATCTGAATGCTTTGCCTGAAAGGGTGGTGGAAGCAAATTCAATAATAACTTTCAAAAGGGAATTGGATAAATACTTGAAAAGGAAGAATTTGCAGCACTATAGGGCACGAGCAGGGGTGGAAGACTAATTGGATAACTCTTTCAAAGAGCCATTGCAATGCTGTATGATTCTATGGCTGATTCTATCCTGTGCTGAGGGTAGGCGTACTTTCGCCCTAACTCTAACCTTAACCCCTTTAACCACATGTGTTTTATCATGGGTCCTGCTGTTAAAATTAATAGGACAGCTTCCTGCTGACTTAATCAGTAAGGCCACCACATCCAATGTATTTCCTTGGGCTACAATCATAAGTTAGGAATGTTCAGTTAGATTATTTTACTAATTGAGTTCATGCCAATTCTAGTTGGATGTATTCCTGCAGGTTTTATCACATCAGCTCCAAACACCCCGCAATTGGTTGCACCACACATCTGGCCTCAAGGTGCCAACTGGATGATGAACAGACTTTTCATTTGATTGGATGATTCTTGACTGACAGTCAAACAGACTTTCTGGTCAGTTATTCTCTGTGACCTTGTCCGTTCAACACCTTCTCTTTTGTTATCTCTTGCCCCAACCCCGCCTTACTTGCTTAAAACTGTTTACGTTTCTAATATTTGCCAGTTCTGATGAAGGGTCACTGAGCTGAAATGTTAACTCTGCTTCTCTCTCGACAGATGTTGCCAGACCTGCTGAGTATTTCCAGCATTTCTTGTTTTTATGTCAAATTGACTTTGTTAATTTCATCTCCAACATTTTTATAACAAATGCACTCAACCATTCAAAGCAAATGAGAAAAAAAAAAATCACAATTTTTTAACACTCCTATGATCTTTTTCTCCTGGGCTTTTGGTTGCAGAGGTGGCTTAGATTAATTTTTGGAGACTCCAGGATAATCCTAGACGGTTGGCAGCCCTAAATCATGCTGACACATAACCAGCGATATAGGAAGATAAATGCCTCTGCTTGTGAGATGACGGTAGCTCATTTGTAACTCAACATTTGTGAGGTTTCTGGACAGCTATACTTATGGGGATATTTGCAAGTTTAGCTAGACATCACTTATTCTATTTATAACAGTAGTAGTAGCATTTCAACTAATAAATTTGTACAGTTTCGTAGTCCAAAATGATCAGACGAAGTTCCTTTGTGATGTCACTTTGTGATTTTGATGTCCCGCCTTTGCTCTGGTATAACCCCTGGTATCTGGATACAAACATTCTATAATAAAAGCAAAATACTGCGGATGCTGGAAATCTGAGTTCAATGGAAGTGCTCAAAGTTATGAGGGCTTTTGACAGAGTACATAGGGAGAAACCACTGGCAGGAGGATTGGAAACCAGAAGATATCAGATTTAAGATAACTGTCAAAAGAATCAGAGGCATGATGTGGAGAATTTTTTATACACAGCGAGTTGTTATGATCTGAATGCTTTGCCTGAAAGGGTGGTGGAAGCAAATTCAATAATAACTTTCAAAAGGGAATTGGATAAATACTTGAAAAGGAAGAATTTGCAGCACTATAGGGCACGAGCAGGGGTGGAAGACTAATTGGATAACTCTTTCAAAGAGCCATTGCAATGCTGTATGATTCTATGGCTGATTCTATCCTGTGCTGAGTTCCGAAGAAGGGTCACTGACCCGAAACGTTAACTCTGCTTCTCTTTCCACAGATGCTGCCAGACCTGCTGAGTGGTTCCAGCATTTCTTGTTTTTGTTACAAACATTCTATATTCGGTCAAGGTATTCATGACTACAGTACGAGGCTGCAACACAACATACTGGCCTAACAGGCTACCTGTTTTAATTCAAGCTGGGCCCTGAGTAAAACAACATGTCTGCTGTCTGGTTGTATCAGTTACATTGCATGGCATCAGCCAGACTCGATAGACTGGCCCCGGCTGAAGGAATTTCAATTGTTACTAGCAGACCACATTGCACCAGCATAACCCCTGGTATCTGGTTCTATTGTCCAGCCTGACATTGACAACTAGGTTGCACTGCTTGGAGAATTGATGTCATTGGCATTCACTGCTCCAGTTTGACTCTAATGGAATGCTTGGTTGCTTCTGTGTGTCACTGAGCTTCATTGCTTCAGTCTGACAAGTAACTAAATTGCTTTGATGTAGCCTGGCACTGTGGCCGCTGAGCTGTAGTGGTCGAGTTTGACACCAATGGGAAGCCGCTTGCTTGGTATGTGGACAACATGGCCAGCTTGCTAGAGCTGTGTCTGTATAACAATGACTGCAATGATCATAATGTGCGTTTGCTGTCGCGTTTTGCTGTTGTCTTGTTGCTTATCTTTAATGAGTGGTCTACATGAAGAAAGAATGAAAGAAAGAATTTGCAGTTATATGCCATTTATACCATCAGGCTCCTTAGACAGCACCTTCCAAACTTGCGACCTCTACCAGCTAGAAGGACAAGGGCAGCAGATGCATGGGAACACCACCATCTGCAAGTTCCCCTCCAGGTCACACACCATCCTGACTCGGAACTATATCGCCGTTCCTTCACTGTCGCTGGGTCAAAATCCTGCAACTCCATTCCTAACAGCACTGTGGGTATACCTACCCCACATGGACTGCAGAGGTTCAAGAAGGCAGCTCACCACCACCTTCTTAAGGGCAATTAGGGATGGGCAATATATGCTGGCCTGGCCAGCGTCGCCCACATCCCATGAATGAATAAAATAAAATTCACAACCTCAGGATGTCCCAAAGCACTTTATAACCAATAAAATACTTAAGGAATTTATATTCAGTTAAGTAAATAAACTTGGAAATTAAAACAAAACTAATATCAGTAATGGTGACCAGGTAACTAACGAATTGTCATAAAACCCATCTGGTTCACTTTTGTCATTTAGGGAAGGAAGTCCTTACCTGGTTTGGCTCATATGTGTCTCCAGACCCTTGGCAATGTGGTTGACTCTTAACCGTCCTCTGAAATGGCCTAGCAAGCCACTCAGTTGTATTAAACTGCTATGACCATGTATAATAAGAATAACACTGAATGGACAATCTGGCATCAACTTGTGCGTCGGATTCAACACAACAAAGGCACACCCTGCCCAGTTGACCCTGCAATGTGCTCCTCACTAACATCTGGGGACTTGTGCCAAAATTGGGAGAGTGGTCCCAAGGACAAGTCAAGCAACAGCCTGACATAGACATACCTTTAAGCCAATAACCCAAACTCCTCCATCACCATCCCTGGGTATATCCTGTCTCACCGGCAGGACAGACCTACCAGAGGTTGTGGCACAGTGGTATACAGTCAGGAGGGAGTGGCCCTGGGAGTCCTCAACATTGACTCGGGACCCCAGGAAGTCTCATGGCATCAGGTCAAACATGGCAAGGAAACCTCCTGTTGATTACCACCTACTGCCATCCATCAGCTGATGAATCAGTACTCCTTCATGTTGAACACCATGTTGGAAGCACTACGAGCAGCAAAAACACAGAATGTACGCTGGGTGGGGAACTTCTATGTCCATCACCAAGAGTGGCTCAGTAGCACCACTACTGACTGAGCTGTCGAGTCTGAAGGACATATCTACCAGACTGAACGTGCAGCAGGTGTTGAGAGAAACAATACGAGGAAAAAATACACTTGACCTCATCCTCAACAATCTACCTATCTCATTTGCATCTATCATGACAATATTAGTAGGAGTGACCACCATACAGTACTTGTGGAGATGACGTCTTGTATTCACACTGAGGACACTCTCTGTCACATTGTGTCACGCTACCACTGTACTAAGTGGGTTCAGAACAGATCTAACAGCTTGAAACTGAGCATTCATGTACGCTGTGGGCCATCAGCAGCAATACTGTATTCCACCATAATCATGGACCAATATATCCCTCATTCTACCAATAGCATCAAGCTAGGGGTCAACCCTGGTTCAATGAGGAATATAGAAGAGCATAATAATATAAAAGCAAAATACTGCGGATGCTGGAAATCTGAAACAAAAACAAGAAATGCTGGAATCACTCAGCAGGTCTGGCAGCATCTGTGGAAAGAGAAGCAGAGTTAACGTTTCGGGTCAGTGACCCTTCTTCGGAACTGACAAATATTAGAAAAGTCACAAATTATAAACAAGTGAGGTGGGGGTGGGGCAAGAGATAACAAAGGAGAAGGTGCAGATTGGACCAGGCCACATAGCTGACCAAAAGGTCACGGAGAAAAGGCAAACAATATGTTAATGGTGTGTTGAAAGACAAAGCATTAGTACAGATTAGGTGTGAATACACTGAGTATTGAACAGCAGCAAGTGCAAACCTGAAGAAAAACAACCTGAAAAAAACAGTGGGTAAGCAAACTGAACAAACTAAGATGAAATGAAATAAATGCAAAAAAAGATTGTAAAAAATGTAAAAAGGAATGTTAAAAAAAAAGGAAGAAAAAATAACTAAAAATGAAAGTAAAATGGGGGGCTGTCATGCTCTGAAATTATTGAACTCAATGTTCAGTCCGGCAGGCTGTAGTGTGCCTAATCGGTAGATGAGATGCTGTTCCTTGAGCTTGCGTTGATGTTCACTGGAACACTGCAGCAATCCCAGGACAGAGATGTGAGCATGAGAGCAGGGGGGAGTGTTGAAATGGCAAGCAACCGGAAGCTCAGGGTTCTGCTTGCGGACTGAGCGGAGATGTTCCGCAAAGCGGTCACCCAGTCTGCGCTTGGTCTCCCCAATGTAGAGGAGACCACACTGTGAGCAGCGAATACAGTATACTACATTGAAAGAAGTACAAGTAAATCGCTGCTTCACCTGAAAGGAGTGTTTGGGGCCTGGGATAGTGAGGAGAGAGGAGGTAAATGGGCAGGTATTACACCTCCTGCGATTGCAGGGGAAGGTGCCCTGGGACGGGGACGAGGTGGTGGGGGTAATGGAGGAGTGGACCAGGGTGTCGCGGAGGGAACGATCCCTTCGGAATGCTGACAGGGGAAGGGAGGGGAAGATGCGACTGGTAGTGGCATCACGCTGGAGGTGGCGGAAATGGCGGAGGATGATCCTTTGGATATGGAGGCTGGTGGGATGAAAAGTGAGGACAAGGGGAACCCTGTCACGGTTCTGGGAGGGAGGGGAAGGGGTGAGGGTAGAGGTGCGGGGAATGGGTCGGACACGGTTGAGGGCCCTGTCAACCACAGTGGGGGGAAATCCTCGGTTGAGGAAAAAGGTCATATCAGAAGCACCGTCATGGAAGGTAGCATCATCAGAGCAGATGCGTCGGAGACGGAGAAACTGGGAGAATGGAATGGAGTCCTTACAGGAGGTAGGGTGTGAAGAAGTGTAGTCGAGGTAGCTGTGGGAGTCAGTGGGCTTATAATGGATATTGGTAGACAACCTATCCCCAGAGATGGAGACAGAGAAGTCGAGGAAGGGAAGGGAAGTGTCAGAGATGGACCATGTAAAGGTGAGAGAAGGGCGGAAATTGGAAGCAAAGTTGATAAAGTTTTCTAGTTCGGGGCGGGAGCAGGAAACGGCACCGATACAGTCATATAGAAGAGCATGCCAGGAGCAGAGCCAGGCACACCTAAAAATGTAGTGCCAATCTGGTGAAGCTACAACACGGGACTACATGTCTGCTAACCAGCGGAAGAAGCATGTTACAGACAGAGCTAAGTGATCCCACAACTAACAGATCAGATCAAAGCTTCGCAGTCCTGCTCCATCCAGTCGTGAATGGTGGTGGACAATTGAAGAACTAACTGGAGCAGGAGGCACCACAAACATCCCCATCCTCAGTGATGGGGAAGCTGAGCACGTGAATGCAAAAGACAAAGTTGAAGCATCTGCAATCAATGTTCCCTCGAGGGTGCACTGTCACACAGCAATCCAGAACTTATCACAGGGAACAAACAGCCAATGTTGCCTTTAAGATTAGATTAGAGATACAGCACTGAAACAGGCCCTTCGGCCCACCGAGTCTGTGCCGAACATCAACCACCCATTTATACTAATCCTACACTAATCCCATATTCCCAACAAACATCCCCACCTGTCCCTATATTTCCCTACCACCTACCTATACTAGTGACAATTTATAATGGCCAATTTACCTATCAACCTGCAAGTCTTTTGGCTTGTGGGAGGAAACCGGAGCACCCGGAGAAAACCCACGCAGACACAGGGAGAACTTGCAAACTCCACACAGGCAGTACCCGGAATCGAACCCGGGTCCCTGGAGCTGTGAGGCTGCGGTGCTAACCACTGCGCCACTGTGCCGTGCATGCACCACCATGCAGCAATCTTAAAGAGAATGCACATTGCAGCAAACAGGTTGCGCAAAGCAAAGAGCATTTAGAGGGAACATTGTTTGCAACCAACTTCAGAAGGAGTGCTAAGTGGATGATCCATCTTGACCTCCTCCTGAGGTCACCATCATCACAGAAGCCAGTCTTCAGCCAATTTGATTCACTCCACTTGATATCAAGAAATGGCTGAGCACACTGGATACAGAAAAGAATAAGGGCCCAACAACATCTCAGTTGTGGTCCTGAAGACTTGTGCTCCAGAATAAGCTGTGCCTCTAGCCAAGCTGTTCCAGTACATCTGACATCTACCCCACAATGTAAAGAGTTGCCCAGCTCTGCCTTGTCTACAAAAAAGCAGGACAAATCGAATCTGGCCAATACTGTCCCATCAGTCTACTCTCAAACATCAGCAAAGTGATGGAAAGTGTCATCGACAGGGCTATCATGCTGCACTTACTCATCAATAACCTGTTCACCGATGCTCACTTGGGTTCTGCCAGACCTCTTGGCTCCAGAACTCATTACATCCTTGGTCCAAACATGGATAAAAGAGCTGAATTCCAGAGATGGGGTGAGAGTGACTGCCTTTGAACAAATGTGGCACCTTAGGAGCCCTAGTAAAATTGAAATCAATGGGAATCAGGAGGAAAGCTCTCTTCTGGTTGGAGTCAGCCCTAGCACAAAAGATGGTTGACATTGTTGGAGGCCAATCATCTCAGGCCCAGGGCATTAATGCAGGAATTCCTTAGGGTCTTGACCTAGACCCAACTATCTTCAGCTGCTTTATCAATGACCTTCCCTTCATCATAAGTGGTCTGAAGTGGGGATGTTTTCTGATGATTGCAGGGTTCAGTTCCATTTACAATGTCTCAGAAGCGGTTTGTGCATGCAACAACACCTGAACAACATGTAGGCTTGGGCTGACAAGTGGCAAGTAACATTCATGCCACAGAAGTGCCAGGCAATGACCATCTCCAACAAGAGAGAGTCTAATGACCTCTGCTTGACATTAATGGAATTTTCATTGTCAAATCCCCAACCATCAACATCCTGGGGGTGGGGGTCAGCATTGACCAGAAACTTAACTGGACGGGTCATATTACTACTGTGGTTACAAGAGCAGGTCAGAGGCCTGGAATTCTGCAGCAAGAGTCTCACCTCCTGACTCTGCAAAGCCTGTCCACCCTCTACAGGGCACAGGTCAGGAGTGTGATAGAATACTCTCCACTTCTCTGGTTTAATGCAGCTCCAACAACACTCAAGAGGCTCGACACTGTCCAGGACAAAGCAGCCCGCTTGATTGGCACCCCGTCTACCACCTTAAATACTCACGCCCTCCACCACCGGCACTGTGGCAGCAGTGTGTACCATATAAAAGATGCACTGTAGCAACTCGCCAAGGCTTCTTCAACAGCACCTTCCAAACCCGCAACCTCTACCACCTAGAAGGATCAAGGGCAGCAAATGCATGGAGCAGCACCATCTGCAAGCTTCCCTCCAAGCCACACACCATCCTGATTGGAACTATATTGCCAGTAAAGCAGACATCTCATGAACGAATAAAAAAAATTGAACTGCTTTGTCCAGATTCGTATTGAATTATACTATAATCCTCCAAGTGTTAGGAGGATGCATTGTACTGCTCTAAGCTGACACCAGGATGTATGCATTGTTCAAGGCTGAAACTTGGCTGCATTGCATTTTTCCAGGCCAACACTGGACTGCATGCATTGTTTAGAGGGTTTTTTTGGTTGACACTGAGCTGCAAGCTTTTCATTCCTTTGGGCTGATAATGGGTTGTATTGCTGCAAATTGAACACAAGAAATATGAGCAGAAGTAGACCATATGGCCCATTGAGCCTGCTCCGCCATTCAATATGATCATGGCTGATCTTGGGCTTCAATTCCACTTTCCTGCCCGCTCCCCATATCCCTTGATTCCCTGCGAGACCAAAAATCTATCTATCCCAGCCTTAAATGTATTCAATGATGGAGCATCCAAAACCCTCTGGGATAGAGAATTCCAAAGATTCACAACCCTTTGAGTGTAGTAATTTCTCCTCATCTTAGTCCTGAATGATTGGCCCCTTATCCTGAGATTGTGCCCCCGTGTTCCAGATTCCCCGAGCAGTGGAAACAATCTCTCAGTTTCTACCCTATCGAGCCCTTTCAGAATCTTGTATGTTTCAATTAGATCGCCTCTCATTCTTCTAAACTCCAGAGAATATAGGCCCAATTTACTCTGCCTTTCATCATAGGAAACCCCCTCATCCCAGGGACCAATTTAGTAAATCTTCACTGCACTGCCTCCAGTGCAAGTATATCCTTTCTTAAATGTGGAGACCAAAACTGCACACAGTATTGCAGGTGCAGTCTCACCAAAGCCCTGTTCAATTTTAGTAAGATATGTTTATTCCTGTACTCCAATCCCCTTGCAATAAAGGCCAACTTGCCATTTGCCTTCCTAATAGGCTGCTGCACCTGCATGTTAACTTTGTGCGTTCCTTGTACGAGTATCCCCAAGTCTCTCTGAACTTCAACACTTACCAGTTTCACACCTTTAAAAATATTCTGCTTTTCTATTTTTGCGACCAAAGTGGACAACTTCACACTTCCCTATATTATACTCCATTGGCCATCTTGTTGCCAACTCACTTAACCTGCCCATATCTCTTTGCAGCCTCTCTACATCCTCCCCGCAGCTTACCTTTCCACTGAGCTTTGTATCATCAGCAAACTTAGATACATTACTCTCTGTCTCTTCATCCAAGTCCTTAATGTAGAGTGTAAATAGCTGAGGACCCAGCACTGATCCTTGTGGCACCCCACTATTCAAAGAACAAAGAACAAAGAACAGTACAGCACAGGAACAGGCCATTTGGCCCTACAAGCCTGCGCCGATCTTGATGCCTGCCTAAACTAACACCTCTGCACTTCCGGGGACCGTATCCCTCTATTCCTATTCATGTATTTGTCAAGATGTCTCTTAAACGTCGCTATCGTATTTGCTTCCACCACCTCCCCTGGCAGCAAGTTCCAGGCACTCACCACCCTCTGTGTAAAAAACTTGCCTCGCACATCCCCTCTAAACTTTGCCCCTCGCACCTTAAACCTATGTCCCCTAGTAACTGACTCTTCCACCCTGGGAAAAAGCTTCTGACTATCCACTCTGTCCATGCTGCTCATAACTTTGTAAACCTCTATCATGTCGCCCCTCCACCTCCGTCGTTCCAGTGAAAACAATCCGAGTTTTTCCAACCTCTCCTCATAGCTAATGCCCTCCAGACCAGGCAACATCCTGGTAAACCTCCTCTGTACCCTCTCCAAAGCCTCCATGTCCTTCTGGTAGTGTGGCGACCAGAATTGCACGCAATATTCTAAGTGTGGCCTAACAAAGGTTCTGTACAGCTGCCTGCCCACTTGAAAATACCCCATTTATGCCCACTCTCTGCTTCCTGTCTGTTAACCAATCCTCTATCCGCGCTAATATATTACCCCCAACACCATGAACCCTTATCTTGCCTAGTAATCTTTTACGTGGCACCTTATCGAATGCCTTTTGGAAATCCAGGTAAACTACATCTACTAGTTCCCCTTTATCTACCCTACTAGTCACATCCTCAAAAAACTCTAATAAATTTGTCAAACAAGATCTCCCTTTAGTAAAACCATGCTGACTTGTTCTAATCATACTATGCTTTTCCAAGTGCAATGTTAAAACTTCTTTAATAATAGGTTTCCAGTATCTTCCCACTGACTGATGTTAGGCTAACTGGCCTGTAGTTCCCTGTTTTTTCTCTACCTCCTTTCTTGAAAAGCGGTGTAACATTTGCAAACTTCCAATCTGACGGAACCATTCCTGAATCTAAGGAATTGTGGAAAATCAAAGCCAGCGCATCCACTATTTCTGTAGCTATCTCTTTTAGAACCCTAGGGTGTAGGCCATTTGATCCCAGGGACTTGTCATTGAGAATGGGATGCACACATTACCATGTAATGACACTGAGCTGCATGCATTGCATTACCTTGCACTGATATTGGGCACCATTGTCTGTGATGCATGCAGTGTTCAGGGTTGAGATTGGGCTGCTTGCGCAATGCTCTGGGATGACAGTGAGTAGTGTTAATCCAGTTGACACTGGGCTGCATTTGTCTGGAATGATACTGGGCTGTAAGCATTGCTTGAGGCTGCCACTGGGATATGTGCTTCATTCTGGGCTGCAATGTGACTAAATATATCGCTCTGGATTGACACTGGGCTGCATGCATTGCTCCAAGCTGACACTCAACTGCAATTTGGCATGGACATATGTGCATTGCTCCAGATTGATAATGGGATGTGTGCATTGCTGCAAGATGACATGGGGCTGCATGCGACACTTCAGGCTGATACTGGGCTGCATGTAACACTCTGTGCTCACATAGGGCTACATACATTGTTTAGGACTGCATGTATCGTTCCGAGCTGGAATGGGGTTGAATATATCACTTTGGGCTGACATGATGCTGCAGGCATCACAGAAAGCTGACATGATGCTGCATGGGGTAACACTGGGCTACATTCATTGCTCTGCATTGTTCAGGGCTCGATGCATTGCTCTGGTGTGATATGGGACTGAATGCATCACCCTGGGCTGATATGGGGCTGCATGCATCACTCCAGGCTGACTGTAGACTGCATGCATCACTCTGGGCTGACATTGGGCTTCATCCATCACTCCGGGCTGACTGTAGGCTGCATGCATCACTCTGAGCTGACACTGGGCTGCGTGCATCACTCCGGGCTGCATGCATCACTCCAGGCTGACTGTAGACTGCATGCATCACTCTGGGCTGACATTGGGCTTCATCCATCACTCCGGGCTGACTGTAGGCTGCATGCATCACTCTGAGCTGACACTGGGCTGCGTGCATCACTCCGGGCTGCATGCATCACTCCAGGCTGACTGTAAGCTGCATGCATCACTCTGAGCTGACACTGGGCTGCATGCATCACTCCGGGCTGACTTTAAGCTGAATGCATCACTCTGAGCTGACATTGGGCTGCATGCATCACTCCGGGCTGACTGTAAGCTGCATGCATCACTCTGAGCTGACATTGGGCTGCATGCATCACTCCGGGCTGACTGTAAGCTGCATGCATCACTCTGAGCTGACATTGGGCTGCATGCATCACTCCGGGCTGACTTTAAGCTGAATGCATCACTCCGCGCTGTATGCATCACTCCGGGCTGACTGTAAGCTGCATGCATCACTCTGAACTGACACTGGGCTGCATGCATCACTCCGGGCTGACTGTAGGCTGCATGCATCGCTCCGGGCTGACTGTAAACTGCATGCATCACACTGCTTCCGGTTGGCAGTGTCCCGGAAGTGACGGAGGGGCCCTGCCAGTTCTGCTCGTGCTGCGTTTCCACAGCGCCGGAGGAGCGAGCGTGAGCCGCCAGCCTGAGGCCGCACCGAGCCCAGCACCGATACCCTGAGGATTCCGCACCGGCCATCGGGCCAAGTGAGGCGGGTAAGTGCGGGGAGCCCGGGCCGGGACCGTGGGGGTTTCAGCGGCCTGAGTTAGAGCTGGCACCGGGCACCCCGAACCCTCCCTGGGGAGAGCCAGCTGGTTACAAATAACCAGCATTAACTAAAATCCCAATGAACAAAACCAACAACACTAGTAACCAAAGTAGTAAACAGTTCCAACATGGGCCGGACCGGTAACATCCCTGTCCATTATTAACTAGAGTAATAGGCACTAGCAGCGTTAGGAAGTGGCACAGTAGTATTAGTCACCAGCATTAACTAAAGTAGTAAACCGTTCCAGCATTACTAGATCAATAATCCATATTAACTAGAGTATGTACCAGCAGGGTCACTGACCCGAAACGTTAACTCTGCTTCTCTTTCCACAGATGCTGCCAGACCTGCTGAGTGAATCCAGCATTTCTTGTTTTTGTTTCAGATTTCCAGCATCCGCAGTATTTTGCTTTTATTTTTATGTACCAGCAGTGTTAATTAGTATAATAACCAATATTAGAGTAATAGTACCAGTAGTATTAATGTCAGTGTTATTGAGACTAGTGACATCAATTATTGATGTTGATAATTGTACTCAACAGTGGCAGTTGACAGCATTAAATGGTATAATTAGTATTAACTAGCAGTGTTAACTAGTGTAACAAATAATACAAATGCCTGCAACAGTGTTAAAGAATTTTGGGTATTGTTGAGTGGCACTAACATTAGTCATAACCAAAAGAGTTAACACCAATGATGCTACTAAGCATCACGGCCAGAATACTAGAAATGCCCACAAAGTCCGCAGCATCAATGATACAACTGGCAATAATACCAGCAATCATTGTTAGGAAGGATTTATGGTGGCAATACAAGCAGCATTAATTAATCTAACTCAGCACAGTCAGCAGGGTGACAGAGAAAGTGCTTTGTTGCAAGAAAGACTGCTTTCTCTATCAGTGGTCTCTTGTGTTTTGCTCAACAATGTGATGTTTTAAGGTTTACTTAATCAGAGCACAGATTGCTTCAGTGCTGGAAGTAAGTAGCATACAGCAAAATTATAAGTTAACAATGTTACATAGATCATCTGAAAAGAGACAAGGCAGGTTAACATTTCAGGATGGATCCTTTACCAGTACTGATAGGCAATGCTGTGTGCGAATTTAGTGGAGACTAATTTTGCTTTGGTACTTGATGTTGCGTCCTGGTTTTTGACCAGCTATTTTCCAGGATAATTCTTGAATGCAATATGACATGGTTGGTTTATAAGCATGTATTCCAAAATTATATTTTATTCTTTTTCCTCCCTGCCACTGTTTCATTTTTTTTTCTCATTCTCCACTTCCCTCCTGTTGGTTTTCCTGATCGCGAGGAAACAGTTATAATGGGTGTTGACAGTGACTCAGTTCTTTTCCCAAATAGCCACTCTTCTTGTGTGTGGCCATGATGGCAAGTGTCAGGTTATTTGACGATGTAGAGCATCACAGCTCCATCTTGTTATTGTATTTCCACTTTTCAGCTAGAAACATAGAAAATGGGAGCAGGAGTAGGCCATTTGGCCCTTCGAGCCTGCTCTGCCATTCATTATGATCATGGCTGGTCATCCAACTCTGTAGCCTGTTCTGGCTTTTGCCCCATACCCTTTGATCCCGTTAGACCCAAAAGCTGTATCTAACTCCTTGAAAACATACAATGTTTTGGCCTCAACTGCTTTCTGTGGTAGCGAATTCCACAGGCTCCCCACTCTCTGGGTGAAGAAATTTCTCCTCATCTCAGTCCCATATCCTTAGACTATGACCCCTGGTTCTGGACTCTCCCACCATCGGGAACGTCCTTCCTGCATCTACCCCTGTCAAGTCCTGTTAGAACTTTATAGGTTTCTATGAGATCCCTCCTCACTCTTCTGGACTCCAGCGAATATAATCCTAACCGACTCAATCTCTCCTCATATGTCAGTCCCGCCATCCCAGGAATCAGTCTGGTAAACCTTTGCTGCATTCCCTCTATAGCAAGAACATCCTTCCTCAGATAAGGAGACCAAAACTGCACACAATGTTCCAGGTGTGGCCTCACCAAGACCCGGTATAATCGCAGCAAGACATCCCTGCTTCTGTACTCGAATCCTCTCGCTATGAAGGCCAACATACCATTTGCCTTTTTTACCGCCTGTTGCACCTGCATGCTTACCTTCAATGACTGGCGTACGAGAACACCCAGGTCTCGCTGCATATTCCCTGCTCTCAGTTTATAGCCGTTCAGATAATCTGCCTTCCTGTTTTTGCTACCAAAGTGGATAACCTCACATTTATCCACATTATATTGCATCTGCCATGCATTAGCCCACTCACTTAACTTGTCCAAATCACCCTGGAGCCTCTCTGCATCCTCTTCACAACTCTCCCTCCCACCCAGTTTTGTGTCATCTGCAAATTTGGAGATATTACATTTAGTTCCCTCATCTAAATCATTGATGTATATTGTGAATAGCTGGGGTCCTAGCACCGATTCCTGCGGTACCCCATACCCCACTAGTCACTGCCTGCCATTCGGAAGAAGACCCATTTATCCCTAGTCTTTGTTTCCTGTCCGCCAACCAATTTTCTATCCATCGCAATACACTACCCCCAATCCCACGCGCTTTAATTTTACATGCTAATCTCTTATGTGGCACTTTGTCGAAAGCCTTCTGAAAGTCCAAATAAACCACATCTACTGGCTCCCCCTCATCAACTCTACTAACTACATCCTCGAAGAATTCTAGTAGATTTGTCAAGCATGATTTCCCTTTCGTAAATCCATGCTGACTCTGTCTGATTCTACCACTCTTCTCCAAGTGCTCTGCTATAAAATCTTTGATAATGATAGTGGAACTCTAACTGTTCTAATCTCAACCCTCCCTGCCCACCCTCACCCAAACCCTGGGCACTGAGGTTAATTGCTGATATTAAACATATTTGCTAGCGAAGTTCGTTTCATTGCTTTCTACTGTTTCCAGGTTCACTTTATTGAAATGTGACACCGTTTGTGCGATTCTGTGGACTGAAACAAGTTGGTTAATAATTCAAGCTCCGTTAACCCTCAGGTTTCAGAAGAACCACAGTGATGCAGCCCACTGTTTATTGACAGCTGAGACATCTCTGCTAAATCAGAACTTTATCAAGTTCTTCAGAAAGTTTTTTTTCTCTAAAATACTTGGTAGGGTCAAGACCCAGTGTGGAGGTGTCAGAAGTTGAAAAGAGCAGGAGAGAAAATGAGATCAATGAAGTAGCAGTTGGATGAAGCTGCATGTGGATTTTAAAACTTGTAGATTGTAAGAAATTGAGACTGAGGGAGATGGCGCGTTCTGGCCTGTTAGAGCTCTGGGAATGAATGAACTGAACTGGGATACAGTTCAGTGAGTTTTCTCTTGGCAGGGATAAAAGAAGAAAGTTGTTACGAACAAGTAGTATTGAAAAAAATAGAGGGGAGATGTATAAATCTCTAATCAGACTTGTATGAATTTCAAGGAATTGAAAGTCTGTTCAGAGTTTTTAGCCTCTGTATATAAAAGTTATACTTGCCAAAAAATGTTTTTAGAAAATCACTTCTCAAGAGGAGAGTTTCCAGTCCTTGCAAGGTTATCAATAATGGGGAATCTTCCCATGTACCCATGTGTACCAGAGGGACACGATTGCAAACAACCACCACATAATTTATATAGCACCATTAACATAAAAAAAGCCCAAAGTGCTTCAGATGCATAGGGAAAAAAATGGACGTTGAGCTAAAGCAGGAGATATTCGGAGGGGTGATCAAAAGTAGATGGCTTTGGAGAAGCAGTGGGATTTGTGGAGGGAATTCCAGATATTGGCCCGAAGTGACTGAGGGCAGAGTTGCTAAGGATGATTTGAAGGATGGTGTGTGTTTGGGGCTCGACACAGCGACTGAGTTCTGGAGTGTGGGTGTTCCTATGAGGTTAGAAGTTGAGAGGAGTGAGGTCATGAAGGGATTTAAACATAGGGATGAGAATTTTAAATGCGAGGTATTGGGCAACTGGGGCTTAATGTAGGTGAATGAGAGCAGGGTGACAGGTGAGTGGAGCGATGCGGGACAGGTTAAGAGCTGTAGAGTTTTGGGTGAGTTGAAGTTTATAGAGGATGGGAGGTTGGCTTGGAGAGCATTGGAGTTTGGAGGTGGCAAAGGCATTGAAGGTGATTGAGGTGGTGGGAGCAAGAAAATACTTTGAACCCAGCTTTTAGGACTGCAAAAGAAATATGGATTCCTAGTCTGTACTGCAGTTTCCCAGGGTCAACTGGCTTCATAATGGTCCTGGTACTTTTGGGATGTCCTGATGTTAACGCTGCTATATAAATATAAGTTTGTTCTTCAAGTTGGGTTGAAGTTACATCCTTCCTGCGTGTAAGGGGAGACACTGCAGGGCATTTCCAGGTTGATGTCACTGGGCACAGCCTAGCAAGGGAGCATACCCATTGAGAGTCTCCATGTCCGAATGAAAGTTTCAAGTATTAAGGACTTGCTGAGAGTTTTCCTTTTTTTTTGTCAAATGCGCAATGTACTTTAACCAAAATGTACAATTTCTCCCCTCCCTGCCCATACTTTTGTGAATTCTTCATACATCATGATTAAACTGTGAATGTATGCACATTTTTCATCGTCTCCAACTGGTTAGTTGCCAGTCTGGTGTTTTGGCAGATCACCAAGCAAGGTCAGTAGAAGGAGAATTGGTGGAGATTCCTTCTTGGGTTGCATTGAAGCATTTCCTGCTAGTTATCTGACTGCAAATAGTATAAGCAGAGACTGATGTATCTGTTGCCATGCACCAGCACCCTGAGGTACAGTCTTAAGACTCGTTTTCTGTGATTTCGGAAACTGAAGTATGCAAGTTCTTTTACTTTGTTCAGTCATATCTATCTTGTGACAGTAGAAAGCAGGCAAGCTCTGTGCACCCAACAGCATTGAGAACCTGACATTTTTCAAACCCAACAGCTGCCATTGGAGATATTGCATAGTGCAGGTCCCAAAGAGACAACATGGATATGCCAAATATTGCAAAATACAAAAAGAAGTCTCCAACCTCTAATCCTATGAAAGATGATGGACACGCAGCAAACAATCCTTTCGGTGGTGTGTCTTCTGTGGGCGCACCTTTGCTGATGGCTGTGAAGATCAATCCTTGAGAGGCAGGTTCTGCTATAAGTGTCGCACGTGAAGCTGTCAAGTGATACTGAGTTGTTTTCGGCATTGGTGTCTGTTGCCAAGCTGCTGTAGCCACTGGTCATCGTGCATACCAATCCACAGGAGGTGTCTCTACTGACTCCCAGGTGTGATAGTCGATGTTTAGGGCCTTCATGTCACATTTGTAAGCATCCTTGAAACGGAGCTTTGGGTGCCCCACTGGTCATCTGGCCCCAGCTATCTCACCATACAGAAGGTCCTTGGGTATGCAACTGTCTTCCATCCTGCGGACCTGTCTGATCCACCAAAGCAGCTTCTTTTTGATTTGTGCCAACATACTTGGGAGCTCTGCCTTTGCATGGACTGCCGTAGTTGTGATTTTGACCTTCCAGGATATACCCATAATGCACTGCAGACAGCAAAGTTGGAAATTATTGAGCTTCTTTTCCTGTTAGCTGTGGTTTTCCCATGTTTCACAGCCATACAGCAAGATGTACATAGGCCTTATAAACCATCAGCTTGGTGCTATCCCATGTGCGTTTCGCAAAAGGTGCTAGCTGCTTTCCCTATGCGTGTATCGAGCTCTCTTATCACGGAACAAATTGTCTGTCACCGTGGACCCAAGGTAGCAGAATTGACTAATCACTTACAGTGGGGTGTGATTTAGTGTGATCAGGAACAGAGATGTAACACCTTGTCCCATGACCACAGTCTTCTTGATGCTTATAGTCAAGGACAATAAGTTACAGGCATGGAAGAGACAGTCCATGAGTTTTTGTAGCTGAGTTTCCGTGTGTGCGACTAGCGCAGCATCATCAGTGTACAAGAGTTCTCTGATCAGGACATGATGTGTTTTTGTCTTCACTTTCAGCCTTGATAGATTGTAGAGCTTGCCATCTGACCTAGTGTGCAAGTAGACTCCTTCCATATCTGCAGGGAAAACAAAGGTCTGGAGCAAGGAGAAGAAGATACCAGACAGAGCTGGGGCGAGGATGCAACCCTGTTTCACTCCATTCTTCACTCTGAAACTGTTGGAGGTGGAGCCATCAAACAGTACAGTGCAGTGCATGTTGTCATGGAAGGAGCAGATGAGACAGGAGCTTCTGTGGACAGCCAATTTTTCTAAAATCTTGCAGAGCCCTGCTCTGCTGACCGTGTCAAATGCTTTAGTGAGATCTACACTTCTTGTAGCTGGCATCAGGAGAAGATCATGTCCACAGTAGATCTGCTGGCATGGAAACCGCACTGTGCTTCCGGGTACACTCAGTCTGCAAGTAAATGGAGTCTTTTAAGTGTGACCCTAGCAAAGGCCTTCCCCGTGTTGCTAAAAAGTGAGATGCCCCTGTAGTTGTTGCAGTCTTCTCTGTTGCCTTTGTTTTTCTATAGTGTGATGATTTTGTTGTCATGCATCTTTTGTGGAACAGAGCCTACTTTCCAGCAGAGAAGGAGAAGGTCATAAAGGTGTGGCAATAGATGTGATAGATGCTAGCACTGCCTTATCTGACAATGACAACCTGATGTGTTGCCGCAATATTCAATACTCTTTGTTCTTGCTCAATGCACCAGTTGTTTTCAGGTTTATACTGGGTGTGTTTGACAACACAAGAAATAATGTTAAAGTAGGCAGCAAAAGATGTCAATTTCTAAATCCTGCCTCGACTGGTAAGCTTTGCCAATGTGTGTCTGAAAATTCTTTGTCCTGTTTTTGGATCTCTTGAGGGTCTTGCCCTACGCTGCCCTGTTCTATGGTGGGTACTTGTTCAGCCACGCTGCTTCTCTTTCAAATTCTCTACTTGGTTCCGTCTGCTTTACTATCGCTTTCCCTGCTTTGGAAAGCTTTCTTGAACCCCTGCTCTTTAACCGTGCCTTCATCTTCATCCAAGTCTCTCACTCCCCTCCTTTTTCTTGGAATCTGTGTCCAGTGCCTCCTTTTCCTTCTTAACTGTAATGTTCTCTGAGATGTCTTCCTGCATGCAAGGAGTACAATATAGATGCATGTTCTTGGCACACTTGCCTATAAGGCCACTGCTTAGTTGCCTCATTTAAAGGCTGAACATCCCAAGTTTCTCGGGTCTTTCCTCAGATCAGTCCTCTGCCACAATGGATCTTTTCTGACTGTATTCAGGGATTGAATTTATCCCCCTTGTGTCTGACCAGAACAATACTGAAGAGGCAATATCAGGAAAGATGGAATAGGCTTGAGACTCGTTTCACTAGAAAGGAGAAGACTGAGGGGTGTTTCTCTGCTGTAAATACTATGTATATGTAGTCTGACCAGATCAGTACACAGCTTGAGCTTGACTTTTTCACTCTTGTACTCTGCTGTTGAGTTTTTACAGTTCTGTTGATTTTGTTAATTGTTGGCCCACAGTGGTTGGATTTAACTGTTAAGTCTATTATAACCATTGGATTTTGAACTCGTGACTGTTGCAACATCTAGTTTTTCTTCCTTTGTGCAGTATTGACAGTTGTCTATACTCTATTTCATTTGTCATTGTTCTGTACATTGTCAATAATTTTGGAGCTTCTGAGCTTTGTAAGCAAAGTCAAAAGACCAGTTGTCCTGCTACTCTGTGTGTACAACTATCAGTTACTAGTTGAAACTCTGGCTTCATCTGGGATACCGGGGTCACCAGGCAATTTGATGTGGTCTGTTAAATTTTCTTTAGGATACCAGTGCCGGTGCAATCATGGACGAAGATGGAATATTTTCGACCTTTGGTTTATTGTATGAGTATTTTGGTCTGTGAACTGGCTTGAAATCTGAGCACACGAAGGATTATGAAGCATGACAGGATTTCTGTCTGCTTTTTCAGGTGCTTGATTAAGTAAGTGATCTGGTGTATTTTGCATACTTTAGGTTTGATAAGTGCATGGTTGTTGGAAGTGTTGAGTTGTCTGACATGTCTACTGGTCAATTATCACTTAAGTCAAGCTCCAGTAGTTCTACAGTATAGCTAAGCCATAACCTCAGGTCCTGATAAACCTTTGAATAAGATTTCACCCCTTTATAAAAAGCATAGAGGAGAGATATGCAGAAATTCAGCTTAGTAAGCTGTTTTGTCTTATGTTGGTAAGACTTTACATTCCAAAATAAATTAAAATTGTTATAATTCTTTACAATTTTCCCGTGCCATTTACTTTCTCCTTTGAATGCAAGAGCCTCCTTATTAGTAAAAGAAGGTTGAGGGGTGACCTGATAGAGGTCTTTAACATTCTGGAAGGGGTTTGATAAGGTAGACATAGAGGAGATGGTTCCACTTCTCGGGAGGACCATAACTAGGGGCCATAAATACAAGATAGTCACTAATAAATCCGATAGGGAATTCAGGAGAGGCTTCTTTGCTCAGGAAGTGGCTAGTATGTGGAGTAGTTCAGTTGGATAGCTTAGATGCCTTTAAGGGGAAGTTAGATAAACACATGAGGGAGAGAGGAATAGAAGGTAATGCTGATAGTGGCTGGTTTGGAGCATAAACACTGGCACAGACCAGTTGGACTAAATGTCCTATTCCTGTGCTGTACTTGCTATGTAATCTAAAGTGCAGATTCTCTTCCCTTTGTCTAGGTGCTATGTTCCTAGCACTTATGTAGATTTAGCTTTGTAACCGGCAAAGGGTATCAATCTTGGGTGACTCGTGTGTTTTACATTCTCCCCTTTTCCATTTGAGGAAAAGTGTCTATCCTCTACTTGGTACTTTCCTGCAATGCGTTTGAAAACTCAATTTGATGGGAAACACAGTGTAATCTCACTTTCTACCACATACATGCAAAGTATTTAAGCTTTTTTGTTTTTCTTAATGCTGCATTTTACAGTAGAATCATGCAGTTTTATTTATTATAACTAAAGATTTAATAATTGTGTATTTGGACGACTTTAGCTAAATGGGCACTGATCAGATTAATGGTTCAATCCCTGGTCTGTGTCGCTGCCAGATCTTAGCCAGTACAGCAGCAAATGGACTACGATTAGCCTCAATGCTCTGGACTGGGTGTGGGAAAAAACAGTTTCCATTCTGATTGAAGTCTAGTGATCCCTGCTGGCAAGCAGCCTGTTGTGGGCATGGGGAGCTGGAGGAGGCTGGCTCTGATGCCCCTGGTGAATCAAGTGGCCTGGCAGCTCTTGCTGTTTAGGCCTGCAAGTTAAATATGGCCCATTAAACATGGTACCAGGCATAGCTCAGTGGGTAGCACTCCCGTCTTGAGTCAGAAGGTTGTGGGTTTTACGTCCCACTCTAGAGACTTGAGTGCAAAATTTAGGCTGACACTTCAGTGTAGTACTGAGGGAGTGCTGTGCTGTTGGAGATGTCATCTTTTGGATGAGACATTAAACTGAGACCCTATCTGCCCCCTCGGGTGGATGTAAAAGATCCCATGCAATATTTTGAATGAGATTAGGGGAGTTCCCCCTGGTGTCTTTGCCAATATTTATCCCTCAACCTACATCACGAAAGCAGATTTTATCGTCATTATCACATTGCTGTTTGTGGGAGCTTGCTGTGCGCAAATTGGCTGCTGCATTTCCTACTTTACAACAATGACTCCACTTCAAACATACTTCATTGTGAAGGACGCTACAGAAATGCAAGATGTTAGCAGCAGCAAATAGTGCCCTTGAACCATATACCAGCATGAATCAGTGACTTGAGAGGAGGTTAAAAATGTTGCAGAAAAATTTGAACTGAGATTTAAAATAAACTGAGGGAGAGGGGAGCCTGACATATTCCAAGTTCTATCCCCACTTGGACCCTTTTCTGGTTTGGAGTTTAAAAGGAGATAAAAGTTACAATTGAGTTCGATTCTTGATCCCCCAGCATTGCATGTTGGGGTTATCACTTAAAAAATATAGGTTATGCTAAAGTCAGATGTCATTTTTACTGCTTATTGCACAGAGATACACAACTAGTCATCAAAGCAATCTACCAGTGGATTAAGAAGTGTGTTAATGTCTTCTAGGACCTGGTGCCAATTAAACAAATGTATCTGTTGTGACATGGGAGCAGGACCCATCGACAACAATTTATATTTATAAAGCACCTTTAATGTAATAAAACGTCCCAAGGTGCTATATTTATGAAAATGATAGCCCCTGTTCTGGGATTGCATTACACTTCAATGAGAAAGACAGTAAACTGTTGTACTGAAGCTATTTTTCAATGATAATTCCAGGGGTACATTTTAAACTAATGTTTACCTGTTAACAATTTGTTAATTCCTCTAAATATTTCAAGATAATGTATTGCAGTAACCATGAATATACTAATGAGTGCAAGGTTGAATAAGACTTATAAATGGAATTTCAATTTTCAACCACTCCGTATTAACCCAGCTGGATATTAACTGTTATGTCTCATCTTTCACACTCCAGGAAGTGCAATCTGACTTCTATGTATTTTACTTTTTCATTTTCTCCCAGAGATTCTGACTCCAGTCTGAGCTGTGCCTCACAAATACAGGTTGCCCTCTGCTATGTTGCCAAAGTGACATTCTTTGAGTAGGAGCCTAAATGGTGATTGTTGGTCAACTATTCAACTGGATGTGCATCACTGTTGAGTCTGATCCTGCCTTCACGTGGCATCCACATGCAAGGTGACGTCCAGCAGGAAGTTCCCAGGTCATTTTTTTTTTTCATCATTTCTCTAAATCAGGCAACCAGTTATGGACCCCTATCAATGGCCTGAATTAGATAAGTTGGAGATTAAACTGGAGCCTTCCAAGCCTGTATGGCTCAGCTACTCACTGTCCTAACTGGTGGAGATGCTGCACCATCAAACCTTTTTATAAATGTTTAGCAGAGACAAAAGTGAAATGTCTTCACAGATGGACAAGAGTTATAAATACCAGGGTTGTCAAGTGCCAGTTGCATTAAGTCCTTGAAAACGTGTTTTCTGTCTGAGTAACGAGAACAACATTTGTTTGGTATGCCGTCAGTATTTGATTCTTGACTACCAGTAATTTGGCACCAAGGTAGGAAGGGCGAAGTGGATTTTGCACATGGGCCTAAACAATGAGAGCTTCTCTTGTCTCTGCCACATTTTATGCTCCTTCTGTTTATACCTGTATTCAAAGTATTAGGAAGTATTTTTAATAAAGTATTACCGGCACAGAAATGGGCCACTTGGTATTTGTTCCACAAGCCTACTCCCACCCCTCCTCATTCACCCCCATCAACATATCCTGCTTTTTCTTTTTCCCTTATGTGCTTATCCAGCTTCCTCTTAAATGCATTTATGTTATTTGACTCAACTACTCCCTACGGTAGCGAGTTCCGCATTCTAACCACACTCAGGATAAAGAAATTTCTCTTGAATTCTCTATTGAATTTATTAGTGACTGTTTTTCTATTCATGACCCCTAGTTCTGATCTCATTTGTCCTCTAAATTTACTCTATCAAACTCTTTCATAATCTTAAAGGTCACCTCTCAGTTTTCCCTTTTCTCGAGAAAAGAGCCCCCAGCCTGTTCAGTCTTTCTCTTATTCTTGCGCTAATGTCTGTGGTCCTCATATTTTCTGGTTCTTGTAGTAACCATTCACATCCTGAGATTTGGTACAGATTCTGCTTCAACCCTGACCAGTTGGATGGAAATGTTTTTCTTATGTAAAGGTCCTGCGTGAAATTTAGGCTTTCTCAATCTGGTTCCTAACAGGTGTTGGTCCACAGCATAAAAGTAAAGAGATTTTGGCATTGAGTTTCCGGTCCCACTCAGATACCTAGATATCATAGGATGGTTCTTGGGGTGGGGTGTTGGTGGAGAAATAGAAAAATGTCACCCTGGTGCTATAGCCATGCACTTCTGAAGTTGGAGGTGGAGTAGGGATGGACGGGTGGGAGGGCAGTTTTCCTCAGTAGCAAACCACATTACACTTGACCTAGGGATGCTTCATATTAAGCACAACATTAAGGTGGGGGCAGGTGAATTGAACAAACTTGAATGGTCTAGCAAAAGACGTCATTTTAACTCAAAGATTGCAAGTAGTGCCTGTTTAGGGGCGACAGTTTGTCATTTAAAAGTTGTGAAATGAAAACTGGGAATTTTCATTTTTTAATTCGGTTGTAGACAAATACTGCTGCTTCCTTGCTTTTCAGATCAGGAGGCCATGTTTGGTCATTGTCTTGATGACTTTAGCTGGCAAGTTCTTGATGAACCAGCACACACGGAGACCACATGTAGTTTGTCATCAACTCAACTCCAATATCCTTGACACTGGGATAATCCCAGAAGTTTGGCACCATTCCAAAGTAATTGTCCCTCTAAAGCCAGGAGAACCTGCCCATGATCCGATAAAGCTACCGCCCCATCCCTCTTGTGTCTGTGATCTACAAGGTGGTCGAACAGCTTATCCTTAACCAAATAAACCTAGTTTTAGAAGCTACTCTCCCAAACAAGCAAGTGGGCTTCAGAGAAGAAAGAAGCTGTTTTGACTAGGTCCTTGCATTCATGACAACCATTGAGGCAGGGTTCAAGACTGGAGCTGCCTTCATAGAATTGCCATCAGCATATGCCACTGTCTGGGCAAGGGCCTGCAACTGACGCTTTCAACACTTATTCAGAGCCCCAAAAGTTTAGGCTTATCAACATCGTAACCAGTCACTGTAAGTCCCATGTTCATCTTGGTGATAAGACCAGCCAAACACAGATGCCTAAACAGTGGTCTTGCGCAGGGGTCTGGATTTGCACTGGTCTTTTTCAACATATATAATGGCGGACATGCCGTGCACCAAATCCCGGAAGTTCATCTACGCCGATGACATAGCATTGCTGACGCAGGCATAAACGCCGGAGGAAGCAAGAAAGATGTCAGCGACTTGGACCTACTGGGACTTCTGGACCTGGTGTTTCTGCCCCAATCCAGAGAAGACAACTCTGTCGGCATTCCATGTGAACAATAACGTTGCCGTGAAAGAACTCATCCTTGTGTCCTTCTGCGGAAAGCAGCTTACCTATGACTCCCACCCAGAATACCTTTGTGTCACTTTGGACAGGACACGCACCTGTCGGCCTCATCTTGTCAACACCAGCCAAAAAGTAAAAACCAGGGTGTACCTTATCCCAAACCTTGATGGAACGTCACGGAAGATCACAACCAGAACACTTTGTGCGCCAACAGTGGTCCTAGTCTGCTGTGCTGCAGAATGCTGCTCTGTCTCATGCTCCTGCAGCTGCCACACAAAGATCGTGAACGTGCAGCTGATTGCTGCTTTGAGGGCAGTGTTGGGGATCTTAAGTCTACTGCAACTGAGTTGCTCCTGGTGCTGTCCCACTTTGTCCTGCCTGCCATTTGCCATGATGCCATAGTGCTCTGTGAGATGGAAAATGTCATGAGCAGCACCAACCTTCCCACTCAAAGTCTTGAAAAACCCACCAAAAAAATGTTTAAAATCGCGCAGGCCAGTCTGCGAAATGCAGCTGATACCAACCCACTATCCAGTTAGATGGACTCGTGGAACCCATGCGAAATAAAAAAACATCTTATCATTAACCCAAAACCAGAGGTCCCTGGCTTTGAGCTCCCTTGAACCAGTGCTCAACAGAATTTGCACTGGGCATGGGCAATGCAGCCATAAGTGGAAGACGAGGGCTGATCAGAAATTAGATTGTGCCATGAGTCTCAGACCATGGAACACATCACATCAACCTGCGCACTGAGATCTGTTGTGGAAGGCACCTTATTTGTCCACTCAGCATCTCAGAAAGCCATTGAATTGATGACCAACCTAGACATCGCATTATAAGCTTTGCACATCCTATGAAAGTAATTGTAGTGCTACAGCTGTCCTTGGCCTACATGAAAAACAAAGTGTCACCTTCATCATTAGGAAATAGTTACCACAATATGATAGAATTCTACATTAAGTTTGAAAGAGATCTAGTTCATTCTGAAACTAGGGTCTTAAGTCTGAACAAAGGTATGAAGGGCAAGTTGGCTATGGTGGATTGGGGAAATAAAAGATTAGATGGTACTCAGGCAATAGCTAACATTTAAAGAAGTATTACATGGTATACAACAAATATACATTCCACTAAGTCGCAAAAGCCCAACAGGAAAGATGAATCTACTGTGGCTAACAAAAGAAGTTAAGGTCAAAGTTAACGCACTAGGTCAAAGGAAGTGGCTTATAAGGTTGCCAGAAAAAAAGTGATTGGGAGCAATTTAGAGTTCAACAAAGGAGGACCAAGAAGCTGATAAAGGGAAAAGAGATTATGAATGTAAGCTAGCTAGAAACATAAAGGCAGACTGTAAAAGCTTCTTTAGGTGTGTGAAAAGGAAACGATGAGCAAGGACGAATGTGGTCCACTGCAGGTGGAGACAGGAGAGTTTGTGATGGAGAGTGAGGAAATGGTCCCGAGACTAAACAATTACTTTGTGTCTGTCTTCACGGAGGAAGACACAGAAAAAACCCCTAGAAATAGGGAACCAGGGACTTGTAAAAATGATGAACTGAAAGTAATTAGCATCAATAAAGAGTTAGGCCCTGAAAAAATTAATTGGATTGAAAGTTGATAAATCCCCTGGACCAGATGAGCTATGTCCCAAGTATTGAAGGAGGTAGCTGTAGAGATAGTGGGTGCATTGGTGGTTATCTAGCAAAATTCTGTGGATTCTGAAGGGGTTCCTGCAGACTGGAAAGTAGCCAATGTAACCCACTATTTAAGAAGGAAGTGAGAGAGAAAATGGAGAACTATAGACCTGTTAGTTTGGCGTCAGTAGTAGGGAAATTGTTAGAATCAATGATGAAGGATGAGATAATTAGATACTTGGAAAATAGTGATATGATTGGGCAGAGTCAACATGGATTTGTGAAAGGGCAATCATGTTTGACAAAACTGTTGGCATTTTTTGAGGGTATTACTTGTAGCATAGATAAAGGAGAACCAGTGGATGTGGTGCATTTGGATTTTCAGAAGGCTTTTGATAAGGTCCCACACAGGAGGTCAGTAAACAAAATTAGAGCACATGGGATTGGGGGTAATACATTGCAATGGATTGAGATAAAAACAAGAAATGCTGGAAATACTCAGGTCTGGCAGCATCTGTGGAGAGAGAAGCAGAGTTAACGTTTCAGGTCAGTGACCCTTCTTCAGAACTAGCAAATATTAAAATGTGGGGCAAGAGATAACAAAGGAGAAGGTGTAAATAGGACAAGGTCACAGAATAGCTGGTCGTGGAGCAAAGACAAAAAATATGTTAATGGTGTATTGAAAGACAAAGCATTAGTACAGATAGGGTGTTAACGGACTGAAAATTCAATAGCTGCAAGTACAAACATGAAAAAAAACAGTGGGTAAGCAAACTGAACAAACTAAGATGAAATAAAATAAAATAAACAGAAAAAAAAAATTTAGAAAGGAAAAAGAAAAAAATAACTAAAAATAAAAGTGAAATGAGGGCCCATCATGCTCTGAAATTATTGAACTCAATGTTCAGTCTGTCAGGCTGTAGCGTGCCTAATCGGTAAATGAGATGCTGTTCCTCGAGCTTGCGTTGATGTTCACCGGAACACTGCAGCAATCCCAGGACAGAGATGTGAGCATGAGAGCAGTGTTGAAATGGCAAGCAATCAGAAGCTCGGGGTCCTGCTTGTGGACTGAGCGGAGGTGTTCCACAAAGCGGTCACCCAGTCTGCGTTTGGCCTCCCCAATGTAGAGGAGACCACATTGTGAGCAGCGAATACAGTATACTACGTTGGATGAAGTACAAGTAAATCACTGCCCCACCTGAAAGGAGTGTTTGGGGTCTGGGAGAGTGAGGAGAGAGGAGGTAAATGGGCAGGTATTACACCTCCTGCGATTGCAGGGGAAGGTGCCATGGGAAGGGGACGAGGTGTTGGGGGTAATGGAGGAGTGGACCAGGGTGTCACGGAGGGAAGGATCCCTTCGGAATGCTGATGGGAAGGGATGGGAAGATGTGTTTGGTAGTGGCATTACGCTGGAGGTGGCGGAAATGGCGGAGGATGATCCTTTGGATATGGAGGCTGATGGGCTGGAAAGTGAGGGCAAGGGGAACCCTGTTGCGGTTCTGGGAGGGAGGGGAAGGGGTGAGGGTTGAGGTGCGGGAAATGGGTCTGACATGGTTGAGGGCCCTGTCAACCACATTGGGGGGGGAATCCTCGATTGAGGAAAAAGGAAGACATATCCGAAGCGCTGTCATGGAAGGTAGCATCATCAGAGCAGATGCGTCGGAGACGGAGAAACTGGGAGAATGGATTGAGAATTGGTTAACAGACAGAAAGCAGACAGTAGGAATAAATGGTTCATTCTCAGAATGGCAGGCTGTTACTAGTGGGGTACTGCAAAGACAGAGGCGCAAGGGGAGAGCCAACTGTGCAACAGCCCCAACAAACAAATTTCTCTGCAGCACCTGTGGAAGAGCCTGTCACTCCAGAATTGGCCTTTATAGCCACTCCAGGCGCTGCTTCACAAACCACTGACCACCTCCAGGCGCGTATCCATTGTCTCTCGAGATAAGGAGGCCCAAAAGAAAGAACTGCAAGGATCAGTGCTTTTTAAAAAATTCAGTCATGGGATGCGGGCGTCGCTGGCTAGGCCAGCATTTATTGCCCATCCCTAATTGCCCTTGAGAAGGTGGTGGTGAGCTGCCTTCTTGAACCGTTGCAGTCCATCAGATGTGGGTACATCAACAGTGCTGTAAGGAAGGGAGTTCCTGGATTTTGACCCAGTGACCGTGAAGGAACGGCGATACAGTTCCACGTCGGGATGGTGTGTGGCTTGGAGGGGAACTTGCAGGTGGTGGTGTTCCCATGCATTTGCTGCCCTTGTCCTTCTAGTTGGTAGAGGTTGCGGGTTTGGAAGGTGCTGTCAAAGGAGCCTTGGTGAGCTGCTGCAGTGCATCTTGTTGATGGTACACACTTCTGCCTCGGTGGTGGAGAGATTGAATTTTGAATGTGGTGGATAGGGTGCCAGTCAAACAGGCTGCTTTGTCCTGGATGGTGTTGAGCTTCTTGAGTGTTTTTGGAGCTGCACTCTTCCAGGAAAATGGATAGTCTTCCATCACACTCCTGACTTGTGCCTTGTAGATGGTGGACAGGCACTGGGGAGACAGGAGGTGAGTTACTCGCTGCAGAATGTCTAGCCTCTGACCTGCTCTTGTAGCCACAGTATTTTTGTGGCTGGTCCAGTTCAGTTTGTCATCAATGGTCCAGGATGTTGATAGTGGGGGATTCAACGATGGTATTCCCATTGAATGTCAAGGCGAGATGGTTAGATTCTCTCTTGTTGGAGATGGTCATTACCCGGCACTTGTGTGGTGCAAATGTTACTTGCCAACTATCAGCCTGAGCCTGGATGTTGTCCAGGTCTTGCTGCATATGGACCACAGCTGTTTACAATCTGTTAGGAACATAGGAGCAGGAGTAGGGCATTCAGCCCATCGAGCCTGCCCTGCCATTCAGTATGATCATGGCTGATCATCCGCTTCAGTGCCTTTTTCCCACACTATTCCCGTATCCCCTTATGTCATTTGTATTTAGAAATCTGTCAATCTCTGCTTTAAACATACTCAATGACTCCACTTCCACAGCCCTCTGGGGTAGAGAATTCCAAAGATTCACAACCCTCTGAGTAAAAAAAATTCTCTTCATCTCTGTCCTAAGTGGCTTCCCCCTTATTTTAAAATTGTGTTCTCTGGTTCTGGACTCCCCAACCAGGGGAAACATCTTAGCTGCATCTACCCTTTAAGTATTTTGTAGGTTTCAATGAGATCACCTCTCATTCTTCGAAACTCTAGAGAATACAGGCTCAGTTTCCCCAATCTCTCTCTCTCCATAGGACAGTTCCGCCATTCCAGGAACAGGTCTGGTGAATCTTCGTTGCACTCCCTCTATGGTAAGAATATCCTTCCTAAAGTCAAGGGACCAAAACTACACACACTATTCCAAGTGCGGTCTAAACAAGGTTCTATGCAATTGAAGCAAGACTTCACTACTCCTGTACTCAAATCCTCTTGCGATAAAGGCGAACATACCATTAGCCTTGCTAATTGCTTGCTGCACCTGCATGTTCGCTTTCAGTGACTTATTAACAAAGACCCAGGTCTGTTTGTACATCTACACTTCCTAATCTCTTAATAATAAAGAAATATTCTACACATCTGTTCCTCCTACCAAAGTGGATAACCTCACATTTTTCCACATTATATTCCATCTGCCATGCTCTTGCCCACTCACTAAGTCTGTCCGAATCCACTTGAAGCCGCTTTGCATCTTCTTCACAACACACATTCCCACCTAGTTTTGTGTCATCCGCAAACTTGGAAATACTACATTTGGTCTCCACATCCAAATCAGTGATGTATATTGTGAACAGCTGGGGCCCAAGCACTGATCCCTGTGGTACCCCACTAGTCACAACCTGCCAATTTGAGAATGACCCATTTATTCCTACTTTCTAGCTGTTAACATACTGGCATGGATTAAGGATAGGTTACCTCCTATCCCATGTACTTTAATTTTGCTAACCAATCTCCTGCGGGGGACTTTATCAAAAGCCTTCTGAAAATCCAAGTATACCATGTCCACTGACTCCCCTTTATCAATTCTGTTAGTAACATCCTCAAAAAACTCCCAACAGGTTTGTCAAACAGGATTTTCCATTCATGAATCCATGTTGATCTTGCCCAATCAGATCATTATTATCCGTGTCCATTTACAACATCCTTTAGAATAGATTTTAGCATTTTCCCAACAGCTGACAGGTCTGTCGTTCCCTATTTTCTCTCTCCTTCCCTTAAATAGTGGGGTGATATTTGCGACCTTCCAATCTGCAGGAACCGTTCCAGAGTCTATAGAGTTTTTGAAGATGATCACCAATGCATCCACTATCTCCATAGCTACCTCTTTCAACACTCTTGGATGTGGAATGTCAGGTTCTGGGAACTTATCAACCTTCAGCCCCATTAATTTCTCCAATAATTATTTCTTAACAATACTAATTTCCTTCACTTCATCATTCACCCTAATCCCTTGGATCTCTAATTCTGGGAGATTTCTTGTAGCTTCCTCAGTGAAGACAGACGCTTCTCTGCCATTTCTCTATTCCCCATTCTAAATTCTCCTGACTCTGCCTGTAATAGACCTACATTTGTCTTAGCCAAATGTTTCCTTTTTACGTACCTGTAGAAGCTTTTACAGTCCATTTTTATATTTTTTGCTAGCTTACATTCATATTCTATTCTCCCTTTATCTGTTTCTTTGTCCTCCTTTGTTGTGTTCTAAAATCCTCCTAATCCTCAGGTTCACTGCTATTTCTGGCAACATTATAGACTTTTTCTTTTAATCTTATACAATCCTTAACTTCCTTTATATAAAAGCAAAATACTGCGGATGCTGGAAATCTGAAACAAAAACAAGAAATGCTGGAATCACTCAGCAGGTCTGTCAGCATCTGTGGAAAGAGAAGCAGAGTTAATGTTTCGGGTCAGTGACCCTTCTTCGGAACTTCCTTTGTTAGCTACGGTTGACTGCCTTTACTTTTGGGGTTTTTGTGCTTTGGAGGAATGTATAGTTGCTGCAAACTATGTAATATTTCTTTCAAGACTATCCATTGCCTACGTACTGTCACACCTTTTAATGTATTTTCCCAATCCACCTCAGCCAATTTGCCCTTCATGCCTTCATAATTTCCATTGTTCAAATTTAACACCTTGGCTTCAGATTGAACGACCTCACTTTCAAACATAATGTCAAATTCTATCATATTATGGTCACTCATCCCTAAACGTTCTTTTATAACAAGATTATTAATTAGCCCTTTCTCATTACATAAAACTAGATCTAAAATAGCCTGTTCTCCAGTCGGTTCCTCAACATACTTCTCTAGAAAACCATCCCCAACACACTGCAGAAACTTGTCCTCCACAGCATTAGTGCTCATTAGGTTTATCCAGTCTATATGCAGATTGAAATCACCCATGATTACTGTATTACCTATACTACATGTTTTTCTAGTCTCCTGATTAATGCCATGCCCCTCACTACCACTACTGTTTGGTGGCCTGTAAACAACAACTACCAATGTTTGTTGTCCCTTGCTGTTTCTTAGCTCCACCCAAACAGATTACACACTTTGTTCTTCTGATCCGAGATCCTCCCTTACCGATGTACTGATCCCATCCCTCCTTATCAGTGCAACACCACCTCTTCCTTTTTTGCCTGTCCTTCCTAAATGTCGAATATTCTTGACTCTTCAATCCCCAGTCTTGGTCACCCTGTAGCCACGTTTCCGTTATGGCAATTAGATCATACCCATTTACCTCTATTTGGGCCTTTAAATCATCTACCTTGTTGTGAATGCTGTGTGCATTCATTTAGCGTGCCCTTAACCTTGTCTTGACATTCTGCATTCTAAGTCTAATTGATGCTTGCCTTTGTTTCGCCTGCCTTCTAATGTCACTTGCTACTTTTCTACCTCCTGTTACCAGCTTTACTTCCTTCCAATATATAGATGATTTGAATATGGGGACCAATTGAAATGTTTCCATATTTGCTGATGAGGCAAAATTAGGAGGGAGTGCAGGTTGTGAGGAGGATGCAAGGAGGCTTCAAGGGTATTTGGATAGGCTAAGTGGGCACGAACATGCCGATGGAATATAATGTGAATAAGTGTGAAGTGTTCTACTTTGGTAGAAAACGCAAAAAGGCAGAGTATTTCTTAAATGGTGAGAGGTTGGGAAGAGACCTGGGTATCCTTGTTCATGAGTCACTAAAAGCTAGTATGCAGGTGCAGCAAGCAATTAAGGCGGCAGGTGGTATGTTGGCCTTCATTGCAAGGGGATTGAGTACAGCAGTAAAGATGTATTGCTTCAGTTGTATAAAGCCTTGGTGAGACTGCAGCTGGAGTATTATGTACGGTTATGGTCTCCTTATCAAAGGAAGAATATACTTGCCATAGAGGGAGTGCAACGGAGCTTCAGCAGTCTAATCCCTTGGATGGCGGGATTGTCTTATGAGGAGAGATTGCAGAAACTGGGCCTGTATTCTCTAGAGTTTTGAAGAATGGGAAGTGATCTCATTGAAACTTACAAAATTCTTACAAGGCATGACAGGATAGATGTGGATAGGATGTTTCCTCTGGCTGGTGAGTCTAGAACAGGGGACACAGTCTCAGAATAAGGGGTAGGCCATTTAAGACTGACATGAGGAGGAATTTCTTTGCTCAGAGGTTGGTGAATCTGTAGAATTCACTACCCCAGAGGGTTGTGGAATCTCAATTATTGAGCATGTTCAAGACAGAAATTGATAGATTTCTGAATACTAATGACATCAAGGGATATAGGGATAGTGGGGAAAAATAGTGTAGAAGTAGATGATCTGCCATGATCTGTTTGAATGGCAGAGCAGGCTCGATGGGCTGAATGGCCTACTTCTCCTATTTCCTATGATCCTATTCATGTTTTCTTGTAAAGAAGTGTGTGAGCTTGTGTGAGATTAAAATAATGAACACTATGCAACTAGAATGGAACTTAAAAGATCAGCTTGCTCCTTATTTACATTGCTTGTGTTTCATTCTTCAGCTTAGGCTACAAGTTTAAAAGCTCACATCTTTATCGTTCCATGTCCAACATACTAGTGCACACAATGCGTTATGTGACAGTCGCCTGCCCTCTGGTACAATATCATTGGCACAAATATGCTACAGGGAAAATTTGTACCTGCGCCCACTCAGATGAATATGCCATGTTCTACTTGTGAGATAGTCTTCAACACCCATTGCTCCCATGGCTGGTAGTATGTCTGTCAGAATTGTAATGCCTGTCCTTCACAAGAGTGTTAGATACGTAAAGATGCTCTCACTGGATGCGCCTTCACAGTAGTGTTATATAAGTATATTCTCATCCAAGTTTCAATTTATTATCAATTCTACACTATCAGCTTTACGTTTATAGAAATCCCAGTAGAGGTAGAAAGCTCAGCAGTGCAGTTGAGTATAAATTTCACAGAGCCACCATTAATCTCTGCGGAAATTCTCATGACACCTTGTACACTCAGCTAAATATAACTGAATTATTCTTTGGTATTTGATTTTGCAATTGCCTTTCTAGAATTTTCCATGCTGTTTTTATAATTTGTGTAAGAATTTAATCCAAGCGATTTTATGTGGTGTGTTTGTGTTCAACCGAACGCAATCCTTGTCTGATGCCTTCTTATACTAAGGCCATTGGATAGTGATCAAGAACAGAATGTCCAGCTGATTTATTTTTCCCCACCACCTCCTTAACCTAGAGGCAGTCAGTCCAACTGTAGAACTTCTAATAGTTGTCCCATGATATCTATTGACTCAGCCCATACCATGAATGTAACCTGGGACCTTGTGGTCTGGATGACTCGCAGACATACCAAGCAGTGCGCTAATCTACAGCCATCAGAGAGCTAGTAAAACAGGATTAAACCCTCTGAGCATTGTAGCAGGATTTCTACACCAAGCTGGATTTTTTGTCATGTATGCTGACGATAATTCAAAAGTATGATGACACAAAAGGTCATTTGGCCCAGCTGGTCTATGCCAGTGTTTATGCTCCACATGAGCCTCCTCCCACCTTACTACATCTTACCCTATCAACATATACTTTGTATCCTTCCTTTCCTGTAACTATCCAGCTTCCCCTTAACTGCATCAATGCTATTCACCTCAACCATATTAAAGAAAGAACTTGAATTTAGAAGTGCATTATCACATCCTCAAGATGTCTTGAAGTGCTTTATAATTAACAAATTACTTTTTGAAGAGCAATCTCCATTGGGTAAATAAATGTAACAGTTAACTTTGCACATAACAAATGAATGATCAGACAATCTGTTTCTGCTGTTAGTTAAGGGCAAACATTGACGAAGAAACCAGAGGGCTCTGCTCTTCATTTAGTACTGTGTGATCACTTGCATCTACCTGATCAGGTGGATAAGGCCTCAGACTCTGCAATGCTCCCTCAGTACTGCACTGAAGTGTGCACAGGTTATATGCTGAAGTCTCTGGAGCTGGACTTTAACCCATGACCTTCTCATTCCAAGGCTTGTAATCAACTAATCTCTGTAACTGTATTTCTTAATTAAGTTTACAGTTTTTGATCCTTCAAAATGAACATCTTGCATTAGTCACACCACTATCTGTATCATCAATAACCTGTTGTGTGTATGTACTGGGTTTGATAAGTTATTTAATCCTTTGGATTAGAACGTTTGAGGGGTTGGGTGAGGGTTAGATGACAGGGCCAGTGGAACCATATCTCAGCACAGATCAGTGCTTTCAGGAGAGGAGGGAAGGAAATGAGAATTATTTTATTGTTATGGCTAACTTGATGGTTTTGGTTTCTTTTTTCCAGTCATCCAAAAGACAGATGAAGAGTGGATCTGATCGCTGACTCTTTGTAAATACTACATTTTGTTGTTGGGTTTGGTGAATTCTCTCAGCTGTCACCATGTCGGTGGATATGAATAGCCAGAGTTCTGACAGTAATGATGACTATAATGGAGACTCTGAGGAGGAAGATCAGGTTGATATGAGTGCCTATTACGAAGGGGTGGAGAGTGATGTGGAGCAGCAAGGTGCAGATGCTTTTGATCCAGAGGAATATCAGTTCACTTGTCTGTCGTACAAGGAGTCAGAAAATGTACTGAACGAACAAGTTGACACCATGGCAGATGCTCTGAAGGTAAGGCTTTGGAAGAAGTTTAGTGCATCTTTCTGACAAATGATGCAAGTTTGACCATTTCCAAATGTCAGGTGTCTACTTTCAAAAGTTAGAAGAACTTGAGCACAGCTCATTGTGAGAACTTATTTTAATTGAAATTTGAGCAAAATTATTTCCAGTCTATGTTCCACCCTTTGTAGATTTTCTTCTCTTCACTAACTCTTGCTGTGGTATAATTTCTTGGATGACAGCTCAACTGGCACTTATTCAGCAATGGACTGATTCAGTGTTGGCAGGCTATTTGCTTATACATGGTTCAAGTTGATTCTGGTCCTCATGTGATACCCATACATGCATACTTTGCAGCAGGTGTGTCTGGAATGCAGTCAGCAGTAGGAAAGCTGGCTGCACTACTTCTTTGTGCCCTCCCTTCGTCCCGTAAATAGTAGTCTTGCAATGGATTACAATCATACAGCATAGAATGAGGCCATTTAGCCCATCTTGCCTGTGCTGGCTCTTTGAAAGAGCTATCCAGTTAGTCCCACTTCCTTACTCTTTCCCTGTCGTTAAAATAGTATTTCAGGGCTACAAAGGTTTTTTGGCAATAATCATGAACATAGTACGCCATTAAAAACCCTAGTTGCACTTCATTTAACGAGGCATAGCGTTTTCAAGCATTTTTACAGTCAAGCTAATAGCATAAAAGGACCAGTTCTGGTCAGTTCATTGCTCTCTAGTTGATTGCAGTCTGGGAGAGACTTCAACAGCGCACTCTATGGAGAAGCATAAAATCACTGACAGTGGACGTCTGGATTTCTGCGTTTAACAGGGCACGTGTGGACTCCAGATGTTGCTGTCAGTTTCAGAGGAGTAATGATGGTGCATGCTGATAGTTTCGCCATTGCTACCAGTGCAAAATCCAGGCCATTATGTTTAGTGGTGTTGCCAAAGCTATGTTTAATTTTTAAGTGACTGAAATATCAGAGGGAGCACTAGATCCTGATGCACATGGTTTGGGGTGGGAGGAAGAGAAATGGCCAAAATCATGATGCAGTTCCTCAAAGGCTGGTAAAATCCAAGTTCATTCACTCAGGACAGAATATAACTTATTCAGTTGCTGTAAGCCACTTTCGCTGCCTTGTAGATACCACAGTTATTTCTGTATTGGATAGGGCTCCGTCCCACTCAATCCCTAGTTGTGTTGAGTTTCCCTTCAAGCTGACGGGCAGCATGGGCTGAATTGAATTCAGATTTTATTTTTGTATGTTATGATACATGGATACTTACTACTTGTTGGAGACCATTTAGTATCTGACAGGATCAAGTTATGGTGCCACTTAGTCAATGACAGGGCTGTGGCGATTCAATGTCAAATTCAGGGACTCTGGGCTTTCTACCAGAGTTCTGCAGATTGCCCTCTGCGATTTCTTTGTCATTTTGCCTAAGAGAGAAAACTAGTGGCCTTATTGTTACAGTGACACCAAGCAGCTTCTTTTTCTTGACCACGAAAGATTCATTAAAATATTTCTCCAACGCTTTGTTTTTCCTCTTCCTTTCAAGTTCACATTTAAATGCTGCACAATGAACATAAGAAATAGGAGCAGAAGTAGATCATACAGTCTCTCAAGCTTGCTGTGCCATTCACTATGATCATGGCTGATCTTCTGTTTCAACTCTACTTTCCTGCCCACTTCCCATATCCCTTGATTTCCCGAGAGATCTAAAATCTATCGATCTCAGCTTTAAATGTACTCAATGATGGAGAATCCACAACACTCTGGGGTAGAGAATTCCAAAGATTCACAATCCTCAGTGAATATATTGCTTCTCATCTCAGTCCTAAATGATTGACTCATTATCTTGAGGCTGTGCCCCTATGTTTTAGGTTCCCCAGCCAGGGGAAACAACCTCGGTGTCTACCCTGTCAAGCTCCTTCAGAATTTTTATTAATGCTTTTGAAACTTGTGGCGTAAACAGATTCCTCATTGAGAATGGTGGAATATAATCTTAGTCAATTCATTGAGATTCTGTTAATTGAGTATATTTATGACTTGTGGTACTCTAATTAAAATGTGTATGTATGTCTTTGTCAAATGTAATTTTATCCACTTTGATATTTTCTTGATCCTTGGGTAAGTGCCTTATTTTTCTCTCTTCCCATTTCTCCTTATGCGTAAGTGCCAAACCACAGCCTCATGTCTTTCCAAATTAGCATTGTTGAGACAGAAGACTTTTGTGTAATGAAGAGCAAGTCCAAACTGGAGTCTACCATTACATGGTGTGGGACTTAATATGTGCCAAAGAAATGTGACTGATTTGTCTCCACTTTACATGGTCTGGTTGCTATAATGCTTTAGTAGATGGTCATGATTGCGAAATTATTTTTCAGTCTGCTAGTTCTGATAAGTTATGTATAAAATTGAATTTTCTGCTTTATTGACCGATTTGGACCTGTGTAAAGTAAGTGCACACATTTTAACACTTCTCTCTCAATTTTTAAGAATTATTCAAATAATAAATTAGGGATTGTTGACAATTGTGGCATTTTTTGTACTAATAGAAAAACAAAATACTGCTGATGCTGGAAACCGGAAATAACACAAAATGCTGGAAATACTCAGCAGACAGCATCCGTGGAGAGAGAAACAGAGTTAACGTTTCAGGTCGATAACTTTTCCTTACAGATGTAACAAGTATTAACCAAGCACAGAGGCAGGGAAACTGGAATGGGGAGAACACAAAAGAAGATCTGAGGGTGGAAGGCATAAGAGATTAAATGATAAAGGATGATGGTGCAAGGCAAAAGGAGATGGTAATGGGACGAGTAAAGAAACAAAAGATGGGACTACAGGAAGTCTAAATGGGAATAGCAGAATCATCAACAGTTGCCATCAGAAAACAAAAAAAAGTAAAAGGGGCAGATGTTAGGATCTGAAATTGTTGAACTCATTGAGTCAGGAAGGTTGTAAAGTGCCTATTTGAAAGATGAGGTGCTGTTCCTCAAACTTACATTGAGCTTCATTGGAACAATGTAGGAAACTGACGAGAGGTGGGAGTGGGGTGGAGAATTAAAGTGACAGGCGGCGGGAAGTTCATGCTTATGCTTGTGGTCCGAATGGAGGTGTTCTGCAAAGCAGTCACCCAATCTGCATTTAGACTCCCCACTGGAGAAAGGACCGCATTATGGGCAATGAATACAGTGTAGTTAATTGAAAGAAGTGCAAGTAAATTGCTTATTCACCTGGAAGGAGTGATTGGGACCTTGGACAGTGAGAAGGGAGGAGGTAAAAGGGCATGTGTTGCGCATCTCGAGCTTGCATGGAAGGGTGGTGGGGGTGGTAATTGAGGAGTGGACCAAGATGTCGTGGGCAGAACAGTTCCTTTGGAATGCTGAAAGGGGTGGGAAGAGGAAGATGTGTTTGGTGGTGGCATCACGCCGGAGGTGGTGGAAATGGCAGAGGATGATCCATTGAATGTGGAGACTGGTAAGGTGGAAGGTGAGGACAAGGGGGAACCCTAATGTGGTTTTGGGAGGGAGGAGAAGATGATGAGAGCAAAAGTGCAGGAAATGGAACAGACACAATCTACAGCCCTGTTAACCAGGGCGATGGTTGAGGAAGCAGTGTTATGGAAGGTGGTGTCATCAGATCAGATATGACTGAGATGGAGAAACTGGGAAAATGGAATAGAATCCTTACAGGAAGCGGGGAGTGAGCAAGTATAGTCACAGTAGCTGTGGGACCCAGTGGGCTGATTGTGGATCTCGACCATGTTTACTGAGTTGTCGGGATCTGGAATGCTCTCCCTGAAAAGTTGGTGGAAGTTGATTCTATAGATGATTTTGAAAGGGAGGTTGACTGATATTTAAGGATGAGGAACTTGCAGGGCCGCAAACAAAAAGTAAGTGTGGGACTAAGCAATTTCAAACAGCCAGGACTGGCCGATGGTCTTCTTCAGTGCTGCAAGCTCCTATGATTTTGTTGCTTTTTCTTTCAAGTCTCTGCTACATCTGAATCCAGATTATAATGATTTACCTCAGACTTGGGTATATACTGTGGTAAGATTTCATTTCTTTAATCTGCCCACTCTGCTCTGACCATGCATCAGCAAGTGGGGGAGGGTGGAAACTTTGTTTCTCCACAGGGGTAGGAGATTGTGTCAGACATTGACTGCTGCCCTTGTGCAATTCCCAAGGGTTTGATTAAGAGATGCTTTGGCAAAAAGCCTACACTGTCTACAGTAATTGATGGTGTGAAGCAAATAACAAAACTCCATACCAAAAACACTGCAGTACAGTGGTTTATAAATCAAATGGTAGACAGTATCATGTTTCTGTGGCAAGAAAATCTATTGTTTAAAAGGAAAGTTAAATGTTTCTGGATTACTAATTGCAGTAAAGTTGTCATTTCTGTCTATCTGATGGAAGTCAATTGAGAGAGCAACAGAAGCATTGCAAAAGATAAGTGGTTTTTATCAGATATCACAGCAAAACAATATGAAGGCCCAGCTACTCAGTTCCGTGCTCAAACCTCAAACCTCTGACGGTTGTTCCCTTGATAACTTGGTACAGAGGTTCCCAAACTAGGGAGGTGGAAGAAGTTACTGAAGGGTGTGAGAAGGACCCTAGACATAGTGGCTGGGAAGTTCCTTGGACCTGTTCCAATTTTGTTGGCTTTATGTTGTTAGTGCAATGAAAACTCTGTTTACATGCATAAACAGCACAAACTTGTTGGGTTGAATGGCCTGCTTCTGAGTTCCGTGCACTATGTAAACGGGTTTCAACCGCAATTCCAGTGAAGCAATACTGGTGCCAGCCAGGAAAGCATTGGATTAGTTGAGTCCAGAGGTAACAAAGGCAGGGATGAGGGTTTCAGCAGCAGGTGAGCTGAGGTAGGGGTAGAAATGGGTAATGTTACGGAGGTGGAAGGAGGCAGTCTTGGTCATGGAGATGAAATGAGATGGAAGCTGAACTCAATGTCACATAGGACGCCAAGGTTACTAACTGGTTCAGCCTTGGACAGTGGCCAAAGAGGGGAATGGAGTCAGTGGCTAGGCAATGGAGTTTAGGCATGGACTGAAGACAATGTTACGGTCAAGTGAGAAGGAATCAACGAGCTTCCCTCTTTTCCCTGTCCTTGTTTGACCACACTAGGTTTAATTTTTCTTAAAGTGGATGTACTGGCCTTTGATTAGTAGGCGTTTGATTACTTACTTGCTATGATTATAAGAACCAATTGGACAAGTTTTCGTGAGTTTAACAAAGAAAGAAGTTAACTTTATTGTACTGAAACTGAACTAATAAAAATAGACTACGTGACAATTTTCACTCATGCACCAGCACTAGAGGTTTACACACACAAATAGATTACACTGGAGTGGGAAAGGGTAATTCAGTTGAGTTAAGAGTCCATAGAAAATAATGGAATATACAATCTGTGGGGTTTGGTGATTCGGCTGGCTTCTAGCTGAATTCGGTGATCCTGAGGCTTTCAGTTTGAAGAGGTAGATGACTGGTTCAGTAGGTCTCTTGGAGACAGCGATATGGATGATTTTCTCCAATGGGGCTTCTGATTGTAGCCGGTGTATGCAAAGGTGGTCAGTCAACAGGCAGAGCTCGAAGCTTGTAAGCTGAAATGGAGAGGGGGGGTGGGGGAGGGATCTGTATGCGTCAGAGTCCAGAAGCTTCTCTGCTGCAGAGAAACATGAGCTTAAAACCATATATGGGGAGGGGCTCACATGACAGTCACTTTGTTATTCAAACATAGCAGTTAGCAGTATTTCTTGCTGAAAGGACACGTAGTTCCCTTAAACTTCCTGGATCTTGGTTCTTGTTAGGTGAGCAGACATTTCGTCTCCCTCTTCACAAGCCTTGTAGTGTAGGATACAGTGTTGTAAATTAGGTGGCCATCCTAAGCTACCAGCAAAGTCATCCTTTGAGCTGTTTTTTAAAAAAATGTTTTTAAAAATTCTAATCTCCAGTCAGTGGATTGAAGAAAATTATCATTCAACATAGCACATTGGCATGAAATAGCTTCTGTCCTCCACATTTTCAATTGGAGGAAATTTCTGATCATTCAGTACTGGATGTCAAATAAGCAGAGTAACAAAATCAGGCAGTGTAGGGGATCGAGAAACAGAGAGGTTGGTAAGATAGAGCTGGGTTTTGTAAGCGTATATGTGGAATGTGACCTGTTTTTGGATGGTGTTGCTGAGAGGCAGCATGTAGATGATCAACAGGAGGGGGCCAAGGAGAGATCCTTGAGCAACACCAGAGCTATCGTTGTGGGAGTAAAAATGTAACGACACAGAAGTAAAGCAGCTAAAGTGACAAAACTGCTGAACTATTCTGGTTTACCAGCTGGATCTATGCTAATATTAATTGTGCAAAAATCCTGTTTCTTCAAAATGAGAGGTGTAATGCTTGGGACTTGAATCTCTGAAGGGGCCCAGTAACAAAGTGTTTGGAACATTTGCCTCAACTGATAACACCATATGGTGTGATGCTAGGATGTACAGATCAGAAATCCCTAAATCCCTGGTTAGCAAGTTAGCTCACCTCAGCAGAGGCGGTATAATTTTCCTCAGAGCACACCAAGAATGTCAACCAGGGTTTCTACTCCCAGTTGCTATTCAGTATAGCAGGCTGAAAATTGTCTCTTACGGACGTGAGGTGGGTACCGGATTAAATTGGATGCGTTGCTATCTGTGATTAAATAGTCCAGAGACAGTATTTTTTGGCTTGCCTATTTTTTGGGTGGCACAGTGGCGTAATGGTTAGCACCGCAGCCTCACAGCTCCAGTGACCCGGGTTCAATTCTGCGTACTGCCTGTGTGGAGTTTGCAATTCTCCCTGTGAACCGTGTGGGTTTTCGCCGGGTGCTCTGGTTTCCTCCCACAGCCAAAGACTTGCAGGTTGATAGGTAAATTGGCCATTATAAATTGCCCCTAGTATAGGTAGGTGGTAGGGGAATAAAGGGAAGGTGGGGATGTGGTAGGAATATGGGATTAGTGTAGGATTAGTATAAATGGGTGGTTGATTGTCGGCACAGACTCGGTGGGCCGAAGGGCCTGTTTCAGTGCTGTATCTCTAAATAAATATAAAATATAAAGAGTGATTGTGTGAATGCAGTACTGGATGGCAGACTGTAGAACTGTTGTCCAGTCTGGCTCATTGCCTTTGGGAGAGGAAAGGAGGAAATTGAAGAAAAGAACTACCAGTGAGTTATCAAGGGAAAGCAGTGAATTTCCTGAAGGTTTGTATAAGTGCTAGCTTGGCTCAGCAGTAGTCTCCAAGTTCGAAGGCCATGGGTTCAAGTCCAGCTCCAGGACTTTGACATAAAGCGGGATGGCAGTGTTGTGGTTATGTTACTGGACTAGTAATCCAGAGCCCCAGACTAATGCTGTGGCAACTAGTTCAAATCCCACCCCAGCAGCTGGAGAAATTTAAATGTAAGAAATCTGGAATAAAATTCCAGTCTCTGTAATCAGAAAACTACTAGATTGGCATAAAAACTCATCTGGTTCACAATTGTCTTTCAGGGGACGAAATCTGCCATCCTTATCTGGGCTGGCTTAAATGTGCCTTCAGACCCACGACAATGTGGTTGACTCTTAACTGCCCTCTGAAGTGGCTTAGCAAATCACTTAGTTGTATTAAGCCACTACAGAAAAATTGAATGAGAATAAAACTGGGCAGATCACCTGGCAATGACCTAGACACTGGAAACGGCAAAGGCACACCTTTCCCAGTCAACCCTACAAATTCCTCCTCACTAACATCTGGGAACTTGTGCCAAAATTGGGAGACAGACTAGTCGAGCGACAGCCTGACATAGTCATATTCACCGAATCATACCTTACATACCTTACAGTCTCAGACTCCTCCATTGCTGTCCCTCGGCAGACCCATCAGAGGCAGCGCGGTGGTATACAGTCAGGAGGAAGTGGCCTTGGGAGTCTTCAACATTGTCTCCAGACCCCATGAAGTCTTGTGGCATTAGGCAAAACACTGGCAAGGAAACCTGCTGATTTCCTCCTACTGCCCTCCCTCATATCTGCCAGACTGGGCCTTTGGCAGGTGTTGAGAACCAACATGAATGAAAAATCTACTTGACTTCTTCCTCACCAATCTACCTGTTGCAAATGCAACTGTCCATGACGTCGTTGGTAAGAGTGACCACCGAACAGTCCTTGTGGAGCTGAAGTCCCATTTTCACACTGAGGACACCCGTCATCCTGTTGTGAGGCACTATCAATATGCTAAATGGTTTAGATTCAGAACTGATCTAGCGGCTCAAAACTGGGCATTCATGAGGTGCTGCCGGCCATCAGCAAGAATAGAATTGTACTCTCATGGCCCAACATATCCCTCACTCTGCCATTACCATCAAGCTAGGGGACCAACACTGGTTCAATGAGGAGTCCAGGAGAGCATGCCAGCAGCAGCACCAGGCATACCTGAAAATGTGCCAACCTGGTGGAGCTACAACATATAACTCTCTTGGCATTTCTTGGTGGACGAAGATTTTGGGAAGGTTATACTCATTGGTTGTAGGCCCGTTGGTGGCTAGTCAGGCCTATCCGTAACCGGCAGATTTTCCCACAGCGGGTACAAGTAAAGATGTAGTCGCTGCTGGGGCAATTGGATCTGCCCTCCTTTTTCATGCTGGTTCTTCGCTCATTCTCAAAGGTGTCTGTAACCCTCCTGATGTAACATCTCCAGGCATCACAATCTATGGCCTGTGCTTCCCACTGGTGATGGTCGATGTGGCACACAGAGAGGGACTTCTTCAGGGAATGTTTGCATGGGGCCCCTCTGTTCCTTTTACCAGTGGTCAGTTCTCCATACAACACGATCTTGGGCAGGCGACTGTCGTCCATCCGGGCAACGTGACCTGCCCAACGTAGCTGGCTTTGCAGGAGCATGGCCTCGATGCTGGTGATGTTGGCTGTTTCCAGGCATTCAATGTTTGTGATGCGGTCCTGCCAGTGGAGCTTGAGGATACGCTGATAGAAGCGCTCTAGAAGGCGTATATGATGCTGATATAGGACCCGTGACTTGGCGCCATACAGAAGGGTGGTGAGGACTATAACTTTGTACTCTTTAAGCTTGGTCTGTGCTCTGAGGCTGTGGTTGCTCCCCACGCTCATTTATAGAGTCTACCGAATGTACTGAGCTAGGAGAGCACAGTCACTGGCAAAAAGAAGTTTATGGATGAGTTTTTCTTTGTCTTTGTGTCTACGTGCATGCTAAATGGTGGCGCTAAGCAACCCCATAATGAATGGATCAGATCAAATCTCTGCAGTTCTGCCACATCCAGGCATGAATGGTGGTGTGCAATTAAACAATTAACTAGAGGAGGAGGAGGCTCCAAAATATTTCCATCCTCAATGGTGGTGAAGCCCAGTGAGTCACTGGAAAAGACCAGATTTGAAGCATTTGCAACTACCTTCAGCCAGAAGTGCTGAGTGGGTGATCCATCTTGACCTCCTTCTGAGGTCCCAACCAAAATAGATCCCAATCTTCAGACTGTTCCCTCCATGTGATATCAAGAAACTGATATCAGGCTGAAGACACTGGATCCAGCAAAGGCTGTGGGCCCTGACAACATCCCAGCGGTAGTACTGAAGTCTTCTACTCCAGAACTAGCTGCGCCGTTAGCCAAGCTGTTCCAGTACAGCTACAACAGTGGCATCTACCTGACAATGTGGAAAACTGCCCAAATACGTCTTGTCCCTAGAAAGCAGGATAAATCAAATCTGGCCAATTATCTCCACATCAGTTTACTCTCAATCATCAAGAAAGTGATGGCAGATGTTGTCGACAGTGCTATCAAGTAGCACTTACTTAGCAATAACCTGCTCACAGATGCTCAGTTTGGGTTCCGCCTGGGCCACTTGGCTCCAGAACTCATTACAGCCTTGGAAATGGGGACTAAAAATCTGAATTCCAGAGGTGAGGTGAGAGTGATTGCCTTTCACATCAAAGTGGCATTTGACTGAGTATGGCATCAAGGAGACTTGGCAAATTTGAAGTCAATGGGAATCTGGGGGAAAGCACTCCACTGGTTGGAGTCATACTTAGCACAAAGGAAGATGGTGTGGTTGTTGGAGGCCAAACATCTCTGCCTTAGGACATCGCTGCAGGAGTTCCTTAGTGTAATGTCCCAGGCACAACCATCTTCAGTTGCTTCATCAATGACCTTCCCTCCAACATAAGATCAGAAATGGGGATGTTTGCTGATTGCATAGTGTTCAGCACCATTCGCAACTCCTCATACTGAAGCAGTCTGTGTCTGCATGCAGCAACACTTGGACAACATTCAGGCTTGGGCAGATAAGTGGCAAGTAAGATCAATGACCTTCCTTCAATCATAAGGTCAGAAGTGGGGATGTTCACTGATGATTGCACAATGTTCAGCACCATTCGCGATGACTCAAATACTGAAGCAGCCTGTGTAGAAATGCAGCAAGACCTGGACAATATCCAGGTTTGGGCTGATAAGTGGCAAGTAACATTGGCGCTACACAAGTGCCAGGCAATCACCATCTCCAAAAGGAGAGAATCTAACCATCTCCCCTTGACATTCAATGGCATTACGATCACTGAATCCCCAACTATCAACATCCTTGGTGCTACCATTGACCTGAAACTGAACTGGAGTAGCCATATAAATACCGCATGGATACAAGAGCAGGTCAGAGGCTAGGGATCCTGCGGCGAATAACTCATCTGACTCCCCAAAGCCTGTCCACCATCTACAAGGCACAAGTCAGGAGTGTGGTGGAATACTCTCCACTTGCCTGGATGGGTGCAGCAACAACACTCGAGAAGCTCGACACCATCCAGGACAAAGCAGCCTGCTTGATTGGCACCCCATCCACAAACATTCATTCACTCCACCACCGACGCACAGTGGCAGCAGTGTGTACCATCTAAGAGATGCACTGGTTAGTGAGCACAAGATGCACTGCAGCAGCGCACCAAGGCTCCTTAGACAGCACCTTCCAAACCCATGACCTCTACCAACTAGAAGGACAAGGGCAGTAAATGCATGGGAACACCAACACCTGCAAATTCCCATCCAAGTCATACATCATCCTGACTTGGAACTATATTGCCATTCCTTCACTGTCATTGGGTCAAAATCCTGCAACCCTTCCTAACAGCACTGTGGGTGTACCTACACGGCATGGACTGCAGCGGTTCAAGAAGGCAGCTCACCACCACCTTTTCAAGGGCAATTAGGGGTGGGCCTAAATGCTGCCTACCCAGCGACGCCCACATCCCATGAATGAATAAAAAAAATTCATGCCACATAAGTGCTGGACAATGACCATCTCCAATAAGAGAGAATCTAATCATCTCGCCTTGATATTCAATGGTTCCCCAAAGCCTGTCCACCATCTACAAGGCACAAGTGAGAAGTGTGATGGAATATGCTTCATTTGCCTGGATGACTGCAGCTCCAACAATACTCGAAGTTCGACACCATCCAGGACAAAGCAGGACATTGGCATCCTACCACCATCTTAAACATTTCCTCCCTCCACCACTGGTGCACAGTGGCAGCAGTGTGTACCATCTGGAAGATGCACTGGTCAGCGAGCACATGGGGTGACAGTTAAGATATGGGCAGCAGAGTTTTGAATGACATCTAGTTTACAGACTGTAGAATGTGGGAGACCATCCAGGAGTGTGTTGGAATGGTCAAGTCTAGAGATAATCAAGGTATGAGTGAGGGTTTCAGAAGCAGATGAGCTGAGACGGGCGAAGTTGGGTGATGTTACAGAGGTGGAAATAGTCGGTTCTAGTGAATGAGGTCAGAAGCTCATCTCGGGGTCAAATGTGACACCAAGATTGCAAACAGATTGTCTTAATCTCAGACTGTTGCCAGGGAGAGGGATGGAGTCAGTAGCTAGGGTATGGAGTTTGTACTGGGGCCCAAAAACAATTGGAGGAAATTTCTGCTCATCCAGTACTGAAGCCTGATAACTTAGCAACAGTGGAATAGTTGAGAGAGGTGGTGGTGAGGTAGCAATGAGTGTCGTCTGCCGATGTGAAAAATAATACTGTGCTTACGGATGATGTCACCGAGACGCAGCATGTAGATGTGAAATAAGAGAAGGTAAGGATAAATCCTTGGGGGACACCAGAGGTAATGGTGTGGGAGCAGGAAGAGAAACCATTGCAAGTGACACTCTAACTACGATTGGATAGATAAAAATGGAATCAGGTGAGAGTAGGCGCACCAGCTGGACGACAGTGGTGAGGTGTTGCAGATGGGGATCAAGGCAGAGTTGATTCTGTGCAATTTTTATTGCTTTATAAAATCAGTTATCACATTTGAAACAAATTTCTAGAGTACAGGAGGCATCATTTCGAAACCAGTCAGATGCTTTAGTCCATTGCATCTCAAGATTCTGATGCACTTCGGCATGCTTAGTTTAGTTTAGAGATACAGCACTGAAACAGGCCCTTCGGCCCACCGAGTCTGTGCTGACCATCAACCACCCATTTATACTAATGCTACACTAATCCCATATTCCTACCACATCCCCACCTGTCCCTATATTTCCCTACCACCTACCTACACACTAGGGGCAATTGCTAATGGCCAATTTACCTATCAACCAGCAAGTCTTTGGCATGTGGGAGGAAACCGGAGCACCCGGAGGAAACCCATGCAAACACAGGGAGAACTTGCAAACTCCACACAGGCAGTACCCAGAATTGTGGAGAGGACTTTAAATTCAATTCTGAATTAGTTCATTAGGGTTATGTGACCTGATCAGTGCAAATGGTTGCTGGGCCACTTCTCTCCTTGTGCATCTTTCTGTTTTATCCCTTTCAAACTTTATCTCTCCAGTATTCTTTGTCCTACAGACTCTTCCTTCTCACCGTCATTGAGATAAAGGCTTATTCCAGCATCTGTTATAACTAATTCATTCTATCCCAGGATCCCCAAAAGTGTGGAAATCTTTGCTGTCTTTTCCCATCCCGATCTGTCTTCCCTGGTGATTACACAGGCTGGGATTGTATTCCCTGGAATTTAGAAAGTTAAGGGGTGATTTGATGGAAGTTTTCAAGATGTTAAGGGTGGTAGAAGTTTTGAACTCTCTTGGAATCATAAAATAGTTGCAGCACAGGAGGTGGCCGTTCGGCCCATCGTGTCCACGGCAGCTCTCTGCAAGAGAAACTCTCCTAGCTGCATACTCCTGCTCTTTTCCTGTAGCCTTGCAAATTTTTTCTCCATGTGCTTATCCAGTTCTCTTTTGAGAGTCATGTTTGTATCTGCCTCTATCATACTTTCGGAGTGCATTTCAGATCCTAACCGCTCGCTGCGTTAAAAAGGTTTTCCTCATGTCACCATTGGCTCTTTCGCCAGTCATCTGCAAATTACAATTGATGCTAGGTCAATTGTTAATTTAAAATCTGCGATTGATAGATTTCTGTTAACCAAAGATATTAAGGGATAATGGGGTAAAGGCAGGTGTATGGAGTTTGGTCACAGATCAGTATGATCTAATTGAACGGTGAAACAGGCTCAAGGAGCTAAAGAGCCTACTCCTGTTCCTATGTTCCTCCCATAATCTGTGGACATTTCAAACCCAGACTGGGTCTTACCCACTGATAACTCATTGAATTATTTCATAATTTCCCCATGTCTTTACAACCTGAATGGTATCATTGACTGAATTTATCAACAAGAGAAAATCCATTTTAAAAAAACAGACTTTTCCAGTAAATTGGAGCTCTATTTTATTTCCGTAGAACTTAATGCATTTTTAAAGTGTGTGGAGATGATTCCTAAATGTATTAAGTAGATTGTTAGCTAGATTTTAGGTCACAAGCTGCTTACGCAACTGGATGATAAATTTCTGCATTAATACCATCCTTTCAGGCCATTAGAAAGTTACATTTTCTTAATTTTTTTTTGAGCAAAGTCCCCTATCTCTTATAACCTTTTCCAACATTTTACCCACAACCGAAGTAAGGCTCACAGGTCTATAATTACCAGGGCTGTCTCTACTCCCCTTCTTGAACAAGGGGACAACATTTGCTGTCCTCCAGTCTTCCGGCACTATTCCTGTCGCCAATGACGACATAAAGATCAAGGACAAGGGCTCTGCAATCTCCTCCCTGGCTTCCCAGAGAATCCTAGGATAAATCCCATCTGGCCCAGGGGACTTATCTGTTTTCACACTTTCCAAAATTGCTAACACCTCCTCCTTGTGAACCTCAATCCCATCTAGCCTAGTAGTCTGTATCTCAGTATTCTCCTCGACAACATTTTCTTTCTCCACTGTAAATACTGACGAAAAATATTCATTTAACGCTTCCCCTATCTCCTCTGATTCCACACACAACTTCCCACTACTATCCTTGAATGGCCCTAATCTAACTCTAGCCATTCTTTTATTCCTGATATACCTATAGAAAGCCTTAGGGTTTTCCTTGATCCTATCCGCCAATGACTTCTCGTGTCCTCTCCTCGCTCTTCTAAGCTCTCCCTTTAGATCCTTCCTGGCTAGCTTGTAACTCTCAAGCGCCCTAACTGAGCCTTCACGTCTCATCCTAACATAAGCCGCCTTCTTCCTCTTGACAAGCGCTTCAACTTCTTTAGTAAACCACGGCTCCCTCGCTTGACAACTTCCTCCCTGCCTGACAGGTACATACTTATCAAGGACACGCAGTAGCTGCTCCTTGAATAAGCTCCACATTTCGATTGTGCCCATCCCCTGCAGTTTCCTTCCCCATCCTACGCATCACAATGGGTGAGTCTAAACAATTGGAGCTGCTGTTAGATACCTTTCTACAGCAAAATCTAGCACAGTGAGTTCATTTTGATGTGCAGTCACTGTTGTGTAGCCAATATGTACACAAGACCCTGCCTACAGTAAATGAATGAGTAACCTGACAATCTGTTTTTGGTGATGGCTGAGGGAGGAATGTTAGCCAGGATACTGGGAGAATTCCCTAATCATTCTCAAACAATCAGATTTTTTATATCTACCTGAACAGACAAATGTGCCTTCAGTTTAATGTCTCATCTGAAAGACAGCACCTCCGACAATGCAGCACTCCCTCTGCCCTGCCTTGAAGTGCGTGCCTAGATTGTGTGCTCAGGTACTAGAGTGGCACTGGAACCCAAAACCTGGATCTGGAAGCATGCTACCAACTAAGCCAAGCTGGCAGAGACTTCAAGCAATATGCCCAGGAGGGTTAGGTTCGGTAGAAGAAGCCTCCTGTCTTTTTCAGTGTTTGGAATTGTACATCTCTAGAATTGCTCAGAAATAATGCTAACAAAGCAACTGCAAATAGAACTTATAAAAGTTAGAGTGCAACTTATAAATGTCCTATAAATCTAGAGGAGTGGTGTATGTAGCTTTTTAAACCAGTACAAGATCCTTTAAAGAGTGGAGTGATTCATTTTAGAGTAGTGGAAATGATCATGCTGTGTGTGAGCACAGTGACGGCTGTTCCAATCACAGGCATACATACATTATTGTAATACTTTTACAAGCAATTGTGTAGCGTTCAGTAACTAATTTAGGTTGATCTAGATTTTTCACATAAAAGAAAGTTTGAATCCTTGTCGAAGAGCAGAGATAAACGCAGAGTTTGGTAATGAGTCAGGTGGTGCAATGAGATTAAAAAGAGTGGGAAGGATTTTTAGGAGGTTTTTTTGAAGACGGGGAGATGGGACAGGAGACAACATGTGCCATCTGCAAGATTGCACTGCAGCAACTCGCCAAGACTCCTTTGACAGCACCTTCCAAATCCGCGACCTCTACCACCTGGAAGGACAAGGGCAGCAGACGCGTGGGAACACCACCACCTGCAAGTTCCCCTCCAAGTCACTCACCACCCTGACTTGGAAACATTGCCGTTTCTTCACTGTCGCTGGGTCACAATTCTGCAACGTCCCTCCCTGACAGCACTGTGGGTGTACCTACACGGCATGGACTGCAGCGGTTCAAGAAGGCAGCTCACCACCACCTTCTCGAGGACAATTAGGGCTGGGCAATAAATACTGGCCTTGCCAGGGATGGTCACATCCCAAGAACGAATAAAAAAAAAAAGTGGTGCAGTGGTCTTGGTAGTGGGACTAATCGCAATAGGTCTGGTATCATTACTCTGTCATTGTGTCAATTTTAAGATGTTGGGATTTCATCACTTGCAAGTTTGTGAACGAATTAGCGGCTGTGTTCTGTTTGCTGTGCCTGATCCTTTATTTGCAGGCCGATTACATCAGAGCTGTGTTTTTAGGATGTGTTTACTCTGGTTACAGTGCATTTGTTAAGAGAACAACTAGTCTAGGCAAGCTTCAAAATAAGTGATAGCCTGGATTAGTTTAAATCGCCTGGAGAGTAGAGGTGGTAGGGGATGGTGAGAGGGGAATTTCTCAGATTTGTTTCCTTCAGTTGGCCTGGATTTTTATGTGGCTCTTCAGTCTCCCAGGAGATAATGGCATTTTTGGGTGGGGGTACAGAGTGTATATATTGTGATGTACAAGGTATCAGTGCGTGGAACAGGCTGGATGGACCAGGACTTTTCCTGTCCATGTGTTAGTATAAAGTTGGCTTCAGTCACAAGGTAACTTTTGTCCTTTTTGCCAGAAGAATGAAATGATACCTTGACTGTAGTTATAAAATCTGCCACCAGCTTGAAACATTCATGGATTTTATTTTTCAAAAAGAGTGCTGGACAAAGACAGCAGGACCACCGACATTTGAAGGAGAAAAGCTGAGGATAACTTTTTAGGTATTGGCTCTTGAGATAAAGGGCCTCTATCAAACATTAACCAGCAGCAACTCTTTTTTTTTGCACAGTAACTAATATGCCATATGTTTCCAGTATTTTGTTTCTTATATTTGTTTTGAAGCAGCACTGGTTTTTATTACTTGTTGAGCAAGTTACAGCTGGATTTCAATAGATCAGTTCGAACACAAGTCAGTCAGAGTATAGCATCTGGTAACTTGTGAAAAGGTGATGAAACACTTTTTTATTTTTAGCATTGTCCAGATAGAGGTGGTTGCCCTCAGTCTTAATTGGATGAAAAAGTAGATCTTTGTACAGTGCAGCCATTTATTGTTGCTCATGTGCTTACTTGAAAAGCAAGATTGCAGTTTTGAGAGCACTCTATTCCTGCAGTGTGTGTGCATGACCCTTCACTCACTCACATCTCCCCACATTGTATTCCCGCTCAGTCTCCACTAACTACAGTTTTTCAAGTCAATGAAATCTGTTAATTGGAAAATACCTTTGGGCTCAGATTCCTTATTGTACAGAACATTCCTATTTTTAATTATTGGTTATTGTCTCAATTAGAAAGGACATTTGATTGTACTGTGCCTTGTCTCTCTCTCTCAAATTTTTATTGAATTTGTGCTTATGAAGATGAGAGTGCTAGTCTTCTGGAATGGAACATATTGGCATTTTGGATACCTGATACCAGATTTGATATAGTACATGATAGATGTCAAGCAAAGCTCCCGATAGCCTGTCCTCACATAAGCCTGTATCTCCAACCTTCTGATTCCTACCATGTAGTAAATGTTCATCTTGCGGGTTTTTAACGGTCTCACTGAATGAGAATACCCAATCAAGTGTCAAATTCTGGTGCTGTTATTTTTTTGGTTAGCTTTTTTTAGGAAATGAGGTTGAGACTGCTCCAACATAGTTCACCCACCACCCTGATGCCAGCAGAATGAGATTTTCATTCCATTCAATTAGGACTTAGATATTCTTTTCAGCAGTGGCCTGCTAAATAGCTGTGCCAACTAGCTCCTGTCCTCCCCATCTGAAGCCAGTGTTGGCTGTGAATAAATGGCCAAAACCTATATTTTGCTCTACATGGGAAAATATTAGCAAGTAGTGCAAGTTGAGCAGTGTTAATCGAAGAGCTACATTTGTGGTAATGGTATTCATGTCTTATAGTGCCATTGCAATTTAGCTTTAAGGAAGTGTGCTAAAACATAATGGTGATAAGTTAGCCGCCAGCTGAGCTATATTATACACGTGGAAGCACGGGAAGGTTTGTGGCATTGGAGCCTCTAAGTCACGTTAGACTTGATGCAGATTGATTTATTTGTGACCGAGTCTTATCAATTTTGCTGGTGTGTCTCATTCATTTCTGTTTATTTTCAGGTTCAACCATCTGTAGCCAAACTTATTTTAGTTAACTTCCATTGGAAATCTTCTGATATTTCAGAAAGGTAAGGAATGTCACTGTGTTTTGAGGTTACTTTTTACATACAGCCTGGTATGTTTACACAGCAGCCCGATTGTGTGTCTTATGGTAACCTATGGTTCGTTTACTGAAAATACTTGGCTTAAAATAAACCATCCCGACTGCAGTCTGTTTATAGTCACATCTCTGAAATAACTTTTTTATTAAAAAAAATATATATATATATAAAAAAGTAGAATACATCATAATGTTTATTATCTGTAGCAAGCTTAATTAACATTGAGTGACTCAGTGCAGTAAATTTCTAAACCCTTCTGTCTTTGGCACTCTTGATTGTTTTTTAGTGCGAGCTGCTTTTTGTTGCCTCATGGGAATATCGCCAACGGAGGGAAGAATTTATTTATAACTTGAGAAACCTAGGTGAAGAGTCAAGGCTGAAGGACAAAACTAAGTTGGGTAAAATCAAATAATGGGAGTCAGGTGGTGGCAAAATTGCAGATTGTAGAAGGAAGGGAAAACAAAGGGAGCTGGAAAGCATTGCAGTTTTTAAGTCCTGGGAAAGTGTTCGTTGGAATGGCATATGTGTGTGTCAAAAACATGATCTATGACCGTCCCTTGATCTAAGCCCCGACTAGTTCCTGTCTTTATGCCTGAGCTCTTCAAGCCTCTTGAGCTGACAAGACAAGAGAGGCTGTTCCTGATTTGAATGTTGACTGTTTAAGGAGACCTATTGCTTGCTACAGGTAATAGTGATGAATCCATATGGCCTAGGTTAATCTTTAATGGTCACTGTAGAACTATGCTAACATTCCTAGTTTTTGTAAATGCCAACTGCACTCTGGTTTTAAGAGCAGCGTCCTGGGTGGTTTTGGTTGTTGTCGATCAATGGGTCTGATTCAGAGGGTTCGTTCGGAATTTGATCTGTTACCCTGACGGCTAGTTTTGCTTTCTCTCGTAAAAATACTCAGTGGGCAAAGTCAGCATCTCTATTGAGAAATGGTGAGTTAACACTCCCGGTGTATCCCTTGGCAAGAGCTACACTAGCTCTGGGGTGTGGCATTGAATAGAACTGCTCAATGTTTGAAGATAATGTTGTGTGTATGTAGGTGGTATTTTGTGGGCAGCTTCCCTTGAGGAATCTACAGCCCAGGTCATCTGTCTGCAAGTTGCAGGGCTGATCTGGCTATGGGAAGATTACGTGGAAATACGTAGCATTTATAGCAAAGAAACAGCCCATTCGGCCTGACTGGTCTGTGCCGGTGTTTATGCTTCACACGAGTCTCCTTCCACCCCTCTTTATCCAAACCCCTTCAGCATATCCTTCTATTCCTTTCTCCCTCATGTTTGTTTAGATTTCCCTTAAATGCATTTATGCTACTTGCCTCAAATACTCCATATTCTAACCACACTCTAGGTAAAGAGTTAACTGAGCAGATGTGAATTAGGCAAAGAAACTACTTGAGTCTTATCATTCTTTCAGGCACAAATCTAACCCAACTCAGCTTTTGGTGGAAGCCAGAGTTCAGCCGAAAACAGCAAAAAACGTAAGTGCTTGGAGTGCACTTTTTTCCAGCAGTTTCAAGATATGGAAAACACTGTTGGTGTGAAGTGGTGTTGGTTTTCAATGCAATTTGTGTATTTCATTTGTTTCTCAGACATTTATCCATTCTTCTCATTATTGTGGTGTATGCCTGCAGTTAGTTCGGAAAGAGAACTTGCTGTCCTTGCCCTGCCACCATCCGTTTTGCCGCAGTTGCTGGGAGCAGCATAGTACTGTATTGGTGAAAGATGGCATCGGAGTGGGTGAGTCAACTTGATATACACGAGGATTACGGGAGTCATTCTTCCTGATTTCAGCCTGCAACTTTCAGATGTTGTAAGAGTTTTTCTGTCTGTAGTTCAAATGGGTTTCCATCCAAAATGCCTTTTTAAATTTAGCAACAACATGTGCCTTTGGAAACTTCATCCGGCCCAGTACACAGCCAGCTGGTTAAGGCATTCCTTTTGGCAGCATGGTGGCTGGACTTGGATTCATACCTGAAATTCCCCAAGTACCTGACCTTGTTTATACCATCAGGGTGAGATATCAAATGGAAACAATGATTATTCTTTTGGCCTTGGGGCCAGTCATCCTGGGCCCCTCTTCCACGCATTGGCTGTCTCTAGACTAGTATTGCAAGACGCCTTGGTACTTATTTTGGCTTTGGCTTAGCTTGGGATGAAGGAGTAAAATATTTTCATAGCTATCCCAAGGTGTGTTTTTAAGCAGTTTTTTAAGACTCTTTAATGAGAAGTCTGGTGATAACCAGGTAGTTAATAATAACAGTCAGTGGTGATATTAAAACCTGATATTAAAGTGCAAAAAATATTCTCAAAACTATCTCCATCCTGAATGTTATTATTTGGTTCAGATTCTCATCCGGGAGAGGAAGGCAACAAAAGGGTCCTTCATTCCCTCATGTTTTGCAAGTACGGCGTAACATTGACAAAGTCTTCCATTTGTTTGCCATTCCAGCTTGAAAGATTTAAAAAGGGTGGTGGAATTGGGTATGTTGTGGGAGAATCGGGTCTTGTCAATCTGTGGTCTGATACCAGGGTGAGGTAGGGTTTGCTTTCTGGTTACTGGGGTGAGTTTCAGATTCCAGTCATGCTCCAGGGAGATGTGGAGTACAAGTAGAATGCCCGTTTTGAAAGAGAAAAGGAAGTTGGGCCTGAAGCTTACCTGTCCTCGAGAATGCCCAAGTGAGACTCTAAAGAAAATTTACCATAAATACTGCCCAAATTTGGAGAGATGTAAAAGGCTGATGAAGGCATTGGGCGGACCGTGAAGGAATCAATTCACTGAGCACACTACCTCAGCAGAAATTATTGATTTGACATTGTAACATGTACAAGCAGTTAACTATCTTGAGATTGAAGAGTCCTAGAGTCATACTTATACAGCACAGAAACAGGCCCATCGTGTCCGTGCCGGCCGTCAAGCATCTAACTATTTTAAATCACATTTTCCAGCACTTGGCCCGTATCCTTGTATGCTATGGCGTTTCAAGTGCTCATCTAAATACTTCTTAAATGTTGTGAGGGTTCCTGCCTCCACCACCTCTTCAAGCAGTGCGTTCCAGATTCCAACCACCCTCTGGGTGAAAATATTTTTCCTCAAATCCACTCTAAGCCTCATGCCCCTTACCTTAAATCTATGCCCCCTGGATATTGACCCCCCTCCGCCAAGGGAAAACGTTTCTTCCTATCTAACCTATCAATGCCTCTCAAAATTTTGTATACCTCAATCATATTCCCCCTCAGCTTTGTCTGTTCTAAGGAAAACAACTCTAGCCTTTTCAGTCTCTCTTCATAGCTGAAATGTGCCAGCCCAGCAACATCCTGGTGAATATCCTCTGCACCCTCTCCAGTGCAATCACATCCTTCCTGTAGTGTGGTGCCCAGAACTGTACACAGTACTCCAGCTATGGCCTAACTAGCATTTTATACAGCTCCATCATAACTTCCCTGCTCTTATATTCTGTGCCTCGGCTGATAAAGGCAAGTATCCCAGATGGCTTCCTAACCACCTTATCTACCTGTGCTGCTGCCTTCAGTGATCTATGGACAAGTACACCTCGATCCCTCTGACCTTCTGTACTTCCTAGGGTCCTACCATCCATTGTATATTCCCTTGCCTTGTTAGTCCTCCCAAAATGCATCACCTTACACTTCTCAGGATTAAATTCCATTTGCCATTGTTCTGCCCATTTTACCAGCCGATCTATATTGTCCTGTAGTCTAAGGATTTCCTCCTCCCTATTTATGACACCACCAATTTTTGTGTCATCTGCAAACTTACTGATCATACCTCCTAAATTCACATCTAAATCATTAATGTACACTTCAAACAGCAAGGGTCCCAGCACCGATCCCTGTGGTACTCCACTGATCACAGGCTTCCACTTGCAAAAACAACCCTTGACCATCACCCTCTGCCTCCTGCCACTAAGCCACTTTTTGATCCACTTTGCCAAATTGCCCTGTATTCCACGGGCTCTTACCTTCTTAACCAATCTCCCATGCGGGATCTTATCAAAAGCCTTATTGAAGTCCATGTAGACTACATCAACTGCTTTACCCTCATCTACATATCTAGTCACCACCGCGAATAATTCAGTCGAGTTAGTTAGACACGATCTCCCCCTGACAAAGCCATGTTGACTATCCCTGCCTCTCCAAGTGGAGTTTAATTCTGTCCCTCAGAATTTTTTCCAATATTTTCCCAACCACTGATGTTAGACTCACCGGCCTGTAATTACCTGGTTCATCCCTCCTACCCTTCTTGAATAATGGCACCACATTTGCCGTTCTCCAGTTCTCTGGTACCTCTCCTGTGGCCAGAGAGGATTTAAAAATTTGTGTCAGAGCCCCTGCTATTTCCTCCCTTGCCTCACATAACAGCCTGGGATACATCTCATCTGGGCCTGGGGATTTATCCGCTTTTAAGCCTGCTAAAACAGCTAATACCTCCTCCCTTTCAATGCTAATATGTTCAAATATATCACAATCCCCCTCCCTGATCTCTACACCTACATCGTCCTTCTCTATAGTGGACACAGATGCAAAGTAATCATTTAAAACCTCACCTATGTCCTCCAGCTCCACACACACATTGCCACTTTGGTCCCTAATGGGTCCCACTCTTTCCCTGGTTATCCTCTTGCCCTTAATATACTTATAAAACGCCGTAGGATTTTCCTTTATCTTGCTTGCCAGTGTTTTTTCATTTGCCCGCTTTGCGCTCCTAATTTTTTTAGTACCACCCTACACTTACTATACTCCTCTAGTGCCTCTGCTGTTTTCAGCGCTCTGAATCTGCCATAAGCTTCCTTTTTTTCCTGATCCAATCCTCTATATCCCTGGACATCAGGGTTCCCTGGACTTGTTGGTCTTACCCTTCACCTTAACGGGTACACGTTAGCTCTGAATCCTCACTATTTCCTCTTTGACTCCCACTACATCATCTGGGCTGGGAATTTATCTGCTTTTAAGCCTGTTAAACTAGTGTAGGTATGATGTAGACTTTCCTACAAGTAGCTGCTGTCAGTCCACTCTGGCCAGATCCTGTTTTATCATATTGAAATTGGCCTTCCCCCAATTCAGTACCTTTATTTCCGACCCATCTTTGTCCTTTTTCATAACTACCTTAAATCTTAGAGTTATGGCCACTATTCCTGAAATGCTCCCCACTGACACTTCTACCACTTGTCCAGCTTCATTCCCTAGGATTAGGTCCAGTACTGCCCCTTCTCTTGTAGGACTTTACGTACTGCCTCAAAAAGCTCTCCTGTATGCATTTTAAGAATTCCGACCCCTTCAGGCCTTTTACACTAAGACTATACCAGGTAAGTTGACATCCCCTACTATTATTACCCTATTATTTTTACACCTCTGAGATTTGCCTACATATCTGCTCCATCTCTCCCTGACTGTTTGGAGGCCTGTAGTACACTCCCAGCAAAGTGATTGCCCCCTTTTTGTTTTTAAGTTCTACCCATATGGCCTCATTTGAAGAACCTTCTGAGATATCATCCCTCCTGACTGCAGTAATTGCTTCCTTGATCAACAGTGCAATGTCACCTCCTCTTATCCCCACCCCTGTCACGCCTGAAGATTCTATACTCTGAAATATTGAGCTGCTAGTCCTGTCCCTCCCTCAACAATGTCTTTGTGATGGCAACAATATCATAATCCCATGTGCTAATCAACACCCTCAATTCATCTGTCTTACTAGTAAGACTCCTTGCGTTAAAATAGATGCAATCCAGCCTTGCATTTTTCCCTTGTGCCTTAACAGGTCTATATTTGCTCTGCCTTCCAGACTGATTACAGTTAAAGAGAAAATTAATAAATGCTAAAAACACACATTTGTTGAACCAGCATCTGAAAAGAGTAAAAGGTTACTGTTTTGAGTTTGAGGCTCTGTTGGAAATTCTAAGGGAAGGCCCTCTTGGACTTTTTTTTAATTCTTTCATGGGATGTGGGCATAGCTGGCAAGGCCAGCATTTGTTAATTGTCCTTGAACTGAGTGGTGTGCTACTGGAATGGAGATGCATAATATTGAGATTTTTCCCTGATTATTAGATCAATTTATTTCCAGTATTTACTGTTTGTTCCCAAATGTTGTCTGGGTAGGTGAATAAAAACTGTTAGAATAAGCCCTGTGATTTATGTGATCCGTGAGCACTAAACTAACTTAAAACTGAAAGTTGCATCTTTTTCATTAAAGCTTCAATGTGATATTCCTTCTTGTTGCTGTATTTTATTAGGGAATATGATTGCATGTTGCTCTGCAGATTTTTGATCCTACAACTGCAATAAATTAGATATAAGGTAGTGCAGTATAAAAAGAAAACCTTGCAGTGTTCAAGTGTACGGATAATTGGAAGCAGCAGACTAAATCCTGTCTAATGACCACCTTTGGGACCTGTCAGGAGACCTTTTACAGACCATTGTTTATTTTAGTGGTCCTGAACAATTGGCTTCCTAATATCAGCATGTTTCTATTACAAGCCTCTATCTCCAAAGATTTTAATTTCAACCAGGCATGAACTACATGGCTAACAAATGCACTCTTTTAAATTAGAAATGTTTATTAATAAAAGTTTACACTGTCTAAATTGTTTGCATAAAAGCAAATTTTTTATGGTCTGCTTTGTTATGAAGCTTTAACAGCTGATCTGTCCCCTTATTAAGTGATTTGAAGTGTGCCCCAACTGCAATAACTAATGCTCTTGTGAGCTGCTATTCGCATATATGTTATCCAGAGCATCCATTGCTGTGAAATGGTTTCTGTGAATCTCATTTTGGAGAATGCTGCAATACTCTGGCTGTGGCTACTTTTGGCCTTGTGATTTCTTGGTTTTTAGGTTATTGCTTATGCTGTGTGCCTGCTGTTGCTGCTTTCCACATGGGCTGTAATTTGTGCACACTTGGGTTGCTTGTATTCATAATTTCACTTAAGACTTGTGGCTAACTGAGAGTGTGTTAAATATCATTTCTGGCACTATGGTCTGCCCTTTATTTGAATCCTGGTTCCAAAGTATGAATTTATTCCCCCACCCACCACCTCAGATTTCCTGAAGGTGATGACTCCTGGGCTATTATCCATCAAAGTGATTCTTGACAACGCAGCCGGCGGGGACATCATCCGACAGCACCAACCTGTGCATGTGTGCAAATGGGCTCCTGCTCTCTGCGCGTGCGCTGCGTTCTGCATTGCCAGGACCGGTTGGCGCATGCGCAGATGACGTCGTCATGTAAATTGTCAGGACTGGTACATGCATGTCCAGATGACGCCATCGCATAACGCGGGAGAGAGCGGGGGGAACACTTGCTTGTGGTTGAATTTGAAGTCTCCTGTCACCTTGGGAAGTGCTTGACATCTGGTAGGGCCTTCCACATGGAGGTACAACTGAGGTTGGGAGTCCATGGCTGCATGGGCATGCTGTGACCATGAATCCTCATGCCTAGGTTAGGTTGCGGCACATACGGTTGTGCTCCATCAAGGGGTAGGGTGCTGTTGACTCAGTCCCTACATGTTCTGTCTGGAAAAAATTGCTCATTGTATTGTGAGCACTGCAGTTGGGTGGTTTGCAAGATGTATTTTTACATAACCTGATTCTATTCCAAACTGTCGCCAGATTTTATTTTAATGATTGGTAACCAGGCTGCATGTCTTGCTAGGGATATCCTGTATGGCGCAAGATTGCTTGCTCCGAACGCCTGAGGACTTTGCTTTTCCTTTGATTTCTAATGAAGAACTGAGAGAAAAATACAGGCGCTACCTCTTCAGAGATTATGTGGAGGTGGGTGGTTTTAAACTCATTTAAAACTTGTGGGGGCAGTGGGGACAAAGTAATTGATTATGTGATTCTGGTGTTAAAACCCTGTCGACATGAAACATTAGAAGCTGAAGTATTCTCCGGTTATTTAATTATAAATTCAAATCAGAACCAAAAATACACTGGATATTCTGAATTTAAAATTGGAATGTTTTCTTCTTGATGTTGGAACTTGTCTGAATGTAAAGGTGCAACTCTACTGCCATGGCTAATCTCAAGTGATGGAGTTACAACTGAGCTCAATGCCCCTGGTTCTGAGTGCGGTGGGAGGTTCCAATTCTTGATGGCTGTCTGTTGCCCATGGTTGAAACCACATGTAGATGTCGGGCAAGAATGGATTGAACTTGACCCTGATGCCATCCAATTGCCATTGTAAATGGGCTGCCAAAGCTCTCTGCCACATGGGAAGGTACACCAGGGCTGATTGCACATGTGGAAATGTACAGCGGTCAGAGCTCATCACCTCCAGAGAGACATGGGGGAACGAGTGGAAAATCACACCTGTAACAATTCAAATATACTTAATCCTAAATTTAAGGATTATAGACTTTTGTGTTTTTCTTGGATTGCTCATTTTTCCATGTTCATTGTCCACATGGGACAAATCTGACTCGCAATAGTATGAAATACTATTTAACTTTTAGGTTTTCCTTCGGTAATATAAAATTTGCTCAAAATGATCCAACAGGTGATACTTCAGATCACTGATGGAGATTTCATGGAAAACTAGTTATTCCCTCAACAGGAATTGACTACTTGATTTTCTGCTTTTTAATAGGTGACAATTGCATTTTGAATTGCTGGATACTGCATTGAGACCTGGGAGTTGAGAGTGATACTGAACTTGCAAATTAACTTGCTTTTGATTGTGTGTGGCTCAAGCAATTTGAGTTAATAGTGCAGCGTTTTCCTCCCCCCTCTCAATTAGCTCCAACTGATCTTTCACGCGAAATCTTTACTTTCCAGTTTAGCTGAGGAAACTAACTTCTGAAGAATAAAATTCGCTTCAGTCAAGGAAATTGTTTGATGTAGAGGGGTGTTAAGGCAATGGGAAAGCAAAGCCTTAAAGTTTCAGCTGGAGGAAGATGTGCTGTGGTGTGGAGTGCTGATTTACATTTTTTGGTCAAGCACACAATATTGTATTGTAACTTGCTCGAAGGCCATTCTCTCGAGCCTACCTTAAAGCTACTCTGTGATTGCTTTCTCCACCCTGCCACTCTCGACCCATCTAAGTGTAACAATAGCAATATCCCAGATGTGGTGGCCTGTGAATTATGTCTTCCAGAAAAGTGAAACTGCAACTCTGTCGGACCAGATGCGATGGGGAAGTGAATCACAGATGATTTTGGGTCTATATTATGAGCACTACTGCTTAAATTCCTCCCAATATTTTTTCTGAAGTGCAGGCTTTGCTGGGGCGGTGGTGGTGGTGGGTGGGGTGTGGCGTGGCGGTGGTGGAAGAATAGCGAAAAGGGCCAAGTAACTTCAACCACAGGAACTCAGCCTAGAAGGAAGTTGTGCGGCCACTCATGCCCTCATCAACTCTGCGAAAGCAATCGAAAGATGGTTCTGCTGCCCTGCTCCTTCCTAGATAGTTGTGTGTTTCAATGCCGCTTCCTTTTTTCTATGTTGCATTGATAATTGAAACAACCAGTTTTATGAATGTTACTAAATAAACTCTTGAAAGCAATTTCCATTCTAATTTGGCAATTGTTAGTTAGCTGAGAAGTGTTGATTATACAGGTGTATGAGTGTTAAGCCAATGTGCTTTGTTGCATGATAATTTTCTTTAATCCATTGACTGGAGAGCTGAATTTATATTTTTTAAAAGACATTTAAAAAGAAAAGCTGCCAGGATGAATTTGCTGGTAGCTTAGGATGGTCACCTAATTTGCAACACTGTATCCTACATTGCAAAGGACTGTGAGGAAGGAGATGAAGTGGCTGCATTTCACAGCAGGTACCAAGACCCAGGAAGTTTAAGGGAACTGTTTGTTTTTCTTGCAAGAAGAAACAACACTGCTAACTGCTATATTTGAATCACCGAGTGACTGTCATTTGACAAGCCCCTCCCTATCTGTGGTTTTAAGCTTGTGTTTTCTCTGCAGCAGAGGAGAAGCAACTGAACTCTGACACATATTGACCCAACTGGGGTATGTGTATCTCTTGTGCTCTCTCTCTCTCTCTCCCTGTCTCTCTCTCTCTCCCTGTCTCTCTCTCCCTGTCTCTCTCTCTCTCTCCCTGTCTCTCTCTCTCTCTCCCTGTCTCTCTCTCTCTCTCCCTGTCTCTCTCTCTCTCTCCCTGTCTCTCTCTCTCTCTCCCTGTCTCTCTCTCTCTCTCCCTGTCTCTCTCTCTCTCTCCCTGTCTCTCTCTCTCTCTCCCTGTCTCTCTCTCTCTCTCCCTGTCTCTCTCTCTCTCTCCCTGTCTCTCTCTCTCTCTCCCTGTCTCTCTCTCTCTCTCCCTGTCTCTCTCTCTCTCTCCCTGTCTCTCTCTCTCTCTCCCTGTCTCTCTCTCTCTCTCCCTGTCTCTCTCTCTCTCTCCCTGTCTCTCTCTCTCTCTCCGTCTCTCTCTCTTTCTCCCTGTCTCTCTCTCTTTCTCCCTGTCTCTCTCTCTCTCTCTCTCTCCCTGTCTCTCTCTCTCTCTCTCTCTCTCCCTGTCTCTCTCTCTCTCTCTCTCCCTGTCTCTCTCTCTCTCTCCCTGTCTCTCTCTCTCTCTCCCTGTCTCTGTCTCTCTCTCCCTGTCTCTCTCTCTCTCTCTCTCTCCCTGTCTCTCTCTCTCTCTCTCTCCCTGTCTCTCTCTCTCTCTCTCCCTGTCTCTCTCTCTCTCTCTCTCCTGTCTCTCTCTCTCTCTCCCTGTCTCTCTCTCTCTCTCCCTGTCTCTCTCTCTCTCTCCCTGTCTCTCTCTCTCTCTCCCTGTCTCTCTCTCTCTCTCCCTGTCTCTCTCTCTCTCCCTGTCTCTCTCTCTCTCTCCCTGTCTCTCTCTCTCTCTCCCTGTCTCTCTCTCTCTCTCCCTGTCTCTCTCTCTCTCTCCCTGTCTCTCTCTCTCTCTCTCCCTGTGTCTCTCTCTCTCTCTCCCTGTCTCTCTCTCTCTCTCCCTGTCTCTCTCTCTCTCTCTCTCCCTGTCTCTCTCTCTCTCTCTCTCCCTGTCTCTCTCTCTCTCTCTCCCTGTCTCTCTCTCTCTCTCTCCCTCTCTCTCTCTCTCTCTCCCTCTCTCTCTCTCTCTCCCTCTCTCTCTCTCTCTCTCCCTCTCTCTCTCTCTCTCTCCCTCTCTCTCTCTCTCTCCCTCTCTCTCTCTCTCTCTCCCTCTCTCTCTCTCTCTCTCCCTCTCTCTCTCTCTCTCTCCCTCTCTCTCTCTCTCTCTCCCTGTCTCTCTCTCTCTCTCCCTCTCTCTCTCTCTCTCTCCCTGTCTCTCTCTCTCTCTCCCTGTCTCTCTCTCTCTCTCTCCCTGTCTCTCTCTCTCTCTCTCCCTGTCTCTCTCTCTCTCTCCCTGTCTCTCTCTCTCTCTCCCTGTCTCTCTCTCTCTCTCTCCCTCCCTGTCTCTCTCTCTCTCTCTCCCTGTCTCTCTCTCTCTCTCTCCCTGTCTCTCTCTCTCTCTCTCCCTGTCTCTCTCTCTCTCTCTCCCTGTCTCTCTCTCTCTCTCTCTCCCTGTCTCTCTCTCTCTCTCTCTCCCTGTCTCTCTCTCTCTCTCTCCCTGTCTCTCTCTCTCCCTGTCTCTCCCTCTCTCTCTCCCTGTCTCTCCCTCTCTCTCTCCCTGTCTCTCCTCTCTCTCTCCCTGTCTCTCCCTCTCTCTCTCCCTGTCTCTCCCTCTCTCTCTCCCTGTCTCTCCCTCTCTCTCTCCCTGTCTCTCCCTCTCTCTCTCCCTGTCTCTCCCTCTCTCTCTCCCTGTCTCTCCCTCTCTCTCTCCCTGTCTCTCCCTCTCTCTCTCCCTGTCTCTCCCTCTCTCTCTCCCTGTCTCTCCCTCTCTCTCTCCCTGTCTGTCCCTCTCTCTCTCCCTGTCTGTCCCTCTCTCTCTCCCTGTCTGTCCCTCTCTCTCTCCCTGTCTGTCCCTCTCTCTCTCCCTGTCTGTCCCTCTCTCTCTCCCTGTCTGTCCCTCTCTCTCTCCCTGTCTGTCCCTCTCTCTCTCCCTGTCTGTCCCTCTCTCTCTCCCTGTCTGTCCCTCTCTCTCTCCCTGTCTGTCCCTCTCTCTCTCCCTGTCTGTCCCTCTCTCTCTCCCTGTCTGTCCCTCTCTCTCTCCCTGTCTGTCCCTCTCTCTCTCCCTGTCCGTCTCTCTCTCCCTGCCCCTCTCTCTCTCCTGTCTGTCGTGCGCTCTCTTTGCCTACTCCAGCTACAATCAGAAACCCCGTTGGAGGAAATCATCTGCGTCGCTGTCTCTAAGAGACTCACTGAACCAGTCACTTGCCTCTTCAAACTAAAAAACCCCAGAACCATCAAATTCAGCTAGAAGCCAAACCAAACGCCATAGACAGTGTACCCCTTTTTTCTATGGACTCCAACTCGATCAATCTACCTTTCCCCTATTACTGTCACCTATTAGTGTGTGTAAACCTTTGGTGCGTGTGCGAAAGTTGGCGCGTTTATTTTTTTGTTCGGTTTAGGTACAGTAAAGTTAACCTCTTTCTTTTGTTAACTCAAGAAACCTGTGCAATTGGTGGTTCTTATGATCATAAATAAATAATCAAACACTTAATGAATTGGCCAATACATCCATTTTAAGAAAGAATTAAACCTGTTGGGGTCCCTCCTCACTTGACCGTAACAATGAGTAATATGGTGCCCCGTACAATAGCTTTTTAAAGAGAACAAGTACTGTGAAATTGAAGGAGGGTTTGATTGTGGTAGCATTATTAAGAGCTGGTTGCATTAATTTTTCAGTTAGCCAGTTCAACTTTATGAAGCTTTGGAGATCATACTGCTCAGCCTTCAAGGTTTATAATATTACCCAGAAAGAGCAGAATTTTTCTATTTTAATATTTTCTATTCTGACTGAGCATATGTTTAACGGATTACATTGTTAATGGCTTATGAGTAAGAGAGTATTAGCCAACTTATTCATGGAAGACTTCTCCGATTTATAAACCTTAAATTAGCACGAGGTAGGAGTTGCATAATTCAGGGCTGTCTGTTGAAATGCTTTTGGTTATGATTGCCACTTTCCACATTGTTCGTTAGACAATGGAATCTGACGTCAGAGGGACTCAGTCGGGGGCACGGCTTTGATTCATGCATGCAATTAAAGGGGAAATAGTCCAGGGAGAACACTTTTTACTCATTGCTTCCTCTTTCTGTATTTAAACGTGTCTTCCTGGTTCTTGGTCTGTCTTCTCTCCTCCTCCCCCTGTTGCACTTACACCAGTTTGAGCTGATCCATTGACGTGTAGGAAAACATCAATTTTGAGCTGCCAAGACCTAGAAAATCAAATTGCTCAATTTTCTTTCAAAGCTATCGATCAGGAGCCAGAAACTTGCTACCAATTTTAGCAAGAGCAAATCATTTCCAGAGGGAAAATAATATTGCCGAGAATCTGTTAGAAATGTGTCTTGTTCTCAAAGAATTAAATCCTCTCAAAGTCCCAGAGCTTGCTTTGTACGGTTGAACGACCCGACCCCTCTTGTCTTGTAACCTCCATGCATGACCTGACTAGCCAGCAACATTTGGCTACCAGTTAGTTAGCTGCTGCACTTGTGGATTTCAGCTTTTGTTGCTCAAGTTACTGCAAATGCTTTTAAATCATTTAATATGATAACTGGTCTTTGCAGTGGGTAACCCGCCTTTATCTAGTGGTTTCCGATGGCCTATGAGTTGATTGACGGCAGCCAATCGTTTCCCACAGATGATCTGTTTTCATCTCTGGCAGCCAGTCAGGGTGGCAAGTGGGCAGAAGTTGATTCATTCTTAATTAAATCTCTAAAAGAGAGTATAAATTAAATTCCAGGTGATTAACCTGATTGTTTTCAATTAGCTTCAAATGTTGTACGCAGGTTGCTGATTTCCACTTTTGCTGCATTGCCTGCCATTCTCCCTCCAGCATTACTGCTGAAATCCTTATCCGTGCTTTTGCCCCTTTCAGCTTTTTCTTTCTTCCTAACGGATCTCCCAAGCTTCACCCTGCAAAACTCTAACTCATGCAGAACTATGATATTCGCATCCTAGTTTGTAGAAAATCCTACCTCTCGTCCGTCTTTGCTGACCTTCACTGGATCCTCACATTTAGCTAATAGATTTCAAAATCTTTGTCCTAGTTTCTACGTGTCTCCTTGGCGTGCTGCACCCTATCTCTGCAGCCTCTTTGGGGAAGGAATTTATTAATGAGTACATGAGGAAGGTGGGCTTGGTCAGTGAAGAAGAAATGGCTTTGTTGAACCTATTGGCTTTGTTCTTAAGTAGTTATATTCTTGTGAGCTCCCAACTTAAGTTGTAGGAACCATTGCTTTTGGGTTGAGGCAGCTCAGCTCGGCTTTCAAGTCTTGGACAGAGGCACTCAAATATTGATGGATGGCAGTTTTGCTTCACCGGCTCTTGCTGTTGATTAATAGCCTTTACTCTACCAGTGATCAATGTAATTAGTTTTTAATGCAGCCCAGCCTCTACCAGTCATGGATGAGCTGGACATACAGCCAACCAAATCGGAACTCAGTGATGCCATTGATTCCCTAGCCAGCGGAAAAGCCCCTGGGAAGGACAGCATTACCCCTGAAATAATCAAGAGTGCCAAGCCTGCTATACTCTCAGCACTACATGAACTGCTATGCCTGTGCTGGGACGAGGGAGCAGTACCCCAGGACATGCTCGATGCCAACATCATCACCCTCTATAAAAACAAAGGTGACCGCGGTGACTGCAACAACTACCGTGGAATCTCCCTGCTCAGCATAGTGGGGAAAGTCTTTGCTCGAGTCGCTCTGAACAGGCTCCAGAAGCTGGCCGAGCGCGTCTACCCTGAGGCACAGTGTGGCTTTCGTGCAGAGAGATCGACTATTGACATGCTGTTCTCCCTTCGTCAGATACAGGAGAAATGCCGTGAACAACAGATGCCCCTCTACATTGCTTTCATTGATCTCACCAAAGCCTTTGACCTCGTCAGCAGACGTGGTCTCTTCAGACTACTAGAAAAGATCGGATGTCCACCAAAGCTACTAAGTATCATCACCTCATTCCATGACAATATGAAAGGCACAATTCAACATGGTGGCTCCTCATCAGAGCCCTTTCCTATCCTGAGTGGTGTGAAACAGGGCTGTGTTCTCGCACCCACACTTTTTGGGATTTTCTTCTCCCTGCTGCTTTCACATGCGTTCAAATCCTCTGAAGAAGGAATTTTCCTCCACACAAGATCAGGGGGCAGGTTGTTCAACCTTGCCCGTCTAAGAGCGAAGTCCAAAGTACGGAAAGTCCTCATCAGAGAACTCCTCTTTGCTGACGATGCTGCTTTAACATCTCACACTGAAGAATGCCTGCAGAGTCTCATCGACAGGTTTGCGTCTGCCTGCAATGAATTTGGCCTAACCATCAGCCTCAAGAAAACGAACATCATGGGGCAGGATGTCAGAAATGCTCCATCCATCAATATTGGCGACCACGCTCTGGAAGTGGTTCAAGAGTTCACCTACCTAGGCTCAACTATCACCAGTAACCTGTCTCTAGATGCAGAAATCAACAAGCGCATGGGTAAGGCTTCCACTGCTATGTTCAGACTGGCCAAGAGAGTGTGGGAAAATGGCGCACTGACACGGAACACAAAAGTCCGAGTGTATCAGGCCTGTGTCCTCAGTACCTTGCTCTACGGCAGCGAGGCCTGGACAACGTATGCCAGCCAAGAGCGACGTCTCAATTCATTCCATCTTCGCTGCCTTCGGAGAATACTTGGCATCAGGTGGCAGGACTATATCTCCAACACAGAAGTCCTTGAAGCGGCCAACATCCCCAGCTTATACACACTACTGAGTCAGCGGCGCTTGAGATGGCTTGGCCATGTGAGCCGCATGGAAGATGGCAGGATCCCCAAAGACACATTGTACAGCGAGCTCGCCACTGGTATCAGACCCACCGGCCGTCCATGTCTCCGTTATAAAGACGTCTGCAAACGCGACATGAAATCGTGTGACATTGATCACAAGTCGTGGGAGTCAGTTGCCAGCATTCGCCAGAGCTGGCGGGCAGCCATAAAGACAGGGCTAAATTGTGGCGAGTCGAAGAGACTTAGTAGTTGGCAGGAAAAAAGACAGAGGCGCAAGGGGAGAGCCAACTGTGCAACAGCCCCAACAAACAAATTTCTCTGCAGCACCTGTGGAAGAGCCTGTCACTCCAGAATTGGCCTTTATAGCCACTCCAGGCGCTGCTTCACAAACCACTGACCACCTCCAGGCGCGTATCCATTGTCTCTCGAGATAAGGAGGCCCAAAAGAAGAAGATCAATGTAATTAGTTTTTCTCCTCTCTGCTGCTTGTTGTTGGTCTCAGGTGTTTTGAATAGCCGCTGTGCTCTGTCCAGAGCAATAAAAAAAACAAATTGCACGTGATTCAGTATTAAACTGGAAATGCCACACACATTATGTCACTGGGGGAGGGGAAATTTCACATTCGTTCAGTACTCTTAACTAGGTTGGGGTTGGCAAACTGGAAGGCTTCATTCTGAATCTGGGTCTCATGATTCTAGACCTGCGAATGCTTGATGCTGACACTGGATGCAAAAAGGAAAACAATTGATAGACTCCCTGCCATTGACGCCAATCACCATCGCAAAAATTCCTGAAGGGGGCAGTAACTTCTCCCTCAAAACCCCTGACCAAGTATGGCACTAACTTTTCAATGCTATATTACTTGAAATGTGTTCTTTTTTGTCATCATGTGGTCAGGCTGGCAGGATGAGCTGCTACATTTGCCACCTTGACTCTCTGTTGGACCATATGTTTGAAGATCTGCAGGGGATGCAAACTGAGAATTTGCAAAGGGTCTGCTATTTTGGCAGACGTTTGAACCTCAAACCTTATTGCTGATTGAGTCTTTCTTTTCATTCTGATCTTAAGCACCAAGTGCTGTGCTGGATGTGTATGTAGTTCTTTCCATAATCAGGAAATGACTTTCAATTGCTTTTTTAATTTGATTTAGAGAAAATCTACCTTGAAGTGCATGCAATGTTCTCGACGCACACTCTTCTTTCTAGTTAATTCCTTTCACATTTGTGTTTCTGATGAAAGTTGAAGACATTGGTTGTTTGAGCAACAAATCTAAGTAGTGGTTCAAGAAGGCGGCTTGCCGCCACCTTGGGCATCTTGGAGTGGACAATAAATGCCAGCGACACATCCTGCGAATGAATTTTTAAAAATGCATCGGCATTGACCTGAAGGGATAAAATCAAACATGCATGTAGTGAGACATGAGGGAAAAGAAGTGCATAATTTCTGCCTGTTTTATTTATTACAGTAATGAAACTAGTGCAGTGGCCAACTTTGCAAGTTTGCGTTAAAATCTGGTACTGTATCTGCTTTTACATGTCCTTATGGTACTGTGATGTCCTTGAATAATAAAAGTATGAGCTTTCTTCATACTGATTTGTTTTAGAATCATAGAATAGTACAGCACAATAGGAGGCCATTTGGCCAATCGAGTCTGTTGGCTCTTTTGACCAGCAATCCAGTAAGTCCCACTCGTTCCCTATATTCCTGCAGTTTTTTCTCCATCAGGCATTTATCCAATTCCCTGTTGAAGGCTCCTATTGAATCTGTATCCATCACCCTATCAGACAGCACATTGCAAATCGTAACCACTCGCAGCGTAACAAAGCTTTTCCTCATGTTGCTGTCTTTTACCACCCACCTTAAATTTGTGCCCTCTGGTTATCAACCCTCCATCTGTTGGAAACTGTTCCTCTTCATTTACTCTCTCTAAACCCCTCATGATTTTAAACACCTCTATCAAATCTTTTCTTAGCCTTTTACTACTCGCAGGAGAACAACCCCACCTTCTCTAGTCTATCCACTATTTTACTATTTAAGAATTGTAATTTCTAGTCAAAGGCCTTGGACAGCAAACTTTGCCATTTAGCATTCTTATCTCTTATCTACTAATGTGCAAGAACATATCCTCTTAAAAGCCACAGCCTTGGGTTGTTGGAGCATTCTTGCCTCTTTGGGAGAAGTTCACTTGTTCAAGCCCCAGTCTGAGAGACTTGAGCACATAATGTAGGCTGACATTTCAGTGCAGTAGTAAGAATGCTGCACTTTGCGGTTCTGCCTTCCAGATGAAACTTTGAACCGAGGTCCTGTCTTCCCCTTTGGGTGTGTGTCAAAGATTGGGTGGCACTATTTGAAGAGGAGCAGGGGTATCCTGACCAACATTTATCCTTCTAAAAACATCAAAAGATGATTATCTGAACATGGTATTGTTTGTGGGAACTTGCCGTGCACAATTGGCTGCTGTGTTTCTCTTTATTACATTAGTGGATAAATGTAACTTTATTCTTTGTAGCAGTATTTTTGCTTGAAAATGAAATCCTTTAAACAAGGAATGGTTCAGGGAAGAACACTTTTCTACACTAATAACTCCCTAGTTGATTTGCTACAAATTGTTTTGTGTTCATTTGGAGATGGTTTTCGTTTCGGGCATGTGGCAATCTAACATATTAGTTGCATGCTCCCCTTTTGAGCCACTCTGGTGAGGGAGGTGCTGAAAGTGACCCACAGAGTAGTTTGTTCAAGAAGATGAGCACTAGCTTCAGACTGCTGCCAGAGCCAGGAAAAATCTCTGCCACGGCTACTGTCACTGGTACTGGAGCCGTTCTCCTTTCGCTTCCCCCTCACCCATCCGCCCCCTCACCCAAGGATCTTCTGCAGTGCTGGCTCTGGACTGCATTATAACTGACATCAGACCAATTCCGGAGAGAAATTAAAGCTTAAAATGAAAAGGGTTCCATGAGTCCCACAGCAGTCTGTAAAAATCATGAGACATTTTGGCGTTACGATATTTTTTGAAAGAAATAGACAAGAGTTGAAGGCATACTTCGTATGAAAAATATATCCCTCTCCCTCTTCCAAATCCTTGCTTCACCTTTTTGTCACCTTTTAATTAGATGATTGTAAAAGCAGGGAGTTGTTCCGGTATCCTAACACTCCTCCCTTAACTAGCACCACCAAAAACATTAAACTGGTCATTCCCATTATTTGCTGGTTGCTGAATCTTGCTATGTGCAGTTGGCTGACGCGCTTGCCAATATAAGTGACTGTACTTCAAAAGTTCTTGATATGTTGTGAAACACTTTGAGGTGTTTTTTCTTTCCTTTCTTTGATGTTTTAACACAGAGTGTAGACTTTATTTGTAACGTAGGCCAGTATATCTTAGTGTCCTTGCTACTGTACCGAATCGGGTCTTATCAAAGTCATAAATGATGTCTTCTGTGATTGTGATAAACTCTATATCTTGGTTATTCTTGACTTATCTGAAGCCTTTGATATGGTTGACCACACCATCCTCCTACACTGTCTCTTTGTTACCCAGCTGGTTGGGGCTGCACTGGTTCCATTGTTATGTATCTATTCCTATCCAGGGTATCACCTGAAATGGCTTCTCTTCATGCTCCTGCACAGTTAGCTCTGGTATCTCCCAAGGATCTGTCCTTGCCCCCTCCTATTTCTCATCTACATGCTGCCCCTCAGTGGTGACATCTGAAACATAGCAGGTTTCATGCGAATGCTGATGACACCCAGCTCTAACTCATCATCACCTCTCCAGTGTCTAACTTGACTGACTGCTTGTCTGACATCCGATACTGAATGAGCAGAATTTGCCTCCAGCTAAATATTGGGAAGACTGAAGCCATTATCTTTGGTCCCTTCCACAAACTCTGTTCCCTAGCTTCCGACTCCATGCCTCTCCCTGGCAACTGTCTGAGGCTGAACCAGACTGTTAGGAACATAGGAGCAGGAATACGCCATTCAGCCCATCGAGCCTGCCCCACCATTCAACATGATCATGGCTGATCTTCCACTTCAATGCCTTTTTCCTACACTATCCTCATATCCCCTTATGTCATTTGTATTTGGAAATCTGTCAATCTCTGCTTTAAACATACTCAATGACTGAGCTTCCACAGCCCTCTGGGGTAGAGAATTCCAAAGATTTGCTATCCTCTGAGTAAAGAAATTTCTCCTCATCTCTGTCCTAAGTGGCTTCCCCCTTATTTTGAAATTGTGTTCCCTGGTTCTGGGCTCCCCAACCTGGGGTAACATCTTAACTGAATCTACCCTGTCTATCCCTTTAAGTATTTTGTAGGTTTCAATGAGAACCTTGAAGTCACATGTGACCCAGAGGTGAGCTTCTGACCATATATTTACGCCATCACTATGACCCTCTGCTTTCATCTCTGTCGAGTTGCCTGACTCTTGCCCAATCTCATCTGCTGAAATCCTCATCCAAGTCTTTGCTATCTCCAATGCACTCCTGGCTGGCCCTCCTATTTTCCACCTTTAACAAACTTGAGCTCATCCAAAACTCAGTTGCCCGCATCCTAACTCGCACCAAGTCCTGTTTACCTATCACCCATGTGCTCGTTGAGCACACCTCTATTATAATTTGCATTGTTGTTTTCAGATCCCTTAGTGACATTGCCCCTCCCTATTTCTAGAGGCTCTTCCAGCCCCACAACCCTCCGAGATATCTGCGCTCCTCTAACTCTGTCCTCTTGAGCATCTCTGATTTTACTCACTTTGTCCTTGGTGGATGTACCAACAGCTGCAGAAGACCTAAGCTCTGGAATTGCCTTCATAAACGTTGCCATCTCTCTACCTTCTTTCCACCTTTAAGATGCTCCTTAAAACCTACCTCTTTGACCAAGCTGTTGGTCATCTACCAGATATCTCCTTACTTGGCTCCGTGTCCAATTTTGCCTGTTAATACTCCTGTGAAGCACCTTAGGATTTTTTAATAGATTATAGGTTCTTTATAAATGCAAACTTATTATTATGGTAGACTATTGAGAATTTCTGCACAAAACGTTTTCAGTTTGGACAGGACTGTCACTAGCACCTAACTGGAAACTGCACATGACCGTAAAGGCCTTTGTTCTGAATCCGACTGCTGAACAGTCTTATGCTCACTGAAGTTTGTCTCCTGGAATTTTCATGTTTGCGAGAGAGAGATAGGATTGCTCTGTTCATACTTTGCTCTTGGATACCATTGCCATAATTAAAGGAAAAACTCAAGATTTATAGAGGTAGGGAGTTCTGCCAATGTCCTATGCAAAACTAATCTCTTAGCAATGCCACCAAAAAATTTGCTATTTTAATTCTATTTGTGGGCTCTTGCTGAGCACAAAATGCTTTCTGCTTTTCCTTCTACTGGAGGTCACGACGCCTGAAAGTTACAAATTGTATGGAAAGTGCTTTGAGATGTTTAATGTGCTGAGGTGCTGCATTAATGCAAGTTGATCTGTCTTCCCTTCAGTGATCTCAGCCAGATCTGGTTTGGATCAAGTTTATCAAAATGACACAACCTGTACCACTATATTGACTGATTACATTCCTGAGCAGCGTCTTCCCATGTTAAAAATGTAATATAAGTGCAAGTTGTTGTGGAATCTGGAAGGGTCATGCTTCTTTCTCTTCGCTAAATGTTGCTTTGGTTGTTCTTCTAATAGAGCCATTATCAGCTGCAGCTGTGTCCTGGTGCTGACTGTCCGATGGTGATTCAGGTACAAGAACCCAAGGCTCGGCGTGTGCAGTGCAGCCGCTGTAATGAAGTTTTCTGGTAAGCATCTGACGTTGAAATTTAACCCAGTCAAACAAGGATTGATGCTGTCTTTCCAATAACACATGAAACTAAGGCCCAGGCTGCCTCTTTCATGATGTGGATAGATGTTGAAAATCTCAATGCGTGATTTGAAGAATAGCTGAGAGTTCCCTTGATATCTTGGGTAAAATTCCTCCCCAAACCACTCATCAAAAAGAGATGAATTGGTCATTCATTTCATTAGTGTTTGTTGGATCTTACCATGCAGGAAATGACTCTCTCACTTGCCCACATAAGTCACTGCGCTTTAAAGGTTATTAATTTGATGTGAATCACTTTGAGCTGTTTGAATGCTGCAAAGAGGTGTGATACAAATGTAAGTCACTCAATCCTTTGACTGTGTTAGGGAGCAGTAAACTTCACATTGGGGTACCCATCCTACTCGAGGTTCCCCCTGCATATTTCTTTCTGACTCTTATGCGATGCATACGGGTGAATATTTAAAAAAAACTCCATTTCGGGAGCTCTGGCTTCCCCTTATGAATTTTGCAAATCTTTCAGTGTTCTTTGAATAAGTTGGTTTTGTATCTGCATCAACCTGGTTATGGTTGTTTCCCACCTGTACCTCTTAATGTCACCAAATAGACTAGGAAAGCTTCCTGTAAAACGCTTTTAGTTTTAGAGATACAGCACTGAAACAGGCCCTTCAGCCCACCGAGTCTGTGCCGACCATCAACCACCCATTTATACTAATCCTACACTATTCCCATATTCCTATCACATCCCCACCTGTCCCTATATATTTCCCTACCACCTACCTATACTACGGGCAATTTATAATCGCCAATTAACCTATCAACCTGCAAGTCTTTGGCATGTGGGAGGAAACCGGAGCACCCGGAGGAAACCCACGCAGACACAGGGAGAACTTGCAGACTCCGCACAGGCAGTACCCAGAATCGAACCCGGGTCCCTGGAGCTGTGAGGCTGCGGTGCTAACCACTGCGCCACTGTGCCGCCCCAGTTTACACTGAGGTGAAAGAGTATATTTATATCTGGCCAGCTCCAAATCTATGTGTGGTGGAAATTAATAATTGTATTGTTTTTGGACAATGTCCTGTATTACTCTTTGGGAGTGTTTTACTCTTGGTAGTTCCAACGAGTCTCTCCCTCTTTATTCCCTTTGCCCCTCCCCATTTTCTTTTGCTGGGCCAAGACCCAGCTAAAAACAACCTGGTTGACAGGGCTAATGGCACCAGGTCCACAGCTGACTAATGAAGCAAGCGTTGTCTTGTTGCAGTGTGGATCTGGATCTCGGCTAAGTGCCTTTCTGTGGTGGTACTATGGTGGGTACCTCAATATGGTGGCAGAGTAGAAAATTACCCCACCACTCCAGCACCATGTGTAACTTCAGCTTTGGTTTCATATAGTTTAGCAGTTATGCACTGTTATATTACCTGAACATTCTTAGATTGATATTCTGTGGTTGCGCCCTGGCATCAGTCACTCTGTAAAACGGATGAGATTATAATTTCTTGGCTGTGTAATGGTGCTGGGGGAGGGTGGGTGGAGAAACCAGTCAGTCCTTAATAGGATGCTATAAAATTAAGAGTACATTGGTGTACTGATGAAATCAAATCTGTTTCACAGAGGAAAATAGTTCTTCATCAGGGTTGTAAATAAAATTGAGGCTATTTGTGATACTAATAGGGATTTGATCTTGGCAGATAGTTTCAAGTTGCCAATGTAAACTAATTTTATGTTGTGAATGGATCTTTTTTTTTGTTGAATTTATTCACTCAGCATGTGGGCATTGCTGGCAAGGCCAGCATTTATTGCCCATCCTTAATTTCCCATGAGAAGGTGGTGATGAGCTGCCTTCTTGAGCTGCTGCAGTCCTTGTGGTGAAGGTACTCACACAGTGCTGTTAGATAAGGAGTTGCAGCGACAATGAAGTAATGGCCGATATATTTCCATTTCAGGCTGGTGAGTGGCTTGGAGGTGGTGATACTTCCATGCACCTGCTGCCATTTTCCTTTTAGGTGGCAGAGGTCGTGGGTAGCAAACAGCTTACACAGAAAGCAGAGAGTAGGTTAGGGCTATAGGTAGTTACTTGCATTGCCAAGCGGTCTACAAGGATCAGAGTTGGGACCATTGTTCACCATTTATGCAAATGGTTTGGATTCGGCAGTTGGAAGCACATTCTCAATTTATGGATAACTCCAAATTGGGGGGTGTAGTTAATACAGAGCAGATTGTGACATAATAAAGGAAGACATCATAAACTTGCAGAATGGGTATGTAATTGTATAGATAATGTATAGCTAAGTGTGATGTAATATATTTTGGTAGGAAGAATAAGGAAGCCACACATCCCTTGTCAAATAAGTGTCAAAATGGGGTAGAGAAACAGGGATCTGGGGGTGCAGATACAGATCTCTAAAAGTAGTGGCATAGGTTAGTAAGGCCATTTAAAAAAAAAAGGCATTGGTGTTCATTTCTAGAGGGATAGAATTGGGGAAGGAAGAGAAGCTATGTTAAAGTTGTATAGAAACAGAAAGTGCTGGAAAAACTCAGCAGTTCTGGCAGCATCTGTGGAGAGAGAAGCAGAGTTAAAGTTTCAGGTCCGACATATCTGCTCTGATGATGCAACCTTCCGCGACAGTGCTTCTGATATGTCTTCCTTTTTCTTCAATTGAGGATTTCCCCGACTGTGGTTGACAAGGCCCTCAACCGTGTCCAACCCATTTCCCGCACTTCTGTGCTCACCCCTTCCCTTCCCTCCCAGAACCGCGACAGGGCTCCCCTTGTCCTCACTTTCCATTCCACCCGCCTACACATCCAAAGGGTCATTCTCCACCATTTTCGCCACCTCCAGCATGATGCCACCACCAAACGCATCTTCCCTTCCCCTGCCCTGTCAGTATTCCACGCCACCGTGGTCCACACCTCCATTACTCCCTACACCTCGACCCCTTCCCATGGCACCTGCCCATGCAATCGCAGGAGGTGTAATATCTGCACTTTTACCTCCTCTCTCCTTGCTATCCAGGGCCCCAAACACTCCTTTCAGGTGAAGCAGCGATTGTACCTCTTTCAATTTAGTATATTGTATTCGCTGCTCACAATGTGGTCTCCTTTACATTGGGGAGACCAAACGCAGATTGGGTGACCGCTTTGCAAAACACCTCTGTTCAGTCCGAAAGCATGACCCCGAGCTTCTGGTTGCTTGCCATTTCAACACACACCCTGCTGTCATACGCACATCTTTGTCCTTGGCCTGCTGCAGTGTTCCAGTGAAAATCAGTGCAAGCTTGAGGAACCGTACCTTATTTTCCGATTAGGCACGCTACAGCCTACCAGACTGGACATTGAGTTTAATAATTTCAGAGTTTGACTGCCCCTTTTTTATTTTATTCTGTTCCATTTTTTTTTACCATGTGTTTGCCTACTTTTTTTTATGTTTGTGCTTTTGGCTAGGGCGACTCATTATTCTGTCATTCACACTCCCTCTAAACTAATGCTTTGTCTTTCACCACACTATTAGCACACTCTCTTTGCCTTGTCCCATGACCTTGTCAATTAATCTTTCCGACCTTCTGTCCTATCACCCATCTTCCCTTTTGTTCTCTTCTTCCCCCCCCCCTCCCCCCACCCTTTCAACCCCTACTTTACTTGTTTAAAACCTATTACATTTCTAACCTCTGCAAGCTCTGTTGAAAGGTCACTGACCTGAAACCTTAATTCTGCTTCTCTGTCCACAGATGCTGCCAGACCTGCTGAGTTTTTCCAGAACTTTCTGTTTTTATTTCAGATTTCCAGCATCTGCAGTAGTTTGCTTTTATCACCGTTGTATAGACTTGGTTACACCACACTTAGAGTAATGTGAACAGTTCTGGTCTCTATGCTATCTTAAAAGATATAGAGGCACTGGAGAATGTGCAAAAAAAAGATTTGCTGGAATGAGAACAGGAAGTGCCAGAAATACTCAGCAGGCCTAGCAGCTTCTGTGGCGAGAGAGAGAAACAGGGTTAACGACCCTTCATCAGAACTGGCAAAAGTTAGAATTGCAGCAGTCTTTGACTAAGTGAGAGGGGGGAGGGGGGATGTAGGACAAGAAGAAGGACTGTGCTAGGACGGAGTGCAGGGGGGAGGTTAAATGGCAGATGTCATGGAACCGAATGCAAATGAAGTGCTAAATAGTTGTAGCTAAAAAGACAAAACACGAATCCAGATAGAGTGCTAATGACAGAATAATGAACAGGTGTGTACGAAAGCAAAAACATGAAAAATAAGTTTAAGACTAGCACATGGTTAAAATTTTAAAAATATATATATTTGTAAAAAAATAAGTAATAAAAATAATAAATGAACAAAAAATAATGGGCTCATGGTCTGAAATCATTGAACTCAATAGATTACAGAAGGATGCAAAGTGCCTAGTCGGAAAATGAGGTGCTGTTCCTTGAGCTTGCGCTGATGTGCACGAGCACTGCAGTAGGCAGTGTGGGCATGAGAGCAGGGTGGAGAATTAAATTGGCAAGCAACTGGAAGCTCGGGATCATGCTTGTGGACCAAGTGGATGTGTTCTGCAAAGCGGAATGATGCCAGAACTGAGAGGTTATACCTATCAAGAACGATTGAAGAGACTGGGGCTCTTTACTCGGGAAAAGAGAAGACTGAAGGGTGACCTGATAGAGGTCTTCAGGTTATGAAAGGTTTGATAGGGTAGGTGTAGAAATGATTCCAATTCGAGGGGAGATTAAAACAAGGGGCCATAAAATAGTCACTTTTTTTATTGGTTCGTGGGATGTGTTTGTGGCTGGCTAGGCCAGCATTTATTGCCCATCCCTATTTGCTCTTGAGAAGGTGGTGGTGAACTACCTCTTGAACCACTGCAGTCCTTGGATTGTAGGCACACCAGTGTTAGGAAGGGAGTTCCAGGATTTTGACCCAGCGACAGTGAAGGAACGGCCATATCGTTTCAAGTCAGGGTGGTGTGTGGCTTGCTGGGGGAATTTGCAGGTGGTGGTGTTCCCATACATCTGCCACCTTTGTCCTTCTAGGTGGTAGAGGTCGTGATTGAAGTATAGGAGATCCTGAACGGTCTTGATAGGGTGAATGTGGAGGGGATGTTTCCTCTTGTGGGTGAGTCCAGAACTAGGGGGCACTGTTTGAAAATTAGGGATCGGCCTTTTAGGACAGAGACGGGGAGAAATGTTTTCTCTGAGGGTTGTGCGACTTTGGATTTCTTTGCCTCAGAAGGTGGTGGAGGCGGGGTCATTGAATATTTTTAAGGCGGGGGTAGATAGATTCTTGTTAGGCAAGGGATTCAAAGCTTATTGGGGGTAGATGGCAATGTGGAATTTGAGACAAACAGATCAGCCATGATCTTATTAAATGGCGGAGCAAGCTCGACGGGCTGAATGGCCTACTTCTGCTCCTAATTCGTATGGTCATATGGGTTTGGAAGGTGCTATTGAAGGAGCCTTGGCGATGGTACACACTGCCGCCACTGTGCGTCGGCGGTGGAGGGAGTGAATGTTGAAGGTGGTGGACGGGGTGCCAATCAAGTGGGCTGCTTTGTCCTGGATCGTGTGGAGCTTCTTGAGTGTTGTTGGAGCTGCACCCATCCAGGCCAGTGGAGAGTATTCCATCACACTCCTGACTTGTGCCTTGTAGATGGTGCACAGGTGCTGGGGAGACGGGAGGTGAGTTACTCACTGCAGAATTCCCAGCCTCTGGCCTCCTCTTGTAGCCACGGTATTTATGTGGCTGGTCCAGTTCAGTTTCTGGTCAGTGGTGACCCCCAGGATGTTGATAGTGGGAAATTCAGCGATGGTAATGCCGTTGAACATCAAGGGGAGATGGTTAGATGCTCTCTTGTTAACGATGGTCATTGCCCGGCACTTGTGTGGGGCGACTGTTACTTGCCAGTGTCTGAGGAGTCGCAAATGGTGCTGAACATTGTGCAAACATCCCCACTTCTGACCTTATGATGGAGGGAAGGTCATTGATGAAGCAGTTGAAGATGGTTGGGCCAAGGACACTACCCTGAGGAACTCCTGCAGTGATGTCCTAGGACTGAAATGATTGGCCTTTAACAACCACAACCATCTTCCTTTGTGCTAGATATATGATTACAACCAGCGGAGAGTTCTCTCCCTGATTCCCATTGATTCCAGTTTTGCTTGGGCTCCTTGATGCCTTACTCGGTCAAATGCTGCCTTGATGTCAAGGTCAGTCACTCTCTCACCTCACCTCTTGAGTTTAGCCCTTTTGTCCATGTTTGGACCAAGGCTATAATGAGGTCAGGAGCTGAGTGGTTTTGGCAGAATCCAAACTGAGCATCATCGAGCAGGTTATTACTGAGCAAGTGCTGCTTCATAGCACTGTTGATGACCCCATCCATCACTTTACTGATAATTGAGAGTAGATTGGTAGGGCAGTAATTGGCCGGGTTGGAGTTGTCCTGTTTTTTGTGCACAGGATATATCTGGGCAATTTTCCACATTACTGGGTGATGCCAGTATTGTAGCTGTACTGGGACAGCTTGGCTAAGGCCGCGGCTAGTTCTGGAGCACAGATTATCAGTACTATTGCCGGAATATTGTCAAGGCCCATAGCCCTTGCTGTATCCAGTGCCTTCAGCCATTTCTTGATATTATGTGGAGGAAGTAGTTCAAGTGACTAGCATAGATGCATTTGAAGGGAAGCTAGATAAATACACGAGGGAGAAGGGGAATAAAAGGGTATTTGGATAGGGTTAAATGAAGAGGGGTGGGAGGAGGCTTGTGTGGAACTTAAACATCTGCATGGACCTGTTCTGTCAAATTACCTGTTTCTGTGCTTTAAATAGTTTGGCAAGTGCTGTTAAAGAAGCGTTAGCGAGTTGCTGCAGTGCATCTTGTAGATGTTACACACTGCAGCCATGTTGCAACAGTGATGGAGGGAGTGCATGTTATATCACAAACTATCTACAGGTTATATGATAAACATCTGTAGTTGTCCTGCATTGTGACTATGGAAGATGTCTATCTAAATTTCTGGAATTCAGAAGGAGCTGTTCAGAAAAACAAGATTTTCCTTAGTCAATTTTTTAAAAATTGACTTTAAAAATTACCGTATTTTAACAGATGACCCCAATGGAAATCTCCCATCACTTTAAAAATTACTTTTTTAAAGTGATGGGAGATTTCCATTGGGGCCATCTTAAAACAGTTTTCCAACTCTGACTGCTGGAGATGAGTGAAACCTGGCTGGAAGTTCAAATCGATTACAGCGACCTGAGATCATCAGATTTCTCACTCTCGAGTTTTCATTTCCCCCAGTCCTCTTTCTGCTCCTGTTTCCTGCGTGCACCCATTGTATGTGCAGGTGCCAGCCATACAGCAAAAGCAATTTGAACCAACATGGCAAGAGCAGCCCAGGCTTGACTCGCCTTCCTTTTCAGCAATGTGGGTGTGATCCAAAAACTCAGCTGAGCAGACAGATCTATCCTGAATCTACCTCAATAATGCTGCATCTTGGTCCAGTGTGCAGCAGGAAGCATGATAGTCATTTATTAGTCTGTATGCAATTGTAAAATTGTACAATTGGTATGACCAGTTAAGCATTGGGTCTGAAAATTGTGACCTGCCCAGTTTATACTGTATATTAAAAATGAATAGAGTCGAAAGAAAGGTGTCCATTGTTGGTTCATCAGCAACAAAATGCATTTAGATAGCTCAATTTTAGAATGAAAAATGTCCCAACAGAGTGTTTTCAGGAGGTTTGGGAGAGCTGACCGAAAGTTTGGTTCAAGAGATAGTTTTGGAAAGACCTTTAAGATGTTTGAGAAGTGAAGTGGCAGAGTGGTTTGGGGAGGGAGTCCCAAGGAAGAGGTTGCTAAAAGTGGAGGGAGGGGAGATGCATGGCAGCTCAGAGTTACAGGTCTGGAGGACATTAGAGTGAACATAAGGTTGGAGGAGGTTGCAGTGGGAGGGTGGGGTCAGGCTCGGATGGATTTGTAGACCAGGGCAAGGGTTTTGTATTTCATCCGTTTTGGGGGAGTGAGATGTCAGTTTTGGTCAGCAGAGTTGGGTGATGGATGAGTGGCCGTGAGTGCAGGGCAGGGTGCTTAGATGAGTTTGAGGAGTAGAGATCAGCAAGTTGGCAAGGAGAACTTTGGAGAAGTTCAGTCCAGAGTTGGTAAATAGACAAAAAGTTTTGGCAGTAATGAGGGGGTAAAATAGAGGTGGGGGTGGCCATTGATATGGACTTGAGCAGTCTTGGTGATGGATAGGATATGAGTTTGAAGCTCAGCTCTTTTCAAACAAGGTGTGGAGAGTACGTACTGTCTGGTTCTACCTGAATCAGCTGGGTTAATGGCAGGTGAATTGAGTTAATGGCAAGAGAATGTAGCTTTTTGGTGGGTACTGAATACAATGTTTTCTGTCTTCTCCCATGTTAAGTTGTGTGAAATTCTGGCTCATTGACTTAATGTCAGTGAGAGATGGTTGTGAGGCTAAAGTATGAGGAAGAGAAGAGCACTCAATGTCATTTATTGTACTCAAGGTGAGGGATGTTGATATTCCAATTTCAAGCATCCAGTTTCTATTTCAAACACTCCTAGGTTAGGTATAGTCCTGGCTATATGTAAAGCTGTCTCTATATAATACTTCAGCCCCAACGTCAGAACAGCATCCCTTACTGCACCAGTGACATTTCACTTCCCAGCTATCCTGTGGCTTCTGAGTGAGATTAGTGCTGTTTTAGGGTGAGTTCTGTGCAGTAGACCAATGTTCCCCTAGGAAATGAATCAACATAGCCAGCAGATAGTGTTTCATCCCAACCACGTGGGCTGGATTTGTACCCAAGACTTAATCACTTTCACCATGAACCTCATTCGTTAACATTCATTCTAACATTTTTCCTTGAACTAACCTTGGAGCTTAGTAAACAAGCTGCTTCATCAGGATGCTGTTGGTTGATGGTCTGCTATTATTTGTGCTGTTTTGGTGCTCTTGCTGCAATGCATCTTTTGGCAGCCTTGAATTTCAATCCTAATCTCTTTTCCAGTGATGTGTAATTATTTTGGGTTGAGACTGAATTGCACACAGTTGTGCAAAAGCTGTTAATTTATTTGGCTGGGGTGGAGGATAGTGAAGGGTAAAACTGAGGTTGTTTTATAACGACAGTGTGCAGCTTTGTTCGAGAATTTGGAAGCAGAAAGTTCTCCAGTCAGTTTATACTAGAAGACTAAATTTTGGAACTTGGGCCTTTATTTCCTTTTACAAATGGGGATGCAGTTTTCCCCAATGGCCAATGGGTTAAGGCTACTGCTGTTCTAATGATAAAGGAGTCTCAAAAGTGTACATTTTGTTCAGTGGACTCTCTGCTAACCCCACCCCCATTTTTTTAATTGCATCTTTAAACCTAAATAAATGAAGTACTTATAATTTATCCCCAGGCCAATCCTGCCACCACCACCCTTACGCTAGTATGGTTGCAGATATGTTTTCCAGAAAGACTGCTGTTTTGTTTTAAGCAAACTTCTTCGGGTTGTCTGGGGTTAAGTCAGTAACCTTGAGGGAAGGAGACCAAAAATGGTGCGTCTTTGGGGAGAGGAGTTTGGCCTTTTCTTCAAGCATGAATATCCAAAGGTTGATGCATGCGTGAATACCTGTTGGCGTTGCATAAAGCGCATGCGCAGAGGCCGACCAGGCGCGTTGCCTGAAGATGCACACGTCACGTGATGACGTCATCGGTGCATGCGCTAACCAGTCCTGGCAAGTCTGAACGCAGCGCATGCGCAGAGAGCAGGAGACCGTCTGCGCATGTGTGCACCGCGGCGCAGCCTGATGACGTCAGTGGCGGCCAGCGTTGTCAGGAATCACTTTGTTTCTTCAAAAGAGATAGCAATATTTTACTAAATGTAGACAACAGTCCAGCATGAAGTGCATCCTGTCAAAGACATGTAAAGAAAGCTTTGCAATCATTGTTCAGGTGGTATCTTTATGCACAACTTTGGCTTTTGTTGTGAATCAGTTATAATGCCATTGTAAGCAGCAGCCCACAGTGGCTGTGTTTGTGGAAGGAGAAAAAAACATTTGAGGGGTGGGGAGGAAAGAAATATCTCTTGGATCACCAGGGCTGACCTCTGCATCCATATCTATTAAACATGGGGGAGGCGGTGGCGTAGTGGTATTGTCACTGGACTAGTAACCCAGAGACCCAGGGTATTGCTCTGGGGGCATGGGTTCAAATCCCACCACAGCAGAAGATGGAATTTGAATTCAATTAATAAATCTGGAATTAAAAAGCTAATCTAATGATGGCCATGAAACCATTGTTGATTGTTGTAAAAACTCATCTGGTTCACTAATGTCCTTGAGGGAAGGAAATCTGCTGTCCTTACCTGGTCTGGCCTACATGTGACTCCAGACCCACAGCAATGTGGTTGGCTTTTATATGCCCTCTGAAATGGCCTAGCAAGCCACTCAATTGTATCTAACCGCTACGAATAAAAAGGAATGCAACCGGACGGACCACCCGGCATCGACCTAGGCACCGGAAACGACAACTGCAAACCCAGCCCTGTCGACCCTGCAAAGTCCTCCTTACTAACATCTGGGTGCTTGTGCCAAAGTTGGGAGAGCTGTCCCACGAACTAGTCAAGCAGCAGCCTGACATAGTCATATTCACGGAATCATACCTGACAGACAATGTCCCAGACTCTGCCATCACCATCCCCGGGTATGTCCTGTCCCATCGGCAGGACAAACCCAGCAGAGGTGGCGGCACAGAGATATACAGTAGGGAGGGGGTTGCCCTGGGAGTCCTCAACAACATCTCTGGACCCCATGAAGTCTCATGGCACCAGGTCAAACATGGAAACCTCCTGCTGATTACCACCTGCCGCCCTCCCTCAACTGATGAGTCAGTACTCCTCCTTGTTGAACAGCACTTGGAGGAAGCACTGTGGGTGGCAAGGGCACAGAATGTACTCTGGGTGGGAGACTTCACTGTCCATCACCAAGAGTGGCTCGGTAGCACCACTACTGACGGAGCTGGCCGAGTCCTAAAGGACATATCTGCTAGACTGGGTATGCGACAGGTGGTGAGGGAACCAACAAGAGGGGAAAACATACTTGACCTCGTCCTCACCGATCTGCCTGCCGCAGATGCATCTGCCCATGAAAGTATTGGTAGGAGTGACCACCGCACAGTCGTTGTGGAGACGAAGATCTGCCTTCACATCGAGGATAACGTCCTTCGTGTTATGTGGCACTACCACCGTGCTAAATGGGATAGATTTTGAACAGATCTAGCAATGCAAAACTGGGCGTCCTTGAGGCGCTGTGAGCCATCAGCAGCAGCAGAACTGTACTCAACCATAATCTGTAACCTCATGGCCCAGCATATCCCCCACCCCACCATTACCATCAAGCCAGGAGACCAACCCTGGTTCAATGAAGAGTGCAGGAGCAGTACCAGGCATACCTCAAAATGAGGTGTCAACCTGGTGAAGTTACAACACAGGACTATCTGCGTACCAAACTACGTAAGCAGCATGCGATAGACAGAGCTAAGCGATCCCATAACCAACGGATCAGATCTAAGCTCTGCAGTCCTGGCACATCCAGTCGTGAATGGTGGTGGACAATTAAACAACTAACTGGAGGAGGTGGCTGCACAAATATCCCCATCCTCAATGATGGGGGAGCCCAGCACATCAGTGCGAAAGATAAGGCTGAAGCATTTGCAGCAATCTTCAGCCAGAAGTGCCGACTTGATGATCCATCTCGGCCTCCTCTTGAAGTCCCCAGCATCACAGATGCCAGACTTCAGCCAATTCAATTCACTCCGCGTGATATCAAGAAACGACTGAAGGCACTGGATACTGCAAAGGCTATGGGCCCTCACAATATTCCAGCAATAGTACAGAAGACCTGTGCTCCAGAATGTGCCACGCCCCTAACCAAACTGTTCCAGTACAGCTACAACAGTGGCATCTACCCTGCAATGTGGAAAATTGCCCAGGTATGTCTTGTGCATAAAAAGCAGGACAAGTCCAACCCAGCCAATTGCTGCCCCATCAGTCTACTCTCAATCATCAGTAAAGGGATGGAAGGTGTCATCAACAGTACCATCAAGCAGCAGTGCTTAGCAATAACCTGCTCAGTGACGCTCAGTTTGGGTTCTGCCAGGGTCACTCAGCTCCTGACCTCATTACAGCCTTGGTTCAAACATGGACTAAAGAGGTGAGGTGAGAGTGATTGCCCTTGACATCAAGGCAGCATGTGACCGACTAGGGCATCAAGGAGCCCTAGCAAAACTGAGGTCAGTGGGAATCAGGGGAAAGCCCTCTGCTGGCTGGAATCATACATAGCGCAAAGGAAGATGGTTGTGGTTGTTGGAGGTCAATAATCTGAGCTCTAGGACATCACTGCAGGAGTTCCTCAGGGTAGTGTCCTAGGCCCAACATCTTCAGCTGCTTCATCAATGACCTTCCTTCAATCATAAGGTCAGAAATGGGGATGTTCGCTGATGTTTGCACAATGTTCATTCGTGACTCCTCAGATACTGAAGCAGTCCGTGTAGAACTGCAGCAAGATTTGGACAATATCCAGGCTTGGGCTGATAAGTGGCAAGTAACATTCGTGCCACACAAGTGCCAGGCAATGACCATCTCCAACAAGAGTGAATCTAACCATCTCCCCTTGCCATTCAATGGCATTACCATCGCTGAATCCCCCACTATCAACATCCTAGGGGCTGCCATTGACCAGAAACTGGACTGGAGTAGCCATATAAATACCGTGGCTACAAGAGCAAGTCAGAGGCTAGGAATCCTGCGGCGAGTAACAAGCCTCCTGTCTCCCCAAAGCTTGTCCACCATCTGCAAGGCACAAGTCAGGAGTGTGATGGAATACTGTCCACTTGCCTGGACAGGTGCAGCTCCAACAACACTCAAGAAGCTCGACACCATCTAGGACAAAGCAGCCCGCTTGATTGGCACCCCATCTAGAAACATTCACTCCCTCCACTACTGACGCACAGTGGCAGCTGTGTTAACCATCTACAAGATGCACTGCAGCAACGCACCAAGGCTCCTTAGACAGCACCTTCCAAACCCGCGACCTCTACCAACTCAAAGGACAAGGGCAGCAAATGCATGGGAACATCACCACCTGCAAGTTCCCCTCCAAGTCACACACCATCCTGACTTGGAACTATAGCGCCGTTCCTTCACTGTCACTGGGTCAAAATCCTGGAATTCCCTTCCTAACAGCACTGTGGCGTACCTACCCCACATGGACTGCAGCGGTTCAAGAATGCAGCTCACCACCACCTTCTCAAGGGCAATTAGGGATGGGCAATAAATTCTGGCCTGGTCAGCGACGCCCACATCCCATGAATGAATAAAAAAAAAACACTAAGAAACCCCCAACAGTCGAGGGTCTTGGGCTGGCCATCTGAGGGCCTGTTTTTCTCTTATTAACTGCTTCCCACTTGCAAGAGAAGAATGTCATGCAGCTTTAATGTGATGAACCAGAATCTGCATAAGGCTACAGTTGGAATGATACCTGCGAAAGCATGCGCAAGTTCCCAACGTTGTTTGACCTTGCTTCATGCATCCAAAAGAAATGTGTTGAACATTGAGGATATACTGATCTTTCGACACCTAACACAGTTCTTCCTCACTTATAACCATTGCAGCCTCCATTCATAGAGTGTGCACCTGTGTTTTTATTGGAGAGCAGTCTTCAGCTCCAAACAGCACTTCCACCTCCTCAACCCCACCATGCTAAAAATTGTAATTCCTTCTACAGAAAATGAATCCAAGGGAGCAATGTTGTCCACGTGTCTCCATTGTGAGCAATTCGGCCACTTTTCTGTCCTCACCACAAGAGTTGCCCTTTCATGCTTAGCTGTGGTTCTTTAACAGCAGCACCCTAGCCAGTTGTGCCTACTGGCCAGGTTCCGTGGGCAAGCTGTTCCTGTGCTTGTAGCCTATTCAAATTCGGAAAGGGAAAAAATGGACCAGGCCAGGTTAACCTTCTACACTGTGAGGAGGCAGGTGAGTGTGCAGTGAGACCAGTTCAAACCCATTTTTCCCATTGAAAAGTTCTGTGCTGTGGACTTGTTTAAAAGGGGATATGTGTCTTGATGAACCCGTTGTGTGTGCCCTCATATTGTAGAGCACAAATCATTTATTTTGTGCAATTACACGCACTAGAATCATCGAATGATACAGCACGCCCTTTGTGCCTGTGCTTGTCCTTTGGTTGAGCTCCTCAATTCGTCCCACTCCCCTGCTCTTTACCCATAACCCTGCAAATTTTTCCACTTCAGGTATTTATCCAGTACCCCTTTGAGGGTCATTATTCAACTGTTTCCACCACCCTTTCAGGCAGTGCATTCCAGTCCTAACAAATATCTATAATGTTTAAAAAAAATCTTGCTTCTACACACATGCTGTCGTCTTTACACTAATAAATGGCTTGTCTGTATTTATATTACAAGCTACCTATGCAAACATGTCATGTTGCAATTGGTTGAACCTTCTCCCGCCCCCCCTCAATTGGTGATGCTGCAGAGCCACCCAGGCAAGAGAGTGCAATTACAGCATGACAAGTTTACATAAGTACCCATTCTCAATTTATAACGGAAGCATAGAACACTCTGATAAGCATGTATGACTTGAAAATAGGACTGAATTATATTTGTGTTCCATGGTGCAATTATCCACCACCCCCTAAACCCCACTTTGCTTGAAGCCCACAGTTTGTCTTTGCTCCCGATACGCAATCCTGTAGATGATTGACTAGCAATATGACATAGAATTTTAAATCATTCTGGTGTTTATGCTCCATACGAAGCTCATCCCACTTTACATAATCTCACCCTATCAACATATCCTATTCCTTTCTCCCTCATATACTTCCTCTTACATGCATCCATGCAACTCACCTCAACTGCTCCATGTGAAATTCATTATTTGGATTGTTTAGAGACCATCTTGTGTTTATGGCCACTAGTTCTGGATGCCCCTGCAAGTGGAGACATCTTCCCTACATCTATCAAACCCTTGATTCATTTTTAAAGACCCCTTTTGGGTCATCTCTCAGTCTTGTCTTTCCTAGGGAGAAGAGACCCAGCCTGTTCTGTCTTTTCAGATAGTTGTACCACCTCAGCTCTGGAATATTTGGAAATCTCTTGCATTTCTCCATGTTTCGCTATCATTTTTGTAATATGGAGACCTGAACTGTGCAGTGTACTCCCAAGTGTGGTCTAACTAAGGTAATATATTGAAAGTCTTGCATCTATGCATTCTTATTGTCGACTTTTCCCCCATTCCCATTGCCGTTCTTGTAATTAACTTCCTGCTAATTTCACGTTGGGTTCATTGGTGAAGATTTTTTTTTTGCTTCTCCCAGGACTTTACATGGTGTGGGAGCATGGGTGGTGGTGGGGGAGTGTGGGGAGTGGCCATTATATTTGTAAAGTTACTGTGTGGGACATGCTCAGTAGACCAGTTGGTCTTTTCCTGTCCATTGTCTTCACATGTTTGTATAAACTTAACACTCTCTAGCTTTACATCAAGATAAAAAGTGAGAGAAGAGAGAGCTACATGAATTATAAATAGTTAGTTGTGAAGCTGACTAAGTGTAAATTGACTGAGAGAATCTCTAGTGATCATGGTTTAGACTTTCTCTTTTTGTTTTCTTATCCTCCTTCAACCTCCTCTTCTGGAGGAGTTGACTGTTAAGGAATGGTAAAAAGGAAGTGATTGTTTTCACGTGTGAATCTAGACTACTGAGTGTTGGCATTTCATTTGACTGTGATGTCCTTTGCTGAAGTTCACATGCATCAGGAAGGATTGCTGGATAACGAACAGAAGTGGGACCCAATCCACCTATGCTTTTTTTTGTTTACCTTTTACCCTGCCATCCTTAGCCCAGGTGCTAATTGCAATGTCTCCACGACTGGATGTCCTGAAGTTAGCTCACTCTCTAGATGCCAGAGATTGATCCAAGGACCCTTGTGGCCACTATGGCTCTGTTGGGCTATGGTTGACCTAGTTCATGAGAGCTTTTTTTAAAACTGTGGTCTTTGATTTATTGGTTGAGCGCAACATGTATTTGTCAAAAGACGTAAATAGGAGAAGGAGTAAACCATATGAGTTCGCGAGCTGCCTCAACCATTCAGTACGGTCGTGGCTGATCCTAGGCCTCAACTCCACTTTCCTCCTATCTCCCCATATTCCTTGATTTCCCCCTTCACCAGAAATCTGTCCATCTGCCTTAAATATATTCAACAATGGACATCCACAACCCCTAGGGTAGAGAATTCCAAAGATTCACAACCGTTTGACCCTTTGAGTGAAGAAATTTCTCATCGGTCCTAAATGATCGACCCCTTATCCTGAGACTGCTCCCGTGTTCTAGATTCCCCAGCCAGGGGAAACAACCCCTCAGTCTCTACTCTGTCAAGCCCCTTCAGACTCTTCTGGGATCTGTGCAGCAGCTGTAAAAATGCTTTTCAGAGCGTGTGATGGTAGCTTTCAAACCCTTCTGCTGGAACCCTTGATGTATTATTTATTTTCAAAGATCTCATCATCCACGAGTTCAACTCATACTTGAATTTTGTAACAACTCTGTGTATTGAAGTTGTGGGGGGTGCATCCAGAAATTCACTAAATACCTGGATATGTTAGCAACTCTTGGGCAAATGATCCTTGATTAGATCCTGAGATAAGGTTAAAGGGTGATTTGATCAGTTTTCAATATATTAAGGGAGCAAATAGGATAGGTAGAGAGAACCTATTTCCGCTGGTTGGGGACTCTAGATTGGGGGCATTGTAAAAAAGAAAATAGAGCCAGATAGAGTCATTACTGCACAGAAGGAGGCCATTCGTCTCATCGAGTCCATGCTGGCTCTGTCTAGAGCTATCCAATCAGTGTCATTCCCTCTATCTATACTGGGCTATCCCTGTGGCCCTGCAAGTTTATTTCCCTCAAGTACCCATCCAATTTCCTTTTGAAATCATTCCTAGTTTCTGCTTCCGCCACTGTTGTAGGCAGAGCGTTCCGGGTCATTACCACCCATTGCATAAAAAGTTCTTACTCATATCCCCTCCTGCATCTTTTGCCCAAAACCTTAAATCTGTGTCCCCAAATCCTTGTACCACTAGTTAATGGGAACGGCATTTTTTTGTCTACCTTATCTAAATCTGTCGTCATCTTGTTTTTAAAAAAAAAAAATTTTTATTTTAGAGATCCAGCACTGAAACAGGCCCTTCGGCCCACCGAGTCTGTGCCGACCAACAACCAACATTTATACTAATCCTACATTAATCCCATATTCCCTACTACATCCCCACCATTCTCCTACCACCTACCTACACTAGGGGCAATTTACAATGGCCAATTTACCTATCAACCTGCAAGTCTTTGGTATGTGGGAGGAGCACCCAGAGGAAACCCACGTGGTCACAGGGAGAACTTGCAAACTCTGCACAGGCAGTACCCAGAACTGAACCCGGGTCGCTGGAGCTGTGAGGCTGCGGTGCTAACCACTGCGCCACTGTGCCGCCCACAATATACCTCAATCAAATCTTTCCTCGATTTAATTTGTTCCAAGGGGAACAACCCCAGCTTCTCCAGCCTAAGCTTGTAGCTAAAATCCATCATCCCTGGAACCATTCTGGTAAATCTCCTTCTGCACCCTCTCAGGGACCCTTAAATCCTTCCTGAAGTGTGGTGACCAGAACTGGATGTAGTACTCTAGTTGTGGTCCAGCCAGAGCTTAATAATAGTTCAGCATAATTTCCCTGTTCTTGTACTCAATATGCCTATTTACTGTTACGACCGGGTGAGGAAGGGGTCTCAGGCTCCCCTCTGGCCCCTTTCCTGGTTTGGCCGTAACAGGGTTTAACTTTTTAAAACTGTGTTTTAGCTTCACCTCAGTGAGTCCTTACTCACTGCTCTCTAATTGTAATTATAAATGAACCAATCAGACAGGCTTTCTTAGGTTTAAACAAGAAAGATGTAAGTTTATTAGCCTTAACACTCTAACTCAGTTAAATTACTAAAAATACATGATGCAACCACACGAGCATGCATACGAGGTAACCACGGTCACAAATGGGTACAGAGAGGGAGAAAGAATAAAGGAGGGAGTTTGGAGTCGTAAATGGAATTCAGTTACTGTCTTTAGTTTGGATGTAAAGATCTTGATTGGCGTTAAGTCTCACAGTTCTCGCTGGGGCCCAGTGCACACTTTTAAACTTGTTTCGCTGGTCCCAGAAGGCTGAAGAGGTCCTCTGTCTTGAGACATACGTTGCTTCTGTAGATCCCTGGAACTTTGCATGAGCGAGAGACAGGGAGAGAGCGGTGCTTTCTTCTTGAAGTTCAATTGCAGTCTCCCCTTTCTTTGTGGCGCAATTCAAAAAGTCCCCCAGGTTGGCCAGCAGGTTAATCATGTGACCAACTCTTTGTTTGAAGCGGCTTCGTCTGCAAGGATTGTTGATTTCAAAAGTTCTCCAGTCACACTCTGGGGGCTGGAGTGCTGGTTCTTGGACAGACAATGGCTCTCAATGTCTTTTGATCATCACTATTGATAAAACCCATCTTGAATTGAATCAGGGAGCACTCCCATTGTCTCTCTATGCAGCTGTCTCTCAGAATGCAAATGTGCAGCCATGTTTTCAGCAGTTCAGCTCTGTGGTCTTTTTAAACAAGTTATTTTCAATGTCTAGTAAAAGTTCAAATAGTGTTCTGTATGCCGAAATTAATATGTTTCCATTTGGTAAGTGTGGTTTCCGTCACATTACTTATGAAGCCCAAATCCTATATGTTTTGCTAATTATTCTCAATATGTGCTGCCACCTTCAAAGACCCATGCACATGGACCCCAGGTCCCTCTTCCCCTGCACACTGTTTAGAGCTGTGCCATTTAGTCTACATTGCAGCTCCTTATCCCTTCTGCCAAAATGCATCACTTCACACTTCTCGGTATTAAATTCCATTTGCCACTTGTCTGCGCATTCTGCTCGCCTATCAATGTCCTATTGCAGTCGATTGGTATCATCCTCACTGTCTGCCTCACCTCCAGGTTTGGTATCATTGGCAAATTTTTGAAATTGTATTAAGCAGTGGTCCGAACACTGAACCTTGGGGAAAACCACTGTCTACATCCTCCAGTCTGAAAAACAACCATTTACTACAACTCGCTGTTTTCTGTCCTTAAACCAATTTTTTATCCAAACTGACACTGACCTTCCAATTCCATGAGCCTTAATTTTGTTAACCAGCGTTTTATGTGGTACTTTGTTGAAGGCTTTTTTAAAATCCATACAGACAACATCCATTGCTTTCCCTTCATCAACCTTCTCTGTTAGTTCATCAAAGAAATCGATTAGATTAGTCAAGCATGATCTGCCTTTTACAAATCCATGCTGGCTCCCAACTCAAAAACTCTCCAAGTGCGTGTTGATTTTTTTTTCCCCCTGATTGTTTCTGAAACCTTACCCACCACTGATAAACTGACTGTCCTGTAGTTACTAGGAATGTGCTTTTACTCACCCTTGAATAAGGGTGTCACATTTGCCACTCTCCAATCCTCTGGCACCTCCCCCGTATCTAGGGAAGATTGGAAGATTATGGCAAGCCTTTCTGCTAACTCCACTCCCACTTCCTTTAGCAACCTGGGATGCGAGGTATCCAGATCAGGTGACTTATCCACGCTAAGCATAGCCAACCATTCCAGTACATCCTTCCTATGAATATTCACCCATCCATTACATCAACCATCTCCGCTTCTACCGATATTTTGTCAGTATCCTCTTTCTTGGTAAACACTGGTACAAAGTACTGATTAAGTATCCTAGCCTTGCCCTGCACCTCTAAGCATATAATCATCCTCTTTATCCCTAATATGCCCCACCCTACCTCTTGCTACCCACTTAGTATTTACATGCTGGGAGATTTTTGGTTCCTTTTTATGTTAACTGCCATTCTATTCTCATATTCTCTCTTCGCCACTCATATTTTTCTCTTTGCATCACCTCTCAACTGATTGTATTTGGCCTGGTTCTTACTTCAAGAATTCACCTGACATGCATCATTCACCCTCTTTTTTGTTTCATCATATTCTCTATTTCCCTTGTCATCCAAGGCTTTGGTTCTCTTGCCTTTTGTTGTTGAAATGTACCCACCCTGTACCTGAAACATCTGCTCCTTAAAGATTGCCCGTTCTGTTACAGTTTTTCCTGTCAGTCTTTGGTTGCATTTAACCCTGGCTAGATCCCCTCTCATCCCATAGAAGTTAGCCCTCTTCCAATTTAGAAGTTCTATTTTAGTTTGTTCCTTGCTGTTCTCCATTACAAATTTAAACCTTATGTCCAATGATCACTTTTACCCAAATGGTCCCCGGCAGACACTTGGTCCACTTCGCCCACCTCATTCCTCAACACCAGATCTAACAATGTCGCCTTTCTAGTTGGACTGAGGACATACTGGTAAGGAAGTTCTCCTGAACACGTTTGAGAAATTCCTCCCGCTCCTTACACTTTAACATTATTCCAATCGATAATTGGGTTATTGAAGTCCCCCAATGTCAACACTCTATAGCTCTTGCACATCTCTGACTTCTCTGTAGATTTGTTCTTTTATCCCTCACTGTTTGGAGGCCTGTAGAATGCCCTCAGTAATGTGATCATACCCTTTCTGCTTCTCAACTGTAACAGAATGAATTCTGTCATTGCCCTTCACCCCCCCGAAGGACATCCTCCCCTTCCAACACTACAATGCTTTCCCTAATCAGGGAACCACCCCACCTCCCTTTTTTCGTTCCCTATCTTTCCTGATAACTTCGTGTCCTTGAATATTACGCACGCAGTCCTCTCCATGTTTATGCCACATTTCCGTTATTGCCACTGCATCATACTCCCACACAGCTATTTGTATTTGTAGCTCACCAACACTTTGTGCGCTTATATAACTTGCATTGTAAACCTCTTTGTATTCCTCGTAGTCCTTCTTAGTGAGCTGCTATCTAATATGGTACTACTTCCTTCTCTTGTACTAACCAACACTCACTCCTTTATGCACCTTCAGGTCCTACTTTTAATTTCCTACCTAGCTCCTGAAAATCCGACCGTAGGATCTCAATATCTGCACTTGCTATGTCGCTGGTACCAACGTATACCACAACTTGTGGCTGACTGATTTCCCCCTGCAGAATATTCTCCATCCTCTCAGTGATGTCCTTTACCCTGGCACCAGGGAGGAAGTACATCATGCAGGACTGATGATGACGGTTACAGAAATGCCTGTCTTGCCCCTGAACAACAGAATCTTCTATAATGACTGCATTTCTGCTTTTTGTTCCCTCCTGAGCAGTGCTGTGCCCATTGGTGCCATGGTCTGGGCTGCACTCCTTCAAGGTGTTGTCAGTCCCAGCAGTTTCCAAAGCCGCATACCTGTTTGAGAGAGGTGCACACCCCTGCAGTCTCCTGCACCTCTTGCCTCTTCCTATGCTACTTGATGGTCTTCCATCTACTATCCTAAAGTCTTGACTGCCTGTTGGGTGAGCACCTCCTGGAATATATGATCCAGGGAACTCTCATCCTCCCTGATTCTCTGCAGAGATTTAGCTGCCCCTCAAGCTTGGAAATCCTGAGTTCGAGCTTGAGCTCAAGCAGTTAGAGACACTTCCTTCACACGTGGTCCCCCAAAACACATGAAGAGTCCTGAAGTTCCCACATGGCTCAGGAATTGCAAGCAACAGGTTTCAGCTGCCCATCCATGATCTAAGAAAAAAAATCACTATTCCCTCTTTTAGAATCTAGTTAATACCTTATAAACTACTAATTGTCATTAATGCCTCAAGATCTGCTCTGTGTTAATACTCTTGATACTAATTTCTTTACTGTTATACTGACCCCGATTGAAATCTTAATTAGTTTAGTTAAGCTCTAAATTTAATACAATATTTAGTGGTTTCTTGGAACCACTGTCTAGTTTTAACAAAAAACTTAATACTCACCAAACAGTCATTTAGCTGCTGTTCTTTGGATGTTGCTTCTTGCTCATGGGAAATACACTGATCAGGTGCACGCTGTCCGCCTGCTCGCGCGTACTCTCTTTTATTCCCCGCTGCTGCTGGTGTCTCCGATCAGGTCCACAAACTTTCAGTAGTGCAATAGTACAACACTTCTAGAGCCAAAAGGTCATAGAAGTTTGGAACTCTCATCCACAAATGGCAGTTGGTGCTAGGTCAGTTGTTAATTTTAAATCTAAGATTGATATATTTTTAATATAAGATAAAAACAGAAAGTGCTGGAAACACTCAGGACTGGCAGCATCTGTGGAGAGAGAAGCAGGGTTAATGTTTCAGGTCTGTGACCTTTCATCAGAACTGGCAAAGGTTAGAAATGTAATAGGTTTTAAGCAAGTAAAGCTGGCGTTGGGGGGTGGTGGTGGTGGGTGGGGGGGGGGGGTTCAGGGAAGATATGTGATAGGACAGAGGGCCGGAGAGATTAACTGACAAGGAGGTGATGGTGCAAAGGCAAAGAGAGTGTGCTAATTGTGTTTTTTTTTAGTTCATTCATGGGATGTGGGCGTTGCTGGCTAGGCCAGCATTTATTGCCCATCCCTAATTGCCCTTGAGAAGGTGATGGTGAGCTGCCTTCTTGAACCGCTGCAGTCCATGGGAGGTAGGTACATCCACAGTGCTGTTAGGAAGGGAGTTCCAGGATTTTGACCCAGTGACAGTGAGGGAACGGCGATATGGTTCCAAGTCAGGATGGTGTGTGACTTGGAGGGGAACTTGCAGGTGGTGATGTTCCCATGCATTTGCTGCCCTTGTCCTTCTAGTTGGTAGAGGTCGCGGGTTTGGAAAGTGCTGTTTAAGGAGCCTTGGCACGTTTTTGCAGTGTATCTTGTAGTTAGTGCACACAGCTGCCACTGTGCGTCAGTGGTAGAGGGAGTGAATGTTTGTAGATGGGGTGCCAATCAAGCGGGCTGCTTTGTCCTGGATGGTGTCGAGCTTCTTGAGTGTTGTTGGAGCTGCACCTATCCAGGCAAGTGGAGAGTATTCCATCACACTCCTGACTTGTGCCTTGTAGATGGTGGACAGGCTTTGGGGCATCAAGAGGCGAGTTACTCGCCGCAGGATTCCTAACCTCTGACCTGCTCTTGTAGCCACGGTACTAACATGGCTATTTCAGTTCAGTTTCTGGTCAATGGTAGCCCCTAGGATGTTGATAGTGGGGGTTTCAGCAATGGTAATACCATTGAATGTCAAGGGGAGATGGTTAGTTTCTCTGTTGTTGGAGATGGTCATTGCCTGGCATTTGTGTGGTACGAATGTTACTTGCCACTTATCAGCCCAAGCCTGGATATTGTTCAGGTCTTGCTGCATTTCTACACGAACTGCTTCAGTATCTGAGGAGTCACGAGTGGTGCTGAACATTGTGCAATCATCAGCGAACATCCCTACTTCTGACCTTGTGATTGAAGGAAGATCATTGATGAAGCAGCTGAAGTTGGCTGGGCCTCGGACACTACCCTGAGGAGCTCCTGCAGTGATGTCCTGGAGCTCAGATGATTGACCTCCAACAACCACAACCATCTTCCTCTGCACCAGGTGGAGAGCTTTCCCCCCGATGCCCATTGACTTCGGTTTTGCTAGGGCTCTTTGATGCCATACTCTGGTCAAATGCTGCCATGATGTTGAGGGCAGTCCCTCTCATCTCATCTCTTGAGTTCAGCTCTTTTGTCCATGTTTGAACCACTGCTGTAATGAGGTCAGGAGCTGAGTGGCCTTGGTGGTGCCCAAACTGAGTGTCACTGAGCAGGTTATTGCTAAGCAAGTGTTGCTTGATGGCACTGTTGATACCTTCCATCACTTTATTGATGATTGAGAGTAGGCTGATGGGGTGGTAATTGGCCAGGTTGGATGTCCTGCTTTTTGTGTACAGGACATACCTGGGCAATCTTCCACCTTGCAGGGTAGCTGCCAGTGTTGTAGCTGTACTGGAACAGCTTGGCAAGTTCTGGAACACAGGTCTTCTGTACTGTTGCCGGAATATTGTCAGGGCACATAGCCTTTACAGTGTGCAGTGCCTTCAGTCGTTTGTTGATATCACGTGGCGTGAATTGAATTGGCTGAAGTCTGGCATCTGTGAAGCTGAGGACTTCAGGAGGAGGCTGAGATGGATCATCAACTCGGCACTTCTGGCTGAAGATTGTTGCAAATGCTTCAGCCTTATCTTTCGCACTGATGTGCTGGGCTCCCCCATCATTGAAGATAGGGATATTTGTGGAGCTACCTCCTCCAGTTAGTTGTTTAATTGTCCACCACCATTCACGGCTGGATGTAGCAGGACTGCAGAACTTAGATCTGATCCGTTGGTTATGGGATCACTTAGCTCTGTCTATCGCATGCTGCTTACGCAGTTTGGCACACAGTCCTGTGTTGTAGCTTCACCAGGTTGATGCCTCATTTTGAGCAATGCCTGGTGCTGCTCCTAGCATGCCCTCCTGCACTCTATACTGAACCAGGGTTGGTCTCCTGGCTTGATGGTAATGGTTCATTGGGGGATATGCCAGGTCATGAGGTTACAGATTGTGGTTGAGTCCAATTCTGCTGCTACTGATGGCCTACAGTGCCTCATGGATGCCCAGTTTTGCACTGCTAGATCTGTTTGAAATCTATCCCATTTGGCGCGGTGGTAGTGCCACACAACACGATGGAGGGTATCCTCAATGTGAAGGCGGGACTTCGTCTCCACAACGACTATGCGGTGGTCACTCCTACCAGTACTGTCATGGACAGATGCATCTGCGGCAGGCAGATTGGTGAGGATGAGGTCAAGTATGTTTTTCCCTCTTGTTGGTTCCCCCACCACATACCCGGACTAGCAGCTATGTCCTTTAGGACTCGGCCAGCTTGGTCAGTAGTGGTGCTACCAAGCCACTCCTGGTGATGGATATTGAAGTCCCTCACCCAGAGTACATTCTGCACCCTTGCCACCCTGAGTGCTTCCTGCAAGTGTTGTTCAATATGGAGGAGTACTGACTCATCAGCTGAGGGAGGGTGGTAGGTGGTAATCAGCAGAAGGTTTCCTTGTCCATGTTTGACCTAATGCCATGAGACTTCATGGGGTGCGGAGTTGATGTTGAGGACTCAGAGGGCAACTCCCTCCCCACTGTATACCACTGTGCCGCCACCTCTACTGGGTCTGTCCTGCCGGTGGGACAGGATATACCCGGGGATGGTGATGGCAACTTCTAGGACATTGTCAGGTATGATTCTGTGAGTATGACTATGTCAGGCTGTTGCTTGAAAGGTCTGTGGGACAGCTCTCCCAACTTTGGCACAAGACCCCAGATGTTAGTAAGAAGGACTTTGCAGGGTTGACAGGGCTGGGTTTGCCGTTGTTATTTCCGGTGCCTGGGTCGATGTCGGGTGGTCCATCCCGTTTCATTTTTATTGACTTCGTAGAGGTTAAATACAACTGAGTGGCTTGCTAGGTCATTTCAGAGGGCATGTAAGAGTCAACCACATTGCTGTGAGTCTGGAGTCGCATGTAGGCCAGACGAGGTAAGGACAGCAGATTTCCTTCCCTCAAGGACATTAGTGAACCAGATGAGTTTTTACAACATTCGCGGCCATCTTTAGACTAGCTTTTAATTCCAGATTTATTAATTGAATGCAAATTCCACCTTCTGCTGTGGTGGGATTTGAACCCATGTCCCCAGAGCAATACTGGGTCTCTGGGTTACTAGTCCATTAACAATACTGCTATGCCACCACCATGTGGTGAAAGACTAAGCATTAGTGCAGAGAGTGTTAATGTCAGGATAATGAAAAGCCCTAGCCAAAAGCACGATCATGAAAAACCCAGTTTAAGGCAGGCACATGGTTAAAAAAAATGATAAAACAAAATAAAATAATAAAGGGGCCAGTCATGCTTTGAAATTATTGAACTCAGTGTTCAGTTCGGAAGGCTGTAGTGTGCCTAATCAGAAAATGAGGTGCTGTTCCTCGAGCTTGCATTGATGTTCATAGTAACACTGCAGCAGGCCAAGGACAGAGATGTGGGCATGAGAGTAGGTGGGTGTGTTGAAATGGCAAGCAACCGGAAGCTCGGGGTCATGCTTGTGGAATGAGCAGAGGTGTTCTGCAAAATGGTCACCCAATCTGCATTTGGTCTCCCCAATGTATAGGCGACTGCATTGTGAGCAGCGAATACAATATACTAAATCGAAAGAGGTACAAGTAAATCGCTGCTTCACCTGAAAAGTGTGTTTGGGGCCTTGTTTGGTAAGGAGAGGGGAAGTAAAAGGGTAGGTGTTACACCTCCTGCGATTGCATGGGAAGGGGGCGAGGCGAAGGTGGTAATGGAGGCGTGGACCAGGGTGTCGCGGAGGAAATGATCCCTTTGGAATGCTGATGGGGAAGTGAAGATGCGTTTGGTGGTGGCATCTTGCTGGCGGAAATGGCGGAGGATGATCCTTTGGTTGTGTAGGCAGGTGGGGTAGAAAGTGAGGGCAAGGGAAACCCTGTCGTGGTTCTGGGATGGAGGGGAAGGGATGAGGACAGAAGTGCGGGAAATGGGTTAGACACGAATAAGAGCCCTGTCAACCACAGTGGGGTGGAATCCTCGGTTGAGGAAAAAGGATGCTGTTCTCGCCGCATCCTGAAATCCACTCTCCGTGCCATGCACCGCCACATGTACACACTTGACCTCTTTCTCCAGAAGCACCGCCTCACCTCATCTCAAAGCTGTTCTGCTCCGTAGTTTCATTTCATCTTTCATCTTATCCGACGTATTAAGAAAAAACTTTGTTTTCTTCCTTTCAGGTGTTAAGAAACGCAAGCTCCAGCAGCTGATGCGGAATAATGCCCCTCCAGATTCTCCTCCTTTACTTCCCTCTGATCCCCATCCCCTCTAATCTGACCCCTTGCCATGTACACTCAATACTCTCTGACGCTGAACGATCTGTACTCAACAAAAGACACTTTTTTATCCCCTTACGCCCCCACCTCAATGAATTTCGCACGGCATGACGTTGAGCTCTTCGCCTCTGGGCTCACTTCTTTGACCAGGAGTCCTCCCTCCCGACCAGCAGACCCATTCACGCGCCTCCAGCATTCTAAACCTGCACCCCCCCCCCAACCCGGCCTCTTACCTGATCTTTATCTTTTTATTGAGAACTGTTGGCGAGTCATTGGCCGTCTCAATTTCTCCACTCCCCTCACTCACTCTAACCTGTTTCCCTCAGAACTTGCTGCACTCCGTTCTCTCAGGTCTAACCCTGACGTGATCAAACCTGCTGACAAGGGGGGTGCTGTTGTTGTCTAGCATACCGACCTTGACCTTGCAGAGGCTGAGCTCCAACTCTCAGACACTTCTTCCTACCTCCCCCAGATTGAACATTGAGTTCAATAATTTCAGAGCATGACTGGTCCCTTTTTTATTATTTTATTTTGTTTTATCATTTTTTTACCATGTGTCTGCCTTAAACTGGGTTTTTCATGTTGGTACTTTTGGCTAGGGCTGTTCATTATTCTGTCATTAACACACTCTGCACTAATGCTTTGTCTTCCACCACACAATTACCACACTCTCTTTGCCTTTGCCCCATGATCTCCTTGTCAGTTAATCTCTCCGGCCCTCTGTACTATCACACACCTTTTCTTTTGTTCTCTTCCCCCCCCCCCCCCCCAACCCCTACTTTACTGCTTAAAACCTGTTACATTTCTAACCTTTGCCAGTTCTGATGAAAGGTCACAGACTTGAAACGTTAACACTGCTTCTCTCTCCACAGATGCTGCCAGTCCTGAGTGTTTCCAGCACTTTCTGTTTTTATTTCAGATTTTCAGCATCTGCAGTATTTTGCTTTTATTATTGATAGATTTTTGTTGATGAAAGATATTAAGGGTTATGAAGTTAGCGAATGGTGAGCAAAATAGGCTTGAGGGATTGAATGGCCTATTCCTATACACTAAAAGTTGTTAAAATATTGCCTGTGTGCGTTATTGCTTATAGTGCTACAGCTACTTCAATTTTGGTTACTACCTGTGCAGGTTTGGTCTGGACAGCCTGACTTTTGACTTTGCGATCCAGAAATATAGAAGATGCAAACATAGCAAAAGAAGCCTATTTGTTTTAAAATGTCAACTTTTTGCATTTACTTCTACATCTCATGCCATGAAGGTCACTATTGAAGTTTTCAGCAATGCAAATTTCAGAATTGAGCCATGGTTATTCTCCCCAGGATTATGGAATAGGCAACACTAATACCAGCCTTATTCCAACATTAAAACTTTGCAATGAGCAGAAACATTGGAATTCAGATGATCCGACTCTGAAATTGATAGAAGTATTTCAGTACAGCCGAGCAGTGGTGTGAGTTGACAAAAGGGTGTTGGGCATCGGATGTCAGAACTTGTGCCCTCGTTTGAATGGTGCAATAGAATATTTACTTTTTTCTGAATCATCTGGATAAGTAGATGGGACCTTGGCTTAACATTGCATCCGAAGAACACCACCCCAACAGTAATGTGGTCTGTCTATACTGCATGCAAGTCTCAGCATCACTTATGTACGCAGTTCCTGAATCATATCCTCTGAAGAAGACAATATTGGAAATGTCTCCATTTTAACTGTAGTTGCTATCCAAATAAATCTGGAAGCAATGTTATTACTTGAATCCTAACCAACATTTCTTGTCTTGCAGCTTCAAGTGCCGCCAGATGTACCATGCTCCCACTGACTGTACCACTATTAAAAAATGGCTCACTAAATGCGCTGATGACTCGGAGACTGCAAATTACATCAGTGCACATACAAAAGATGTAAGGAGGTACCAATATAGTGCAGTCAAGTAATGGCTGTGGCACTAGTCTAATGACCCAAAGATGATATTTATTTTATTCATTCTCAGGGTTTGGCATGGCTGGCAATTATTCTTAGTTGCCTTGAGAAGTTGGGCCTCCCTCTTGAAACACAGCACTTTGATACAACTGTGTGGCTTGCTAACCCAGAGCGCAGGGAAGAGTTAACCTTATTTTTGTGGGACCAGAGTAACATAAAGGTCAGGGTTCCTTCCCTGAACAACATTTATGATAATCCAACAGCATCGTGGTCACTTTTACTGATACCAGCTTTTTATTTCCATATTTTTAAAACTGAATGCGAATCCTCAAACTGAAATCACATTCTCTGAATTTAGTCCAGACTTCTGGGTTACTAACCCAGGAACATAACCACTACAGTACCGTAACCAGTACCACAGCAAGTTATGAAATTGAATTCTGTTAATCTGGTCATCTGCGGGTGGCAACAGAGTAAGCAATCAGTTTTTAAAACCGATCTAATTTACTGAGATCCTTCAGCAAAAGGGAACCTGTCAGCCCTACCCAGTCTGACTTGACTCCATTTCCCCCACCATGTGCTTGAGTCTTAAAATGCCCTCTGAAGTGGCCTAGCAATTTCTGAAACAGTCACAATGAAAAAAAAAACCATTACTTCTTTCTCGAGACAAAAGATGGGCAGTAAATGTGGCCCTGCTCACGTCTTCCTGCATCCAGAGAACAAATGCGAGCCAGGTCATGGATGTCAGTAGAATTTTTAATGCGGAACATCATAACCTGATCCTGTTCAAAACCCATGTGCACACATACTTGGTTTCCAACCAGTTACTTATGAGCAAGAACATTGGATGGCTGTTTTGTTTATTTCATTTTCATATCTGGTTAGTATCTGATTGTTAGGAGTTCCAGCATTGAGTGTGTGAATTACTTGTCCAATGAGGGGAGGGGTTTGGTAATAGAATTTTTTAAATTGGGGGCTATCTGGAGTAGCTTTATTAACACTTGCTTCTGTTTTATTATTCTCCTGCTCACATTCTGAGTTCAAGTGCCAGGCCACCATATTTTGTCCAAGTTCTTTTTAGGGTACCTTAACAGATAATCATATGAAAGGGTATCTCACTACATTAGGAAGTTTGCTACTTGTTTTCTGCTGAAGTCTCAACATAGCATAGCTTCAGTGGGCTCAAGTTAACCAAGCTTGAGGTTAGTTGCAGTCTGTTTCCATAATTGTAGATACATTTAATAAGGACCGTAATATATTTTTGTTCCTGAAACTGAGTCAAACCTTTAATTCTGTTAAAAAAAAAAAAAAAATCTTCCCTCCCCTAATGTACATTGCCTAATGAGGAGGTCATCCACAGTCTGCCCTTCATTGTTGCTTTTGGCGGGAGTGGGGGGCGGTTGGTGTGGGGTCCTTTCTCTCGCCCATACTACTTCCTTCAAGGTAAATGTCAATTCTTCTTTTGGTCCTTTTTCCTTGAAGAAATGGGGAATTTTCTGCATGGATCTTTACGGAGATAAATCTCTTACTCCTCTCCATGATGCAGTACTTTTTGGTAATTCAAACTGCTAACACACTGGCCACAATTGTAGTTTTCAGCTGGAAGTTATTTTCTTGTGTAAGCTGAGCTGTTCTGACTTTGTGAATTTGGCCATGGTATATTCTTAAACTTTAATTCCTTGGGATTCTGGCAGCAATTTCTTGCTGCTTTCACCAGAATGTTTACTGCAATACATCCAGTACCTGGAATAAATTAAGTGCAATAGTCGTTGCTCCACCACTGGCACAGTGTAGCCACAGTACATATTATCTACAGGATGCACTTCAACAGCTCACCAAGCTCAATTTGCAGTACCTCCTGGCTACTTTAACTGTACTACCAAGAAGGATAAGAGCAGTGCTGTTGTGGGAACACCATCTTCTCCAAACTCTCTTCATCCTGGCTGGGTCATATATTGATGCTCCTTTATCATCGTGGTGTAAAATTACTACAGTTTTCTACTCAACGTCCATCATGGGAACATCATCGTCTCAAGGACAGCAGTGGTTCAAGAATGCAGCCCACCACCATCACTGGGAATGGTACCACAGTGGTTATGTTACTGGACCAGTAAGCCAGAGGCTACACAAATGATCTGGAGACATGAGTTCAAATCCCATCATGGTAGCTGGAGATTTTAAATTCAGCCCTAAGATAAAAGAGTTTCTCAGGGCAACGTCCTAGGTCCAACCATCTTCTGCAGCTTCATTAGTGATCTGCCCTCCATCATAATGTTAGAAGTGGGGATGTTTGCTGATTGTATAGTGTTCAGTCCTGTTCGCAACTACTGAGATACTGAAGCAGTCTGTTTCCACATGCAGCAAGACCTGAACAACATTCAGGCTTGGACTGATTAATGGCAAATTTGTGCCACCCATGTGCCAGGCAATCACCACCTCCAACAAGAGATAATCTAATCATCTCCCCTTGACATTCAATGGCATTACCATTGCTGAATCCCACATCAGCAACATCTTGGAGGTTGCCATTTTTTCTTTATTCATTCATGGGATGTGAGCTTCCCTAGCACTGTCGGCATTTGTTGCCAATCCCTAATTGCCCTTGAGAAGGTGGTGAGCTGCTTCCTTGGACTGCTGCAGTCCATGTGGTTTAGGAACACCCACAGTGCTGTTAGATTTTAACCCAGCGACAATGAAGGAACGATGATGTTCCAAGATGTTCCAAGTCAGAATGGTGTGTGGCTTTGTGGGGAATGTACGGGAGATATTCCCATGCAACTGCTGCCCCTGTTTTCCTAGGTGGTAGAGGTCACAGATTTGAAAGGTATTGTCGAAGTAGGCTTGGCGAGTTGCTGCAGTGCATCTTGTAGATAGTACAGTCCGTGGCCGCATGCAGCAAGACCTGGACAACATTCAGGCTTGGGTTGATGAGGAGCAAGTAACTTTAGAACCACACAAGTGCCAGGCAATGACCATCTCCAACAAGACAGAATCTAACTTTTCTCCCCTTTATGTTAAATGGCACTACCATTGCTGAATCCCTCACCAAAGACATTCTGGTGTCACCATTGACCAGAAACTTAACAGGAACAGCCACATAAATACTGTGGCTACAAGAGCAGGTCAGATGTTGGGAATATTCTGCAGCGAATAATTCACCACCTGACTCCCCAAAGTTTGTCCACCATCTACAAGGCACAAGTCAGGAGTATGATTGAATACTTCCAACTTGTCTGGTTGAGTGCAGCTCCAACAATACTCAAGCAGCTCGATACCATCCAGGACAAAGCAACCCACTTGATTGACACTCCCCATCCACCACCTTAAGCATTCCCTCTCTCCGCCACCAGTGCACAGTGGCAGTAGTGCATTCCATCTACAAGATGCACTGCAGCAACTTGCCAAGATTTCTTGGACAGCATCTTCCAAAGCGGCGTCCTGTAACACCTAGAAGAACAAGGGCAGCAGGTGCATGAGAATGCCACCATCTCCAAATTCTCCTCCAAGTCCCACATCATCCTGACTTGGAAATATTCTTTCATAGTTGCTGGGTCAAAATCTGGAACTGCCTACCTACCAGCACTGTGGGTGCACCTATATCACATGGACTGCAGTTGTTCAAGAAAGTGGCTCACCACCACCTTCTCAAGGGCATTTAGGGATGGGCAATAAATGCTGGCCTAGCCAGTGACGCTCACATCCTATGAAGAATTTTATTTTCAAAAAAGGTTCTCATGGAGCTCAGAAATCCACTGTAACATCGTTCTGATCATAACAAAGATTTATGCCCAAACTGGGGTAGGGATCAAAGCTGTATACTCAGCTGGTATACAGTTATACAAATATATAACTATGTAAATAAGCATTTAGGGCAATAATCAGCCTGAAAAGCATTTTTGCTAAGTGTTTTGTTAGGTCAGTGTTCTTTGACACTCCTTTTATTTGCCTGATATTAGATTTTATTTGTATAGTTAGACTACAGTAGCATTAGACGATGCTTCAGAACTAACTCATTCGCGAGGAAGTGCTTTGGGATCTTCTGAGAAAAGGCACCGTATAAATACAAGTTCTTTTGTACCAATTTCCTTGGAGTTTTCTTAGGGCTGCACGTTTTTGGGATCATATTTTTTTCCATTTATGCTTTGTGTACAATGAATACCTGTGACACATGCACAACTTTCAGTTACTGTATAGGAAACATATGTGTAAGATACATTTTTTTCTGAAAGATCACAGACCTGAAACGTTAACTCTGCTTCTCTCTCCACAGATGCTGCCAGACCTGCTGAGTATTTCCAGCACTTCCTGTTTTTATTTCAGATTTCCAGCATCTGCAGTATTTTGCTTTTATACATTTTTTTTCCTTCTGATTTCCACCAAAACATTTTTGTACCCACCTTTTATTTGGAAATGTCCAAAATAAAAGTTCTGATGAAATTTTTAAAAAAAAATTTCTATTCACCACCCTTCAGCATCCCCCCACTGTGGACATACCAAGCTTACATTGCCGAAAGTGGGCCAGCATAATAAAAAACAAACTAACATTTGTTTAGCGCGGTTCAGAACGTCAGGACGACCTAAAGCACAGCTAACGAAGTACTTTTTGAAGTGTAGTCGCTGTTTAGGAAACACAGCAGGCTCCCACAAGTAAGCATGAGATAATGACCAGGTAATCTGCTTTAGTTGGTTGAGGGATAAATATTGGCCAGGGCACTGGGGAGAGCTCCCCTGCACCTCTTAAAAAAAAATAATACCTGGCGTAAAAGATGAACAGCAGGGAGAGACTTCAGGAGATGAGAAGAAATTGAAAAAATATTTGAAACTCTATTCCCCTGTAATTCGTGGCATATTATGTCAAACGGCACTAAATTTAACCATCAATTTACCCACAACAGATTAGCGAATGAAGCTTTGCAACAAATGTTAAGGGTTAATCACTGGTGCGTCTGAAATAAGATGAAACATCTGTGTTAGTGGTGTCTAGTTAATCTATTAATTGGATCGCTTGCAGTTCTCTGATGTTGGTATTCACAAGTTAAGTTCAATTATCAAAAGAATCAACAAATGGAAAATCAAACTGTAAGAATGCTATAGATCTGTCGCACTTTGTGATGCTTCTGTTATAAGTGCTGCTGATGGTAAAGTTATTTAGTGCATTAACCTATTTTCTCTGGAGGTACCTACTCTAATTGTTTATTTTTTTAATTTTCCAGTGTCCTAAGTGCAATATTTGCATTGAGAAAAATGGAGGATGCAATCACATGGTGAGAGAATGATGCATAATTCATTGCATTTTCATAGACTTTTCATTGTGCTGATTGCCCTGTTTTGTTACTGATCATCTATTTCTGTTACTCTGTTTCAGCAATGCTCAAAATGCAAGCATGGTGAGTAGAGAAAAATGTAAATAAAGATGCAGTTTTACACACTCGAAGTGCATATTTGGAAAGTGCACCCATCATTCAGTAATTTTTCACGGATGATAAGCATGGGCTGAGAGTGCGCAATTTCTTAATGTGCCTTTTTGTTTGTTCAGGGGATATGGGCATCGCTGGCTAGGCCAGTATTTTATTGCTGATTCCTAATTGCCCTTGAGAAGGTGGTGGTGAGCCTGCTCCTTAAACCGCTACAGTTCTTGGGATGTAGGTACACCAACGATGTTGTTAGGAAGGGAGTTCCAAGATTTTGACCCAGCGACAGTGAAGGAATAGTGATATGGTTCCAAGTCAGGGTGGTGTGTGGCTCGGAGAGGAACTTGCAGGTGGTGAGGTCCCCGTGTATTTGCTGCCCTTGTCCTTTTAGGTGGTAGAGGTTGGGTTTGGAAGGTTGTGTTGAACGAGTCTTGATGAGCTGCTGCAGTGCATCGGTAATGGAGGGAATGAATGTTGAACGTGGTAGATGGGATGCCAGTTAAGCGGGCTTTGTCCTAGATGGTGTCAGTCTTCTTGAGTGTTGTTGGAGCTGCACCCATCCAGGCAAGCGGAGAGTATTCCATCACACTCCTTCCTGATTTGTAACTTGTAGATGGTGGACAGGCACTGGGGAGACAGGAGGTGAGTTACTTGCCGCAGAATTCCCAGCCTCTGACCTGCTCTTGTAGCCACAGTGTTTATGTAGCTGGTCCAGTTCAGTTTCTGGTCAGTGGTGACCCCCAGGATGTTGATCCTGGGGGATTCAGTGATGGTAACGCCATTGAACTTCAAGGGACATGGTTAGATTCTCTCTTGTTGGAGATGGTCATTTGCCTGGCACTTATGTGGCGCGAATGTTACTTGTCACTTATCAGCCCAAGCCTGGATGTTGTCCAGGTCCTGCTGCATATAGACATGGGCTGCTTCAGTATCTGAGGAGTTGCAAATGTTCCTGAACATTGCAGTCATCGAACATCTCCACTTCTGACCTTATGATGGAGGGAAGGTCATTGATGAAGCAGCTGAAGATGGTTGGATCTAGGACACTACCCCGAGGAACTCGTGCAGCGATGTCCTGGGACCGAGATGATTGACCTCCAACAACCACAGACATCTTCCTTTGTGCTAGGTATGACTCCATGCAGTGGAGAGTTTTCCCCTTGGTTCCCATTGACTCCAGTTTTGCTAGAGCTCCTTGATGACATACTCTGTCAGATGTTGCCTTGATGTCAAGGGCAGTCACTCTCCCCTCGCCTCTGAAGTTCAGCTCTTTTATCCATGTTTGGACCAAGGCTGTAACGAGGTCAGGAACTGAGAGGTCCTGGCAGAAACTAAACTGAGTGTCAGTGAGCAGGTTATTGCTGAGCAAGTGCCGCTTGATAGCATAGTCGAAGGCGCCTTCCATTGCTTTGCTGATGATCAGGAGTAAACTGATGGGGTGATAATTGGCCCAATTGATTTGTCCAGCTTCTTGTGGACATGACATACCTGGGCAAGTTTCCACATTGCCAGGTAGATGCCAGTGTTGTAGCTGTACTGGAACAACTTGGCTAGGGGTGTGGCTAGTTCTGAAGCACATGGCTTCAGTACTATTGCCGGAATGCTGTCAGGGCCCGTAGCCTTTGCAGTTTCCAGAGCTGTCAGCTGTCACATGGAGTGAATCAGATTGGTTGAAGACTGGCATTTGTGATGTTGGGGACTTCGGGAGGAGGCTGAGATGGTTCATCTACTCGGCATTTCTGGCTGTAGATTGTTGCAAATGCAGAGACTGTCCATGGTAAACTGGGTAGATCTGTTAATATTGACTGGAAATACGATAGTTCGAGTACTTTAGATGGGTCTGTTTTTGTCCAGTGTGTGCAGGAGGGTTTTCTGACACAGTATGTAGACAGGCCAACCAGGGGCGATGCCACATTGGATTTGGTACTGGGTAATGAACCCGGCCAGGTGTTAGATTTAGAAGTTGGTGAGCACTTTGGTGATAGTGATCACAATTCGGTTAGGTTTACCTTAGCGATGGGCAGGGACAGGCATATACAGCAGGGTAAGAATTATAGCTGGGGGAAAGGAAATTATGATGCGATTAGGCAAGATTTAGGATGCGTAGGATGGGGAAGGAAACTGCAGGGGATGGGCACAATCGAAATGTGGAGCTTATTCAAGGAGCAGCTACTGCGTGTCCTTGATAAGTATGTACCTGTCAGGCAGGGAGGAAGTTGTCGAGCGAGGGAGCCGTGGTTTACTAAAGAAGTTGAAGCGCTTGTCAAGAGGAAGAAGAAGGCTTATGTTAGGATGAGACGTGAAGGCTCAGTTAGGGCGCTTGAGAGTTACAAGCTAGCCAGGAAGGATCTAAAGAGAGAGATAAGAGCAAGGAGAGGACACGAGAAGTCATTGGCGGATAGGATCAAAGAAAACCCTAGGGCTTTCTATAGGTATATCAGGAATAAAAGAATGACTAGAGATAGGTTAGGGCCAATCAAGGATAGTAGTGGGAAGTTGTGTGTGGAATCGGAGGAGATAGGGGAAGTGTTAAATGAATATTTTTCGTCAGTATTTACAGTGGAGAAAGAAAATGTTGTCGAGGAGAATACTGAGATACAGACTACTAGGCTAGATGGGATTGAGGTTCACAAGGAGAAGGTGTTAGCAATTTTGGAAAGTGTGAAAATAGATAAGTCCCCTGGGCCAGATGGGATTTATCCTAGGATTCTCTGGGAAGCCAGGGAGGAGATTGCAGAGCCTTTGTCCTTGATCTTTATGTCGTCATTGTCGACAGGAATAGTGCCGGAAGACTGGAGGATAGCAAATGTTGTCCCCTTGTTCAAGAAGGGGAGTAGAGACAGCCCTGGTAATTATAGACCTGTGAGCCTTACTTCGGTTGTGGGTAAAATGTTGGAAAAGGTTATAAGAGATAGGATTTATAATCATCTTGAAAAGAATAAGTTCATTAGCGATAGTCAGCACGGTTTTGTGAAGGGTAGGTCGTGCCTCACAAACCTTATTGAGTTTTTTGACAAGGTGACCAAACAGGTGGATGAGGGTAAAGCCGTGGATGTGGTGTATATGGATTTCAGTAAGGCGTTTGATAAGGTTCCCCACGGTAGGCTATTGCAGAAAATACAGAAGTGTGGGATTGAAGGTGAATTAGTGCTTTGGATCAGAAATTGGCTAGCTGAAAGAAGACAGAGGGTGGTGGTTGATGGTAAATGTTCATCCTGGAGTATAGTTACTAGTGGTGTACCGCAAGGATCTGTTTTGGGGCCACTGCTATTTGTCATTTTTATAAATGACCTGGATGAGGGTGTAGAAGGGTGGGTTAGTAAATTTGCGGATGACATGAAGGTCGGTGGAGTTGTGGATAGTGCCGAAGGATGTTGTAAGTTACAGAGGGACATAGATAGGCTGCAGAGCTGGGCTGAGAGATGGCAAATGGAGTTTAATGCGGAAAAGTGTGAGGTGATTCACTTCGGAAGGAGTAACAGGATTGCAGAATACTGGGCTAATGGGAAGATTCTTGGTAGTGTAGATGAGCAGAGAGCTCTTGGTGTCCAGGTACATAAATCCCTGAAAGTTGCCACCCAGGTTAATAGAGCTGTTAAGAAGGCATATGGTGTGTTAGCTTTTATTAGTAGGGGGATCGAGTTTAGGAGCCACGAGGTCATGCTGCAGCTGTACAGAACTCTGGTGCGGCCGCACCTGGAGTATTGCGTGCAGTTCTGGTCACCGCATTATAGGAAGGATGTGGAAGCTTTGGAAAAGGTGCAGAGGAGATTTACTAGGATGTTGCCTGGAATGGAGGGAAGGTCTTACGAGGAAAGGCTGAGGGACTTGAGGTTGTTTTCGTTAGAGAGAAGGAGGAGAAGAGGTGACTTAATAGAGACATATAAGATAATCAGAGGGTTGGACAGGGTGGATAGTGAGAGCCTTTTTCCTCGGATGGTGATGGCAAACACGAGGGGACATAGCTTTAAGTTGAGGGGTGATAGATATAGGACAGATGTCAGAGGTAGTTTCTTTACACAGAGAGTAGTAGGGGCGTGGAACGCCCTGCCTGCAACAGTAGTAGACTCGCCAACTTTAAGGGCATTTAAGTGGTCATTGGATAGACATATGGATGAAAATGGAATAGTGTAGGTCAATTGGTTTCACAGGTCGGCGCAACATCGAGGGCTGAAGGGCCTGTACTGCGCTGTAAAAAAAAAAAATAGTAAGTCATATATCCAAATTTGCTGATGATACAAAGTTAGGCAGCATTGTAGACAGTCTATATGATAGCATAAAATTGCAAAGAGATATTGACAGACCAGGTGAGTGGGCAAAACTGTGGCAGATGGATTTCAATGTGGGCAAGTGTGAGATTATCCATTTTGGACCAAAAAAGGAAAGAGCAGGGTTCTTTCTAATTGGGAAGCGGTTAATACAGTGGCTTTCCAAAGAGACTTGGGGGTTCTGTTGCATAGATCTTTAAAATGCCACAAGCAAGTGCAGAAACTAATCAAAAAGGCTAATGGAATGTTAGCCTTTATATCTAGAGGATTGGAGTATAAAGACAGAGGTTATGCTGCAGCTGTACAAAACCCTTGTTGGACCCCACTTGGAGTATTGTGAGCAGGTCTGGGCACCACACCTTAGGAAGGATAGATTGGCCTTGGAGGGAGTGCAACGTAGGTTTTCAAGAATGATACCTGGACTACAGGGGCTAAGTTACGAGGAGAGATTACCCAAATTAGGCCTGTTTTGCTAGAATTTAGAAGGTTAAGGGGTGATCTGATTGACGTCTTCAAGATATTAACAGGAAATGACAGGCTAGATAAAGATAAACTATTTCCACTGGTTGGAGATTCTAAAACTAGGGGGCATAGTCTAAAAATTAGGGCCAGACCGTTCAGGAGAGATGTTAGGAAACACTTCAAGCAAAGGGTGGTAGAGGTTTGGAACACTCTCCCACAAACAGCAGTTGAAGCGAGAACAGTTGTTAGTTTTAAATCTGAGATAGATAGATAGATTTTTGTTAAGCAAAGATATTAAGGGATATGGGCCAAAGGCAAGTATATGGAGTTAGGCCGCGGATCAGCCATGATCTCATTGAATGGCGGGACAGGCTCGAGGGGCTGAATGGCCTACTCCTGTTCCTATGTTCCTAACTCTTTTGCACTGATGTGCTGGGCTTCCCTATCGTTGAGGATGGGGATATTTGTGGAGCTGTCTCCTCCAGTCAGTTGTTTAATGGTCCACCACCATTCATGACTGGACGTGGCAGGACTGCAGAGCTTTGATCTGTCCGTTGGTTGTGGGATCGCTTAGCCCTGTGTATTGAATGCTGCTTTTGTTGTTTGGATGCAAGTAATCTTGTGTTGTAGCTTCACTAGGCTGACACCTCATTTTTAGGTATGCCTGGTGCTGCTCCTTACATGCCCTCCTGCACTCGTCATTGAACCAGGATTGGTCCCTCGGCATGATGGTAATGGTAGGGTGGGGGATATGCCAGGCCATGAGGTTACAGATTGTGGTTGATTGCAGTTCTGTTGCTGCTGATGGCCCACAGCGCCTCATGGATGCCCATTGTTGAGTTACTAGATCTGTTCGAAATCTATCCCATTTAACACTGGTAGTGGGCACCCTCTATGTGATGATGGGACTTTGTCTCCACAAGGACTGTGCGTTGGTCACTCATACCAATACTTTCATGGACAGATGCATCTGTGACAGGTAGATTGGTAAGGACGAGGTCAAGTAGGTTTTTCCTTCTTGTTGGTTGCTTCACCACCTGCTGCAGACCCAGTCTAGCAGCTATGTCCTCTAGGATTCGGCCAGCTCGGTCAGTGTGGTGCTACAGAGCCACTCTTGTTGTTGTACATTGGAGTCCCCCACCCAGAGTATATTTTGTGCTCTTGCCACCCTCAGTGCTTCTTCCAGTTGGTTTCAACATGGTGAAGCACTGATTCATCAGCCGAGGAGGGGTGGGAGGTGGTGATCAGTAGGATGTTTGTTGCCCATGTTTGACCTGATGCCATGAGATGTCATGGGGTCTGGAGTCAATATTGAGGACTCCCAGGGCAACTCCCTCCCAACTGTATACCACTGTGCCCCCACCTCCGGTGTGTCTGTTCTGCCGGTGGTACAGGACATACCCGGGGATGGTGATGGCAGTGTCTGGGACATTGTCTGTAAGGTATGATACCGTGAGTATGACTATGTCAGGCTGTTGCTTGACTCGTCTATGGGATAGCTCTCCCAATTTTGGCACACGCCCCCAGATATTAGGAAGGAGGACTTTGCAGGGTCGACAGGGCAGGGTTTGTCGTTGTCATTTCCGATGTCTAGGTCGATGCCGGTGGTCCGTCCAGTTTCTCCGCCTTGGGAGTGCAGAAGCAGAAATCATACTCTTTAATATCTACAACATGCATCTGTCATGTGAAAAAGGTAATTTTTGTCAACTGATGCCTCAGTGCAATACTAAGGGAGTGATGAATTATCGGAGTTGCTGTTTTTCGAATAAGTGAGTACACGACATCACGTGGCATTACTCGAAGAGCAGGTAGGTTCTGGCATCCTGATCAATATTCATTCCTGAGCATGTACCAAAGGGCATTTAAAAAAAAATTTGTTTCTTGGGATGTGGGCGCCACTGGCAAGACCAGCATTTGTTGCCCATCCCTAATTGCCCCTGAGAACGTGATGGTGAGCTGCCTCCTTGAACCTCTGCAGTCCATCTGGTGCTGGTACACCCAATGATGCAAACGTAGTTTATTGAATTTAACATTGATGCAATCTGTAGTTCATATGTTCCCTTGATTCTTTTTGTGTTTCAACATTCTCGCTACATAATTTTTTAGACATGGTGGAAAAATATAATGTGCGTTTTTGAAAGTTTTATTTTGGAACTGTAATACTTGAAGGGTTAATCAAAGGAGAAAAAATAGCACAGGTAGGATGGACCAAGAACTGCTGCTGTAAAACTTACCCTGTTTATATTGTGCTACTTTGAAAGTGGTGTGAATGAAGGTCTTGGAATTGCAACATCAGGTTGCATTTATGTAGCATTGTTAATGTTAAGAAACTGTCTCAAGGTGACTTAGGCTGTGGATACAAGCATATGGACGCTGAACATGTTGATCTGAGATTCACGACTCTACAATTAAATGGACTAATTTTGTGAATTTGCCCTGTACATAGGAAATCAAGACCGTGTCGTCTCTTCAGGTGATAGGGTTAAGAGGCTCGGGGATAATTAGGCTGGGGCTTGCTTCTGTAGTTCAGTCCCCCTGTTAAAGTCACCCATTGCCTTTGTCCACATTTATAATGGAGGCTAACAATGTCAACTGGTCACCCTGTAATTACACCCTATCGACAGTGAATGGTTCATTGGCTGTTTCCATTTTAAATGTGGACATAGGAGCTTAGACTGGATGAAATTGACATGGTGTGTAAAATGTTGACAGTAGTGTGTTTGTAGAGAGAAGATTTTTTTTCTCCTTGCCTACTTAACAGGGAGAAGGATTATTGTAGTGTCCTCACCTCTGCCCTGGCTAATGTTAATTCACCTAGGATTTCCCATTCTGCATGTTCTTTACTAGGTAGTACATTTAGCAATTGGACCAGATAGTGGTTTTTGGGATATCCTTTCGAGTTGAATCTTTGTGTTGAATTTTAAGTAATAATTCTAAGGAAGGAAAATATAATTCAAAGCTAGCCACTTGATTCTGTAATATTGAAATTTACCAAGCCAAGCTCTCCATTTTAAAATAGTGTTATTTTTGGTTCAGATTTCTGCTGGATGTGCCTGGGGGATTGGAAGACCCATGGCAGCGAGTACTATGAGTGCAGTCGGTACAAGGAGAATCCCGACATTGTGAACCAGAGCCAGCAGGCTCAGGCCAGGGAAGCCTTGAAGAAATACTTATTCTACTTTGAAAGGGTAAGAGTTGTGTTGATGTTAGAAACTACAATGGTTCTTTCCACCTTCTCTCCTGAAACTGCTGACTCTTGCTGGCTAAGGTCCCATGGGCGCCAGCAGCCGCCATTGGCCTTTGCTCACATGTAGCATCAGCTCGAGAGTGTTGGCTGTTTAACTTGGGGAGCCTCGCAGCCATGCCTGCTTCAGTTCTTTCCGCGTTTATCCTCCCCCGCTCACCTCTGCTTAGTCTTTGACATTATAAAGCATTGGACTCATATTTTAGAGGTAGGAGTTTGAATCTCAATTCCACAGAAGAGGTAGTGTTCAGTATCGAATTTCCTCATTTTTGTCAGTCATTTCTGGAAGGAAGGAATAATAATTCAGTGATAATGTTCAGGGTCCCTCTACTGTAGTGAAATTTTTTTCACACCTCGGGAGTTGGCATTTTAGAAGGTATAAATGAGTTTTACCATTTTTAAAATCTCTCTTGTCTTTATAGTGGGAAAACCACAATAAGAGCCTGCAGCTAGAAGCACAGACGTACCAGAGGATCCAAGAGAAAATCCAGGAGCGAGTTATGAACAATCTGGGAACGTGGATCGATTGGCAGTATTTACAGAATGCTGCCAAGCTCCTTGCCAAGGTATTTAGTGCTTACTGAGTTGCCTGCTCACAGGCTAGGGCACATAACTAGTTCTGAGATAGGCTGAGTACAAAGTGGAGCTCCGAAGTGCCTATGAAAGTACAAATTAACCCTGAGTTAACGAGGTTGCTGCAGTTGTTTCCATGTGTTAATTAAATTCCCCACAACTTCAATTTTAAATTATGGTTTCTCCTTTTGAAATTGGAATTACAGATGCCTTTAATCCAGGTTCTCGCCATCTCTGTAACCTCCAGCCCTACAACCCTCAGATCTCTCTGCTCCTCCAATTCTGGTCTCTTGCACATCGCTCCACCATCGTTGGCTGTGCCTTCATCTAACCACGCCCATCGTCTGTCTATTGGTGTCATCTTCCAAAAGGTTGACTGCTGTGGATCTCCACCTTTTGTCTGTCCTGTGCTGTCCTTACACATTCTGCGTAGGTCAACTGCATCCAGTTCATTATATCCATCACCCATTTTCTCCTCTGCTTCCCCCTCTTACGTTTTCTGTCAATCTTTCCTTCCAGTGATTCTCTCTGTCTGCCTTATGCTCAATGAAGACCGGAATATTGTATCTTCCTCTCTTTGATGTTATGCGCAAATTTCCTCCTCCTGCTATTTACAGCGCTTCCTGTCTGTGTAGGATATGCGGAGCATCCTTCTATATGTCCATGTGTAGAATGCATTCAGCTTATCGATCGTCTCTTTGTTTGTTGTCCATGTCTCCGAGGCATATAACATAGATGACAATATGTAGCACCTCAGCATTCTTTTCCATTCTTCCTGACAAAGCTGGTCTTGGCTATCTCAGTTCTCCTTCAGATCCCTCAATCACATCTCCCATCATCTGTGATCGTCTGCCCAAGGTATGTGAATTTTTTCACTTGTTCCAGGACTTGTCCATTTATTTCAGTTTTCACTTCCAGGGTTGGGTATCTGCTTATCACCATTGTCTTTGTTTTCTTCACGTTCATTTTTAATCCATGTTGAGATGTCTATTGTAAATAGGAACAGGGAAGAAGGGGACTTGCTAGGAAGTAGGAATAGGGTGCAAGACAAGGGCAGCCCAAACTTGGAAGAAAGGCTACCATCTGATGATGCTGCTTCTCAAACCCAGACGAGAACTCTTGAAAATTGGAACTTGGAATATGAGGACACTCTACTGAGTGGTAAAATAGACAACTGCATGAAAGAGATGTTAAGACTCAACATCGATATGTTAGTATTGGTAGAAGTTAGCTAGACAGAATCTGGTAAAATAGACAAAGGAAAGCAGGTGATAATCTTCTCAAGTGGCAGTGAACATGAGAATGGAGTCAGAATAATGATGACAAAGAAGGTAACTAGGCCCTAAACTCTGGAATTCCTGCCCTAAGCCTTGCTTCTCTCTACTCCTCCTTTTTCAAATTGCTTCTTAAAACCTCCCTCTTTAACCAAGCTTTGGTCTAATATCACCTATTGTCGCTTGGTGTCAAATGTTGTTTGATAACACTCCTGTGATGTGCCTTGGGAATGTTTATTAAATTGAAGGCACTACATAGTGCATGTTGGTGTTCCCCTTTAATTCATGGTATAATGTGTAAATGCACTGCTCAGTCTGTATTCAATCATACACTGCAGGATTACCCCCATATTTATCCTTGATGTATGCTGAGTTGGCCTTGGCCAAGGATCCTTTTGGTTATCCTGTGATCTCTGCTGGAAGGTTCCTGTCTGTAGGCATCTGGTAACCACAGAATCAATAGCGAATACCAGATAATTAGATTGTGACCTTTAAACATTGTAGCTAATGAGATCTCAACTCCTTGTTTGGGCTGGATTGCCGCTCAGGTTTAAGGTGTGAAAGAAGATGCTTCTAATTACAGTGGAGTCTTGGTGTGCTAGGAATTGATCGCAAAAATAAGCAGAGATGACGAGGCATTTTTGCCTGTTTAGCTCATCCTTCTATGGAGATCTAGATCATTGTCTCCCTCCTCCGCCCATTGAAGCATATTTTGTGGTACTGCTCTCAGTTGGTCGGAGCGTGCCCTGTTTTACCAGGACAGGGGCATTATACCATGTAACAAGCGAATGTATTATTCTGCTACTTACGTAGTATTATATAGTAATAACAGGCTTTGAAATGGCTCCAAAAATATTTGGATTCGTCACGATGATTTCCTGACTGTTCATTACTATGAAATTATGGGGGGGCTAATTTCTACCTGGATGTCACGAGTTTGGTTTCTTACTGTATGTTAGTGTTCGAGTATGGCAAAGGTTGAAGGGTTCTTGCTAAATATATTATTACTTGTTGCTACAGTTGGTTGCATTGTGCTGTCCTTTCCTGGGCAGGGGTAATCATGCGCAATTCCTGCTTGCTTGTCCAGTAACCCCTAATTGTGGACAGATCAAGCCTGGCTGTAGTACCATGTGGTTGAATAGCTTGTTGATAAGTACTGTCCAGGCTGAAGAATAGCCATTTGGTCAATTAGAGGGCTGCCTCTACTTCTGGAATAGCTCTTAGTTTGTGTCAGCTGACTCCAGGAGAGGAGGCAGGAAAGATTGAGTTAGTGGGAGAGGGAAAACATTGGAGCACTTCTGTGAACCGGGGCTGTGCAACAAGGTAAAATGTTTTTCTAACGTTGGAGGGAAAATCTTTTTCTGATCACACTGACCGATATCCAGCAGCGTTCAAAAGAAATGCAGCCAGAACTGTTGTGCATTCTTGTCATAGGAGGTGGAAGGAGGCGAGGGAGCCATTGTATGTCATCTGTTCTGGTAAGACTGATGTAATTGTGGCTGGCTTGTCATCTTTAACTGTTAAAACCTCTCAAAATGACTTGGCAGTTTTGAATTTATGTTCATTGGCTAATGCTCCACAGTCAGTCATTTATTTTTAATGAGCGCATCCACAGATATCCAACTGGCTGCAATCTTACCCAGCTACCCATTGAAGCCACAATATCCCTCTAGTGGTAAGAATGAAATGTGACCAGTTGGATTTCTTCCAAGCCAAGGTTCCGAACATATTTATTTTTTGTCAGTCAGCAAACAGGAGTTTTAGTTTCCTGGTTGTTGCCATTTTATTTTTTTTATTTTTTATTTAGAGATACAGCACTGAAACAGGCCCTTCGGCCCACCGAGTCTGTGCCGACCATCAACCACCCATTTATATTAATCCTACACTAATTCCATATTCCTACCACATCCCCACCTGTCCCTATATTTCCCTACCACCTACCTATACTAGGGGCAATTTATAATGGCCAATTTACCTATCAACCTGCAAGTCTTTGGCATGTGGGAGGAAACCGGAGCACCCGGAGGAAACCCATGCAGACACAGGGAGAACTTGCAAACTCCACACAGGCAGTACCCAGAATTGAACCCGGGTCGCTGGAGCTGTGTGGCTGCGGTGCTAACCACTGTGCCACCCCATCGTGCTGCTCTCGGATCAGAGAGTTCCCTGGTTTACAAGGACAGGCACATTGTACCGTGTAACAAGTGAATGGATTATTCTGCTTAGCTGAAGCTGTCTGTAACCTGTATGTCCCTTTCAGGCTGCAGGTCTGATTACTGTTGTTGTGCATCTGGTGGTCAGTTACAGGCTGCATGGCCCTGTGCAGAGGCTGAAGTCAATTTGTGGTTATTTAAGGTTGCTGGAACAATTTCTCAATAGATTGGTGGGTGCTTATAAATTCTCAGCTAGACCATGAGGTCAGGAAAACGCAACGGAAAATGACTAGACTTCTGGCTGCCTTTTCCATTAATTTTTTTTTTTAAGTGACATTTGCATGTGCAGCATGCCTTAAAACAATGGAATTCCTACTCCTGGAAGTCAATCAGCTGTGCAAAGAATGGCAAAAAAAATTCTGTTGTGAATACAGCTTTTTTTTCCCATGTTTATTCTTCCTTGAGTTTTCCTGCACCATCCTGTCTGACTGGATGACCTGATTTTAAATTTCCAGAGTGTCTCTGAAGCAAGTTTCTGAGAGGTGTGTAACAAGAAACTTGGGAATTGAATCACCTTCCAGTCCACTGTCCTTGTGGCAAGTGTGTCTGGTTTCCCCTCCCATCCGGAGCTCAGCTTGTGGGTTAAATCCATGTCTGTCACTCATTGAAAGAGAACAATAGGGCTCAGTGAGGAGATTGATCTTAAAATAAGCACAGGCTAAACTTTTTGTCAGAGATTGAATTTGCTGTAACTGGGCTTGACCGTCATTGAATTGTACTGAGAGCACGCATTGCCTTCTACTACTGGAAATAATGAACTGTTGGTTAACCTGGCTAGCAACAGGTGCCATACATTTCCATCATGTCTGTCTCTGATATTTGGGATTTGTGCTTGCCATTGTTTTTATGATGTGTAAAAGTTAGAATGATGGATCAGTTGAAACAATAATGTTAATACTTGTATCAAAATTCTGAACAGGAGACCCTGTACATTGATCCGTGTAAACACATTGGAAACTCTGTAAAAATGTAGAATCATTCATGTGGTTTTGTTTTTTAGAGAAGCACTTGGTAGTTAACTATGAGATTTAGTAAAGCCTTTGTTGGCTTTATCCTTGAGTTTTCACATTAAGAGTGATCAACACTGAATTGCAGGTGGAGGGAAAAATACAAAAGTTTGAAGTATTTGCAGCGGAGAAACGGGCCATTCAGCTCAACGGGCTAAGTCAGTGTTTATGTTCCACAAAAGCCGCCTCCTGCTGCTCTTAGTCTAACCCCATGAATATATCCTTCTATTCCTTTCTTCCTCTTATGCTGATCTAACTTCTCCTTAAATGCATCTATTCTACTTTCTTAAGTTACTTGCTGTGGTAGAAAGTTCCACGTTCTAAACACTCTCTGGATAAAGAAGTTTCTCCTGAATTCCCTATTGGATTGATTAGTGACCATCTTGTATTTATGGCCCCTAGTCCTAGTGTCGCTGGCAAGTAAACTGTCTTCTCTGTCTACATAATCAAACCCTTTCACAATCTTAACTTCCACCTGGTCACCCATCAAGTCTCTCTTTCTCTAGATAAAAACCCCCAACGGTTCAGCTATTCAAGGAATATCTGGATGCTGTGATTTGGGGGGAAAAGACTGTCTCATCCTTTGGGATGGATGGACTAAACAATCTTCCCCATCTGTCTTTGCAAGATCATTGTGGCAGAAGACTACCATTCGGCCCATTTTATTACAACCATTCAGCAACAATCTTAGCAGCAAGTCTGTTTTTGAAACTCACCTTAAGGTGTTTTGTCCCCTGATTTGAACCACAATGTTCTTCCCATTTTTAATTACTGCTTGTGAAAGTCTAGCTGTTCCCACCAGCAGCCTCCTCATGCTGACACGTCTAGTTATGTGAGGCAAAGGTGTTGCAAATTGTCACCATGATAAGCTTTAACAAAAAAGGGAAATCAGTGTTACAGGGCTTTATTCACATGCATACTTGAGGATAATTCAGTGATAGCCATTTTCTGGGGCTGTTACTTCAACTTCAGCTTCAAATTGTGGCATTTTATAGCAAAGTAGGTGGCCCTCCTGCCTGTCACAATTGTATCAGCTCTTAGAGATATGTGTATGATAGTGGGAGAGAAATAAGTAACATTTTTTTATTTTTCTCCTCCATCATCACCCCCCCCCAAAAAAAAATGTAATTTTCTTAATAAACTCACTTTAAAACAACCTTTAAACATGCATCTTCTACAATAATTTTCATTTTTGTTTTCCTTCCTGCAGTGTCGTTACACTTTGCAGTATACATATCCGTATGCATACTACATGGAATCTGGGCCCAGGAAGAAATTGGTAAGAGCTTTGCGCGCACAGTTTGAATGGTGCTGTCTTCTATATTAATAACAAGATATTGTCCAAAATGTAATTTAACAGTTGAGTGCGGAGCATAGGTCCTTTGCAGTTTTGGATGCAACCCAAAAACACACTCAATGATTTGGTGCATCCTATTTGAATAAGGTATTTTTGTGATATAGGTTCCCTCCCTAACAGCACAGTGTATGTACCTACACCACGTGGACTGCAGTGGTTCAAGAGGTTGGCTCACCACCATCTTCTCCAGGGCAAATAAGGATGGGTGATCAATGTTGGCCTTGCCAATGACGCTTACATCCCATGAAACAAATAAAATTTAGCTGTGAGTGGGTTACAACCATGCACTGGTTAAAATAAAAACCAGCAAAGTATAGAATGATAGTATAAACAGAAAATACTGGAAATACTCCAGGTCAGGCAGCATCTATAGAGAGAAAAACTGAATTGAAGTTGGGTGTCCATGACCTTTTGTCAGAATGTTAACTCTGTTTGTCTCTGTACAGATGCTGCCTGTTCTGCTGAGTGTTTACAGCGTTTTGTGTTTCTGTTTCAGATTTTCAACATTTTGCCTCTTTATTACAGAACTGTAGAATCATAATGGCACAGAAGGGGACCATTCAGCTCATTGGATCCATGCTGGCTCTTTGTTGAGCAACCTAATCAGTCCCTTTCCCCTAATCTATCCTCGTAGCCCCATAAGTTAATTTCCCTCAAGTGCCCATCCAATTTCCTTTTGAAATTATCCATCGTCTCAGCTTTCATCACCCTTGTAAGCAGAGTGTTCCAGGTCATTACCACTGGTTGCATAAAAAAGTTCTTCCTCACATTCCCTCCATCTCTTGCCCAAAACCCGAAATCTGTGTCCTCTAGTCCTTGTACCAACAGCTAATGGGAACAGTTTTCTTTGTCCACCTTATCAAAACTAATCTTGTACACCTCGATCAAATCTCTCTTCAATCTCCTTTGCTCCAAAGAGGACAGCCCCTGCTTCTCCAATCTAACCTTGTGGCTAAAATCCTCCATCCCCCAAGCCATTCTGGTAAACCTCTTCTGCATCCTCACAAGAACTCTCACAACCTTCCTAAAGTGTGGTGACTAGAACTGGATGCAGTTTTAACCTAACCAGAACTTTATACAGATTCAGCATAACTTCCTGATTTTGTATTCAATACCACAATTGATGAAGTCCAAGATCCCATATGCTTTGCTAACTGCTCTCAATATGTCCTGCCACATTCAAAGATCAATATGCGTGAACTCCCTTTTCTGTGTGTCCCTGTAGACTCTTTAGAACTGTGCCAATTAGTCTATATTGCCTTTCCCTATCCCTTCTGCCAAAATACATCATCTTATTCTTCTCGGCATTAATTTCCATCTGCCACTTGTCAGCCCATTCATCTGGACTATCTATGTCCTATTGCAGTCGATTTGCCACACCCCCAAGATTGATGTCATCGGAAATTTTGAAATTTTACTTCATATTCCACTATCCAAGTAATTTATTTATATGTATATCTATATATATTTTTTTTAAATCAGTGGTCTGAGCATTGTTCCTTGGGGAACACCACTGTCTTCCACCCTCCCGTTTGAAAAACAGCCAGTTACCATGATTCGCTCTTTAAGCTAATTTTTTTTATTCAAGCTGAACAAGCTCCTATTCCATGAGCCACAATTTTGTTAACCAATCTTTTATGTGGTACTTTATCAAACGCTTTCTTAAAATCCATACAGACAACAACCATTGCTTTCCCTTCTTCAGCCTTCTCTGTTACTTCAAAAAATTCAGTTGGATTAATCAAACATGATCTGTCTTTTACAAATCCATCCTTAATTAACTCAAACTTCTCCAAGTGCCTGTTGATTTTTCCTTGATTGTTGTTTCTAAAACCTTACCCACCACTGACAAACTAACCAGCTTGTAGTTGCTAGGAATGTCCTTGCACCCCTTCTTGATTAAGGGTGTCACATTTGCCCCTCTCCAAACCTCTGGCACTTTTCCCATATCTAGGGAAGAATGGAAGATTATGACAAGCTCTTCCGCTATCTCCACTCCCATTTCCTTTAGTGACCTGAACCAGGCCACTTGTCCACTCTAAGCATAGCCAGCCTTTCCAGTACATCCATCCCATCGGTTTTCACCCATCCATTATCTGTACCATCTCCACTTGTACCGATGTTTTGCCAAATTCTTCTTCCTTAGTAAATACCGATACAAAGTACTCACTAAGTATTCTAGCCTTGCCGTGCACCACTAAGCATATATCACCCTCTTGGTCCCTAATAAAGCCCACTCCACCTCTTACTCCCACTTACAATTTACATGCTGGTAGAAGATTTTTGTTTCCCTTTTATGTTAACTGCATTTCTAATGTCATATTCTTTCTTCGCCTCTATTTTCCTCTTCTCTTCCCCTCAGTTTATTGTAGTTGACTGGTTCGCACTTGAAGAATTCACCTGACATGCATCATACACTTTTTTTCTTCCATCATATTTTCTATCTCCCTCATCATCCATGGAGCCTTGGCTTTGGTTCCGTTGTCTTTCACCCTTGTTAGAATGTACCCAGCCTGTACCTGAAACATCTCCTCCTTAAAGACCCTTGTCGTTCCTTTACCGTTTTTCCTGTCAATCTTTGGTTCCATTTTACCCTGGTTAGATCCCCCCTCATCCCATTGAAGTTAGCCCTCTTCCAATTTAGAAGTTCTATTTTAGATTGTTCTTTGCGAATCTAAACCTTATGATACAACGATTACTCTTACCCAAGTGTTCCCCCGCAGACACTTGGCCCGTCTCATTCCCCAGCACCAGATCCAGCAGTGCCTCCTTCCTAGTTGGACAGAGAACATACTGATCAAGGAAGTTCTCCTGAACACATTTGAGAAATTCCTCTGCCTCCTTACCCTTTACTTTAACATTATCCCAATTGATATTTGGGTAATTGAAGTCCCTCAATATCACCACTCTATACTACTTGCACATCTCTATGATTTCCCTGCAGATTTGCTCCTCTATTTCTCTCTCTCGCCATTTAGAGGCTGATAAAATACCCCCAGTAGCGTGATCATCCTCTTTTTATTTCTCAACTCTACCCAAATGGATTCTGTCTTTGCCCTCTCAAGGCCATCCTTCCCTTTCCAACACTACAATGTCTTCCCTAATCAGTACTGCCACCCCACCTCCTTTTTTCCTTCCCTGGCTTTTTTGAACACTGTATCCTAGAATATTAAGCGTCCAGTCCTCACTATTCTTAAGCCATGTTCCACTCATGTGCTGTGTCCCCATAGCATGCAAATTGTTCCCGTTCAAGTATTAATAACATGCAAACTAAGTTAAAAAAAAAAAATTTAAGTTGGATTGTTCATTATTTTCCGGACAATAGCAATGTTGAATGTTGAGTATATGTCTTGGACTCGACATTTGTCCTTTAAAAATTATAGCGAAGATAATGGGAAATGTTTAACGTCCTTTTTTCAGTGTCCTCCTCACTTTTTAGTGAGCATTTTTACCCCTTTATGGGTTTTCAGTTCTTCTGACTATCAGAATTTATAGAAGTGATTTTGCTTGAAACTGGTCTGTTGAAAAAATAAATTTGAAAGGAGCAGAGGTCCAGAATAAAAAAAAGCTCAATTAAGTAGAAAATAGGCAGAGGGAAAAAACTAGACCTGTAATCATATCACCACATAAAAATATCAGACAGGACGAGGTTTTTTCCTTATGGTTGTGATAATTCAGGTACTTGCTATCGGGGCCATTAACCTCCTGGGAGAGATGACAAAAAAAGGAAAATCTGTCTCTGCCCACCCCACATCCCCCCACCCCCAGTAACCCCAGCCTTGGTGATCAAAACTAATCCAGGAGTCCAGATAGAGCATGATTAATAACATTGGGTACCTATAAATGTAATCTCTGGCCTAGCCAGGAAATGGTCCTGCTTTCTTTTGAAGGTAGACAGCCAATCAGCATCTGGTCTTTAGGCAACTCATAATCATATGTGCAGCAAGTGTTGTCAGTTGCAGCAGCTTGAGCTCCGGGTTTCGGAACTTGAGCAGCAGCTGGCAACACTGCGGTACATTCATGAGGTTGGGAGCTTCGTGGATAGCATGTTTATAGATGTGGTCACCCCGCAGCTTAAGAGTAGGCAGGGAGAGAGGGAAGAGGTGACCGCCAGACAGTCAAGAAGAAATAGGCAGGTAGTGCAGGAGACCTCTGAGTGCGTGTCACTCTCCAACAGGTATTCAGTACCGAATGCTGAGGAAGGTGATGGTTCATCTGGGAAGTGCAGCTAGAGCCAAGGCCATGGCATCATCGGTGGCTCAACTGCACAGGGGTGGTGGGTTGGAGAGGGGGGGGGGGGGTTCACAAGGAAGACTGGAAGAGTGACTGTGATAGGAGATTCAATAGTCAGGGGAATGGACAGGCATTTCTGTGGCCACAGATGTGAATCCAGGATGGTGTATTGCCTCCCTGGTGCCGGGGTCAAGGATGTAACTGAGCGACTGCCCTATTGTTCTTGCACTTCCCAGAGATTTGCCTACCTATCTGTTCTTCTTTCTCACTCTGGGGGTCTATAGTACACTCCCAATAGTGTGATTGTCCCTATTTTGTTCCTTAGCTTGATCCATACGGCCTCATTTGATGAGCCTTCCAACACACCATCCCTCCTCACAGCTGTAATTGTTTTTGACCACCAAATTTGCCACTTCCGCTCCTTTCTTATACCCCTCTCGATTGCGTCAATGTAGGCAAATCTCTGGGAAGTGCAAGAACAATAGGGCAGTAATGGGGAATTTTAACTACCCTAATAACTGGGATAGTTTCAGTGTGAAAGGCAGTAAGGCAGCAGAATTCTTGAGGTGCATTCAGGAGAACTTTTTAGCCAGTATGTAGCAAGTCCAATAAGAGAGGGTGCAATTTTATACTTAGTTTTAGGAAATGAAGCTGGGCAGGTGGAAGGAGTGGAAGTGGGAGAGTATTTTGGTGGTAGTGATCATAATTCTGTCAGTTTTAACATAATTATGGAAAAGGACAGAGATAGAACAGGAGTTAGAGTTCTCAATTGGGGCAAGGCCAATTTTACAAGGAGTGATTTAGCGAAAGTGGACTTGAAGGTAAATCAGTGTCAGCAGTGGGAGACATTCAAAAGAGAGATTCAAGGGGTGCAGAGTAAACATGTTCCCACAAAGAAAAATGATGGGACGGCCAAATCTAGAGCCGCATGGATGTCGAGGAGCTTACAAGGTAAGATAAGGCAGAAAAGGAAAGCTTAAGTGCGACACTGAGAACTCAATACTACAGAAAACCAAGACGAGTTTAGGAAGTGGAGGGGTGAAATCAAAAAGGAAATTAGGAAAGCTAAGAGAGGGCATGAAAGAATATTGGTGACTAAAATAAAGGTGAACGCAACGATGTTTTATCAAAACATTGGCTAAGAGGATAACTAAGGAAAGAGTAGGGCCCATAAAAGACCAAAAGGTAACCTATGTGTAGGAGCAGAAGATATTGGTATTGTTCAGAATGAATACTTTGCGTCTGTCTTCGCAAAAGAGGGGGACGCTGCAGATATTGTAGTTAAGGAAGAGGGGTGTGAATTATTAGGTGTGACAAACATAGATAAGGAGGAAGTATTAATGGGAATAGCATCCTTGAAAGTGGATAAGTCACCAGGGTCAGATGAAATGTACCACAGGCTGTTAAAAGAAGCCAGAGAGGAAATAGTGGAAGGTCTGTCCATCATTTTCCAGTCTTCACTGGATACAGGTATGGTGCCAGAGGATTGGAGGACTGCTAACGTTGCACCTTTGTTTAAAAAGGGAGAGAAGGACAGACCACATAATTACAGGTCAGTCAGTCTAACATCAGTATTGGGCAAATTATTGGAATGAATTCTGAGACACAGGATAAACTGTCACATAGAAGGGCCTCAATTAATCAAGAATAGTGTGAATTTGTTTAGGGAAGATCTTGACTGACTGACGAACTTGATTGAATTTTTTGAAGCTGTAACAAGGAAGATTGATGAGGGTAGTGCAGTTGATGTGGGCTTGTTGGATTTTAGCAAGGCTTTTGACATGGCGGACTGGTTAAAAAAATAAAAGACTGTGGTATCCAGGGAAATGTAACAAGGTGGATACAAAATTGGCTCGGTGGCAGGAAACACGCAGTGGTTAGCACCGCAGCCTCACAGCTCCAGTGACCCGGGTTCAATTCTGGGTACTGCCTGTGTGGACTTTGCAAGTTCTCCCTGTGTTTGCGTGGGTTTCCTCCGGGTGCTCCGGTTTCCTCCCACGTGCCAAAGACTTGCAGGTTGATAGGTAAATTGGCCATTAGCAATTGCCTGTAGTGTAGGTAGGTGGTAGGGAAATATAGGGACAGGTGGGGATATGGTAGGAATATGGGATTAGTGTAGCATTAGTATAAATGGGTGGTTGATGGTCGGCACAGACTCGGTGGGCCGAAGGGCCTGTTTCAGTGCTGTATCTCTAAACTAAACTAAAGGGTAATTGTTGACAGCTGTTTTTGTGACTGGTGGGCTGTTTCCATTGGCGTTCTGCAGGGCTGAGTACTAGGTCCCCTGCTTTTTGTGGTATAAACGATTTGGAGGTAAATGGAAGGGGCATGATCAAAAGTTTGCAGACGGCACAAAAATTGGCCATGTGGTAGATAAGCAAGGAGGATGTGAGGGACCTTGGAGTGAATGTGCACAGGTCCCTGAAGGCGGCAGGACAAGTCGATAAGGTGGTTAAGAAGGCATATGGAATCCTTGCCTTTATTAGCTGAGGTATAGAATATAAAAGCAAGGAGGCTATGCTAGAACTGTATAAATCATTGGTTAGGCCACAACCTGAGTACTGTGTGCCGTTCTGGTCACCTCATTACTGAAAGGGAGGGTACAGAGGAGATTTACGAGGATGTTGCCAGGACTGGAACAATGCAGCTATGAGGAAAGATTGGATAGACTGGGGTTGTTCTCCTTGCAACAGAGAAGGCTTGGGGAGATTTGTTTGAAATGTAAAAAATTGTGAGGGGCCTGGATAGAGTGGATGTGAAGGTCCTATTTGTCTTAGCAGAGAGGTCAGTGATTCAGGGGCATAGATTTAAAGTGATTGGTAGAAGGATTAGAGGAGAGATGAGGAAACCTTTTTTCACCCAGAGGGTGGTGGGTGTCTGGAACACTCTGCCTGAAAGGGTAGTTGAGGCAGAAACCTTCAGCTTACTTAAACGGTGTTTGGATATGCACCTCAAGTGCCGTAACCTCCAGGGCTGTGGACCAAATGCTGGAAGGTGGGATTAGACTGGGTGGCTCGTTTTTTGGCCGGTGCAGATACAATGGGCGAAGTGGCCTCTTTCTGTGCAGTAAACTTTCTATGATTCTGTGAGAACATCTAACGGCTAACCTAGTTCTGCCCTTGTGTAACTTAGAAATCACCTCTGGCCCTTCCCTAACCCCTCTAATTGAAATGATTGGGCAATGTAAAGACAATATGGTCCATTCGTTATTCTATCGACTTCAACCTAATTGTCCGAGTTTCCGCATCTCTTAAAGAATCAGATGCTAGAGGAGAAATTGATGGTGTTTCTTGTATTACACATCGTAAAAAAAATAAATAAATAATTTTTAGGAACAGGCTAATTTGGTCCAACAAATAGCTTTTTGATTGACTTTATCTTCTTACCATATCCATTGATCCCTACTATCTTTGCAAACTCCACTAATTATATGTTGAACCGATTAACACTGCCTGCATCAAAGTCCTCCCTAGTAACTGGTGCTTTAGCTCTATGTTTGGGTGAAAGGTCCAGTCTGACTTCCTTTCTCCAATCTATCTAATTTTTACTTCTGTCCCTTGGATTTGAGCGAAGTCATGATTCCTTTTTCAAATGGGCTTGATAATTTTCTTTAAACTCTTGGATTGGGTGCAGATGAGTTTTATCCCAGGTGCTGTAATATGCTGCCTAGTTGCTCAAAAATTTCTGCTAATGCAAAATGCCAGTACAGAACATCAAACTTCGAAAAAGAGTGGACCACTTAGCCAACATTGCCTTTTGATCCACAGTCTATTCATAACCAATTCAATCAGAAAATAACTCCTCCCCACTACTTACCTAAAATCTCACTACCCTTCTAACTTTGAGATGAAAAAAACTTTTGTCGGTCATTCAGTCTTTTGTGATACTTTGTGATGCACTCCCCAGACCTGTCCTCCTCCTCATGCTACTTCTCTCCCATTTCTGCATGCACCCACCCTCCATCTTGCATACCTTCCTTCCTGCTTGTGCGCCTTTCATTTTTAAAGGTTTCAAATGACTGAGAATGAACTACTTTTGCTGGTAGTGCATGCCACGACCTTAGATGTGAAGCTAAACTTCTCCTAATCTGACTGGACCTTTGAATTTTGTTACTGTGTCCTCAGGCTCCTGTGCTCATTTCAAATTACAGGTTATTTAGTTTGAGAAATGTAATCTCAGTAGATTTTACCTTATTGCCAGCAATATGCTGATTGAAAGCAGATTTGTTTCCTTCTGTCTGGTATGGTATAAGCTGGCTATGTGGCATTGGCGGGTCCTGCTGTCTGTGTGCTGCAAACTCTGTGCCACTATATCAGAGGGGCTTTTATTTCTAACAGGGCAGGCTGAGTTTGTGATGAAGGAGCCATGGTTCATTTGATGAGTGTCTTATGGGTACAATATCCATATGGGTTGAACACATCTGTACAAATGCCACGCCAGACTAAATAGACATTCTTTTCCTTGTTCTAAGCACAGTATTCTTTGTATATGTAGTACAAGACTTAATATTGAAGGCTGGTGTGGGGAAAACTACCCATTATTCAAATCCTGCTTCAATGTCTTAACTATAAATACGTACAAAATTTGTTTTTATAAAGAAGGTTTTCTTTACCCTACAAAGACTAACCATTTTAGGTCCCTATTCTCGAGTATACTTCTCTGCTGCTCGTGTTAGGAAGGGTCTGCCTGGGACAGGTCCATTCATTTTAACTGGGGTTTGAGTGGGTGGTGGTGAGCTGCCTTCTTGAACTGCTGCAGTCCTTCTGGTGTAGGTACACCCACAGTGCTGTTAGGGAGGGAGTTCCAGGATTTTGATCCAGCAAGAGTGAAGGATCAGTGAGATATTTCCAAGTCAGGATGGTGTGTGACTTTGAGGGGAGATTGCAGGTGGTGTTATTCCCATGCGTCTGAATTATGACATTTCCTCCTCCTCAGACTGTCCGGCAGCCTTTCTTCCTTTATCCTCACTGGTTTTGTGGCTTATGGGTAGAAATGTTGGACAATTCTGGGCACCATACTTCAAGAAAGAGATAAAGGCCTTGATAGGGTACAGAGGAGGTTTACCAAGGTGTTACTCGGGATGAGAGACTTCAGTTATGAGGAGAGATTGAAAAAGTTAGGGCTGTTCTTGGAGCAGAGAACTTTAAGAGATGTGACCTCGGGTAGATTTTGATAGAGAAAAGCTATTGCCTCTGGCGAGTGGGTCAATAACCAGAGATCTGTTGTTTTAATAATTGGCAAAAGATCTAGAGGGGATATGAGAATTCTTTCCCCAAAGATTTGACAGGATTTGGAACACACTATCTGGAAAAAGTGATGGAAGCTGATTCCATAAATAATTTTGAAAGGGAGTTGGATAGATGTTTAAGGATTTGGAATTTACAGGGTTACGAACTAAAAGCAGGGATTTGGGACTAAGCATGACTGCTCTTTCAAAGACTTAGCACAGGCAGCGTGGTCAGAATGGCCTCCTGTGCTGTAAGTTTCTTTGATTCTAATGAAATCTGCAAATAACAGAGCAGTGGCTAGTTTTGGGTCCCTGTTGTGCTTGTTTTGTCTCTTTACTAATTTGAGCCATTGTCTTTTCCAGTTTGAGTACCAGCAAGCGCAGCTGGAAGCAGAGATAGAGAATCTGTCCTGGAAGGTGGAACGAGCAGACAGTTATGACCGTGGGGTAAGCAGTGTTTTGAGGTGGTTTCATCTATCTAACCGATCTCAAGTGCATGGTTTGTGTGTATAGAGAAAACAATAATTATTTAACATTTAAATGTGAGAATCCATTGGTGGAAAGACATGGAATTAAGATATGGCAGTGGCTCCTTCTGTGTTGGGTTTGTGCAGAAACTGCTCGAAGTTGACTGATATGGTTTAAAATAAGTGGATTGAACAGGACTGGTACAAATAAAGTTCATTTTTGAAAAATACAGTATTGATGATAAGATGAAGCATGAGATGGTTTCTCTGGTGAATGATGGAACCGGTAATGGCACTTCAAACGTTCTGAAATATGTACTTGAATGTAATAAAAAATGGAACATGCATAGACTGTTGTGACCCATCTGTCTTTAGGACAGTATGTGCAATTTTATTACCTAATTCCATATATTTTGCACTCCCCTTTCTTCCCTATCTCTTCCCCCAGAAATATTGTGTTGTGCATAAACTCATTTATATTTTATATAATATATTTAATAGGTGTAATGTATTATATCATATATATGTTCATTTATACATAAACTCGTAAGAAATAGGAGCAGGAGTGGCTGGTCATAGCTGAACTTCCTATTAAGAATTACATAGAATCTACAGCACAGAAACAGGCCATGTAACTCAATTTTCCCGACCTAGCCCCACATCCTTTGATTCCCTTTGTGTCCAAACATTTATTTATCTCAGCCGTGAGTAAACTCAATGACTGAGTATCCACAGCCTCTGTGGTAGAAAATTCCAAAGATCGCAACCATTTTGAGTAAAGACATTTCTCCTGAGTCCTAAGTGGTTGACCCCTTATCCTGTGACTGTGACCTGTAGTTCTGGACCTTTCAGCCAGGGGAAAAGCAGTTCCAAAATGTAACTGAACTAAATCTGAGAATTTATGGCCTTAGATATGGTTAACTCATTGTACTAGGGGAGAGAAGAGAAGGTTAAAGATTTATAGCATTTCGCATCCTTGGAATTAAGTAATTGACTAGATTTCTCCCATGCTTTACTAAATCCTTGGTAAATTTGTGTTAAATTCCAGATATATATCCAATACTGTGATTTCTCTTGAGAGTTCTTGAAGTAATTGTTCCATTCTAGCACAGTGGTAACATAGTGATTCCACCCAATCCCAATGTTATCACAGGAGTAAGATTTGAAGACCATGGCTTTCCAGTGGAATTATCAGATATCTATAATTCAAGTATTGAAATAAGATGAGATGTAGGGCTATAATCTAAAATCCTTAACTTTAACTTAAGTCAACAATATTGCTTTGGAGATGCTGTGCTGCATTTCATCGAAACATAAAAATTTCAGATGAGGCTGTCATTCAGCCCTTCAAATCTGTGCTGGTGCTAGATCCACAGGGGCGTTAAACTCATCCCATGTTGGTGGGATACTCACTCCAGCAGCAGAAAGATCCACCCCAGGACTTGAGCACATAATCTAGGGTGAACCTTTAGTGCCTGATCAGCCAGACATAAATTCAAAGAGGGCAATAATTAGTCCATTATTCTGGCCAACAATCATCCCTCAACTAGTGTATCAAAACAGGCTAACTGGTTGCTTAACCTCTTTTGCTAATTGTGGGACCTTGCTGTGTGCCAGGTGACTTATGTCTCTGCTTATAGAGCTGACTACATTTCAGAAGCAATGCTTACGAACATCTCGAAGATGCTAAGGATGGCATATAATTCTAAGGTCATTGTTCTAATTTCCACTTAAACAACAGAAACTAGGGAACAAAAGGTCCATTCTTGTGCATCTGGTGGAGGAGTTTGGCTGTACTTTGACCATTTTTCTTCTGCTTTGCATTTCAGGATCTAGAGAATCAAATGCATATAGCAGAACAGAGGCGTAGAACACTGCTTAAGGATTTTCATGACACATCAGACTAAAGGAGCCCTGTGGATGTAGTGGCACATTGAAAAAGGCGTTGGCTGGGGAAGAAGACAAAATATTGTTTTTAGTTCCTTGTTTCTTTATTTCATCTGCTGTTCCTTTGGTTTACTTTTTTTTGCTGGAATAGTCAGCAATGCTCATGGGTGGTTCCATTCATGAGCTGTGATAGTGTTAGACTTGTTTTTTAGAAAAAAGGATGTATTTCTTTTTTTAAAGGAAAAAGAATACGTGCTAGCATTGAAAAAGGAGATTCTTTAAACCTTTTGAGAAGTCTGGGCTTTTAAAAATACTTCCATGGAGACTGGAAGGATTGCAGAAGCCTCAACTTCCTACAGACTTTTATGTATGTTTTCACTGGAACAAAACTATTTGGGGCATTCGTGGCACAACCTAATTATAGTGCATACTGGCACCAAGACACGCTGCTTAGGCGATGCTGGGAAACGCAGACTGCTTAAAAAGGCATTTGGGAATGATGTGGTTTTCTGGTATTTTGTGTTAACGTGCGTTAGTTGCTGGCATTGGCTGGGATCAGTTTTTTTCAGTCTGATTAAAGTGGGGGCGTTAGTGTTTGAAGGAGGTGATCTGTCTGTATGAGGTGCTGTATATTGTAGGATGCTTCCTAATGCCTTCTGGAGAACACACAAAAATAATCTCCCACATTTCTGGTCTAGGTGGCGAACTCAGAAAAAGTCTCCAACGTTTCTGGTCACAGGAGGGAGGGGAAAGCAATAGTTAAACAAGTACATGCTGTTACTACCTCTGTACTATGAATAGAACAACAGCTGGCTTGCACTGCATTGAGGCCGTGAGGTTCATGAACATTTGTAAGGTTCATGAAGTACCTAACTCGCATGTACCCCTCCCAATTACCCTCAGCAGTTTGTTGTGACCTCAGTATCTGATTTGCAAAAACAATTTTTAAGACAGTATATACTTTTTTTTTTAGAAGAAAAATAGTGATTTGACCTATTGCCCCCCACCCCCTTCTTGTAATGATTTAGTTGATGTACTTGCTATTGGTGAGATGGGGTCCCGGTTGTGTATTAGGATATATATTAAATATGTTTTTATACATTTCCAATTTGTCATGCTACCTCGAGTGCGCTCAGCACTCTGTTCTGCAATGGTAAGAGTGAAAACTTTTTTGGGGGTATTTTATCATGTAAACCATTTTTTCCCCAGACTTTGCAGCTGACAGGTTATGTAACTTCTGTAATGTTTTCAACTACTTGTGCTTTCTGCAGCAATAGAACCACTGTATCGTTCATTTACTGATATAAAAGTTATTTAATTCCACTTGCTTGCCATTGTCTGAAACCTTGCCAGACTCCCTTTCCTGCCACCTTGAGGGGCATGCTCTGGATCTGAGTTGAGCTAGGGCTGAATTTGCTCTCGGTTTTTTGATTTTGATTTGTGTTCCTCCTCTCGCCCTCTGGCCCCACTCCCTGAGGAGTCAGCTAGCTCCCGGTACCAGTGGTTTGGAAACTCCAACTGCCTGCCGAACTGGCATATATCACCATAACCAGCGAGACGATCACTATAACCAGCGAGATGAGCACCATTGTCACAGCAGATTGGATCAGCTGCTACATGGTGTTGATGACTATCCCTCGGAATATAACTTTCTTCCTCTAACAAGGTAGAGATTGAAAGCGCAGTAGCCTAAGGATCGGACCTGTGGTTTTGCTCTCCCTGTGCACATTTTCCCCAATGGCAAGGAACCCCAATTTTGTTCTTTATGAAAGCAATATAAACAAGTCTTTTCTATCCTACAGCATAACTAGCTGGTAGATTTCGATAATTCAATCTTGAGCTTGTTAATGTGCATGCTCAAGGTTTGCAGTGTTATTGAAACCACTTGATTGAATTATTACCTTGTAGCTGCTGTCCACTTATCCCTGATGTTATCCAAGTGATTCAGCTTACATTGAATAAGTCTAGTAGCCATGTAAATTAAAGCTTTAACCCCTTTGCTTCCTGTTTTCATTTTGATTTCAGGTTATGCGTTGGAGTTGGGGAAGTATTTCACTGAAAGCTTGCTGTAGGGTAGGAAAGGTTGTGACTGAAAGTTACGGTTGCCAGCTTTGGTTGGAGCATTTCCTGAAGGTTTCATCACGTGACCTCATGCCTCCGACTGCTGCGCTCCACACTTCCACCATTAATCGCCTCAGACATTTACTGCTTTCCCACCACTAGAAAGTGAACAGACTGTTCATTACCTGATGGGATGATTCTTGACTGTCAAGCCGTCTTTTTTCCATTCTTTATTATAACTAATGTTTTTCAAGAAGTTGCAATAAAAAAGGCCTTCATTTTTTAAGGCTCCAATGATTTTTCTCTCTGGTTTGCTCAAGGCAATATCCTGGAGATTACTCTTTAAGTCCTAGAGACGCCATGACAATCCTGGAAGGTTGACAAGCCCACTGAAAGTTTATCGACTTTTGAATGATAGCTACTCGGTGGGACTTAACAGTATTTGTAAATGACCTCTGTGACCTTGCCTTCCAAAACCAAGCATTTAGATTTAATCCATTGGCTACTAAATGTTTTTGTCTTATGTACTGCCCATTAACTGGGACGTAACGCAGTATATATATTTTTTAATTCCAGTTGCCCATTTGATTTCTCCAAATTGAAGTTACTAATGTTCGAAATACGTTCAAATAAACGTTATCCTTCCACTGTTTCATACTTTTACTGATGCACACATAACAGTGGCCCAAGCTGTAATGCTGACCTGTAGCTGAGTGTTGGCCCAGCATGTAATCAAATATAGAATCATAGAGTGATACATTATAGAAGGAGTCTGTTCACTCATTGTGCCTATGCTGACTCTTTGATAGAGCTATCCAATTAGTTCCACTCCTTTCGCTCCCCACTCTTTCTCCAAAGCCCTGTAAATGTTTTCACTTCAATTATTTATCCAACTTCCTTTTGAAAGTTAGTAAAGAATCTGCTTCCAGCACCCCTTCAGGCAGCTCATTCACAGTCACTAAATAGTGACTATTTTATCTAATGCTCACCTTGTCTTTACTTTGTTCTGTCTCCTCCCCGAGCAAAACAGCACCTCCTTTTTAGAAAATCTTTATAGATAACCTTTAAGTACCATTCTTGTTGATCTTCCAAGAGATGTGTTTGAGAGTCGAGCGCATGTTTACCTCATTGTCCTGTTGCTGCTTTCCACCCCTATCCTCCCAAATAACTTGAGAGTCCTGGGAATGAATTTCTGGGGGGTGGGGAAGGCAGGGCAAGTTCTCCTGCCATAACTCCGGAAGAGCCTGAGAAACAGTGTAAATTGTGTTTCATCCTCCTAAACCACCACCCTCCCCCCATTGCTCTTCCATCAAGGTCACGGCAAACGACTGGGAGAACATACTATTCAAATTCACCACTCTCTGATCTTTAGATAGGATAGTAGAGTGTAGAGTTTCTGTACCTCAGACCATCCTGTAACTATTTCTGGCCTAAGTGGTCAACAATGGACCTGCAATGTTGCCCTCTCAGGTGATGATTTAGTAATGTTGCACCAAGTAGCAGCTATTCGTCATCATTGCTTTTTATGGCCAGGCTTGTTAATCAGAAATGTTGAATTTTATGTGTGCCTTGGAATACATACAACCTCTGGCATTTTTAATAAAGACAGATTAGTGAGTTTCTAATAATCCAGCACTGTAACCGAGCAAAAGGGAATATATTGCGGATCAGTGTTGGAGCTGCTGCAGGAGATTATTCCAGGGCCATCAAATCGCATGAAAAGGTGAGGCACTTTGGCTGCAAGGAGCAAGATCTGACCTACTTTGCAATTTTGAGTGTTTTTTTATGATCACAGTTGCTGATCTGTCATCTGTAATCTTAGAATTGTACAATACAGAAAGAGGCCATTCAGCTCACCCTGCCTGTTCTCAACCATTGAAAGAGCTAGTCTCACTCCTCTTTCCCTGTAGCCTTGCAAATCCTCCTTTTTTATAAGTATATATCCCATTCCTGCCTTTTGATATCAATCCTAATTTTGCCTTTTTGCAGTCATTCATCAGGAGGAAGACTAGCCCATAAATTGAAAAGTGAGAGGCACAGTGTTCTTATAAAACCTTGATGCCCCCTCTACATTCTGTCATACATTGCTGTTTGTAGTGTTTGGGGGTGTGTACTGCTTCCTGCCTCTACGAATGGACTGTTAATGACCACCAGGTAAATGGGCATGCTGAAGATTTAAAGGGACTATACAGCACCGAAACAGGCCCTTTGGCCCACCGAGTCCACGCCAACACCACCCATTTATACTAATCCTACATTAATCCCATTTTCCCTCTCTCATCTCCACCTGCCTACACTTAAGGGCAATTTATTTTTTAACAATGGCCAATTTAGCTATCAACCCGCAAGTCTTTGGCATGTGGGAGGAGCACCCAGAGGAAACCCACGTGGTCACAGGGAGAACTTGCAAACTCCACACAGGCAGTACCCAGAACTGAACCCGGGTCGCTGGAGCTGTGAGGTTGCGGTGCTCGCCACTGTGCTGCCCTCTTTATTGGAACAAAAACCCAACCCTTAACAAAAATAATAACTGCCACTAGAGAATTCAAGTCTGTCAATCACAAATTTTTTCATGTTTATTGGTCATGGCAATCTCCTCTAATTTTGTATTGGCCTTGCTTCCATTTAGAGTCCAGGATACTGGCATCCGAACTGCTAAATCTGGCTTCCTTATCCTGTGGCAGAATAATGGAGCCATGGAAAATGGGGTCTATGATTTGCCTGGGTTGGGGGGGGGGGGGGGGGGGGGGGGATCACTAGATTCAAATGTCAATACTAGAAACGTGCTCATGAATGTCAGTCTCCTTGAAATCCAAACTAAAACCAGACCAATATAAAAGCAGCTTTTGATGATGAGATTTTTTTTGAAGAATTTGAATTGACTTGTCATTAAGCTGATTTAGCATATTGGCACCAGTGCACTATCGGGCAGAGGTGATGACGTGAGCTAATGCTCCTTCAGGTGCAATACTCTAGGATCGTCACAAATTTCTCCTCTTGCACAACCATGCACCAGTATGTGTGTAATAGAGCACATACAGCCTCTGGTGGCATTTTGGACAAAAACAAGATTAGTGAGTTTCTGATAATCCAACACTAGTCATTGCAGAAGGGAATATAATGCGGATCAGGATTGGAGCTGCTTCAGGGGCTTATTCGTGGGTTAACCTAATGCATGAAAATGTGGTTAACCCTTTGTACTGCGCAGGACAGTAGATTAACTCTCTTTCTCTCTCCACAGTATTTCCCGCACTTTGTTTTTATTTCAGATTTCCAGTATCTGCAGTATTTTGCTTTTATTGTATAACTGTGTGATTGGTTGTTTTTCATCGTTCAAGTGGACAACTTGACGCACATCTTGCATTTATGTTTTGCTGACGTTAGAGTGATGAAGCAGCTCATGTGAAGGCTGCTTGTCTCCTTTTTGTTTGTTCTCCGGTGTCCGGTCCTAAATGATAAACTCCAACTTACCATGAAATATCTCTTTCCTGTAGATTACAGTGCATCTCTCATATTCCCTTGTAAATCTTGCAGGTATAATGTACTGAGGCATGTTCCTAAATGCTCTTCAAAAGTACTGGCTACATAAATCCCATGACGTTGAAATCTATCCCCTAACCCCGGATGTGCCCCCAAACCCCCCCCCCCCCCCCCGTCTCCATTTCCCTGTTAGCTGTAGTATTTGTAAAGGAAAGTGATGTTCATGAAAGTAGAGCAATTTCGTGGCTATGTCAATTGATAAGTTGCCACTAAAATGAGTTGGGAACTAGCATTATCACTGCCGCTGAGACTTAAAGCAAACTGTGGTGAGTGGGCAGCAAATTCTGCTTTTTTTTAAAATTCATTCATGGAATGTGAGCAATGCTGGCAAGGTCAGCATTTATTGCTCATCCCTGATTGCCCTTGAGAAGATAGTGGTGAGCTGCCTTCTTGAACTAATGGAGGAATATAAAAATGTCACACCAGTCACTTGGTCTACCCTGGTACCGTGGCACTCAATAAAAGTTTTAAGGATTTGGTTTGGCAAATTAAGTCATAAATATCCAAAATTATTTATGTCGATCACTAACTGTAATAAGGTTGCAATGTGACTCTAGTTTTCCTACCTTAAGTCCCAACACATTCTTCATTAACGGAGAGGAGAGGATATATGGACAATCGGCTTCTGTAGGAGATCTGAGCTTATTCAACAACTTGTATTTACATGCGCCTTTAACATCATAAAATGTCCCAAGGCGCTTACAAGAACATCAAACAAAAGTTGACACTGAGCTATGTAAGGAGATATTAGGATTGGTGACCAAAACATTGGCCAAAGAGATAAGTTTTGAGGAGTATCTTAAAGGAGGAGAGAGGTAAAGTTTTAGGAAGGAAATTCCAGAGTTTAGGGCCTACGCAGCTGAAGACATGGCCTCCAAAGGCGGAGTGAGGAAAATCGGAGATGCGCAAAAGGGCAGAATTGGAACAGTGCAGAGATCTTGTAGGGCTGGAGAAGGTTTAAAAGGTTGTTCTGAGTTTCTACCTTGCAAGACAAATTAATAAAAAATTAGCCACTGACCTAACTGCTTATAAATGTCAGCAATGGTGCGGTGCATTAGAGCAAACAACAAGGAATAGGAGCACGAGTAGGCCATTTAGTCCCTCGAGCCTGCACCGCCATTCAATAAGATTATGGCTGATCTGTTCTGGTGCAGATTGCGTTATTTCTGGTTTCACTGGTAAATATGTCAGGTTCATTTTATCACCAGCCATAATTACCTTTTAAATACAGTACAAAACATTTAGTGTGTTTACCTGTCGCTATGAATTCTGATGTATCTTGCGTGGTTTGAAATATGATTGTACATTTTATTTTATGCAGGTACAAAACTTGATGCATTTGCCTTTAAGTTTCTGTTAACAGTTTGAGAATTATCCTAAATTTTAAAGCGCCTTTTGTATGAAAATAGAGCAACATTTGAGAAAGCAGCATTATTTTGGGTTGGAAGACAAAGAGTCGAGAACTGAGAAGATATAGACACAATTTAGTCAATGTACCCCACAGGCTACCGTTTACTTCAGATGTAGGACTGTTTCTTTTTTCTCCTCTTGGCTCCCCAGCACACATCAGCCCCCTGTGTGTGTGTGTGTGTGTGTGTGTGTGTGTGTGTGTGTGTGTGTGTGCGCCCCAGCCATGGTTCAGTTTCCTGATTCAGAAGGTTGTGGGTTGAAGTTACACTCCAGAGACTTGAATATGACATCTAGTCTGACGCTTCTAGTGCAGTATTGAGGGAGTGTACTGCCGTTCAGATGAGATGTTACACCAAGGCCTCATCTGCGCTCTCAGACATAAAAGATCCCATGGCTTGACTTTGAAAATGATCAGGAGAATCAATCCCCAGTGTCCTGGCCAATATTTATCCCTCAATCAACTTGAATATTAACAATCAACTTCAAAACATCATCTGGCTATTATCACATTGCTGTTTGTGGAGCTTGCAGTGTGAAATTTGTTGCCATGTTTCCTACATTACAACAGTGACTACACTTCAAAAGTAGAGTGCTTTAGAATGTGCTGAAGTTGTCAAAGGTGCTATAGAAATGTAAGTCTCTCTTGTCTCTTCACACCCCGGAGAGCAAAGACTTTTGTGATTTCAGTTTAAGTTGCAAAATATGTGACTGACTACAACTGTTACATTTCTTGCTGTTTTGTTTCTTTGAGAGTGGGGTGGGGGAGGGGAGAAAAGGAGATGATGAAAATACACATTGCAATTTTCAAGAACTATGCTTTTTTAAATGTGAAAGTGTTGCTTTGAAATCCAGTGTGACAGAGTAATTCCTGAAAGTGATGGTGAGTATGGTTCACTTTTTATTTTCATAACCAGAGTTGACCCCTCATTGCAATGTTGCCTCTCACACTTGGTGTTAATCTATGCAGATCTGTACAACTGCATTTATCTCAGGCATGGCTTTCAGTGCTTTTTGTTCATGGGTCTGTATAATTTTTAGTAGCAATACTTGCCGGTATGCAATATTGATGTGTTGTACCACGAAATCCTTACCTGCTGCCCCCTTCACTTAGTGTTCACATTTAAAATAATGCTGTTTTACTCTTTAGCGATATTTGAAGAGGTCTTAATGGCCTTTTCCCCATGTTTTCCGGGTTTTATAGAGGTTTAGATGTGATATTGATACACTTTCAACTGGAACATGTATAATTCTTTTCCTGTTGAGTATTTTCCCCTTTGGGGACCATGATCAGTATTGTGCAAAAATATTTCAGATTTTACTCACCCAAATTGGACAATATTTGAACCCAGGAATCTTGTTTGCTTTGTTTCTATAGATTTGTTTGGTTTCTTCAGAATGTGATTTATTTATTTTTTGGTGGTGGAGGTTGTATTTCTGTACTATCTTTGTAGAAGAGAAAACCTTTTTTGACTTGTGGAAACCAGCATTTTCGGAAAAAAAATATTTTCGAAGAAACCAACTATAGTCATTGGCTGAGCTATAGATGACAGCATTTTGGGAATCCGTTGTCTTAAAATGCATTAACTGACAGGACTAATTTGAGTATTTTCAAGGATAATTACTTGAAGGGGAGAAAATTGCAGGGCTGTCGGGAAAGAGCAGTGAAGTGAGACTAATCGGATAGCTCTACTAAAGTGCTAGCACAGGCACGATGGGCCAAATGACCGCATGTATCTGATTTTTATTGTGTACGGTCATTTGTCGATTTCCAACAGTATTCAATGATTTTCGGATATGAGGCATATTTTTGAATCCCTAATAACTTCTTGCTCTGGCTCTTACCCCCACTCTACATGCTCTCCTTTTGGTTGGGGACATTAAGTGGTTCAGGCCTGGGGAAGGACATCTTGTTCACTGACACTGATGTTCTCTGATGACCTGAAGGAAGGGTGGGGTGTGGAGGAGGTAAGAGGCTTTCCCAGTTGGGTCCTAACAATATCTGCCTGTTTTTTTTTCAAAGGCGCATACAATTTAATTTAAAACTTTTGCCTCCATTTGGGTCTCTTGGATATTTGAAACAGCCCTTGTTCATAAATATATTTGAAGCAATGGCAGGTGTGTTTATTTTTTCCGAATGATGACTGTGTAAAATGAGTTATTAAAGAGGTATGTTAGGAGCCCTGCTCTTCAGTGTGCTGTGTTGGGCTGATTGGATTATTTGGTTTTTAAAAACCATGCATTTGTTCCCAAATTTATTTTCAATATATTCAATTCACATTAAAACATAATTTGGTTAAATATATACCCAGTTCAGATCAAAAGCTCAATTTTTTTAATTTTTGGTAATTGTCAATTTTTATTTTTAAACTGTCTAATGAACTCAATTTTTTTTTATATATCGGTGTGTTTTACAATTATATACAAGTACACATTCTCATGAGACCAAACACAAGGGAACTCATCTCTAATTGGTAACTAACTTCCCGATATTGTGTTTAGTATATGAAAATCAACTGCTGATCCAATAAGGCTTGCACCGATTCAGCTGCCTCAATGCACTCACTTATATCCACGCACACGTGCGAGAACACGCGCACAAATAGTATGGAATTGACTGTCTCCTTAACAGTTCTTGTACTGAGGAGAGTTATGCATGAACACCATTCTACTGTGGACTTTGTATAGAGAACTTGATATTTATGGACAAGTCACAGATGTATTTAGTGAAGTTTATTTGAGGTTTTCACTTTTTATGTGGCAAAGCTGGAGAGAACAGCCATGTTTTGGTCATCTGTATGTTTTATCGAGGCTCAATTGCTTAACGTTTTGTTCCCACTCCAGCCCCCAGCTTGGCTTGATTCAAGAGGCTTTTACTGAACTGTCTCTGCACACACTGAAGTTTAAGCTGGATTATTTGAAATAAATAATTTGAAGAATTTCTTAAATACTAGTGTGCTTCAATTTCCTGCTAACGTGGAGGGCTAATGGGCTTGTTTGTATGTTCAAGAAAAATTAAGTTTGAGTGTTGTCCATCTGAATTGAGGCAAATAGTATGGATGCATTTAAGGGGAAGGTAGACTATGGAGAAAGCTATGGGAAGATAACATTGATAGGATTAGATGAAGTAGGGTGTGTGGAGGGTCATATAGAGCATAAGCAGACCAGTTGGGTTGAATGGCCTGTTTCTGTGCTGTACATTCCATGTGATGTAACTTGGATGGGGATTTTGTAGAAATATCAGTTTTGGTTTGTGCCTCTCTATCTTTTGTTAGTTATTTTATTTGGGTTGCCCCCTACATGCCACAAATTCCCCAGCTGAGGTGGGGAAGGGGGAAGATAGCCTCCTACCTTCATTACTTTTGAACAAAAAAACTAATTCTATTTTCCCCTTGCTGGGGGTGTGGCTTCTTCACATCTCGTGCCTCCCGGAAGGCCAATTTGCCGAAATGGTCACGTGTGAACCTGAATGGTGACTTGGCAGTCCATTCCACAAAAAGTCCAACACTATCCTCACTCAACAGTCATACTTCCAGCAGGAGACAGTAGATGGGGGATCAAGCAGGAACTTCCCCACTTTTGCTCTCTCTGTCCCCCTGTCTCCCCGCCCCCCACCATAATTGTATGAAGCAGGATTTGAGCCTGGGATCTTACTGGTCAATGTGGCCCAACTGGATAAACTCAAGGAATCGGAAGAAATTTAAGGATTTTTTATTTTGGTTGAGGTGCAGGGCGGTCGTGGTTTGATCCATTTTATGTTTTTTTGTTTCTGTTTTTAACCACCCTCCTTTACAGGAGAAAGTTGCCTCCATGCCCTTGTCCCTCCTTCTCTTGATAATCTCCTCCAGCCCTGCAATCTTACATCTTTGCACTCCTCCAGTTCTGGCCTCTTACCCATCCCTGATTTTAATCACTCCACCATTGGTGGCCATGCCTTCAACTGCTGAGGCTCTTAGCTCTGGAATGCCCTCCCTAAATCTCTGCCTCTCAACCTCTCTTTCCCTTTCAAGGTGCACCTTAAAACCTAATACTTTGACCAAGCTTTAGGTCACCTGTCCTAATGCATCATGTGGCTCGGGATCAAAATCTACCTGATAACACTCTTGTCGGGTGCTTTGGGATGCTTTACTAAGTTAAAGGCGCTATATAAATGCAAGTTGTCTTTAGAAATGCAGTGTGTTGCTTCACTTGGTTGCCACAGCTGTGGCCATCCTGTGCTGAAAGGTATTTGACTAATTGAAGGCATTGGAAAGAGAATTTAATTCAACCAGAGGGGAGAAGTGTTTTTATGCAGCGAGCTGTTATGATCTAGAATGCATTACCTGAAAGGGTACTGGGAGTAAATTCAGTAGTAATTATCCAATTTACTTTTTAAATGCTAGCACTTATAGGACAAATGTGTGGGGCTATGGGGAATTAACATGGGAGTGAGACTAATTGGATAGCTTTCAAAGAGCCACCACAGGAATGATGGGCTGAATGGGCTCTTGTGCTGAAAGATTCTATGCAATTAAAAACAGCAGATAAAAGCATAATTCTAGAAATGCACAGCAGGCTTGGCCAGCATGTGAAATCTGCAGCTCTGAGGTAATCGTGTAGATAGGTTAATATTTTGGTTGTAGTTCTGCTGTTGAAGGGTTATCCCATCCAACTTTACCCTCGTTCAGATGCTCGTGCATGTCCAGTTTTATTTTGATTTGTGGGTTTTCGTAACTCACCAAGCCAGAAGGTTTAAACAAGTCTCTTGTCATTTTCACATCTGGCAGAACTGATTCTGTCTGATCATCCCTTGGGTTTTATCCATATTGTTCTGTATTTTTTTTTAAACTTAAAATTAATGAAGTTCATTCCAGAAGTCTAAGAATATGCATTACAGTACAACGAAACCGAGGGAGCTTCCAGCAATATAAACTTAGCTGTATGTGGAAATGTAATGATGTAAAGAAATACTCCTGCTTTGAACGTTCAAGTATTTCCTTTTTAAAATTACTATATGATGCAATGATTTGGTGTCCGCCTTGGCTTTAGTGGTAGCACTCTCACCTCTCCGTCAGAAGGTTTGAGTACCACTCCAGAGACTTGAGTACATGATCTAGGCTGATGCTCCAGTTCAGTTACTGAGAGAGAACAGTCTGTCAATTCAGATGACATACTGTCCATTGAAAAGAGTGGGCACAGCTTTGAAGGTGTTAATTCTACCAAGAGTAGACATGTGCTGTTTGCAACAGAGTTTCTGCAGTTATATTTTTGCACAACCTCTGGAGCAGATTTAGACATGCGGAGAAGAGCACTCTGGTGGAGTGAGTGGGAAATTGCATTTGAGTCATTGAAAGACAATGAGGGGAGAATTTTAACCCCAAAACGCAATCGGTTGGTCAGGTGTTTGGGGTTGGTTTGGGGGGGGGGGGGGGGGGGGGGGAGGGGGAGTGTTAAAGTGTTAAAAGTCTTAATTCCAACCCCACCCTGCCCTCTTCCAGTATTAAAAGAGGCAGAACGGGCAGGCAGCCAACCCATTCCAAAGTGGGTCATCGGCATTTGATGCTGTGTGGCCTCATTTGTGTTCTTCATTCAAAATTTAACCCAGCAGCCATGCTGAGGGTCAGCTGAATCAAGAGGTAAGTGGATCCAACTTGTCTACCTGGCCAAACCACTGGGATTGGGCAACCCCCAACCCTTCCATTATTCCCTCCCCTGCCCCCCTCCCTCCCCACTGTGGCCCACCAATTACCCCATTAGGCTTCCAATGTGTCCCTCTACTGGATTCCAATGCCTTGCCCCTCCCTCCACCTCCCCCAGCCAAACCTGGTAACCTGGTCCTGTGGCCTCCTCCAGACCTGCTCCCCACCTGACTGGAAGCCAAGCTTGTCAACCACACTGTAGAGTTAAAATTGCAATGTGCTTACAGATCTAGGAACACCTATCCAGCAATAACTATGGGGTCCTGGGTCAAAATGGCAGTTGCAGAGATGTACACACATGCAGCATCAGATTGGTACACCCGATGACAGTAATGGCCAGCTATGAACTGTATCCAGAGTTGACTATTCCAATGTTCTCCTGGCCACCTTCCATCCTCCATAAACTTGAGCTCATTCAAAATTCTGCTGCCCATTTCCGAACTCCTCCAATTCTGCCCTCTTAAATATCCCTGATTTTAATTGCTGCACCTCCATTACTGGCTGTGCCTTTAGTTGCCGAGGCCCTAAGCTCTGGAGTCCCTGCTTTCTTCCTTTCTCAACTCATTTAAGATGTTCCTTAAAACCTGCTTCTTTGACCAAACTTTTGATCATCTGCCCTAATATCTTCTTACGGAGTTCAATGTTACATTTTGTTTGTTAACACTCCTGTGAAGCACCTTGAGATGTTTTATTATGTTAAAGGTGCTATATAAATACATGTATTGATTCTGAGGGCAATAAATCACCACTTAAAAGTTGATGAAAACAAAGGTTACAGCAGGCAAGATTTTTTTAATCGTTCATGGGATGTGGGCATGGCTGACAAAACCAGAAGTTTTTGCCCATTACTAATTGCCCTTGAGAAGGTGGGGGTGAGCTGCCACCTTAAATCACTGCAATTCATGTGGTGTAGGTACACCCACGGTGCTGTTAGGGAGAATCCAGGAGTTTGACCCAATAACAGTGAAGGAACAGTGATATTGTTCCAAGTTAGGATGGTGTATGAGTTGGAGGGCAAATTGCAGGTGCGCTGTTCCCATGCATCTCCTGCCCTTGTCCTTCTAGGTGGTAGAGTTTGTGGATTTAGAAGGTGCTGTCAAAGGAGCATTGGCGAGTTACTGCAGTGCACCTTGTAGATGATGCACACTGATGCCACTGTGCGTCGGTGGAGGGAGTAAATGTTTCAGGTGGTGGATGGGTCCGATCAAGCGGGCTGCTTTGTCCTGGCTGGTGTTGAGCTTTTTGAGTGTTGGAACTGCACTCATCCAGGCAAGTGGAGAGTATTCCATCACACTCCTGACTGTTGACTTGTAGATGCTGGACAAGCTTTGTGCAGTCAGAAGTTGTTACTTGCCACAGAATTCCAGGAATTCCAAGAACTTTTCTTGTAGCCACATTATTTTATATGGCTCGTCTAGTTGTATTTCTGGTCAATGGTAACCCCAGGATGTTCATGGTGGGGATTGGTAATTCCATTGAATGGCAAAGGGAGATGGTTAGATTTTCTCTTGTTGGAGATGGTAATTTCTCGGCACTTGTGTGGCGTGAATGTTACTTGCCAGTTATCAGTACAAGCCTAAATGTTATCCAGATTTTCTGCATGTGAGGAAGGAACACTTCAATATTTGAGAAGTTACGAATGGGACTGAACACTGCAATCATCAGCAAATATCCCCACTTCTGATCTTATGATGGAGAGAAGGTCAGCTGAAGAGGGTTGGGCCCACAATCATGCCTAAAACATGGCAGTGATGCCCTGGGGCTGAAATGTTTAGCGTCCAACAACCACAACCATCTTCCTTTATGCTAGGTATGACTCCAGCCAGTGGAGCGTTTTCCTCCTGATTCCCATTTTGCTAGAGCTTGATGCCACTCTGGGTTATATGCTGCCTTGATGTCAAGGGAAGTCACTCTCCGCTCACCTCAGCTTATTGAATATAAACTGTTAAGAAATGGCAGAAATAGCCTTCCCTTTATATTACTGTATGCTCATGATTTTCTACATACTTAGAATTACCTAACAGTTCTGGACACCCACTTCACACACGCATCATCACAACCTTTTGGATGAGATGTTAAACCGAGGCCTCGTCTGCCTGCTCAGGTGGATGTAAAAGATCCCATAGCCACTATCCGAGGGGTAGGCCAAATGGCCCTTCGAACTTGCTCTGCCATTCATTAAGATTGTGACTGATGACCCTCCTAGAGTCCATCTTTCTGCCCTGTCCCCATATTTCTTAATTCCCGTAGTGCCCACAAATGCTTCAATCTCTTTATAATAATTATTTAAGAACACACACCAGGGGGTGCAGTTGTGCTGTTTCTCTGGAGCCAGGTGTGCACTTGGATTTAGTGAAGTCAAATCTTCTCTGACACAGCTGCCCTGGACAGTAAAGCTATTATACTGCTGACTTAGATTGTGAATTAATATAGCTTGGATATAACCCGAATAATGTTGAGAGCAGAGAGAACTACACTGACACATTTTGCATCATAGTTTAAAACAAAAGGGGTGTTCTCATTATAACGGGTGTAGGTCATTCAGCTTTCCAGCCTGTTCTATTCAATTCGATTGTGCCTGGTCTGTATCTTAACCCCATCAAATTTTGTTTGATAATGCTCCTCTAACACCTTGGGATGCTTTACTATGTTAAAGGTGCAATAAAAATGAACAGGCTGGGTCTCTTTTCTCTTTGAAAAGGCTGAGGGATGAACTAATGGAGGTCTTTAAAATGATGGGTTTTGATTGAGTACATACACTTGGGAAGAGGAAAACTAGAGGCCATCACTGTAAGAAAGTCACCAAGAAATCAAATACAGAATTCAAGAGAAACTTCTTTGGTGAGAATGTGGAACTTGCTACCACAGCGACTGGTTGAGGCAAATAATATAGATGCATTTAAGAGGAAGTTAGATAAACATAATGAGGGAGAAGGACTAGAGGGTTGGGATGATGAGGAAGAATGGGAGGAATTGTGCATAAACGCCAGAATGGACTAGTTGGGCTAAATGGCCTTGTTACTTTACATCTATGTATTTCTACGTAATTGTATGTTTTTTCGTTGCTCAGTTCATTCAGATGTTTCTTTGAAGCTGAAAACCCTCCACATATCAAATTGTCCTTCATGGTTAATCTCTCCAATACCTGCCTCTTTGCACCCCTCAGCATGACCTCTGGGTAGATGTCAAGCTGGGCTTCCTTTGTGCAGGTGGCAATTTAAAACAAGAAATGCTTGGAGTAGTGAGCGGAGGGTGGTTACTATGACCTACAGCCATCAATGGCTCAGAGATAAACAGCACAGAATTGGGAAAGTTATCAAAGTGCACAATCCTGCTGTACAGAGATGAGTAGTTCATTAAACCTGGGTGAATGACCGTAATACCAAACTCCACCAAGGTTGTAATAGGTAAGAGGACAGATGATCAGCTAGTAGGAATCAATTTACACAAACTTGGATTTAGAAAGCCTGAAGCTTAAAAGATTAAGCTAGCTAAGGGGTCCTCTGGTTTTGAGGTTTGGAAAATGAGCGCAAGTAGGAATTGGTGCAATGAATTAAGATGTGAATATTATGAGGAACCCTATCAAATCAGGACACAGTAGTTACATTACCAAACTAGGATCCAGAGACCTGGACTAATAATAGAGAAAGTGAGTTGAAGTCCCATTGAAAATTTGAATTCAGTTTTAACAAAGAGGTCTGGAAGTGAAAAGCTGGTATCAGCAAAAGTGACCATGGAAGCAGTTGGAATGTTGTAAAAACCTAGTTGATTCACTAATGTCTTTTAGGGAAGGAAGTCTGCCATCCATACATGGTCTGGCCCTATACGTGATTCCAGATTCACAACAATTGCTCTCTGAATAGGCACACCTAGCAGTTCAAGAAGGCAGCCCATCAACGCCTTCCCGAGGGCAACTAGGGGTAAGCAATAAATGCTGGGGCTTGATAGTGACGGCCATAAACAGAGAATGATTTTTTTTCTAAATGTGTTGTGGTAGTATACCTGGAGCTTAGGGGAGACACCAGGAACGGAATTTTCAAAGGTGCAATAACTGGTGGCTTTGAATAATAGTGTGGACAGACGAGAGGTGTGATCTTAAAAGCAAAATACTGCAGATGCTGGATATATGAAATAAAAACCAAGTGCTGGAACTACTCAACAGGACTGGCAGCATCTGTGGAGAGAGAAGCAGAGTTAATGTTTCAGGTCTGTGACCTTTCTTCAGAACTGGCAAAGGCAAAGAAAAGAATGAGCTTTTAAGCAAGTGAAGTGGGGTTGGCGGGTGGGGGGCAGTGGGGAAGAGAACAAAAGGGAAGGTGGGTGATTGGGCAGAGAGTAGGAGAGATAAAATAACAAAGCTGTCATGGGACAAAGGCAAAGAGAATGTTAAAGCTTGTGGTGAAAAACAGAGCATTAGGCCAGAGAGTAATGAGCAACATTGTCCATTGACAAAACAGACGCATGGTTTAAAAATAATAGTAATAAAGAAAATAAAAAAATATGAAAAAGGCCAATCATGCTCTGAAATTGTTGAACTCAAGATTGAGTCCGCAAGTCTGGAGAGTGCCAAATCAAAAGATCAGGTGCTGTTCCTCGAGCTAGCGTTGATGCTCAATGGAACACTGCAGCAGGCCAAGAACAGAAATGTGGGCATGAGAGTAGGGGGGAATGTTGAAATGGCCAGCAACAGGAAGCTCGGGATCATGCTTTCGGACTGAGTGGAGGTGTTCCGCAAAGTGGTCATCCAATCTGCGTTTAGTCTCCCAATGTAGAGGAGACTGCATTGTGAGCAGCGAATACAGTATACTAAATTGAAGGAAGTACAAGTGCTTCACCTGGAAGGAATGTTTGAGGCTTTGGATGATGGGAGAAGAGGTAAAAGGGCAGGTATTACACCTCTTGCAATTGCATGGGAAGTGGACGAGGTGTTGGGGGCGATGGAGGAGTGGACCAGGGTATCATGGAGGGAATGATCCCTTTGGAATGCTGACAGGAAGGGAAGACTTGTTTGGTGGTGGCATCACACTGGAGGTGGTGGAAATGGCGGAGGATGATCCTTTGGATGGGGAGACTGGTGGGGTGGAAAGTGAGGACAAGGGGAACTCTGTCATGATTCTAGGAGGGAGGGGAAGGGGTGAGGGCAGAAGTGTGGGAAATAGGTCAGACATAGTTGAAGGCCCTGTCAACCACAGTGGGGGGGAGGGAGGGAATCCTTGGTTGAGGAAAAAGGAAGACATGTCAGAAGCGCTAAAATAAAAGCAAACTACTGCAGATGCTGGAAATCAAATAAAAACAAGAAATGCTGGAAATACTCAGCAGGTCTGGCAGCATCTGTGGAGAGAGAAGGAGAGTTAACGTTTCAGGTCAGTGACCCTTCTTCAGAACTATTGTGTCAGAAGCGCTGTTGTGGAAGGTTACATCATCAGAACAGATGCATCGAAGATTAGAAACTGGGAGAATGGGGTGGAATCCTCACAGGCAACGGGGTGTGAGGAAGTGTAGTCGAGGTAGCCGTGTGAGTCTGTGGGCTTATAATGTATATTAGTAGACAGCCTATCCCCACAGATGGAGACAGAGAAGTCGAGGAAGCGAAATGGACCATGTAAAGGTGAGAAGGGTGGAAATTGGAAGCAAAGTTGAAGATGTTTTCCAGTTTGGGGCTAAAGCAGGAAGTGGCACCGATACAGTCATCAACGTACCGGAAAAAGAGGTGAGGGAGGGGGCCTGAGTAGGACTGGAACAAGGAATGTTCGTCATATCCCACAAAAAGATAGGTGTAACTAAGACCCATGCTGGTACCCATAGCAACATCTTTTAGTTGAAGGAGAAGTTGTTCAATATGAGAACAAGTTCAGCCAGGCGGAGGAGGGTGGTGGTGGATGGGGACTGGTTGGGCCTCTGTTCAAGGAAGAAGTGGAGAGCCCTCAAACCATCCTGGTGAGGGATGGAGGTGTAGAGAGATTGGACATCCATAGTGAAGAGGAGGTGGTTAGGGCCAGGAAACTGGAAATTGTCAAAATGACGTAGGGCGTCAGAAGAGTCACGGATGTAGGTAGAAAGAGACTAGACCAGGGGAGAAAAGATAGCCAAGATAGAAAAAAATAAGTTTGGGGCAGGAACAGGCTGAAACAATGGGTCTACCAGGACAGTCCAGTTAGTGGATTTTGGGAAGGAGGTAGAAGCGGGCTGTCTGGGGTTGTGGGACTATGAGGTTGGAAGCTGTAGAGGGATGATTCCTGGAGGAGATGAGGTCAGTGACAGTCCTGGAGATAGTGGCTTGATGTTCGGTGGTGGGGTCATTGTCCAGGGGGAGGTAGGAAGAAGTGTCTGAGAGTTGGCGCTGAGCCTCTGCAAGGTAGAGGTCAGTACGCCAGACAACAGCACCACCCTTGTCAGCAGATTTGATCACAATGCTGGGGTTAGACCGGAGAGAACGGAATGTGGCAAGTTCAGAGGGAGGCGTGATCTTTTCTCACTTGGTATCCATGGTTTACTCAGATGTCCTGGGGGTTTGCCATGCTCCGACTAAAGGATAGTGGACTGTGTCTAAAGTAGCAGCAAGCTACATCCATTCATCCATTTATCCATTTCCACTCCTCTCTATCTTGCCTGGTGAGTATAAATTATACCTTGGAAGATGCTTCAAATCCTATACGTTCGATATTGTCCCATACACCCACAGAGCTGGAGACTTATGATAGTTAATTGTTATGTGCAAGGCTAGGTTTGGGAATTCTGGTGCTGCCTAAAGCCCCTAATGATCTCGGATTTATCTTGCCAGTTGGTTTTAAATGCAATCCTGTAAGTAGAAGAGCTTTGGATCTGCTGCTTTGTGTGGATTTGGAAACCTTGGAGCTACAGTTATTCAAGTTTCCCATAAGATGGCAGTGTACTTCACTGTCCATCAAAATGCAGAGGCCCTGAATAAGCTCAATATTATTTTTTGCAGAATGATGGTGCAGGAGCTACAATAAAGTAAAGGCAGGTCTTGCATTTATATAGCACCTTTCGCAACCTCAGGCTATCCCAGAGTGCTTTACAGCCAGGAAAGTACTTTTTGAAGCGTAGTTGCTGTTGTAATGTAGGAAAAGCAGCAGCCAATTTGTGCACAGCAAGCTCCCACAAACAGCAATGCGATAATGACCACATCATCTGTTTTAGTGATGTTGGTTGAGGGATAAATGTGGGCCAGGACACTCCCCTGCTCTTCTCTGAAATAGTGCCATGGGATCTTTGACACCCACCCGAGAGGGCAGACTGGGCCTTGTTTTAATGTGCAATGTGAAATACTGCACCAGGATATTGGAGGGAAGTCGCAGACAAACCCAACGCAGTTGACATTCCACATTCACACGTACTGAATAACAGTCAGCCATGGGAGCCAGTTCTACTGAAAGGTTGTCAACCTGAAACGTTAACTCTGTACCTCACTTCATAGATGCTGCTTGACTTGCTGAGTGTTTCCAGTGTTTTCTGTCTTCGTTTCAGATTTCCAGCATCTACTGTAGTTGATTTTTGTGTGAAAACCATGGCTGATGTTTTGTCTCGTCTCTGATCCAACAATTGTGAAGCAAGTTGTATCTCCCTAGCTCTTGCTTGTGTTGCAATCAGATGCCTCAGCACAGACGTGATCCGGAGACCTTCTGGCTTTTCTGACTCAATGGACTGAACTTTCTTGAGATGACGGGAGTCCCACTGCCGGGTCCGAAAGCAGGAGGTGACCCCACTTCAGTGAAGGGCGGGACCTGGGGCTGCATTGTGCCAGCGACGGCCAATTCAGCGGTCACTGCCAGGGATGCCGTCCAATTATGGATTGCGGCCCGCCCCCAAGAGCTGCGGGCCCAATCAGAGGGCCGGCAGCTCAGCAGCCTCACCAGCGCCTCTGCTAGCGGTGGCCCGTCCTGAGGCTGCAGCTGGCAGGCAGGCCTTGGCGATCGTGGGGGGGGGACGGGTGCGGGTGGGAGGAGAGACACTGAGTGGCGGTGGAACTCCCACTGGGTGGGGGAGTTCATGGGCCATGGATTGCCCCTAAAGGTGGACCCTACGGAGCCCGCTGGTTGGCATCCTATCTGCCAACTTTATCGCTACTGGCAAAATAGAATGGTAGTTGGAAGGCGGGGGGGGGGTGGTGGTGATAGGATTAGGGTTTTGTCAACCTTCTTGTCTCCCAGCCTGTCCTCAAAGGGCCTGGAAAATTCTGGCCAGTAACTCATCTGTATTTCTTTTTCAATCGGATCACCATTTTTTCTTTGAAATAAAAGTTCCATGCCACTTCTGAGTTATTGATATAGTTAATTGTAGATCTTATTGACCTTGCTTTCTCAGTAATAAAATAAAAACAAGAAATGCTGGAACCACTCAGCAGGTCTGGCAGCATCTGTGGAAAGAGAAGCAGAGTTAACGTTTCGGGTCAGTGACCCTTCATCGGAACTGTTCCGCAGAAGGGTCACTGACCCGAAAGGTTAACTCTGCTTCTCTTTCCACAGATGCTGCCAGACCTGCTGAGTGGTTCCAGCATTTCTTGTTTTTATTTCAGATTTCCAGCATCCGCAGTATTTTGCTTTTGCTTTCTCAGTAACCTGACACTGACTAATAATCACATTGTGACATTTTCCTCTTCCTTCAGAGAAATGTCAACTGATTATCGAGCAAGATATTGTGAAGGATGGAGGCCATGAACTGAAAGATTCCCCCCCGACCAAACACCAATCCTTTCATTAATCATCTGAAGTATTTCTCAACAACAAGAACTTGCATTCATCTAGCCCTTTAACATAGAGTGTCCCATGTGCTTCACAGGAGCATTGTCAAATGAATTTGACACTGAGCCACATAAGACAATGTTGAGGCAGGTGAGAAAAAGGTTTAGAGAGGGAATTCCAGAGTTTGGGGCCCAGGCAGCTGTAGGCATGGCCACTAACAGTGAAGTGATTAAAATTAAGGATGCTCAAGAGGCCAGAATTGGAGCAGTGCAGTGACCTTGCAGGGTTGTGGGGCTGGAGGAGATTACAGAGATAGGGAGGGGTGAGGCCATGGAGGGATTTGAATGCAAGGATGGGAATTTTAAAAATTCAGGCAATAACTGTTTCTAAAATAATTCCTGGATGCTAGGTTGAATTGAGAGGGGAGAGGGAGACCAGCAATATGAACTGGGGCGGGGGATGGGAGGAGAGTAAAGAAGGTTATGTTAAATTGTGGGGCATTGGAGGGGAAGAGTGCAGTAGTGTTTGAGAAAACATAACAAGTGCCAGGTTCAGTTGAGTGGGGACTGGAAGGATTGGAGGTGGGAGATTGCCAGGTTTAATCTGTGGGGTTGAGGGAGAGAGTACCAGCATTAACTCGGAGGTTTGGAGGAGGGGAGATGTCTCTGTGAAAGGACAGGGAGGTGGATTGGGAACTGGTTCTGGAGGATGTACAGTGCGTCTGAATAGGTTTGATGGATTCCTGGCAACGACTATCGAGCCACCCTTTGGGTAGGTGATGACCTGGTGATTTTGTTTCATGTCTCAAGCTATTTGGGTTCAGGTTGCTCAAGCAATTGGCCCGCGATTTATCACTGGCAGCTGTTAAATGCCACCAGAAGAAGGGAACCTCTGGGGACAAATTAGAAGAGCAACTGAATCAGGACTATTTTGATCTGGGCCCATAGAACTGGGCAAAAATCCTAATGGCAGCAGTTGGAAAAGTGTTAGCTACCTGTTCAGAGAAAGAAAGATTTGTTATCTTGCACTGTTGCCAACCTCCGGATGTTCCCAAGTACTTCGAAGTGTGGTCACTGTTCTATTGTAGGAAGTGCAGCACCCAATTTGCTCAAGCTCCCACAAACAGCAATGAGATAAATGGGCTGCTAATCTGTTCTTCAATGTTAGTTGAGTGATGAGTATTGGCCAGGGCACCAGGGCGAACTGCATGCTCTTCTATTTGAAATAGTGCCAAGGGATCGTTTATGCCGACCGGAGAAGGCAGATGGGGCCCTGGTTTATGTCTCATCTGAAAGACTGCACTGCTGACGGTGCAGCACTCCCTCAGTGCTGCAGTGGGAGTGTCAGCTTGGAATACATGCTTAACTCTCTGAACTCACAACTTGCTAGCTCAGAGTCGAGAGTGCTACCACTGAGAGCACAAATGATGGCCTAGTTGATCTGTTGAAAATCTATATATCACTTTGTTTCTTCCCCAGCTTTTTAAATTAAAAGTCTGTAACTACGACAGGCTTATATCAGTATGTAAATCATCAGATAAATGACTTAAAACATATAAGCATATTTAAAAACCAGAGAGAAATAGCTGGTGAGAAGTAGCTCCTGATTAAGGAGTGCTAGGCTTCTCTTTTTTTAATGTCAGCTAGTTTTTGTGTGCATGTGTGTTTGTTCACATTTTGCTAGTTTTCTAGGTTGGTGTGGATATGTCAAGGACTGCATGTCCTTGCAAAACACTGCTATTCCCAAACAAAATGGAGATGTTGGGATAATTATGCCTGGAGATTGGACTGATGTATGTGACTGGGATTGAATTTATATCCATAATTTGTACATGTAACTACAACAACTTGTATTTATATAACACCTTTAATGTAATAGAGCATCCCAAGACACTTCACAGGAGTGTTGTAAAGAAAAATTTGACACCGAGCCACATAAGACAATATCAGGGCAGAAGGGTTAGGTCAAATAGGTAGGTTTTAAAAAAGAAAATAAAGGCTTGCCTTTATGACCACTGGACGTCTCAAAGCACTTTACAGCCAATGAAGTACTTTTTGAAGTGTAGTTATTGTTGTAATGCAGAAAACACAGCAACCAATTTGCACGCAGCAAGCTCCCTCAAAAGGCGATGTGACAACAAACAGATAATCTGTTTTTCTGATATTGGTTGAGGGATATATGTTGGTCAGGGCACCGGGGAGAACTCCCCTTTTCTTCAAAATAGTGCCATGGGACTGTTTATATCCACCTGAGCAAGCAGGCGGGCCTCAGCTTAATGTCTCATCTGAAAGACAGCACCTCTGACAGTGCAACATACACTCAGTACTGCACTAGAGTGTCATCCTTGATTTTTGTGCTCAATCCCTGGAGTGGCATTTGAACCCAGAACCTTGTGACTCAGAGGTAGGAGTGAGCCACAGCTGACACTAAAGGAGCATCTTAAAGGAGGAAAGAGAGGCGGAGAAGTTTAGGGTCCATGGGATGGTAATAGTGGTAATGTTACTGGACTGGTAATCCAGAGACATGAGTTCAAATCTCACCACAGCAGCTGGGAGAATTTAAATTCAATTAATTAATAAATCTGGAATCAAATCCTACTCATTAATAATGATCATGAAAATACCAGATTGTCATTAAAAAAAACATTCAGTTCACTAATGTCCTTCAGGGAAGGAAATCTGCCATCCTCGCCCGGTCTGGCTGACGTGTGACTCCAGACTCTCAACAATGTCGTTAACTATTTCCTGGTCTCTGAAATGACCGAGCGACCCACTCAGTTAAACTGCTACAGAAAATAATAAAACCGACTGACCACCTGGCATTGACCAAGGCACCAGAAATGACAAAGGCACACACTGCCCAGTCGACCCTGCAATGTCCGCCTCACGAACATCTGGGGACTTGTGCCAAAATTGACATAGCATTACTCACCAAATAATATCTTATAGCCAATGTTCCAGACTCCTCCATCATCTTTCCTGGGCATGTCCTGACCCACCACAGGTGGTGGCACAGTGGTATACAATCAGGAGGGTGTGGTCCTTGGAGTCCTCAATATTGATTCTGGACCTCGTGAATTCTCATGACATCAGGTATTTTATGGGCAAGCTGATTAACATCATCTGCCCTCCCTCAGCTGGTGAATCAGTACTCCATGTTGAACACCACTTGGAAGAAGCACTGAGGATAGCAAGGGCACAGAATGTACTCTGGGTGGGAGAATTCAATGTCCGTCACCAAGAGTGGCTCGGTAGCACCACTACTGTAAGATTTAGGTCTGGGACTCACAGATACCTAAAGAAGGAGGGGAGGGGAGGGGGGGGGGGGGTCGATGTCATAGGTGGTTTTTAAAGCAGTTTGTTAAGAAGCAGCAGTTTAACTATGATGATGTATCAGTTAAATAGACAGAAAAGACATACGACCCGTAACAGAGTGAATGGTTTACTGATCCCAGATCATAGTGGGGCAGAACTGTGATGACCGTCTCCCCGACGGGTGAGGCAGGCAAGGTGTTGGTGGTCTTTCACTCCTTGAGTCCTCAGTCTTCTTGAGCTGAGCAAAGTGTTAGGCTGAAGCCCAACACTCGTCTGAAGTCAAGCTTCAGGAATCTCTCCTTCCGTCAGACGAGGACTGAAGATTTCCCTCCCGTGCACCTGTTTATATACTTTATTTCTACTGGTGATTGTACCATGTCAATCACTTGTTCGATTCCATTTGCCCAATCATCAAGGGACTGCTAATGAATGTAAACCCCTCCCATGCCCATCACTCTGACTTCCCCCATCCCCCACCCGAAGTCACCTTTCACCTTATCTCATGCTTGGCATCATTTTTAAACTTCTGCCAGACACTTATCTAGAGAGGGCACGAGGTTCCATTTTATCAGCTTTAGGAATGTCTTGTTTCAGAAGCTGTGCTCGAGTTATGTCCTTGGCAGTGATAACAGGTTTCCAGTGTCCTAGCAGATTGCTACAGAATCTTTCTTAATAAGAGAGTGAATAATTTCTTAACATTTGATAGGGTTATTAGCCATTTCTTGAGATCTCCCCACCTTGAGAAAGAAATATCCTGATTGATTTCTCACAAAGGCCCCTGACAAACCTAGCTATTTCTAAGCTACCCCCAAGAATAGATGTAAAAACCTTTCCAGTAAAATGTGATCAATATTGACTTAGATTGGCACTCCCCACCTGCAGATCATCTCACTCAATTCTAAATTACTGGCATTTCATAAATACATATGGTTCAAACAAACGATCATGCATGGACTTAAAAGATTCTCCAGCTCTCCTTTTACCTTCTATCCATCTTGTGGATAGTTCTTCCTAATTACTAGACCTAGCCCTTGATTGTCTTAATCCAGATTCTATATCCCTCTTTGGTACGTGCCATAGGGAGTAAAATTGGCAGGCACTAAACGTATTCTATCCTGATAATTTTAAAGTCAGTTTCTCTATGGAGTATGTGTCAGTGCCTTGATAATTTAAAATGTTGTCTCACTCTACTGCCACAATAACCATGGCGTGTTGTCAAGTAGCTGAGCATATCTGAGACCTGTTTTTCAGTGCAGGGTCCCCATGCATTTCCGCATATTAGTTGCTTCATGCGCAACAAATCACAGCTGCACACTCACACTGGTATTCCAATATCATGCCACATGTTCCATCTGATACAAGTCATTCTTGGACTTTCAGGGATCTTATCAAAAGGTTTGGGGGGGGGGGGGGTCTCTTTGAAGACCTTTGCTTATCTTTTCCTGCATGGTCCCAGAGTCTTGGGTAGTGGCCAGACTATGCAATGTAGTTCTCTTCATAAGTTTATAGGCAAGGACACAAAAATCTCCAAGAGGAAGCTATCAATTACAATTCCTAATTTCACTTCCCTAAAATATTTCATTGAATTACAGCCAGGATGATTTTTCCAATTCCCATATTTTCTGTCTCTATCTCTTAACCTCAATCACTGACATTCATCCAGTTTTGCACATCCCATTGTTTGCCATTCTATCTCATTCATGAGCCCTGGAGGAACAATATTCTCATAATATCTTTAAAACTAAAATCAAAACATTCTCACTTGATTCCAGGCATTAACATTTTGTTTGTCTTGCGCCTGATGTTTTATCGTTTCACAATTAACCCAAATTCAAATGACAAAGAGTTTTTGCCTGACAAGTTTTGTCAATGTTCGATTCATATCTCCCCAATAGAAACTTTATTTTATGCTACTCAGAAACCACCGAGACTACTTTTGAATTGTTTTTTTTTGTTAAATGAAAATTTGATTTTCCCCTTAAATTTAAAGTAAATTTTCCTTTTGAGCTACTCATATCAATTTTATTTTATCAATTCAAATCTCAAACATAATTATGACCAGGCTTTGTGGTTTAACATTTCGAAGTGGCCTCCATATCTCCACTTTTCAAGCACTATGTCTTGGAAGATGACCAAGGGTTTAGAACCAAATCTAAAAGGCAAAGTCTTTAGTTCAAATTGTCACCACGCTGTGACATTTAATATCTGCAGGTAAATTCTTAAATTCGCTGCTGGATCTCTCGTTGTAGTATTAGTATTGATATGGCCCTGGAAACCATCATCGCCTGTTTAAGACAAATTAAAATTGTTTTCCCAAGATTGAAGCCCATTATAAACAGTAACATCATTTCAAAGAAAAAACATTCTCATCAAGGAAGACAGCATTTTAGATTAAATGCCAATTGTTTCCAATTTTTTTAACCTCTTTTTGTAAGAGTTTTCCAACCCAAGATCTTTTTTTTTTGCTACAACCGACATGATTAAACACTCAATCACCTCAAATATCCCAAATTCTAATTCACACCATTAAACATTTAAAATTCAAAACTGCCTTATTATATGGAATTAAAGACCCTCACGTCTTTTAGTATAATAACTAAAATTTCACTGTGGCCCTCAATGAAATTTGAGTTTTCACAACTTAACAGGTTGGTTAACCTTTAATAATTGCAACTTATTTCAAGTCAGGAGTGTGGTGGATTACTCTCCATTTGCCCGGATGGGTGCAGCGCCAACCACGCTCAAGAAGCTTGACCACAACACAGTCCTTGTGGAGGAGAAGTCCTATCTTCACACTGGGGACACTTTCTATCATGTTGTGTGGCGCTATCATCATGCTAAATGTATTAGATTCAGAGCAGATCTGGCAGCTCAAAACTGGGCATCCCTGAGGTGCTGCAGGCCATTAGCAGCAGCAGAATTGTATTGAACCACAATCTGTAACCTCATGACCCAGCATATCCCTCACTCTACCATTACCATCAACTCCGGGACTAACCCTAGTTCAATGAGGAGTGCAGGAGAGCATGCCAGTGAGGTGTCAACCTGGTGAAGCTACAGCATAGGACTACATGCGTGCTAAACAGCAGAAGTAGCATGCTATAGACAGAGCTATCAGTGAATCAGATCAAAGCTCTGCAGTCCTGCCGCATCAAGTCATGAATGGTGGTGGACAGTTAAGCAACTAACCGGAGGAGGCGACTCCACAAACATCCCCATCTTCAACAATGGCAGAGCCCAGCACATCAGTTTGCAAACATCTACAGCCAGAAATGCTGAGTAGATGATTTGTCTCGGCCTCCTCCTGAGGTCACCAGCATCGTAGAAGCCAGTCTTCAACCAATTCGAATCAAGAACAAAGAACAGTACAGCACAGGAACAGGCTATTCGGCCCTCCAAGCCTGCGCCGATCTTGATGCCTGCCTAAACTAACACCTTCTGCACTTCCGGGGCCCATATTCCTCTATTCCCTTCCTATTCATATATTTGTCAAGATGTCTCTTAACCGTCGCTATCGTATCTGCTTCCACCACCTCCCCTGGCAGCAAGTTCCAGGCACTCACCACCCTCTGTGTAAAAAACTTGCCTCGCACATCCCCTCTAAACTTTGCCCCTCGCACCTTAAACCTATGTCCCCTAGTAACTGACTCTTCCACCCTGGGAAAAAGCTTCTGACTATCCACTCTGTCCATGCCGCTCATAACTTTGTAAACCTCTATCACTCCATGTGATAGCAAGAAACAGCTGAAGGCTCTGGATACAACAAAGGCTATGGGCCCTGACAACATCCCTGCTGTAGTACTGAAGTCTTGTGCTCTGGAACTAGCCAAGCTGTTCCAGTACAGCTACAACATAGGCAAATTACCCAGGTATGTCCTGTCTACCAAAAGCAGGACAAATCCAATCCACTCAATTACTGCCCCATTAGTCTGTTGTCAATCATTAACATAGCGATTGAAGGTCTCGTTGACAGAGAAGAGAAAATTACTCTGCAAAGGCCTGCTCAATGATCAGTTTGGGTTCTGCTAGGGCTGCTCAGTCCAGACCTCATTGCAACCTTGGTCCAAACATGGTCAAAAGAGCCAAATTTCAGAGGTGAGGTGAGGTGAGGTGAGAGTGATGGTCCCTGACATGGAGGCAGCATTTGACCATGTGTGGCAGGAGCCCTGGTAAAATTGAAGTCAATGGAAATCAGGGGAAAACACTCCACTGGCTGGAGTCATACCTAGCACAAAGAAAGCTGGTTGTAGTTGTTGGAGGTCAATCATCACAGTCCCAGGACATCACTGCAGGGGTTCCTCAGGGTAGTGTCCTAGGCCCAACCATCTTCAGCTGCTTCACCAATGTCTTTTCCTGCAACCTAAGGTCAGATGTGGGGATTCTTGCCGATGATTGCATAGTCTTCAGTTCCATTCGCAACTCCTCAGTTAATGAAGCAGCCTGTGCCCACATGCAGCAAGACCTGGGCAACATTCTGGCTTGGGCTGATAAGTGGTAAGTGACATTCACACCACACAAGTGGCAAGCAATGAGAATCTCCAACAAAAGAGCATCCAAGCAAGGAAGCTTGTATGTTAAACTTGTATAAAATACTGGTTCAGCCTCAACTGGAGTATTGTGTCCCGTTCTGGGTGCCACACTTTAGGAAAGATGTGAAGGCATTGGAGAGAGTACAGAAAAGGTTCACGAGAATAGTTCCAGAGATGAGGAACTTCAGTTACGTGGATAGATTGAAGAAGTTAGGACTGTTTTCTTTGGAGTATAGAAGGTCGAGAGAAGATTTGATAGAGGTGTTAAAATCATGATGCCTCTGGACAGGATAGATGGAGAAAAACTGTTCCCATCGTGAAGGGATTGAGAACAGGAGGGCACAGATTCAAGGTAATTGGCAAAAGAAGCAATGGCGACATGAAGAAAAATTTTATTGTGCAGTGAGTGGTTAGGATCTGGAATGCACTGCCTGAGAGTGTGGTGGAGGCAGGTTCAATTGAGGCATTCCAGAGAGAATTGGACTGTTATCTGAAAAGGAAGAATGTATAGGGCTACAGGGAGAAGCCCGGGGAGTGGCACTAGGTGAATTGCTCTTTTGGAGAGCCAGCGCAGACATGATGGGCCAAATGGCCTCCTTTTGTGCCGTAACAATTCTGTGATTCTGCGAACCATCTCCCCTTGACATTCAACAGCATTACCATTGCTGACTCCCCACCATCAATATACTGGGGGTTACCATCGACCATAAACTGAACTGGACCAACCATATAAATAATGTGGCTACAAGAGCAGGTCAGGGGCTGGGATTCTGCCGTGAGTAACTCACCTCCTGACTCCCCAAAGCATGTCCACCATCTACAAGGCACAAGTCAGGAGATGTGATGGAATACTCTCTATTTGCCTAGATGAGTGCAGCTCCAATAACATTCAAGAAGCTCGACACCATCCAGGACAAAGCAGCCCGCTTGATTGTCATCCCATCCCCTACCTTCAACATTCACTCCCTCCACCACCGATGCACAGTGGCAGGAGTGTGTACCATCTACAAGATGCACTGCAGCAATGCACCAAGGCTCCTTCAACAGCACCTTCCAAACCCGTGACCTCCACCACCTTGAAGGACAAGGGCAGCAGATGCATGGGAACACCACCACCTGCAAGTTCCCCTCCAACTCACACACGATCCTGACTTGGAACTATATCGCCGTTCCTTCACTGTCGCTGGGTCAAAATCCTGGAACTCCTTTCCTAACAGCACTGTGGGTGTACCTATCCCGCATAGACTGCAGCGGTTCAAGAAGGCAGCTCACCACCACCTTCTCGAGGGCAATTGGGGATGGGCAATACTTTGCCAGCAAAGCTCATGTCCCAAGAATGAATAAAAGGCCAATGAAGGCACGGCCGCCAATGGTGGAGTGATTAACGATCAAGAACTGTCCTCCATGAATTGCATTTAACTGGAGTAATCACCCACGCTTTTATTGAGAGACTTTGCTGTAGTTATGGTTGAGTTCATATTGCTGTAGTTTGCTGAGATTCTGCTGCTTTCACATGCGTTCAAGTCCTCTGAAGAAGGAATTTTCCTCCACACGAGATCAGGGGGCAGGTTGTTCAACCTTGCCCGTCTAAGAGCAAAGTCCAAAGTACGGAAAGTCCTCATCAGGGAACTCCTCTTTGCTGACGATGCTGCTTTAACATCTCACACTGAAGAGTGCCTGCAGAGTCTCATCGACAGGTTTGCGGCTGCCTGCAATGAATTTGGCCTAACCATCAGCCTCAAGAAAACGAACATCATGGGGCAGGACGTCAGAAATGCTCCATCCATCAATATTGGCGACCACGCTCTGGAAGTGGTTCAAGAGTTCACCTACCTAGGCTCAACTATCACCAGTAACCTGTCTCTCGATGCAGAAATCAACAAGCGCATGGGAAAGGCTTCTACTGCTATGTCCAGACTGGCCAAGAGAGTGTGGGAAAATGGCGCACTGACACGGAACACAAAGGTCTGAGTGTATCAAGCCTGTGTCCTCAGTACCTTGCTCTATGGCAGCGAGGCCTGGACAACAGATGTCAGCCAAGCGCGACGTCTCAATTCATTCCATCTTCGCTGCCTCCGGAGAATACTTGGCATCAGGTGGCAGGACCGTATCTCCAACAAAGTCCTCGAGGCGGCCAACATCCCCAGCTTATTCACACTACTGAGTCAGCGGCGCTTGAGATGGCTTGGCCATGTGAGCCGCATGGAAGATGGCAGGATCCCCAAAGACACATTGTACAGCGAGCTCGCCACTGGTATCAGACCCACCGGCTGTCCATGTCTCCGCTTTAAAGACGTCTGCAAACGCGACATGAAGTCCTGTGACATTGATCACAAGTCGTGGGAGTCAGTTGCCAGCGTTCGCCAGAGCTGGCGGACAGCCATAAAGGTGGGGCTAAAGAGTGGCGAGTTGAAGAGACTTAGCAGTTGGCAGGAAAAAAGACAAGAGGCGCAAGGAGAGAGCCAACTGTGTAACAGCCCCGACAAACAAATTTCTCTGCAGCACCTGTGGAAGAGCCTGTCACTCCAGAATTGGCCTTTATAGCCACTCCAGGCGCTGCTTCACAAACCACTGACCACCTCCAGGTGCTTACCCATTGTCTCTCGAGATAAGGAGGCCAAAGAAGACCCTGTTGCCGTTTACCATGGCTCTGTTTGTGGAGTAAATACACTTTGCTTGCTGTAAAATAGACTGCTGAGTCTTGTTCGTCCTGGTTGGTCCCCCTGCCTCCAGTTTATTGGCTGACGGGGTGGTGTCAATAGACACCATGAAAAGAGGAACCAGTAACAAAAGCAACAAAAAAAATCCTCCCTCTCTTTACTAGAAACAGGGAGAAATTAAAGACGGGAACCATTTAATTTAATCACTCCAGTTTGTTTGTTTATTTGTTTGGGTTGTTTTGTTGGATTGTGAGACACATCATGGTGTAACCAGGAAGATGATGTGTGGCCCTTTTTTTTTTAGCGCTTGCTGATTGGCCTATTTTTTTTTTCTCTTGCATGACATGTTCAGCGGTATTCTTGGAAAGTTCCTGGAAATATATCAAAGGCATTTCCGCCGTAACTTGTGACACATTCTTGGTCCAAAGCCCAACCAGAATTGGGGCGGGGAGACAGTGAATTCAAAGCACAGTTTATAATGAATTAAAACACACAGATAACACACACAACCAACGGACAGTTCATCAGGTAACAAGTAGGACAAGTGTCTTTTGCTCATGACTAATTGTTCCTGTTCTTTGTATTCAAAATTCCTGGTGTGCAATTCTAGGAATTCCCATTCCTGGAATGAATATTATGGGGGCAACTGCCTCCTCCCTCCTCCCTCCTCCCTCCTCCCTCCTCCCCTCCTCCCCTTTTCTATTTCTTCTCTAACTCTCTCTCCCACACTCAGTCTGTTTCAAGCCTCTGAGCTTGCAGCAGCTGCCGCTTCCTTCAGACCCTGGGATCTTTACAAAAGTGCCGGCTTCTTACATTTTAAGTGACGAACGAGGCAAGATCAATACAACTGGGAGGTTCTAAACGTTATATTTTGATGTTTAATTGTTATTTATTCTGAAACAAAAAGAAACACACTTTCTACCCCCTGGCTCTCTCCACAAACGCACGTAAGATCGAAATAGTTTGTGTCTGGGGGCAGAAGGAGACCTGAATCTGGTTAAAGACTGAGGGAAATCTAAGTGTCTTGGAAAATCCCATCAGTTCCCCATCGTACAGACTAAAGGGAGGAGTGAAGGGCACCGTCTACATGTCCAAGATTTCTCCAGTCAGTTTCCAGGGTCAAGTGGATTGACATGCTCTGTTTGCAAGCGTGAGTAAAATATTCCCCTTTTTCAATTGTTTCTGGTGCCCACCGTTTCAATCGATTTAATTGCGTCTCTAACGATGGTGTTGTGTCCTGAATAAACAGAGGACATGATGTTTAGCATTACAAACAAATAAAGGGCGAGTTGGAGAGGGGGAAATCTGTACTTGTGCACAGATCGCTGTTGATGTCCTAAAATGTTGGCCTGAATGATGGAACAATTCCGAGCTTTCATCTCCCCGGTGATGTAGAGAATTAATGAAGTCTAAATATTTTGATACGGTTGAGGAGCGATTTAAAAAAAAAAACACGATGTTGTGTTTGACCCTGTAGCAGAGACACTGCAGAGAACAAGCAAAGGTGAGTGGATGAGAAAGTTTGAATTTGAATCAGACGCTGTCTTTGTTGAGTAGAGACAATCTGTATCTATTCTGGTGAAGCTGAGAGAGAGAGAATGTCCAGCGGTGGGACAGACACTGTCGAAAAAAAGATACACCCTAAAAAAAAAAACCCACCACACTCGGTTGAAGTTCAGTGCATGTTAATTTTTGTTGTTGTTTTGAAATGAAATAAAGACAGGTAGGACTGGAGGAGAAGGTGGGCGGAGAGAATTAGGAGACTTGGCACAGTGGATTGATACAGTTGAACTAACCCAAATCTGATGAAACTGCCTTGCTTTGGCTTTTTGGGGCATTGGGTTTAGTGCGCGGGCTCTTTGATGTCTCTCCTAGGTCCCTGTAGCTGCCATCAGCCAGTGTTTCAATGTTAACAGTAAGACAACAAAGGCACCAAATGAATAAATAGTTGGCGATTTGCTGGAGATCTGAATGATCCTTCCTGTTTGCTGACAAATCGACTGCCTAGTATAACCCGGGAAGAACTCTTCTAGTTGTTTACTCACCCTGTCCCCCTGATCATGTGTGATCTCCCCAGGTTGGTCTTTTCACCTGAGACTGTTCAGGGAAATGAGTCACGAACATTGACAACAGTATGCACAACAAATACTGAGTGTGACGTGGGGAAGAGGGCAGAATTTGTGTAAGTCCTTGTAAGGCTTTGGCTGGAAGGAGTTGAACTGAAAATAATGGAAATATTTGGGATGGTTGAGAAATGCTGTTCCACCTGTCTGTGCTTGTCATTCGCATGCTTGCAGAATTCTTTGAGATAAGCCTCGAGTCTCATGTATTAATACTAAAATAAATTGTGATTGTTTGTTTGAATTGTGAGTAGGGAAGAGGGACAGAGAA